>NC_138913.1:12776939-13376939 GCF_965231255.1 Vanellus vanellus
CACAGAGGTTGAGATCCTTAGAGATCTTTTGTCATCAAACTCAGCTCTTAAAAAATCTCAACTTGAAGAGTTTGTCCCAACTCATTGCCAACTTGTTTGTCCCAGAGGAGGGCAGAGGGGACAGGTAAATCAGTGGCAGTCCACCTGACCTCACACCAGCCTTGAGCTCCATTTGAGCATGAAAGTGAGCATAAACCGAGTATTTCTTCATGTGAGGGGAGAAGACTGCCTGTGCTGGAGGTGCAAACTCAAAAGCCCGTACCATTGCATGGGACCCAGAAAGAGGAGCAGACCTCAGGCTCTTTACACCCGGTGGAACGCACAAAGGAAAAGAAACATGCAGGAAATTAGATCCATTAGAGATGAAAATTTCCGCTTTCTAAAATAGGTACTGAGGCCTGGCAAAGGCTTGTAGGTGTGTATTACAGGCGCTGGAACTATTCGCATGTACACGTACACCCGGTTTCAAAATCAACTCTTGATTTAGGTATGCTGGTGAGGAAATTGAAGCTATGTAAGTGGATTTTTTTTTAACCTGTCTGTGTTCTTTCAAAACCAGGGCAGTAGATTTCTGGGGCTCATTTGTGTAGTGCCATCGCTTTTCCCAGCTCTTCATTACAAAGCAAAGTTAATGGGAGCTGAGAAATTTGCATCGATTTTTCTTTCAGAATGAGGTTGAACGTGCTTTTTTCTGACAGCTTGTCTGAAACCACAAAAATGTGTGAAGGGAAAATCTGTTTCTCCTCTGGTCAGAGGACATGCACGGGGCTGGATGCTCAGCCGGTGTAAATGGGCATCACCTCCTCGACTTGAACAGGCCGTTTGCCGGTGCAACTCTCTGCTCTCCCTTTAAACAGGGGAGGCAAAACAACATCAAACTTCTTCCTCATGCCAGGAAAGTCTTAACCTCACGTAAAAGTGATAAACGACCGTGGCGTGCACAGAAAACCTGAAGCTCATACAGCACGTTCAGCCTCACTTGTACCGTTTGCCCATGGACCATGGCAGAGTGGTATGCCCAGGCTGCATGCCCATCACCCGAGGCTCCCTTCGGGCTCTGCCGGGATGCCAACACGCAAACCGAGCTGTAGCACGAAGCCGAGGCATGAGCAACGCCTCGTTCGCTCACGGATGGGGAAACCAAAAGCCACGGTCATCAGAGGGAAACCTTCCCCAGTGGGATGGCCCCCTGCCCAGCCGTGCCCCGAGACCCCAGCGTGTGGGACCCCGGGGTCAGCCCGTTGCGGAGGTTACTCACCTCATTTTGCTGGCGGGAGGGTTTGCCGGTGGGTTTGGTGCGGAGGATTGCTGGTTGGTTTGCGAGGGACGGCTTTGCCTCCTTCCAAACGCTCCGCTGTCCTCCTTATCTCTGTCCGGAGATTTGTGAGCGTGTGTGCGCCTATGTGTGTGTGCGTCTGGAGTTGTCTGGCATTTTCCATGCAGGTCACGCCTTCCCCTGCCTGCAACCGTTCCCCACATCCCCACAGGCAGGCAGGCAGGCAGGCAGGCAGGCAGACCTGCCTGCATTGGAACCGTCCTCCCCGTCGCCCGCCCGCCCGCCGCTCCCTCCTCTCCCGCCGCGGAGCTGCCCGTGCGCTCCAGCAACAGCCGCGGCATTCAGCGAAGTTTTTGTCTTCCCTAATCTCCAGAGTTTTGTGTGTGTGTGTGCCCATGCACATTGTGTTTCTCTCTTTTTTTTTGTTCTTTTTCTTTTTTCTCCCGCCCCCCCCCCCCCTCCTTCCCCCCCCCAGCCTGCTTTGCCAGATGGCTAAAATTTGCTTCTCAATAGGGTCAGAGGCTGCAGCAGAAACAGAAGGCAAGAACGTGTGAAAAAAACCCAAAAACCTGTGCGAGGATAAATAGCTTCAGTGGTGGTGCTGCAGCTGGGCTCGGGGCTCGGGACTTGCTTTTGGCTTCTCTGTTCCGTGCTGCGCAGCGTTTGGGACGGGAATCTGGTTTCCAATAAACTTTCAAGTTGTGACAATCCAAATAAAATCAAGACCTAGTCTGCAGCCTCCCTGCAGAACTGGGGAATTGCTGGGTTCAGCATTTCGTCCCAGGGCAAAAACGCAGCTTTAGATGCGGACTCTGTTTGGGAGCAAGAACTTTAAACATTAAAGTTACAGATTTTGAGCGTGACTCCCTCCTGTCGAGGAAGCAGGTAAAACCATGAACACTCCCCACTAAGCCACAGGAGATTAATTTCCCTTCCCTGTGCCAGGCACAAACCAACCCAAACCCCTCTTGTCTGCATAGCTAAGTGGGAAGAAGATCTATTTGCACTGCAAACAAGGGAATTGTCTGTAGGAAGTCAAAGGGTGCAAGTCCTTCATCCAGAAATGACACCCTTGGAGACACGAAGAGCAAAACTTTAATGGTTGTTTACCAACTTCAGCTTGAGCTGGTTAATGTAAACCCTGCAGACATCCACTGGCAGGCACGGATACACATGCGGCGTGTTAAAAGGCACACACAAAGAAGAGCAGGGAAGAGGCAGGGAAACAGGGATGTGTTGGCACCACTCCTGGAGCAGCAGCTCCCAGCCCTCCCCGGACTCCCCAGCTCGCTGATGTCAGGCTGCGGCACTGCCGTTAAAGGGGCGATGTTAACTCCAGCCTCTGTGGCGGCTGCTGCCCCTCCAACCATCCCAGAGAAGCTGGGAGGGAAAGGGATAGAGTGAAGAAGAAAGGGCTTTCCTCTTTTTCCATTTCTTGCCTTTGTGCTCTGGGGGGTGACGGTTCCTTGGTTTCCCGTGCAGAAGGTGCTTCGCTTGCTCTTCTGGGTCTCTGGTTCCGCGCTGGGGAAGAAATGGTACCTAGGAGACTCAGTCGAGTAACACAGAAAAATATGAGTGGAAAAGCACTAGAAAAATAGCAGAAAGGCTCTGGGCAAAGGGAAGATCTCAGCCTGCCATTATTTGTAGCTCTATTTGGGAAGTTTTAACAGCTCATCACCATACAGACACAAGCTCTCACTCATGTTAACACACCCAGGCAAGCTGATCAAACTAATTAATATGTAAGCAATGTGTCAAATGCAAGGCTTTATTTTTGCAGGCAAGTGTGGTCTTGTCTGAGCCCCGAATACATTGTGATCTATTTTTTCCTTGCCTGTTCTGCAGGGTGGGTCCTTCATACACTCATTTTTCCATCACGACAGCCTTCTATAGCTTTTTGGAACAATTTTTTTGGAACTTTAATTCTGAAGTGACATTTTCTTTGCCTGCCGATGCCTCCTTCAAGCCAGATCACCGAGGGTCAAAGTCTGTGTTTACACTGTGAGGCTGGCCTGGGACACGTGAAGAGGCAACAGAAGCTCTGTGTGGTTTTGGACCATGTTGCTGGGTGTAACATGGGCTTAAAGCATCCACGCTGACCCTGGAGGCTCTGGAGGGCAGGAGAGGATGCCTGAGAGGAATGTTATTGTAGATCCCATCAGCAGCCCTCTGAGCTGATTTCCCTGCCAGACTGCCATATCCTGGGGGGGTTCCTTGCCCCAGTGCTTGTCCCCATCCACCAGCCTCCCAAACCCCTTGGTGTGCAGGACCATAGCTCCCTGCGGGCTCACACTGACCAGCTCAGGGACTGGGTTTTTTCTGGCCATATTTGACCTGAGACAGTATGGGCTCCTAAACAAAGTTGGGAGGCAGTGGTTAATGGCCACAACGTCATTTCTGTTGTCCCCATGTGTCTAAAGCTATCTGCAGCCTCATGCATCCCCGTTCCCTCCTGCTCCAAACCCCAGCCCCAACACCTGTAGTGTCCCAGTCCTCTCCTAAGTGGCTGAGGTCTCCAATCCAGTCCTGTTGGAGCTCTAATTAGCTGCCCTGGGTAATTGCACTGCCTCCCTCAGTTGCAGCAGATCAGCCCCAATGGACTCTGCACCCCACTGCTGCTGTGGGTCCAGGGCTGCCATGCAGGGGTCGCCCCACTGGGCTGCAGTGCCACCCGGCAGTGGTGCGGGCTTGGTACTCCAGGTTGTCCCCAGCCTCTGTAGCAATATAAACTGTGGAGTCTTCTGCTGGTAGGGAGACAGACAGGGGCCCACAAAGGGAAGGTGGTGGAGAATCTGCTCCAGCTGCAATGCCTTCTCCAGCATTATTCCCACCTGTCTGAGAGGAGGGTCCACCGTGGCCAGGCCTGGCCACTCACACGGCTGTGTGAAGTGCCCACCAAGATTAAAGGCAAAAAAAGGTCACTGAGAGGAGTGCCTGGCCAGGCAGGGGTCACCTTGTCTCATTGTATGCTGTTACCTGCTCTTTACCTAAAACATCAGGCTAACACGTAGCTATATCAGTGATGCCAGGGTGTTGAGGCTTGTCCTGACCTTACTGGGGGACTTGCAAAAATGTTATCTGAGGCCTCACCACACAGTAATAGGAGTGGGCATGCTCAGTCTTTAACGAGGAGTGTTTTCTTCCCCAAGTGCTAATGGGACAGTGGAGTCAGACTGCGACAGTCCAGCAGACAGACTTGGACCTGCTTTCTCACCAATGTCTTCCATACTTGAAGAGGTCATCCTTGGAGTTACTTCTGCCTATCCATGATGCTCGCCAGGGAGTGAGCTCAGCAGTGTTATCCAAAACATTTCTTTAATGTTTGGGTCAAATTCACCTCCTGGAAATAATACCCCTACACTCAGTGGACTTAGACAGGGATAAGACTGCTGTGAGGGATAAATGTGGCCCTGCAGGAATAAGACTGTGGGGTGAATCCACAGCTGGTGTAAATGATCCCACACTGAACACCAGTGTCCTGCAAGAGCTTGTGGCCCTTCTGCCCCCTGGGCCAGGCCAGCACAACCCACACCACAGCCTCTCTCAGGCCCTGTATTGGGCACATTGCAACAAGCTGTTCCTTGGCACGATGCATGTGTCAGGGACAAAAGTTCTGGCAGATCCTGTGCCTCGACAGAGCTGTAACATCTCTCCAGTTCTCCTTCCCCTTGGATGTTGGAGGAGACCCCATCCTCCAGGAGAGGTAAGCTCTGCTCTTGGTGTCTCTCCTCTGCCTCAGATGGGTTCCTGGAGCCCCCTCGTGGTTCTTAGCACTGATGAGGTCCCACCAAAGCCGTTCTTGGGGAGCTGCTGGTGGGGCTCACAGCACCCTGCTGCATGTTCTCTTTGCAGCCCCAGTGCTTGGGAGGCAGCAAAACCCACCTTGGGAATGACACTGGGGGACAGGGCGTGGAGGTGACAACAGAGACTGAACAGGGCAGATAGTCCCATTACAAAGCATCTCCCTGCTTTGTGAGCCTGGCAGGAGGCAGGCCCTTCAGCAGCTTTGCGGTCCCCTGCCGTGGGGTCTGCTGCACTGTGCACTGTGACAGTCCCAGGTCGAGGTGGCCACAGCCCAGACGTGAAGTGGAGGAGAGGGAGGTTGTACGGGCATGGGAAAGGAGGGGATGTATGACAATGGAGAAAAGAAGGAACATGGAGAAGGGGAAAGGAGGCGCAGAGAGGTGGGGAAAAGAGGCTGTAGGGTGATGGCAAAGGGAGGCTCTGTGGAGAAGAGGGGAGGGCAGCTTTCCTTTCACAGAGGCGGTGAGCAGGGGAAGGCTTGCTGCCCGGCAGGTGGGGACGTCCGTGTGTCCCACGGGGCCCCGCATGCCACTAGATGGCACTTGAATCTCTGCTTGGGGAGGTTGGCGGGGACAGCGGACCGAGCGCGGTGCGACGCGGGGGTCCTCTGGGCAGTTTCAAAACTGCTCCTTGCAGGCAGTTCCCACGGGTAATTCTGCACGGTGGGCTGGATAAGGAGAAATTTTAGAGGTGGGGTGGCTTTTGGGGACAGATGAGTTGCCCTCAGCTTTCCCTCCCTGTCCCTGGGCCGTGCTGGCCCTCCTCTGGCGTTTGCCCTGCGGGAAGGCTGATGCCACAGCCCTTTGCAGAGGTAACTCGCTGAGGTAGCACACAGCATGGACTAAAAGGTACCTAAAAAAAAAAAATCTAGCGCGCTATTAGCACAGCCCAGTGGCTATTTGCAATAAATCAATGCTTCGTTTGACTGCAAGAGAAAATCAGATCCATAACGCTGTGGATGGAAATATCGAGCCTTCTTTTTCCCCTCTGCTCTGCCCCTGCATGCACACCGTGAGACACGGGTCACGGGGCGCACCCTGGCTATCAGAGCACGTTCATGACTGATAGGAGATGATTTGGATTTTTTTGGCAACCTGGCATTCCCTCCTCTGCTGAGACTGGGGGATGCCTGGGGAAGCCCAAAAGGGTGGAGAGAAGAAAAAAATGCGTATAACACTGAAACAAAACCAGAGAAATCCGAATGTTGTGTCATGTATTGGCCCAGTCGAATGTATTTTCTCCTACTGCTGAGTCCCAGCCACTGCATCACTGGTTCTTGACAGCTCCCAGAGCTGTGACTTTGTGCTGGTATTTAACCACGTGTGCTGGCCCTGACTTTGGTGGGTATTTTGGCATTGTTCCCTTTTGTATTTCACTGCGAGGGAAGCCCCTAAATGCTTTGGAGAGTGTGAGATTTGAGGTGCTGAAGCATCGTCCACCATGATGGGATACAGGTTTGGCTGTGCCTATGCCACTCTCGAAGGACAGGCACAAGACCTGTGAAGGGTTTAGGCATTTAGTTCCCACAGAGGCAGGCAGCAGAGCATCTCTTGCACACCTTTGAGAGAAAAAGACCCGTGAAACTTTTTTTGAGCAGTCCGGACGAAAGCTGGGGCAGGGACAGGCTTTGAAGCCTACAGTCCTGCTTCACAGCCTGATGCCCCATGCCTTCCCCAGTCCAGGGCAGCTCTTGGCACGGGAAGTGTTCTGTTTTCCACCCCTGAGTGCCCAGACCCAGCATCCTTTACTTGCCCAAGCCCTTTTCTAAGTGGAAAGCAGGTCACTGGGGAGCTCTGGACGCTATGAGGGTCCCACTGTGACCAATCCCTCTCTGTTCAAACCAGTGTCCTTTTAAAAGGCAGCACGCAGTTGTAATGCTTTCAGACAAGCCCAAATCGCTGTGATTTCCCCCTGACCGAGCGGCCATGAAATTGCAGCGGGGGCAGAGTGTGGCGTGACTGAAGTGATTATGCGGGTGGCAGGGGATGATAGCAAATCCGCGGCGTTGGAGGGGACTGCACGCTGTGCTGTGCTCCCGAGCACAGATAACATGAGCCGGCTGAGCTCAATCAACATTTTGTTTGCAGGACCTTGCTTCCCTGGGCAAAAAAAAAAAAAAAAAAAACCCAGAAAAATCTCAGAGCATTGTTTCCTTCTCTTTTTTTAATTTCCAAAAGCTTGGCCTGGCTGAAGACGGTGGGTGTTGAACCATGACGTGAGTCATTGCTGGCCCTGATGGCACTGGCCCCTGCTCACATGCCCAGGGTTCACTGTGATTCCTGTAGCTCATAGCTCCCAGCATTTGGGTCTGCAGGCCCTGTTGTGGGTGTGTTACTCTCTGCCCTAAATACAGCCTCTTTCTCTTCTTAGGAAGCCTGAAAAGCAACAGCCTGGGGAACCCAAAGCTTCCTACCACCAGAGGAGATGGATGCTCATTTTCCCTTGGGACCAATAGACCCTTCAAAGCTCCCCCAAGGGGAAGACCTCTCTACTGGGTTGCAGCAATCATTTCTAGATGTGGTGGTGCAGGCTGTGATGGACATGGAACCCTGCAGGTCTCTGCTAGCTGCAGTGGTGAACAATCCTGTCCCTCAGGTGATGCGTTGGAACCGCCTGCCCGCTGGCGTCTGGAATAGGGTGGCACCAGGTAGGATGGTGACCAGGGAGCTATTCACCACGAGTGGTGGCTCCCAGTGGTGCCATTCAGTCCTTGATGAAGACGGGGTGGGAAAGGGATTTGCTGTGTGTCACTGGGGCTGGGGACAATGCCCATGCTTGCCATGGCCAGTGCATCTTTATGCTTCAGGCCCTGTCTGTCCCCTTGGTAGGAAACATTTTCAAGTCTGGTGGTGTTGGTATCATGATGTTGGCTACCCCAAGCGACATGGCCTGGAAAGAAAAGTACCCAAGTAAGGTCTGGTGTATGGAGAAATGACACTGTGACATTCAGTGCTTCTGGACTCGGTGAGACCAAAACTGATGGCAACCCTCCCGTGCTGAACTGGTTGAGTGATGAGGCAGCTCTTCCTATACAGGTGCCAGTGCCAAGTGACTCATTTGCTCCCAGCCAGGAGAGGAAACCTCCCCTGCTGCTGCCAGCATGGAACCCCCCGTGTTTGCAGGGCCTTTCAGTTGCTCTGGGAACTGTCCCTCTTGCTTCTGACATGCAGCCACTGCTGGGGTGGGACATGGCAGCTTAGAACTGCTAAGGCTGGAAGGCAATACAGATTTTTGGGGGGCATGGCAAGAAGAAGGTGTCTCAGACAAGTCCTTCAGTCATTGATGCTGATGCACAGCCTGCTACTGTTGAAGTGACCCCCAGGTCCCCTCAGGCACAGCTGGATGTGTATTTTGTCTGAGAAGCTGCACCTCATACACAGCATGGCATCCACGGCGAGGGCTTGATGTCCCCTACCTCAGTTTCCCTCGGTGTCACTTTCTCATGGTGGGGATGACTGTCAAGGCACGTGAGATGCTCTGGCCTTGGAAGGGCCAAGCCGTTAGTCATAATGGCAATACAAATGTTGAAGTCATTGCTCTGCTTAGTGATAAATATGCTTCCCAGAGCTGCTGCCTTTAATGCGGCCAGCTGAAGGGCCAGCTGTCCCAGCCCTCCAAACACCCCCGGTCCAGGGAAAGTCTGGACATTTAACCCTTCCACTGACCATCCCTTGGAGCAGCAATAGAAAGAGTGAAAACTCGTGGTGATGCACAGGCTAGGAGAGGACTCGGCAGAGGAGGGATACGGGGAGAGGTCTGCCAGCTGTTTGTCTGCCTCTGCGCATTACTCCAAACCAGCCCGGGAGCGGTCATTCTTCACATGGGCTGCATGGGTCTCACTGTGGAGTATTATCGACAAACACCAGCTCTGCTCTTATTAACAACCTGTTAATCATCCGCCGCCTGTCGTTAGGAGGTGTGCAGAGACCCCGCGAATGGCAGGCAATGCATAACAAATTCTTTAGGCTGGAGGGGGAACACAGTTTATAGATCACAGAGCTGGAGACAGGAGTGCTGGGTGGGTTTTAGCAACCCACCTGCATTTACGAGACCCAGCAATGGGCCATTAGTTACCTTCAAAATCTGCTGTGGCTTGTGCTTTTATGCAGTGTTATTCAAGTCACGTTTCAGTTCTTATTCATACCCCAACCACCCCTTCCAAGACACAAAAACTCAGCTGATGATGAGCTGTAGGTTTGGGAAAAGCAGAAGTTTGTTAGTCCTGAGGGCAGCAGCTGGCAGAGAGGGATGGTGCCCTGGGCTGTATTTGTGGAGAGCAATTTCTGCATTATTCATTCATGAGTGAGCTCTTTTGGGGTGTATTTGAGCACGAAAATTGATACCGAATATTTCTAGCATCGCAAAACTATTTCCACACAGGTGATTTCACTCTCCGTAAGGATGTGGTCACTTCTGGGGCAAAGTACAGATACCACGAGCACATTACCAGTGCAGAAATGAAGTGGGGGCACAATGGTGAAGGGAGAAGTCTGAAGCCAGTGCCTCTCTGAGACACCATCGGGCAGTGACCCAGACACACCTGTGCCCTTGCTTGCAGACAGAAGAAATTTAAACATCAGTTTTACACCTCAGAAAGAGCTCTGCAGCCTCAGAACATGGCTTAGGACTGTGCTCCCGTCAGACCAGGGTGCTGAGGGTGGCTGGAAAATGGGGGTTAACGCTCCTTGCTGGCCTGACTCAGGTGCACTGGATTTGCCTGGGGACCACTTAGAGGGAGCCTGGAAATTGCATAAGTAGCTACAGAGCAGCTGGGGGTTGTGGTGTTATACTGAGCCTTGGGAGGGCTTTCTTATAGAATCATAGAATTGCTTTGGTTGGAAGAGACCATCAAGTCCAACCATTAACCTAACACTGCCAAGTTACCACTAAGCCATGTCCCTCAGCACTACATCTACACGTCTTTTAAATACCTCCAGGGATGGTGACTCAACCACTTCCCCGGGCAACCTGTTCCAATGTTTGATAACCTTTTCAGTGAAGAAATTTTTCCTAATATCCAATCTAAACCTCCCCTGAGTGCAACTTGAGGCTGGTTCCTCTTGTCCCGTCACTTGTTACTTGAGAGACGAGACCAATCCCCACCTCTCTACAACCTCCTTTCAGGGGGTTGTAGAGAGCAATGAGGTCTCCTCTCAGCCTCCTTTTCTCCAGGCTTAACAACCCCAGTTCCCTCAGCTGCTCCTTATAAGACTTGGGCTCCAGACCCCTCATCAGCTTTGTTGTCCTTCTCTGGGCATGCTCCAGAATCTCAGTGTCTGTTTTGTAGTGAGGGGCCCAAAACCTGCTTTCTCCTTCCTCTGCTGTTTCCATTGGCTCAGGGCACACAGGAGCGTGAGTAGCTGCTCAGAAAGCTTAAGTCTGGGTGAGGCGTGATGTGCCTGGTCCTTAGGAAAGCCTGGTGGTGTGGGTGGGGACACCTGTGACCTCCTGCAGGAGAAGGGTGTAGGCTTGTCTCGCCGTGGAGGATTTTCTTGCAAACCAGCTGTGTCCATTTTCTCCTTAATGGTATCTTTATAGTGTTCATGGGGGCTGAGTCGGGACATGCAAACCTTTGCTCAGCTCCTAGTCAGGGTCCCCTGGGGAAAGTTGGTCTGTGATGACTGAGGGATGGAGGGTGCGGTGTGCAGGGGATGAGCTGTATCTATAGCCAGTGTAGGTGGGTAAAGACGCTGTGCGCTACCATGCTATAAACAGTGATAAAGATGCTAAACCCACACAAACAGGTCACGAGACTCCAGCAGCCTTAACAAGAGACTGAAGGACCATCCAGCCCCATTGCTTGCAGCAGTTGCTAGTGGTGAGCTATACTTTATGTCTCATCAATGCTGGGGGAGGGCTGGAAAAGAGAAGCAAGAAGTGAAACCAGAGATGGAGAGGGGGGAAGGTGGACAGAAAACGTGACTTAGATCCATCTCCGAGTAAGAAAATCTTAAATACGCTCTGGGACTGTGAGGGGATGGGGTTGGCTCTCTCAGCAGGTTTTGGGTTGCCCCACAGTGGCACTGGAGCACAGTGGACTGTTGGTGAAGTCATTAAGAGCATCCAGTTAGAACTGTACATCCATGGGGTGACTTTACCAAACACTCGTGCATCAGTTCTGCGAGCAAAGGTGAGACCACTCCCAGTTCCTGAGCCACTTAGTGCTGGAACTGTCAACCTGGGAATGTCCTGTACCTTCTCTGAAGCAACTAACTTTGGGGACAGGGTGATGAGGAAGGACATGGCATGGGGCGGCTGCCGATTCCGGCCTGTCCCAGCTGCTTTGTGCCAAGGTCATTATCGTTTTGTGCCTGTTTTCTTTTTTTTTCCCCTAGCTGTGTAATCTCATTTATAAAATGTTCAAGTGCCAGCCAGGATCAAGTCCTGCCTTTCATTTTCTGTTTCTGCTTAAATGAATATTGATGTAGTGTTTATCTTTCTTTAATATTCATGATGATAAAGGACTTGGAGCCATTCACTTTTAATTACACCCTTCTACGGGAAACAGTCTGGTGCAATTAGAGAGCTTCCAGTGCATGAAAGAAAACAAACAAACTTTTTGCCTCCACTTCCAGAAGTGCCAAATAGGGTTCCCAGGAGCGTCCCCTTTCCCTCTGCCACAGTGGCCTGGAAGCAGGGACTTCTGTGCAGGACTGCCCTTGGCTGAACAACCTCTTTGCTGTGCTGTTGGAGAACTCAAGTCCATAAAAATTGATAACCATTAACAGCCCTCCAACATGGGGCAGTGGCCTGGAGAGGTGGGAAGGAGGCAAACGAGATGGGATTTCTATTTCTACCCTTGCAGCAGCCTCCCTGTGTAAACAAGTCACTGTCTCTCCGTGCCTCAGTTTCCCCAGCAATGAGGAGGAACTGGACCACTTGTGCTGCCTGTCCTCCCTTTTGACTGGGCACAGTCTTCCTGCCCTTATGCAGCTCCGAATCTCTCTGTTCTCCTGCAGCAGTAATTAGCCGTTTAAATCAAATCTGGCAAAATGATCAGAGAGTGATGCCTTATGTCAAGGCAATGACCAGCTCTCCTTTTTAGCACTCAGACAGCATTGCTTCTCCCTCCCCTAACATTATCCGTGAGCAAATTGTTATATTGAGCTGTGCAAATTGCCCAGGAGCTTCTGCTGGGAGCCTGAACTTTCTCTGACACATAAAACCAATCTCTCTGAGCATGTCTGATGATCAAACCCGGCTCAGTGAGATGAACTTTCCCCTATCAGCACCTCTTTTGGCAGCTGGGACAGTGGTGGCTTCTGCTCTTGTTGTGGTTGGTGACAAGAGGCAGCAAGCCTGGAGACTTCCCGTGGACCGTAATGACTCTCCTGCTGTCTCAGGGCTGAGTTTTCAAGTCTTTGAAAGTTGGAGCCCTTAAGAATTAGATGTCACCACCCTACGTGGAAACATCCCATGTTACAACTCCGTTTGCTTGGAGACTCCTGTGCCAAACATCTTTCTGTTCTTGAGCTGCCTTTTGATGAGCTATCAGACATTATTGGTCACATCGTGGTCAAAACCAGCTGAGTGCTACATGGGGCTTTCTCGCATTTAGTGGTTGTTTTCAGCAGCGATGTCCTTTGGCTGAGACAACACCTTAATGATGCTCTTTTAATGTCTCTGTTCTGTTGCATGTGGGTAGGGCTGAATGGTGCAACAGGCTGATCATTTTCATCTTGTAAAATATACATCATTCTATTTTACATAGGGGATAATCATTGCAGAACTGAGTCTTTTTCTCATCTTTTTCCTGCTGTAATTACTATCCTCCTGCTGATGCCTGTGCCGATGTCTGTGCATGATGAAACGAGTGAAAATTTAAACTGCCCTGGGTGATGGGACATAGACCTTGCTGAAAAATTTAAATGTCTCCTATCCAGAGGAGGCTGGCCCATAAATAAAGGATGAAGTCCCCGCTGCAGGGAGGGGGAGAGCTCGTGAAGCTCCGGATTTAACACCTTCCTGCCCACCTCTAGCCGTGCCTAGAATGGTAGTTCTTCTCCTTGCCGGAGTCTGGGAGCATGCGGGAGCCTCAGGGTGTCAGAGGTTGCAAGCCCAGGGCTAGGAGACTGGTCTGGGCCACCGTGTCAGAAGAAGTAAGCCTTGAAGTTAGGAATAAATTGAAAGCAACCACCCTGAGTTTCAGCAGGCATGTTGATTCATTTAGCCTAAGAGCTAAAGCCACTGCTACCTGTGGAGCAGAGAGACTTAGCTAGAGCAAAATTGGTAGGACTGTTGTCTCTATTGGAAATGAGGGATACAAGTAATTAAGCCCCTTGCAACATGGAGGGGATGCTGGGGGGAAAGAGATTATAACATGCGATGACCACTAATATGAATAAACCACTATCCCTAAAAGATTGGTTTCCTGGTGGAGGACTGTGTTTCTATCCCCTCATCTCTTTGGAGGTATTTTACAGTCTTTTGCAGATCAGCCCAGACAGTCACAGATGAAATGACAGTTTGGTGAAAAATCTCTCCCAGTAGTAAGTTGCTATTTCTGTCTGTTACCGACTGTGCAGCTGAGTTCACCGTGGAGCACAGGGGTTACAGACCTGCGGCATCGTCAGCTCTGACTCCCTTCTGTCACATGCGCAACATCATATAAGCTTCAGGGATCCCTCCTCGTCTTCTGCTGCTGGCAAGAGCTCATCTAGCATTCAAACACGAAGTTTGGTCTCCCCCTGGACCCTTGCCCTCAGTCCACACTGATTTAAGCAGTTGCCTAGAGGAGGAAATTGTGTAGGATGGACCAGTGTTTTGGGAGGAGGTAGTGCCACTTCTTGTTTCCCAGGTGGTAATTTGCTCTGGATGTGAATTCTCTCATTTTCCAGCTTCGTGTCCCAGGAATGAGATGAAGAGCTTGGCTCCCCATCTCTCACCCCAGCCCCAGGCACTTTGAACCGATTACCCCATTTCAGCCAAAGCTGTCATATGGGGCAGGGTCTCAAAGATGTTAAGTTCCTCTTCAGTTCAATGAAAGAGCGATGAGAAAAACCTAAATTGGCGTCTCCAAGGAGAGAACTCACCAGCATCAGACATGTGAAAATCCACTTGGGAAAGTCCCTGAGAAGCCACCTTGATGGACTCTGCTCAAGGAAGAAAGAATATGAATCTCGGGGGCGGAGAGTCAGCAGCAAGGCAGGCAGGACGGAGTATCTGCTTCCATTAATGTGGGTAATTGCTTTGTAATTCCCATTTCAGAGTTGGGTGCAGTGAGCTGTGCAGAGTGGAAATTGCATCGGCACAATTTGGGGGTGGTGTAGAAATTAGCTAAGCTACCAGGGCATCCTTTGCTGGGGTCCCACAGAGGTGTGTGCTCTCCGCTGTAGTGGGCGTGCAGCAAGAGCTAACAAACCTTGTAAGGGTTGCAGAGCATGGGGTGGAATGGGGCAGCGGGGGTGGGGGGAGTGCATTCCTGGGGCTTGTTCCTTAGGGAGGTCTGTGTGGGTTCTTCCAATTAACCCACTGTGTTTAATTAGCAGAAGCTCCTCATGGAGGCAGATAACTAGGTAACAACCTTGAGGGTTGGGCCTCATTAACTCTAGGTTAGGATATTGGATGGGGAAGTGTGGGATGCTCTGGGATCTGCTGTCTGATCCATGGAGAAACTCAGCTCCCATCTCCTGAGTGTCCCTGTCCCCAAGGTGGACAGTGTCATGCAGTCCCTGTGAGCACTGTGTTCTCTGCAAGGTCTTTCTTCAAGGTGGCCCATCCACTTCCCAGGACCCACGGGCTGTGGGCTTTGCAGGATCACCTCATAGACCACAGACACCTGTTTGCATGGCTTCTTTAGAGGGAAGCTCCCAGAGATGGAGCATTGCCCTTGGGATGCAACCAGAAAAGCACTTGTCAGTGGCTTGGGGCCTCTGATGAGGAGATCTGCAGGAACAGCCTGATGCAGATGACCAGAGACCCCTGCCTGTCTCATCTTCCAGCGCTCCAACTATTGCCTGTGCTGGAGATTTTGGAGGGAGGTTTGCAAAAGGCCAGAGAAGTCTTTCCAACTCTATTCCAGCTGTATTCTGCCTGTAGCAAGCAGTTTGCGATAGCTGTTCCTGCTAACAGCATCTCGCCTTGTAATGTCTGCTCCCACCTCCCCCGTGGTGGCCCATCCTCCCCCATGCGCAGTGAGACGGCCCTTTCATTTTGCAGCTGCACTGAGGAGAAACAAGGAGCTCTGGGTTTTTATTAATTTTGAAGAAACAGATATTTTGATTGTCAAGTCGATCCCAGATTATTTTGGGCGAATGCAATTTGACAGACCATTATTTTGAAGGGACATGGATCATTTAACCAAGCCTAATTGCCTCTGTGTCGCAATTAGTCACTCTGGCTGAGGAGGAATTGGTGTCACCATCATTTTGTATTGGGAGCCAGTGACTAAATCTAATGAAAGTGTTTGAATCAGAACTTTTATGTACGTACATTCATTATACTGCTAAATTGGCCATATCTCCTCGCGAGACTGGAGAAGACTATGTGAGAGTGTGCTAGCTGCTGCATGGGCGAGATGAGGTGCTGAAGGTTTGGGAGAGGCTGGAGGGGAGACTGAGATTTTCAAGTGCCTCCTTGGCTGGAGTGATGCAGGGCTGCTCCCGCAGGTATGGAGAGGGGTGCTAAGTACAAGTTTTGGGGATGCCCACCGAGATATGATTAATGTCCTGGCAAGGGCGATGGTGTCCTGTCTGCAGGACCGACTTAGGGGACGGAGGAAAATACCTGAAAGTCTGGGGAAGGAAAAAGTTCAAAGATCCCTGGAGTGCTGCATCACCTGGTGGAGTGACCTTGAAAAGCAAGTCAAGGGCTTGACTTTAAGGATGCAAAGCTATTCCTCAGGATGGGGTGAAAGGGTCTTTCCCCCTTCCTTTCCAAGGGGTAAAAGTTGCTCCGTGGTTGTGTCCTGGCACTGGGATGCCACTGTGAAATTTGAGGGTGGCAGGAGTGCGCTGGGAACTTGCCCCCCCGGCTCACGAAGCCCAGAGCTTCAAAAGTCTTTCCATTTTTCAGAAAACACGCAGACTGTCAGTCGAATGTCGGGAGCGAGCAACGGAGCCAGGAAATGAACTTCTCCATGAAACAAAAATCAAACTGACTCATTTGTTTTCAAGGTTCTCTACCCCAGCAAAATAAAAGACATAATCATACAGGGGAAATAGGAAGATAAATTGGGTGTTATTTCAAGTATCGCTGGCTCACATAATTTTATTGTGATGTTTGCAAGAATGGGCGTTTGTTCTAA
Organism: Vanellus vanellus; assembly: GCF_965231255.1. Lineage (NCBI taxonomy): Eukaryota > Metazoa > Chordata > Aves > Charadriiformes > Charadriidae > Vanellus > Vanellus vanellus. The sequence continues at coordinate 12,793,265 of NC_138913.1, forward strand.
AGCTTTGGATTCTGGATTTAGATGGATTCTTGCGACTCTAAGCTTTTAGTAAAGAAAGGGACATTTTATGCTTCATAATCATGGAAAACAGCTTGAAAATCGTGGCCTGAGATTGATTCCAGAAGTTCAGCAACCAGAAAGTGAGTACAGAAGACTCAGAGGGCACACTTCATCTGATTCGGGCCAGGAGGTCTTGTCTTTGAACGCGGCTGCCCACGGTGCAGTACAGATAAAAGACACGGAGCCAAATATGCCCTGTCTCGATGTCTAGAGACATCTAGGTGTTGGATATGTGAGCTGATCGTAACGGAGCCAGCCTCCTGGGAAGCTCATTTGTCTGCCACGTGTCTGCAGGTTGAGCTTACTGGGAAGTGGGCAACGGGATGCATGAGTGATTTGTCTCATTGAGTAGGGGAAATAGTTGGCACTGATGGCAGGGGAAGGTGTTGTGGGAGCTGACAGACCCTATGACCAAAGGCTTTCTGATTTTATTGTGCCCTGATGCTGTCGTCAGATGAACGGGGTGAGTTGGATGCAGCTTCTGCTCCTCCTCTGAACAGCTTTGACAGCCTCTCCGGCTGAAACAAAACTGCGTTGGCCCCTTTTCTGTTTTGAACAAGACAAATTTTTCTGTACTTTCAAACAGCCGAACACGCAGCCTCGGAAGGAGAGCAAATTTTGGGGACAGATCAGGTGATCTGTGTGTGACTTGGAAAGCTGTGCAATGTCAAGGGAGATGTGGGCCCAACACAAAATCTTTCCATGCTCTTGAGAAACCAAATACCTGGTTGCACTATGGCTTTGGGGGAGGGAGTGAAGGGGGGACGGGATTGGTTTGGTACAGTTAAGGTAAGATTAGCCCAGGCTGCCTCACGTCTCCATCCCACTCCCAATGGATGGGACCCTTTCACAAAAGGACCCTTGCGCTACACATGCCATTTCGTAATCATCTGAGGCAAATAGAACCCTGAATGATGGCTAATGTGCCTTGCAGAGCCGTGTCCCCACTTCATTATTAACATTGAAATCCCTTTCAGAAGCACAGCCATTAATTTTGCCGTTGCCTCGGTGTTGAAGAGGCGGCCCAGGCAATGTTGAGTGTTCCCGGCAGCAGAACACAGAGGTCCGGCTGAAAACGGGCTCCCCCTCTGCTTTAGCTGCCTGTCTGATCAACACCCTCCGTGGGGAGATGGGTTCAGGTCGTTTGGGGCAGATGCTGCTAGCCGGAGGAGGTCTGGTTCGATGGAGAAGGGACAAATATCTCAGTGAATGCAGAAGATGAAAAGTTGTATCTTGCCCCTGTCCTCCTCTTATCTCTTCCCCTATAACCCTGGCAGCTTATTTGGCCGTTGTCCTGCCTTATCGTGCCTATGATACATTTTCTGAGGAGAGGGTGGCTGTAATCTGTCACTCTGAAGCATCATGCCTTTGAAAACATTTATGATTTCAGAAAATAATAGTTACAGAGTAGCACAGAGAAGGATCTGGGGGTTTAAGAAATAATCCTACAAGGCTTTTGTAACATTTCCAGCTTCTATTTTGCCTAGACAAAAGGGGAGAAACAGTCAAAAGGAACGAGGTTATATTCAGCAGGGAAAAACAAAAATTCCTCTGATATGTCCACTCCTTGGCTGGTTTTGGCCAAGTGATTCACATTACACAGATGCAGCCCAGCCTGTCTGGACTCTAAGCCTCCAACAGAGGATGCTCTCAGCCCCATAACAATCCAGTCCCAACTGATAACCAACTTCTCCCTCTCTCAGTATTTCAAACCTGACCTTCACTGACTCCCGTTCCTAGCTAGGAGACCCTGTGCTTTCTCCCCCTGCAAGATTAAGGTCTCCTCTGTAGTTAGGGAATGACAATATACATAACAAATGTGTAGACTGGGAACTGTTCATCCCACAACCTAAATATTGAATGTCTGGGAACTACCCAGCGTGGCCCTGTTGTAGCTAAGGACTTCCCATGTGATGTCCAGCGCAGCAGGAAAGTCTCCGATGCTCTGCGTGGCCGCGTGTGGGCCAGTGCTGCTTAGCTAGGAGACTGCATCTCCTAGTAAAACGGTCAAAGCCAAAGGTGGGGAGGAAACCTTCTTGCGTTCATGAACAGGACATATCTGTCTTATTTCCAGTCCTCGAGGTGTTTCCTTGTTTCTGCTTTTGGATGTACCCTTGCCCTGTCCCTGAATCTTACTCCACAGCCTGAGCTCTCCAACAAAACCACAGCTGGGCAGGTAGACGGCAGATGTGGGTTCCCCAGCAGCCGCAGCGGGAGCACTGCAGGAAGATGGGTGCTGCAGCTTAGGGTGAAGTATAGGGCTTCTTGCTGCAGAGAGACCTCTTTGATTTCTCTGCCCACCCTTTTTTCATTTTAGCATGTTCTGAAAGAAAAACGGCTGCCTGAATTATTGGCATAAACTGTGTTTAAATGGCTTGCATAATTGATGAATCAGCAGTCAGCGGTTAGCCAGCCCGTTGTGCCGATGCTGTGCTGTGTTACCGGTCATTGCCCTGAAACACGGGGCAGGAAAACATTCTGTCCAACTCGTGGCAAGTGACCATCCCACACTAGTGTGTAAAGAGCTCCTCTTCTGCTTTATCTGCTACCCAATTGATTTATATGTCTGTCTAGGTGTCTGTCCTCTGATATGTCCCACAAACAGCCTGGTCCCTGGTTGCATTTTTATCTCATCCCCACCCCAATGCTCAAACATTAGCCGAAGAGTTCTGACTCACCAGTAAAACTAGGATGAGGCAGGGAGCCGGGATGTGCTCAGGTGAATCCAAATGGCTCTTGGAGGCAGCTGGGAGGATTTTTGTCTCACTTGGCTTGTTCTACTCATTTTTATGTCCTGTGGGAGGGGAAGCTGAAGGCTGGCGATGGAACTGTGGGAGGGCTGCAAAGCGTAAGCCTTCAACCTGGAAGGCAAAGTTTCGTTGGCAAAGGGGGGCCAAGACAGCAAAGGAGTCATTGGTGGTTCTGTCCATAGATGCAATGATGGGAGTAGGGCTGGTCATTCAGGTCCTGACCATCCCTTCCCAGGGCAGGCCTGGGGACCCTTCTTCCCCGTGCGATGGAGGGCACTGTGCGTCCCCTAGGGCCACAGCACCCTGCAGCGAAAAGGGCTCTGCTTCTCCAGACTGCGCATTAATGAATTTGGATGGATCCGCTGTAATAGTTGGCTCCAGCAACTGGAGACGGTACCACACATTTGACGGCTAACCGTGATCAGCTGCATGGCTGAATCTGTGCTGGGACCAGAGCTATTTCCACTGATGCTAACGAGCCCTTGTGGACACATCGTGTGGCACGTTCGTGAGGTCTGGGACATGTGACTCTTGGTGCCTGTGGCTGCATGGGCAGAACAGAAGCCCACGGGGTCGGAGGCTTTCGGAGGAGTGAATGGAAGCGGTGTGTGAGAGATGGCTGTGGCAGCAGGGAGGCAAAGATGTAAACCAGGGAGAGGGAGCCCGAGGACTAATATTTATGGGCTACGGGGCAAAGCAGCAGCAGCACAGGCCATGGCTCAGCCAGGCTGGCCGCTTTGGGGGGCAGACATCCCCTCCAGGCGGGTTTGGGGACCGTATTTCCTGGCTTGCAGCCACTAGAGGCTGCCCTGCTCCAGCTCCTGAGCCTTCGCTCGTTCGGGCTAACATCAGCTTCCCTGCCTGTGTCTTAGGCATCAAGAGGAGGTGGTAGGAAAAGCCCTGAAATCTTTTCTTTTCCTTTCTCCTGTGAGTGGATTGAGCAGCCGTGGCGGCAAGCCTGGGCCCTCAGGGATGTAGCTTGTGTCCCTGCTCATAGACAGAGAAACTGAGGCACAAGGAGCGGCGTGGAAATGGCTGGCCTGGCTGATGGCAAGCCAGCTGTGCAGCTCAGGGCGAGGGGACGTTAACACAGGCAGCGTCCAACACCGGGATCATCATGGGACATGCCCCCCTGCCTGCCCGCTGGTGGGGGAGCAAACTCGACGTGTTTGCGAGATAGCTGCGACATCCACACACCCGGTGAGAGAGCTTGGAGGGACCTAATTCTGGGTGTGACAGGACAGACCTGATAGCTGGCAACTGACTTGAAGCAGCGGAGCTTCTCTGGAGGAACTGAAGTGTCTCCTGGTGCTCATGCACCCTCGATCCTGCACTTGCACACCCCTACAAGCCCAAAGCCCGTAACGGCATTTGCTGAGGTCCTCCCATGCTAGTGGGAGCTTGGCCTCTTAAGTCCTTGCTGGGCATCCAGTGTCAGCATCTGTCAGCACACCAGCTGCAATGATCCATTCAATGGAAATCCTGCCTGTACGGTGCCCAGTGTCTGTTCCCCACATGGTGGCAGATGTAGAGATGTAGAAAGGTGAAGACCTGAGCTGTGCTGAGCAGGTTGAATACATCTCTGAGACAGTCCTGCTGCCCCGAGAGAAAGTCATCTTTGTGGAGCCATGAGTTATGGACAGGATACACAGGCTGATCCCATGGGGATGCTGGATGCCAGAACAGATTATCCTGATGGTCCCTCACAGCCTTCAGATGGCTCAAGTGCTGCTGGGCTGATATGGCCAAATGCTCAGCATCAAACATTCCTGTCTGCTCCTTTCCCCTCGGGGCGCGTGGAGGTCCCAGCTCTGCTGGCCAAACTTGGTTTTCACGGTGCTACATGAGATTGTGGGTTTGGCTCGTGGGCCAGATTTAGCCTCATGGGATTTGACACCTTTCTTCAGTCTCCCAGCCAGCCCCAGCGGGAGCTGTTTGCAGGCAAGGACCCATGTGCTCCCCCACTTCTTGAGCAGAGGCAACAGGCAAGGCAGCGCTGGGGATGGTGTGGTACCCAGGGGTTCGGGCAGGTTTGGTGGTGCTCGTGGGTCAGAGCCCCCGTTTCTCCTCTGTTTCTCCTTTGATCCCACTCTTTGCTGCCCTTCCCTTTTTTCCCAACCCTACAGGGGTTGTCAGGTTGTCATAAATCTCCACTTCTGCCCTTCTGTTAATGGGCTGTTTTGTCCAGAGTGAGCAGGATCCTCAGGTGATGTAAATCGGTGTAGCTGCCCTGTGATCAGGGTCCTGGCACTGAATTAGCCCAGGTGAGGATCTGCTCCATAATCTCTATTTCATTGTTATCAAAGCCCAAGCATTGCTTCCAGTGCCTGAAAATCGCTGTCTTCTATCATACTTGGTCTTTGGCTGACCGATGTGTTGACAAAGACATCTTCGTTTATCTTCTCAATGCATCCGTTGCAGCCGGATGCTTCTCTGACCCTCACGTTTTCAATAATCTTTTCCCTTCTTCCCTTCGGCATTACAGAGCCTCTTATTCATTTGAGAGATAAGTATTTACGTATGTGTTGGTGAGGAAAACTTAATCAATAATGCCCATGAATAACATTTCTTTGTGTTTTAGATCCACCAAATCTCCCCCTCCCTTTGTTTTGTTGGGTTTTTGTTGGGGGTTGTTTTTTTTCCTTTCCAGGCAGGATTCACATTCTGCTCTGTCTCTTTTTTTTCAAAGTTCAATTGTCAGAGAGAGAAAGCGAACTCCAAGCAAAAGCTGTCATTTTGGAGAGACACCTGTCTTATCAGTTCTCTCTACCCACACTGTGCTTGTCCGGAGGGGCTGCCCGTCCCGCTGCCCCCAGCCTCTCTCCGAGGGACAGGACAGTCTCTCCCTGCAAATTCAGGGTCGCAGCTTCTGGGCACGGACTTGGCTGTTGGGAAGCGGTTCCCCAGTTCTGTGAGTTTCAGAAGTGACCAGTGTAATGCAGCTGCAAAAAAATTTTATTCCCCCCCCCCCCCCCCCGGTGATTTAAAACTAAGGAACAGATTGCATCTTCCATTCCAGCGCAGGGAGCCTGGATGAGGCTGCAGCTACTCTCTTTGCAGGGGCAGGATGCTGCGGGCACCACAACCTGCCGGCTGCTCGGGGTGAGCTGCTGTGAGCTGGGACACCCCAGAGGTTGCTCTGGGTGGGGAGTGTGATGGGATACTCCAGCTCCTCCTGTAACCCTGGGGCTGGCTGGTGGGGAAACCCTCTCTGCTCCCCCTGCCGCTCTCTCCCTGACGTAGTTCCTCTGCCAGGTGGGTATTATGCAAACCGCACTGTGCCGGGGCATTGGCAATCTGGGCCAGTTCTCACCCGCTGGTTCAGCTCAGCACTTGCACGCCTGCGTTTAGCATGTACCAATCGAGGAGGACATCAGCATCCCCAGGGATTCTGCTCCGCAGCACCCTGGACGTGGGTGAGCCAAGACTGCTTCCCCCGAGCGCCCGGAGCAAGTGTCACCGCTCCATGTGCTGTCTGCCCGGTGCCTGTGCTAGCGAAAGGGAAGCTCATACACCACAGCGATGTGTGTATGTTTGCGGGGAGCAGCTACAGGAAACTAATGGACCATGAAATTATCCAAGGAATGAAAAAAAAAAAAAAAAAAAAAGAAGAAAAAGACTGTTAGAGCAAACTGTACTGCGCCCACAACCCTGCTCCCCTCTCCGCCAGCCTAATGCGGTGGCAAATAAAATATAGTAGTTTTATGTAGAAGACAAGGAAGGGCTGGCAAATGGTTCTTTCTAGGTTATCTGGGTGACCCAGTGTGAAGCTGCACTGGATACAGCAATTATCTGGGGGAAGCTACAAGGCAGGGTTATTGAATAAAAAAAAAAAGAAAAGACTTTAGAAATTGCCAGCCTGGCTTTCAGGGGAGACGGCATCCTCATCATAGTAGAGCGCACTGATGCAGCAAGCTTTATCCTGAGGGATCCCAAAGTGTGTTCCCAAACTGTGTATACAGCAGTTCCTTCGTGTTTTTCTGGAGCTCCACCTCTGGCAGGGGAGGCACTTGCAGGGAAAGCACTCACAGGGGCAAAATGTGCTCGTGAACCGAGGCTGCGGGAAGAAATGGAGCCACGCAATGCAGAATTCAACAACGGGGCAGCGTCCCCGGGTGAGAGGGAAGGAGGTTGCTGATGGCACCAAATGGGCGCAGAGAGAGTGGCAGCAGCTTTTCATCACCAGGCTCCCTATCTAACCGAATCCGCTGTAATCAATTCTGCTTTCTACGTTCCTGCCACGGCAGTGTCTGACGTGGGAAACAAAGTTGTCTGCGGTAACAAGAGCTGTTTGGGAAATGGGTTATTTTTTTCCATCAGAAAAAGTCTGATGAGAACATATGTTTTTGTTGAAGCAAGAGAAAACCCCTTTTATTTTTATTTATTTTCGTCTATTCACAGTCTGAAGCTCAGGGTTTCAGGTTTCTGGAACGTCTATTGGAATTAGTGCATTTCTCAGCTCACAAAGAGGAATTGTCTGGGGAAACGCAAGTGTCCATTTGATCAAAAAGTAATGTCGTTTCTGCATTGCTCCGGGAGTGGAGCACGACCAGTCTGACTCTTTGCCAAAGAAGCAGTCAGAGATCGTTCATCCACCCTGCTGCAAGCTCTTCGTGTGATGATGGACCATTATGGCAGCACCTTTCCTGACATCTCATTCCTCCCCAGGTTTTGCATCCTCCAAACCAGAGCCTGTGGTCCCCCCGACTCAGCCCCGAGCTCAGCGCTGACCCCCAGCCTGGCTGCAGTGGGGAGACCAGCTCTGATAGGGACTTCAGGGTCCATCCATTCAGAGGCATCTTTTTGTCCTGATAGAAATAACCAGAGAGGGAATTTTGACTGGAAAGAGAGAGTTGAGAGATCAAGAGGAACCTCTGGTGCTGTTTTGTGCTGCTTGAATCTGTGCGGTAGTTCGGTTTCTCCGCCACAATGTTAGTTTTACACCGGCTGAGGATCTGAAATGTGTTTGCTGGGTTAATTTGCTTGCAAACAAGAGATAATTGAAACCAACGCTGCAGCTTAAATGCTAAGTGAGAGAACGTGAGCAGATGTGAAAGGGCAAACACCCTCCACCCCCAAAAAACCCCCCAGTGATGACCGTGTGCTCTGCTGAATACAGCCCTGGCTGGGATGCGGGAAGCGAAAAACATGTAAATAAGAAAGAGGTGGAATTGCCCGATGCTGCTGCATTGAGTCATGCACAAAGGCAGCTGTGGGAGGTGGACGGTCAACCATCACACGTGGGTTTTCCTCCACCCCTTCTCTATTTTCTTTTGCAAAATGTTTTGTGGAAAGAACAAAAATAGTCCACGGTAAGTGAAGCTGTGCTGGGGGTCTGAGGTCCTGCAGTGGCATGAAGCTCTCCCAGAGCTCTTCTGGCTGAGGTCCTCTCCTCTTGCCCGGCTTGGAGGGCCAGCCCACCTCGGCAGCGCCGGTCCCCGGTGCCTGCAGGAGAACCGGCCCAAAGGCCCCCAGCCACAAGGGATGTCCATTGCCACTGTCTCCACCCTGTCCACATCCCAGCCCGAGCCACGTGGCCCCAGCTGATCCGTCTGAGGGCAGTGATGCCTTCCAGCTACCTGCTGCGGCTGTGTTCCTCGGGTGCGGATGACCCCTCTTCCCCTTGTGGCTCTGCATAAGATTAGTCCTCCTGAATTCTGATAAGCAGTGGGTCCTGCTGTGCCACCACGCTGGAAGCAGCCCGGGGCAACACTGGGTTATACCAGTCCGGCACCGCTCAGTCGAGCGCAGAGCCCTGCTCTCTGCTTAAGAAAAGAAAGTTACATTAGAAAGGCCTTTTACCCAGATACTTAATTAAAATAATATTGAAACAAGCAAGACACACTGTGTGCTAAGCGCACGGTCGCAGCTTCCCACAGCTCATTTGCAAGAGTGCTCAATAATGGCTGTGGGTAATTATTTTTTAATCAGCCAGTGTAAAGAACGATTGGCATGTTAACAAATGGTACTTATTTTCTCTTGCTCCAACGGGGCGAGATCACGGGCAACGCGGTGCCAGTCAGCCGCTATCCCCTGGCGCAGCAACATCCTCCAGCTCGCCGTGGCTGGATCTTGTGTTCGGAAGATGCGAGGCTCTGGCTGGCGTTCGGGATAGCTGGGGGTGGGCAGGAGCAGGTTGCGGGCACAGGGCAGCCCAAAAGCACCGAGATGCTCAGGAATGGGGCTGTTCAAGCAAAGGCAGATGAGGAGATGCCTTTGCAGCTATCGGGCTCTTATCTCCCCCTCCTGTGTTAGCTGGGAGATAATTCAGGACAGTTTGGGGGATACTGGTTTATGTCTGACCAGAACTAATACTTCAATTTGGGAGATTTGGGCTGGTTTGCTCATTAATTAGCTGAGATGTCACCAAAGCTCAGATGTGATTTCAAGGGCAATATCAGTGTCGCCAGGCAGCGGCGAGCTCTACCCCTGGGGAACGTTTAACCCCTCCTAATTGCCTGCTCTCCCGCTCCCTGGAAGCCCGGGGTGGCTCAGAAGCAGGGCAGCCCTGAACTAGTGCAATTAGACCATTTTCTCACTCTTTAAAAGCTAAATATCTATGCTTTTTTATTTCCCCTTCCAAACAACAGAGCAATGGAGGGACACGGGACCTTTTCTCCAAGGTTTCTGCTTTTCTCCCTGTGCCCGCCTCTGAGGACGAGCCCGACTGAGCCCTGAAAGATGGACCCGCTCAGTTCTGGCTTTTTCTTCCCCAATTTGTCAGTCCCACTTTGACTCTCGGAGGGCCTTGTGTTCCCGACAGTGCTCGGGTAACTTTGAACATTAATAATTCCGCTTGTTCTAAAACCACACTGTGGGTGCCAGGAAAATTAATGAGGGAGCCTCTGGAAATCAATTTCCTGCTGTAAAATCTCCTCTCTGGAGACCCGGGTGCTGTGGGCCTTAGAGGGTTATTTTAGGCAGGCGGTGTTACGTATCCTTGGCCAAAGGATGTGCTATCTTGGTCTTCTGCTGTGGAAAGATGCTCCTTGTTTACCTGCCATACATTTTCTGCCTCCTTTATGTGCCAAGGGAGCAGCACGGGGTTTGCCAAGCCTTGCTCCGACTCTTCTACTCTCCGTTTACTCAGTCTATTTGGACTTAGGTGAGTGCCGGCAGTGTCTCCTCATCTTTGCAGGGTTAAGCCATGCCCTTTCTCCCAGCCTTTCTGCGTGGCTTTGACTTTTCCCGCTGCTGCTCTCTGCTCATCCTACAGATACCAGCCTCCTAGGTTTGCAGATTTTGCTCCCCTTAGGAGACACAGCAGCATCCCAGCAGGTCAGGAGGAGCAGAAGTCCATCCGGAGTCCCCTGAGATCACTGCTGAGCTGAGCAAGAAGTTGCCTTTTTGTAGCTCTGTGGCCGTGCGCTCCTGAAACCTCAGCCCCAGAGGCTGGAGAAAGTTCAAAGACGCTTCCTCACTTGGGGAATTTGTTGTCATCACCCCAAGGGTGGCTCTGAAGTCTTCCAGACAAGCTCTCGGCTTCCCGGCAGCTGGCTTCATGTGGCCTTTGTGTTCCCCCAAGACTGTGTGGGCTCATCTTCATGTCTTCTTTCCATCCAGTTGATTTATTTCATTAAGTTACAAAATTGCAACTGACACATTCCTCCCACAATTGAGTTGTTTTTCGGGGTGCAAAAAAATTACTTGTCATACCACCCAAGCGCGCTATAATTTTCCCATCTGTGCAGATGTGCTCGGTGCCTCTGGAATTTCAAAATTCACACTGCGACAGATAGTTTTACATCAGTGTCCATCTCCAGCATCTCCATTGCAGAGTGTTGTCCAGGGGGCAGAATGGAGATTTCCCATTCCTTTGGTGCATGTTTAATTTATTTTCACTGATGTTATTACTAATTATTTTGTCTGGTTCCTCAGGTGCAGTGAGTTCTCATGTTCTTCCTTCCCTGCAGAGCCTCCAACACAAATAAACCCAAGCAGGGAGTATTATCACAGCAGGGAGCTGGATAAGGGGATGCTGAGGTCCAGCTGAAAGCTGCTCCCACTGGGGATGACTTACGGGTCCCATTTGGAGCCATCATGCCTTGAGATGCGTTTGAATCCAACTCCACCAGCCAGCAGATGATCTGTCTGTCCCCTTCCCGCCTTTACTTTCCACCTCCAAAATGAGACTCAGTCTGTTTCCTCCCCCTTTTCCTTCCTCTGAGTCAGTGTAGCGTACATTTTGCGCCCTCATCTTTGAGGTGCCCAAAGGTCAGACTTCTCAGAGAGCTTTTCCCTTTCTGCTTTTTAAGTGCAATTTGATTAAAGCAGGTCTCCCAACCGTGCCCCTGCCCAGGCCCAGGGGACCCAGCCAGAGCTCTTCTTCTTGCAAGTCGATTTTCCCTCCCGCTCAGTGCATTAAAACCCTTTCCCCTGTCGGAGCTGTTCTGGGTGAGAGCACTTCGCTTTATTAACACGGGCAGGTTTGGGAATTGGAAAAGGGGGATTTCTAAGTGGATTTTATCCTTCGAAACAATTCAGTGGTTCTGGCCGTATGGGGTTTATTTTCCCAGAGTGGAGATGAGATGGCTTCGCTGGGGAATTGACCCATTAGGACTCTGCTCAGCTGGCTGAGGGGAGATGCGCAGGGAAGTAAAATACCAGCAGTCGGTATTTAGAGGATGCTGTGTCCCTGGTCCCAGCTATACCCACTCCATCCAAACCGCGTGGATTGGACCTTGAAAGGTGTCCAGGCCGCCTCCTCCCAGAAACGGGTTCACTTAGGTGTCCCTTAGGAGATCTTCATGGCAGGCAAAGGGTAAGCTGGACCTTGACCCATGCCAGACTGAGCGTGCAGAGGCACACTGAGAGATGCTGCGGGCTCACCTGCCTCCCCCAGGAGCAGCTGCTAAAGGGGGACTTCCCAGCAAAGATCTTTCGGGAATAGCCACCAAATACATGGACCAAGCACAACCGACCACACGTGGGCACGCACAGGGGTGCACCTGCACCCAGCCCATCCTTGCTGTAAAGGTCACACATTGATGGGAAGAGTCAGCCCCTGCTCCCCAGCCGGCCTGCAGGCTCTCAGCAACGTCTCATCTCCTCCTGTTGGTGGTGACGATTGCCATAAATACCCACGACACGAATGTGACTTCAGCCAGGCAGTTAAATTCTGTTTGTTTTCCCACGGTTTAAATCCCACCAACCTTGACTGTGTTAAAAAGTGTAATTGTTCTGCCTTTCCCCACCGCCCTCTGCTCTTCGCCGTAAGGAGATTGTGAGCTGGGGGAAAGTAAATGCCTTATTTGAAGTAAAAAAAAGAAAGATAATGTTAAAATAACTGCTGTCAGAGGAAGATACATTTTTCAAACGCGTCCTCTCTGCTCAGCGTGAGGCAGCGGCTGCCTGTGTTTCAGAGCATTATGGTACATTAGCCTCCGCACGCAGTGTTGCTTGCTTTGTTTATTATTTTAATTTCCTGGTCTCTAGCAAGGGTAGATGGTGCTGAGGTGACAGCATGGGAGGAATGAAATCCTCTCCCTCGCCACGCTGCAGGGATGGGGACAACAGAGGCGTTGCTCCCCAGGCAGCCGGCTCAGTGGGGATGGCAGGGAGCAGGGCGTTGCCACCCCAGCAATGAATTTGGCAAATTCCCCTCTTTTCCTGAAAAAATTATGGACACCCTGGTGGCCTAGCAATAAGGGTCTTTGATAGGACATTGCCCCAGCTACTCCATCCTTATCTGCTCCAGGGGAGGAGCTGGCTGACCAACAGAGCGGTAAGGTCAGTGCCTGGCTGTGGAGAATGATTTGGGTGAGCTAAAAAGGAGGGTTTTTTCCTCTTTACAAGAGCAGCCCCCTCCCCCTGAGTCCTCTGTGCTCCCCAAGTGAAAACAAAGATAGGGAAATGCGGTTTCCAGTCAGCCCCCATCTTCTGCTCAGTCTAAGCAGATGGGTTTGTTTGTCTGTGTTTTGTTTTAGTGTCTCCAGAAAATTAGGGCAATTTTTGAAGAAAAAAAAAATATTACTTTGTAACGGGGGGAAAAAAAGAACGAGAGAAAGTGTTTTGACATCCTCTCTCAAAACGCCCTCCTTTTGTCTCCACCAAGACTCCTTGCTGCATTTGACCTGAATTCTCAAATAGCTCCGGCCCTCCTGAAAGTCTGGTTTTCAGCAAAAACACCCCTCTCAATTCACCGAAAAAATGTTGCCCAGCTCCGCTCAGGCGTCCTCCCACAGGGTGCTCTCTGGGTGCTCTGGGGTGCCAGGACCTCACAGGGCTGCCGGCTTCCCCCTCAGCTGGGTGAACCAAGCTGAATATTTGTGATTCTGCCTCTGCCTCCGTCCCCGGGCTGTGCTAACTGTTGACGGCTGCGTCCGTCCCCCTCCATCGCCTGGAGAACCCCAGAAGACGAGAAGCTTGGGAGATATCTCTCTCCTCCGAGAAGCTATTTGCAAATATTAACATAAAGCCTATTTGTATGCATTCAAGGCCAAGAACGGTTAAGCTGAGTTTCTCTTATCTGATGCGTGATTAGAAGCGTCTCCCAAGCCCCGGTGAGCTCAGGGGGGAGCACATAGCGTCAGATGGTGGGTGGATAGGGATGAAATGCTGGATTCATTAATGGCACTTTTTACTTTCCACCCTGGCTCTGGTACCAGCACTGATTTACAAGGGAATGCAGTCAGTGAGTAGCAGAGATGCTCAGAAACCAGTGTCTGTTTGGCTTTGCAAACATGGAAAGGAAATATAAATCAAAGTAAACCAATCCTAACAGCTGTAAAAATGGACTTGACTGCTGATAACAAAATGAAACGGGAAGAAAAAATGTTCTCCAAACCCAAATGGTTTGACAGAAAAGGGCTGAGCAGCTCTAGTAACTGGGTAAGCAGCCACTGCTGTGTCTACCACTGCCTTGTGCCAAACAGCCGATGGCCCTGGAGAGCTGCTTTGGCCGTCCCCCATGAGCACCAGCTGCCCGGGGGCACTGCTGTGGTCACCCAGCCCGACCCCCCGGTGTCACAATCAGTGGGGCTTTCCAGTATTCAGCATGGTTGTGCTGGGCTGTGCCTTATCAAAACCCAGTGGATCCTGGTCAGGATCCAGCTCTCTTGACTTCAGCCCCTGACAGCGAGTGGTGTGGTCTGAGCTGGTCCTGCAGGAGATGAAGGAAGAAAGTGGCCTCCTGGCACACTCATCGTCCCACCTGCCTTAAAAATCCACCCTGGAGCGGAGCAGGGCATCCTCTGGAAATGCCCCTCTCCCCTGTGACTGCAGGAAGGACAGGACAGATCACACAGACCACCTGCTCAATTCCAAGGCAGCCATATTTCAGGGAGCGGAGTCTCTCCCTGTATTTAGCAGCTTTTGTATATCCCAAGAGAATTCCTGGAAAAGGGATCTAGGGATGCCAATGTAAAAGGTGTGAGACCCATCCTGCAGCACAGGGCCGAGAGCTGCCTGTGTACCGGTACTGCCGGCTGCCGAATGCCGGTCCATAGCAACCGCTGCAGGTGAAGAGATAAAGAAAAGGAGCAAGGCCATCCTTGCAAATACGCAGCACACGGAGAAGCGCTTGCTAACAAAAAGTGCTATTGATCTCATTTAGTGCCTGCTCCCACCAGCTGGAATGGGGAAAGCAACTGCTCAATCCCACTTTGTAAGAAAAGCTTGCTCTGAGTATTAGTTTCAGCTCATCCAAAAGAGCCTGACACGAAATATAAATCACAGTCAGAGAGGGATGAAACAATACGTGTGTATGTGTCCTTACTGTGGTACTATACTACAGCCCAAAGCTGGGACTTCAGAGCCAGATGCTTCAAGTTCAGCCACAAAACTTCTAGTCTAACCTCCCCATGATGCTTCTGAATTGAGCCGGCATTTCAAACCCAGAAGGGACGGCGCTGCCCGGTCTATATTTTGGTAGGACTGAAATCTGGAGAGATGAAGAGAAATCACATGGCCTTGCCGGAGAGCTGACACTCAAAAATAAAATCTGTGTTTCCATGGGGAAAGGGGAGAATTTTTAGCAAATGTATTAAGGTTTGCAAATCTCAAGCCTCTGTTGCGCTTTCTTTATAAAGCCATGTAATTGCAGAGAGGATCTGGAGGAGTTGCAGCCACTTCAGATGAATGATTTGTAAGTCGAAACTAGTTTGACTTTCAGTTTTTGGAACTGATGGTGAAGGGGCAGGTTTTGCTGGTTTCTAATGCAGTGTTTTCCAGGTATGTTGTATAACTTTTTTTCTTCCAAATCTCCTGAGTGGTCCGTAATGAGCAATTATAAAAGGCTAATCTCATTAAAAGGAAAATCTCCTCGTTCATTTAATTCTTAAATCTCTTTCTGTTGGGAGGGGAATATTTAAATGAGCTTCCTCCCATTATAAAGTTACTTCATGGTCTGTTTTTCATCACAGTTAAATCAGAACAGGGGCATGAGGTGCTTTTACTTTAATCTGTTTTTAATCTGATTTTCCTTAAATGAAGTTGGATCATTTCTGGTGCAGAGTCCTAGAAACCAGGGAGACAATGACTAGCAAGAGGTCATTTATTCTGCTTCACGGTCCCAACAGGGACCCTAAAGTTTCATTAATGATCATTGCAGTCATAAAGAAACCCATTCATTTTACCCGTTGGCCAATAAATGCTTTATAGTATTTAATGGGACTCTTTTTTAAAGATGAGATGGACGAGAGCCCTTTGTGGAAGCAGGATCCCAGAGCTGGCATGGGGAGGGCTGTCAGCAGGGAGAAGTGCTGTCTGCACACCGCGGGGGGGCTGGAAAGAGGGACCCGGAGCTGAAGCAGTGTTTCAGCATCCCCCCGAAGCCGTGGCTGGGAATAGGGATACTGCCCAGCGATGGAGGGGACAGCAGCATCCTCACGCCTACGGGACGTGGTCGCACGCGCGTGGTGCTTCGTTATCTGGGCTGTGCACTCCAACGGCTGCCAGCCTGCATGCCCGGATAGCGCTTCATTGTCCGGGCCAGGTTCGTCATCGGGCCTTTCTTCGTTCCCCCTCCTGTCCCTTATCAGCAGGCCCCGCGCCTCCCTCCCCGCCGGTGCTTTCCGGAGACAAGGCTGTGCCTTCACGGCCGCCCCCTCCTCTCCCCAGGGCAGGACTTGGCCTCTCCGGCTGCTCGGTGGGGGAAGGCAGAGCTCAGCAGAACAAAAATCAGTCCTAATAATAAAATAACAAACTGCTCCAGGAGAAGGAGAGTGCCTGGAATTACTTTTAATTCAGAAGTCAGCCTGAGATAAGGCGCCAGCCCAAATGCCAATATGCTAATGCGGCTCCTTTAGCAATGTGCACCGCCAGTATCTCTACCCGGCTTGTTCCACATCTGTGACAGCCTGTCTCTCCTCAGCACCAGAGATACATATTTTGCTTAGAAATTAGGGCAAATCATACCAATATTTCAATGTGAATGATTAAAAAAGGCCAGCCCCCTTACGATATCCTCTTGCGTGTCCTCCTTCCCTCTTCCCACCACCACCCTCCCGCTGTTCCTACCATCACATTGTCTTTGGAGGTGACACCAAGGTTTTGGATTTGATCCCTGCCTTCCACCCCGTCCACTCTCCAACTTTCCAAAGGGAAATTTACAGAGTTTGACCTGGAGAGATGGAAAACGTTTGGCTAAGGAGAGGAAAAAAAGAATGGAGCGTTTGTTCAAAAAGAGGAGCTTCAGCATGACGGGGGCATTGTTTAAAATAGTCCAAAGCAAAACCTGGGTTCAGGACATGGTCAGAGAATGGCCAGCATCAAAACTGGGACCTGGAACAAAGTGTCACGGGTGGTTTCTGTGGCAAGGAGCCGGGGTTGGCTGGGAGCAGCGTGCTGGGTACTGCCATCCTCCCTTCACGAAGGATCCAGGTGCCCGGTGAAGGGCAAGTTTGTTCCCCCACAGCGCACCAAGCCTTGGCCCCATCAATTGAGCGAGTTTTATTCAAAGCTTAAGCTCTGGTTCTTTCTGAGAACAGGGTTTTAGCCTGACCGTCAGCTGCGTCTTTTCCTTTCTCTGTATTATTTGATGTCTTAAGCTACTCTTCCTTTCTGCAGAGAGACAGTCCGCAGATGCTCTGCCCTCATCCCTGTAGGACGAAAGGAGAGCTGCACAGAGGCCAGGTTCAATCGTTATCTTGTCCAAAAGCATTCGCAGACAGTCAATCCTGCCTCTCAATAAATGAAATATTTCCTCTCCAGTTTATCTCCCTACACTCCAGCAGCCCAGATTGCTAATTGGCAGCAACCTTTTCCCTCAGCAGAACAATCCTTTCTCATTCATGGATTGTTCTCCTTAAATTCGGTCATGACGGAAGTGGAAATCCATTTTTACACCTCTTGCTTTTTCTAGAAGAAAACCTTTTCCTGTTGTTGAAATGATTCCTGTTTTTAAACCTGCAGACAGGTCTCTCTCTGTCTGGGCTTGATTCATTTAAACTTAAATTTTAGGTGAGTGGTTCTTGATTGCAGGACAAAGCTGGCTGTGGAGTTTTGTTTTCTAGGAACCATCATACTGAGCATAGTAACTAAGCACAAAATGAAATAAACTTGAGGAAATATTATGAAACAGTGTATTCTTATTAGGAGATCCTCCAGTGATATTTTCATTTTGGTATCAACGGGGAGCCATTATTATTGAAAGAGTAACCTTAATCAAAAAATGACTGTGGCAAAATAGACCTTTTCCTTCCACAGATTAACTCCCTGTATATAATTCGAGACCAGAATGCCGACTTTAGTTAAAGAAAAAGCCTTGGAAAATGGTTTTGTTTCTTTTCTCTGAAAATGCTGACTTTGATGAAAAAAAAAAGGAAAAGGAACACACACACACACACACAAAGAAACATTCCATGGAAAAGTGCAGAAAACATTTCAAGTGGATATTACCTGATACTATAAAAAGTATGACCAAATCTGCAAGTGTCACTTCCATTTTTGAACAGAAAGGTGTGATTTATTTGTGAGGAATAGCTCAACTTTCTAAAAGAGTCTACAGGTACCTAATCAAGCTACCTGACTCCCAGCAAAGCATTCCCGCAGGAAAACTTCTGCCTTGCTTGGAAAAGCCAAAGCCCTCCAGGCTTGCCCAGCCTCAGTCCCACCAGCCCAGACAACAGTGAAAGGACCCTGGACGAACCCTTCTCCAGCTCTCCAAATCAAGACAGGGGTATTGTGTTGTCTAAACTATTCCTAAAACCTTCAAGGATAGAGGGGGGGACGGGTGGATGGATGGATGGATGCATGGATGCATGGATGGATGTTCAGTGTCTGTGACCATTAACTCTTTTCCATCTTTGGCCAGTGATGTTCTGGCTGTATGTTGGCACAGCTCCTCAATTTTGGTCACCAGGAAAGCCCAACAGCCAGAGAGACAAACAAGCATAGACTTGCCCTGAAATCAGAGCCTGGGTTAAATCCCAGCCCAAGCATCTCCAGCAGGATAAGGGCTACATTTAAGGAGAAACCTTTGCTCCTTTCCAGCTCAGGGGGCCCCAGGGACCAGAGGTAAGCCTAGAAGAATGTAGGAGATATGTTGGTGAGACAACATTGGAGCAGCAGGACCAGGACCAGCGGAGCTAATCCTGCCTGTCAGTTCTCCCTAATCCTGAGGCTGCAGGAACAGCTGGGGCTGCTGCTTATACTCTTTTCTTCTGAGAGCAAGAGTGCTCACAAAGACGTGTATTTTTTCCAAGCGCACAGCTTTCTGGCTGCTATTTTGGCTGCGCTGTCTGATCTGGTCCCGTGGCACAATGATATTCCCCTTCTTGCCTTTACAGCATCCTCCCTGAAAGGGCGCACAGAGCCTTGCAAACACCCACAGCCGTGAGCTTGCCTTCTCCCTTTGGAAGGGAGGGAAACTGAGGCAGGGGACGAGCTGTCACTCAGCCACGGTTACTCAGGGAACGTAGGAGGCCTCAGGAGCTTAGTTCTGGGTTCAGTGCTTTAGCAGCAAGGCTGTCCTTCCTCTCTGAACTGGGTCACTTTAAGTTGCCTCCGCGGTTTATTATGTACAGGATTTTCGTCAGACGTGCAAAGTAAATTAGCACCGTATTCACAGCCATAATCACCTACCAATGATCTCATACATGTGGCACAAAGGGAAAGGATCTGCATGGGATTCTGTTCTGCAAGTATAATCCGCCCATAGCCTCCTTGTTAATTAGCTCCTCTCAAGCATCCAATCTGTGGCAATTATAGCAATCAAAAATGCATTCAGCCCCCCCACCCCTCCTGCTCCCCGTCAGCACCTGACAAGCCGGCAGGCGCATTATCCCAAACCATGGCAAGCACACGAACCTCCCCGCCGCCTCACTCGGGATTCATCACCCACAATACCAGCCCCGGCACAAGGTCTTGCATACCAGGAATTATTAAAATAAATTAAAAAAAAAAAAAAGAAAGAAAAGGAGACAGAAAGAGACAGATTTCAATTTTCTCCTGTAGTTTTGGAAGCCCATAGAAAACTGAGTGAAAGACGCTATTTAGCCCCTTGGGCTCAATTGGCGTCTTCTTCTTCTTCCTTTTTTGCTGATGCCGATGGAAAAGCGAATCTCTCTTATTTTTAATGTTGCCTGATTGAAAGCGCTGCTCCCCACATGGCGCTGAGAGGCCCAGGTGGGATGAATGCCCGGGGTGATTGATGTATTGTGCCGTCTTCCTCGCTCTCAGAGGAGCACTTTGTGAGAGCGGCAGTGAGATTGCTCTGGGGGAGCCCTGAGCGGAGCCCCGCTACAAAGACCTGCCAGATAAACGCAGCTCCTTCCTCCTCCCACTGCTTCCCAGTGCTTCCTACTCCAAGATCTCTGCAACGTGTGTGTAAGAGCAGCTGCTGGCGGGGACCCCAGTTTGAGGACACCCCTTGCTCCCCCTGCAATAAATAGCAATGTGCTTCTTGGGGAAACCCCTCTGATTTGCACCAGGGATCAGTAACGCTAGAGGGAAATGCGTTCCTTAGCTTCCTGAATGGATTTTTTCCTTTGCTGCCCAGGCGTGCTGATAAAATGGTGTCCTAGGGCTGCGTAAAGGATGCTGTAGGCTTGACACCCATCATGTCTTCCTCGGGGCCTGAGCTGGACCTTGCTGGGAAGGCTGTGAAAGCTGTGAAAGCAGTGGCACGGGGTGCTGTTCCACCTTGTCGTGCATTTGGCCACAAACCCACTTCAGGGGTACTTGGCATCTCCTGCCTGCTATTGTTGCCCCTCTGTCATACCGGTACAGGTGCTTGGGGGCATTTCCACAAAACCAACCCAGGGAATGATCTGGATCAAGCTAAAAGCCCCCTGAAAAAATAGTACCTTTTTTTTCAGTTCTGATGTGGTCACTGGCCAGCATGCAAACAGTCCCAGTAGCTGTCCACAGCTATTCATTGCCATGTCTCAGCGCTGGGCACATGGGATGGTTCATGGCCGCTTCTAGGCCACCCCCATGCAAAGTCAGCAGGCTGAGCTAATAAAGGAGTGGTCACAAGTCCCCTACCCCAGCCCATCATCCTTCAGATGGGAAAGTCAAGTGCTCAGCCTGATGCTCCCACCTGCTGATGTGGGAGACCACAAGCCCAACTGGTTATGCCATGCTGGGTCCTGTAGGCTGCATGATGCTGCCAGGCATTTAGCTCCGAAGCATTGAGATAAGTCAGCCAAGGTGAGAAACGGTCCAGTAAAGCATGGACTGAGCTCAGGAGAGCCCCCAGGTAGCTGCCATGTCCAGAATTACTTGCCCTTTAGTCTCCTTCAGGGTCCTTGCAGGGAGGGAGGTGTTGCTCTGTTTTCACAGATATAACACACCCCTCAGATGCCCTTGAACTCCTCTGCTGTGCTCTGCCATGAGAATAAGTGTCAGATAGCCCGCACCCCACATTACCTACATGGAGCAGAGGTGGGCTTACGAGGGACAGACTGCAGAGAGCCGGAGACAGGGAGAGCACTTCCACAATGAACATCTCCCCAGGTATTTGCATGACCGTATTCTGCCCGCTTCATCCATCAGAAAGCGTTGTGATGCTCAAGTCCTCGGTGTGATCTGAGAAATGTACCATCCCACAGGGGTGGTTCAGCAAGGATGGTGAGGTTGAGCACCTTGCAGTGCACCCCTTTCTCTCTCACCTCTCCACTTCCCAGTCCCTTTCTCTCTAACTGCTGGACTTGTCATGAAGCCATCCTCACTGCAGGTCTCGCTGGCCGCGAGCCGTGCCTGCCCTCCAGCACATGGGCCAGTGCCAGGCGGAGAATGAAGCCCCAGGTATCGGCTTTGGCCATCTGCCAGCAGCAATGCTGTTCCCCTTTGGTTGCCCAATATAGACTTTGCACCAGTAGCTCAGTTACTCATGGGGAACAGCGTTGCAGCTGAATGTCGTGGGGATGGTGTCTTAGCCATGAAACAACTTGTCAGGACAGCGTGGTTCCCTCAAATCTTCTGTTTCTCTCCATTTGTTTAGAGGTTCGTTGTGGGGGGTTCTTTCCTTTGAGCACAAAACTGTTTGCTCTTTCCCCTCCTCCCGCACGTTCGCGACGGGGGAGAGAACAGACTGGCATCCAGGGATGCGAACCCCTGGGAGGGTGAGGGGTGGCAGGCTGAAACCCCACTGAGATGGATCCTCCCTGAGATGGATGCTGGGCTGGGGTCAGGCGGTGCCACTGCACGGAGGTGTAGGCACCTCTGCAGAGCATCCAAGCCTATGCATCGGTATGGAAATGGCTGGAGAATGGGAACTAATTAGTATATATGGAAATAATGGGAATATTAGCTGAATTAGCTAAGCTGTTATTCAGCTTCCATTTTTCCTTCCTGCTTTCTTTCCTTCCCAAGCCAAAAAAGCTGGTTTACATTCTAATTGCTTTAATTACTTCACGAAAATGTGAGCGGATGGGGAAGCGCTGCCACCAACAACGCTTTAATGGTCGACTGAACGCAATTTGAATTAATTTGTTTGAGATGGCTATTAGTGCTAATACTCCAGGGCCTGTCTCGCTGGTGTTGCTGTAACTTCCCGTGCCCCTGACGGAGCGGAGGCTTCCAGGCGCTTGCTCAGTCGCCCACCCGCTGAGGCACCTCAAGGAGAGTCAGGAATTGCCCCGTCTCCTTATTGTCTCTCTCAGTCCTGACTTTATTTCACTTGGTTACTTGAATCCTGATTTTGAAAATCTTAGAGCTGTCTCCGAGCCTGTATCAAGCCACAGAACCATGTTTCCTGTGCCTCCGTCTCTCACAATTGCACTCTCTGGCATCCAGAAAGGTGTGAAACCTGCCCAAAGTGCTTCCCAGCTTGGCTCTGTGTCTATGTGCATGCATCTCTGTGTGTGTATACGTGTGTATTCTCTGTTGTCTACCAAGGGGTTGAGCTCCAGCTGCTTCTGCTCTGTGGAGAAAATAACAGGGTCCCCCTCCTCTGTCTGGTCATCCAGCTCATAACATTTGTGGGGACTTCATCTCTTTAGGATCTCTGTCTCTGAAAATCATGGGCTGGAAATGGCCTGAAGGTTTAGAAGCTCCAGGGATGGGGGCTGTTAGCCCTTCGGACAGCGCAGTACTCCCACGTTCAGTGGGTCCATACAAGCCTCACCTATTTAGGAAGCCAAGGGAGAAGCAGCAAGTCTGGCAGCATCGTGGCAGCAGCTCCACATCCGAGGACTGAAACTGGTTGCTTTTTTCCATACCGCCAGACGCTCTTTTCTCCAGGATGGACTTAAACACCATACCAACCCCAGCTGCTGTAGGCTTTCTCCTCCCTCCCAGCCTGCATGTCCTGCTGAGGGTCAGGCCATGAGTGCCAACTCGCAGGCAAGCCTTGAAGACAAGTGGCTGCTTGACTGGCACAGCTGTGTTGGCAGTAGGAGATGTACAGACCTGAGCAAGTTTGGATTGACCAAGATATTGCAGCTTCTTCTATTAGCACCTGTCAGGGTTGTGTTTGCAGCAGGTCACCTGCATCAGTCACAAGAAGCAGGAGCTGTCACCCGTTCTTCATTCCTTCCCCATCCGAGGTACGTCCCCTCAAGCCCCGCTGTGCTCTCAGGGCTGCCATGAGAGATATGAGACGTGTAGATGCCTTAGTCTGTCTTACCCCTGATTGGTACCCACCTGCCATCGCGTTTAGCCTGGCCCCTAACACCGCTGCAACAGCCAGGGAGAGGTATCTGGCAGGGTGTTAATAAAGAGCCTGAAGGAGAAGGAAATGAAAATCATCTTCTGCTTTGTGTCCTTTCCTCTCCCCCCACTGTGCTCCCTCCTCCCCGTCTCACACACAGACTCTGCTTCTCATTGCAAACGCTCTCTCCTGGGATGGATTTTCTTTGATCCATCTGCAACCAAATCCTCCCAAATGCCATCAGCTTCACTGACTTACAAATCTGTCATGCTGGAATGGGCTGAGAAGCCTGCCACTGCTTTGGATTTCATGTCCTTTTCATGAACTTCAGGTGGAAAGAGCCAGCACTGTGGCCACCTGAGCCTTTGCTGGAGACTGGTGTTGTACACCCTCCCCTGCATTATCTGAGTGGCTGTTCTCTGTTTGGCACTGGGCTGGAGGTAGGACCGGCAGTGCTGAGGGTGGAGATGCTGGTCAGCCCTGCCCCGATGGGTGCCAAGGAGAGCTGGGGTTACTCCTTTGGGAGGTTCTGCTGGATAGTTTCGAGGTTGGGGCATCACCTTGGATGTTCAGTCATATTTATCTCCAGGCAATGCTTCCCCAGACTCTTTGGCCACCTGGCCCAGCCGGTCATCTCCATCTGTCTCCCCTCTTCCCCTGCATCTGCAGTAGCCAGGCCATTAGCAGTGACTCCAGCTGCTCCATAAGCACAGACCCGTCTCACTCGGCAACTGCGGGCTACTGGGTCCCTCGCCTTTTGCCCCGCTCATGAAAATTTGATTTCAGCCAGCCGGTATACAACTGAGGTGCCTTTTCTGCCTTGACACTGCTGTGACGGGAGAGATCACAGTGGTTGTCCTAACCAGCAGAGGGTCCCTTGCCTGAAGAAGCACCCCAAACTTTCTGTTTGTCTCAGCTGTGTCCCCCCATCAGATTAAAGCTGTTGCCTCTGCCTGGCCCTCAGGCTGTCCTGGAGCAGCTGGGGAAGGACGGGTGTCCTTGAAGGGGTGCACAGCCCTGTTCAGCTCTAGCATCCCTAGCAAGGGATGAGCTCCCTGGGGCAAGCCGAATTGATACAGGGTCTTTGCAGCATTGTGGATCAGCAGATTAAAAATCTGATACACCCTAGTGCTGAGGAAAGCAGAGGTCCATACCGAGATCTTTGGATGCCCCAGTGCTCGCTGCGAGGCACCTTCCTGGGCTCCAGACTAAACCAGAGGCCGGGCAGACTGCAGGCTGCGGGGGAAGTCTGGTTCCAGCCCCACAACTGGACGCGCTGGGATACAAAGAGAACAATCAAACATTAATATTCATCCTTGAGTGCTGGCGATGGACTGATTACAGTCTGCAAGGAAGATATCAGACTGCTCACGGCAGGGACGGCTTTCTGAGGTATGAAAGAGATTATTGTATATCTAAAATACAGACTTTGAGAAATGTTTTCTTGGCTCCAAGAAGAAAAGCTTCTTTATTTGTGAAGTTAATTTGCATTTACTGTAGCTTGCATTAAAGTTACCCGTTTCCTTTCATTCAAGGGACTTCTCTTTTGTTCACATGAAAGCAGGCAGATTAACCATCTGCAATGCACGTGTTCCTCCTGCTAATTGCTTACGGGATGTTCCACTTTCCACTCCTCAGAACAACTTCCCAAAGACTAAGCCAAAGTCACCGCAACTTGCCGACAAGATTACCTAGGAAGGGAGGCTCTGCCACAGCAACATGAAAATACTGACTAATCCGGGCACGGATGGGCACCGAGGGATAGATCCAGTGCCAAATTGTGCTGATATTCTCTATGTTGCAATAGCAATCAAAGGCTGTGCCTGTCAGACATCCCTTCCCTGCTGGCACTGTTAGCATCCTGCAAGGAGATCACAGGGGAATGCCGGGCAGTTTTCAAAGGAGCTCGTGACTTCTTGGGTGCATACGCGGCATGTCACGAAGTGTGGCGGTCCCTCCGGCATCCCTGCCTGGCCTGCTAATGAGAACTCCTTTGATTCGGCGTCCACCTTTGCCCCTGGTGGTGCGTAGCAGGGCTTTTAACAACGTTATCAAGTGGGCTCTGTGGTGCTAGGTGCTGTACATAATAAGAGACTTCTTGCTCTAAAACATTTACAGTCTGAAAAGACTAGACAAAAGACAGAGGCTGGAAACCCAGGGAAATGAAGGCCCAACTTCAGAAATACCTCAGACACTCACCAATGCTAAGAAACTCCCCCCAAGGCCACAGCAAAACTGGCACAGCTCCCAGCCGGGTATCCCATCAACAAAAGGGGCATTTTTTTCCTCTTCTGAGCAGTGCTTGGGAAAAACTGAGCAAGGAAGTGACTCACCACAGTACCTGCTTTATGCCTTTGCTCCTGAGTCTGAGTGTTCCTCTGGAGATGTCCTACTCAACTAACCTGCACCTGCAGTTGACACTTTTGCAGGTACCAATCCTTCTCTATCCTTCCATCCCGAAGTTGCATGCACAGTCCCTGGGTCTCACAGGGTTCAAGGAGGATGCATGAGGTATGGATGCACATCATCGTTGTGCACTGCTTCTTGGACAGAGCACACGAGTGGAGCCAGGCGCTTGCTAAAGCCCTTGGTCTGGGAGGGATCCCCAGCTCGCTGGGGGTAAAATCATCCAGCTGATGGTCCTGCTGCCCATTTTCATCAGGCACCAGCTAGCAAATACCATTTAGGACCCCCTCAGATGTTCATCTCAGGGGACACCTGACCATGCCTTCCCCAGGGGCATGTAGCTTACAGGGATTCAATACTAAGATTTATACATATTTTAGCTAAGTGGTGCCAATCATTAAAGGAAGTTAAAATAAAAGCAAGTGATGCAGCTAAACAAAGGCTTTCAGAGGAGTCAAGGTGTGCAAGCAGTTAGAGGGAAATCTTTTCCTGTCCTCTGTTTCAAGTGAAAGTTTGTGTACTTTTATGCTTCTGGCACCAAAAGTGAGGATTTCGGCCTCCTTCTGCAGGACTGAAGAACCACAGCTTTTTACACTCAAAGGAAGAAAAGCAGCAATCATGGGGGCCAGAGCATCACAGATCCCCCATCTGGTACCAATTTTCAACATCCGACGTCATTAAATCCTTTGTGAGAAAGGACTGCATCTCTCATCTGAGAAGCCTGGGATGAAGATTTCATCTAAAGCGCCACCTTGCCTTTGCACAAGGGGATTTGTAAAGAACAAAAGCTTCAACTAATCCTCCTCATCTTAATAAAAGGATAAGACAAAGTTACAAGCAGTCTGGGGAAAATCTAGTTAGGCTTCAAATTTGGACAGGCAGTTTAAGCCGGGGAGATTAAACAGTTTGACAGACACATATATTTATGCCTTTCCGAATTGCTTTGTGGGCAGAGGACAGCGATGTAGGTCCTTAGATGCTCCTGGTGCTCCACTGGGAAGAGCCATCCAAATTCCTTGATTTCCTTCCAAATTCCTTGATTTCCTTCCTGTGAGCAAGCATTGGTTCAGACCCTTGGCTGGCACAGGCTGGCTTTTCCCCTCTGACGGCGGGGGAACCCAGCCAATTCAAGCCTGCCGAGCGCCTGGCTGGCTCTTTGAGCTCCAGTGTGGAAGATAAGTGCGCCGGGAGAGTCTTCAGTGAATGAGCCTATGTGCTCAAGAGAGACCATCTGGTTTTACTGGAAACACTGCAGATTAAAGGTCTCCTAATGGTATTTAATTTAGATTCCATGAGACCTCCAGTGGATAGCTAACAAAGGATCAAAAATGTATTTTTTAAAACATCTCCACTGAGAGGTAACAAAGCTGCTCAGGCTTAGTGGATTTAAGTGTGTAAACACTGCTCAGCAAGCTCCTCAGCACTGGCTTGGTTCATGTCTGCGCGGCAGAAGCCAGCAAACACCTCTTAAGCTTTTTGTCTCATCTCAAGGCTTTCCAGAGGGTTGTGATGATGAGATGGGTGCTGGAGCTTAGCGCAAGGACTGCAGGCTTCCGACAGGGTTTCTCCTCTGCCTGGAGCACAATGACAGCGTAGGGATATTCTCGACTTAATCTTGGTGAATTTAGACCAGACAGAGAAGAAATCTGAATGCGTTTCTAAGGAGGAAATTGGCTGCCTTTTTGTGGATGCTCAGCATCTTGCAGGAACCAGCCTTTAACCTTAAGTAGGTCTGGGATGCATCCTTTGGGGTGACCTGTGCTTTTAGACGTTGCATCTGTGGGTCTTTGACCCTGCTGGGTCTCAGACCCTGCTGGGCCTCAGCCACGTTCACGAGAAGATCACAACTGCTTGTTTCATGCAGTGTTTACCCGACTCCTCACTGTCTTTCCAAATGAAGCCCTCACTTCTTTCATTCTCCGCAGTCAAGGAGTCATCACTGGGATGCCGAGAGTGGTGCTGGACCATCAGGCTGTGTAACACTGGACTTCACCATAGCGAAAACTTCTGGCACGAACATACTGAGGCTTCGCTGCTGTTCCCCCCACCCCCGCCCCCCGCTACCAGCAGTAAGAGTTCCTGCTGTAGCGGTGCAGTGCCGCACAACCTACGCTGAGTCCTTTACTGCAACGCTACCATAAATCCTCATCTTGATGCTCCAATTATCCCTCTCGGTGCACGTCTGACTTCAGAATCCCATCAGACAACTTCACTTAAATTCTACTAGCGACAGAGTCATTAAGCGCAGTCTGGTCACCCTAATTCGCTTAATAATTTGACATGGGCATTTTTTCACCTTTTTTATGCCCATAGAGGGAGGTGATTATAATCAGGGAAGTGACTTGGTTCAAATGACATAATTGGTTTTCATATTTATTCCCCCTCACTGATCTCAGTTCAAATGTGCTCAGCTCACAAGTCAAAAAGATGATTTCTTCTAATTATCAGTTCTGCAGAGCTCATCTTGGGCTCTGCAAATCCAGCTGTATCCTTTGTGCCTCTCCCATGCTGTCACCAAGAATAAAGTGTTTGCAATCAGGACGCAGTCAGTCATGTTTTGTTGCTAATGTGCAAGGCAGAGCGGAAGCTCGTTTGCCCCTCCGCCCTGCTACTGGCTCTGTTGAGTCAAGAGTAGAAAAACGCATGTTTCCAGCTGGGGCACGACTGCAGGAGAGAAATGCAGGGGGCTGTGGAGGGGAAACAACGCAAGAGGGACGTTCCAGGCTGCAGGAACAGCAGATGAGGTGAGGCTGACGGAAGGCGTGGTGGATGAAATCACTCATGAGTCAGTCTCCCTGCACAAAGGGTGAGTGGAAGGGCCGCGTCCCCTTGCTTGAAAGCTCCCTGCTCTGTGAGCTCGGGGTTTTACAGCAGGATCCTGCAGCCTTCGCTGACTCTTCCTGCAGTCAGGAGTTTGGGTCACACAGTCATATTTATAGGCCTGTGTCACAGTCCCAGCGCTGGGGCCATACTTGGATTCATTGACATTCAAGCAGTCCCTGTCATCAATGCCATGGAACTTCATTGTTGAATCTGTGGTCTCTGCTAATCGAGTTCCTTCTGAACTTTCAGACCTTGCTTTTGTAGGCTAAGACCAAATCATGACTCTTGAGAACCTGGAGTTGGGCTACTCTTGCTATGGGAGTGGGAAGGGACACGTGAAGGAAAGAACTAGGAGAGAGAGCCAGGAGACCACAGCTTTTTCTCCCTGTAGCTGCTGGGTGAAGTCCCTTCTTCCCCATGGATGGATCCACCATGGGCTGGCCATACCCTGACCCAACTCCTGGCAGTAGTCGCAGTTAGTCTGACTCTGTAAAGTGTTGCCTCTGCCAAAGGAAGCAGTGGGTCCACAGCTCCTATGCCATTCTCATCAGTGTGTTGGCTTAGCAACAACTTAATTTGCTTGTGCTCCGAGCTGGCCCTGCTAATGGGTCTGATAGACAGCTCATCAAAATCCAGGGCTCAAATGGGCCTGTGCTCAGGACCCCTATTTAGTGTGTCCATCTGTTAGGTGGATGACACAGATGGCAAAAGCCATATTTCGGCGAGACCTCTGCACAGCTCATCGCCTGGCAGCCTGGGGGGTGAGCTGATGGCAGAGCAAAGGGGACAAGCACTAAGTGCTGGAAGGCTTTGCGGGCAGGCGGAGAGAAGCGACAGAGGAGCGACCAGCTGGGGGCTGAAGGCAGTCATTCGACGAGTCATACATTTTTAACAACGTGGCTTCTACCTGGAACAGGCAGCCAAGAGGCATGGTGCCTTCTCCATCTCTCAGGGCTTTCTGACTCAGGCTGCAGGTCCTGCTGCAGCACAAACCTTGTCAAATATAAGATGGCTCAGCACAGAGCAGCGGAGCGAAATCCTATGGGCTGTGACACCCAGGGGTACAGAGCTCCGGTGCCCCATCTCTTGAGCCAGTCATCTCTGAATTTTCCCAAGCGAACCCACTGCAATTTCACACATTTGGTGACCCATTCGCTACCTCTTCTCCCCTCTCTGTGTGCCCTGTGATAGTTCTGGTTTTGTTTTCTGACACAGCTCCAACATCTCAGGGGGCATTGGGTTGTTGTATGTGTGGGGTGTGGAGGAGACGCTCTGGGGACTCTTCTGCATCACGTGGCTGCCCTGGGGCTGCGATTGCCGGGGGATGTGGCTTGAAGACCCTTTTCTTCCCTTCCAGTCTTGTGTGCCTAATTGCTCTGAAAGAATCCCAAAAGGGCAGTCAAACATTTCCATAATAAGGAGCATTCTGAATAAGCAGTTTCTGTCTCTGCCTCATCTGTAGGTTTTTCTTAAGACAGCAAGTAGTTACTTTCGAAAGCAAGAACAAAAACCCAAAGAAACCAAACTGAATTTATTTCCTTTAAACTGTTGTAGAAAATTTTAATTATGATGATGAGCTTGTCATGGTCTGTGTTTCTTTCAGTGCTTCTGCTTGGATGGAATGAGTAAATTCTACCTAGACTTAAAGTATGGACAATTTTATACACTTATATGTTTATATGTGTGTACATATATATATATATATATATATATAAAACTTTCCTGTTCTTCCCTACAGCCCTTTTGGAGAAAGCTGGTGTTAGTCTTGCAGATGTGGAAAAGGATTACACCACTAAGCTCGGTGCAGGATGCAGTAGTTCTGCACCTGAAATAAAGATAAGTGGAACAATTCCCCCAACTCTATTAATAATTTTCCCAGCAGGAAGAATAATATTAATCCTCCCCTCCAGATAGGTCCCTTTCTGCAGTGTTATAAAATATCAGTCACACATCAAAGATCCAAAAATCCCCCCAAAATGAAGGACTGCTTTTCTCTCAGTTGAAACAAAAAGGATTAACACAGAATACGAATGCAAAGCTGACAGCTGATGACGTTGCTTTCTAAAGCTTCCATTACTTTCAGATTTCCAATCACCTGATGGACAAGTTCACCCCAAGTCAGAGGAGCAGGCGATCCCGTTTGTTTACCCCTTTGGCATGATGAAGGAGATTTGTAAAAGCTTTTCCCATTTGCCCGAGTTTGAGACTGACAAGGCAGACAGTCACAGTGAGTTCAGAGCAGACATTACCAAGAGTTTTCAAATATCTTGTTTCTGAGGATTTGTCTTATTTTGCAATTTAGCCAATCCATCCATCCATGCATCCATCCATCGGCATTGAAACTCACAGTTGTCTATGCACCGATGTGCAAACACTGTTTGTACAAACACACCGACCCTCCCATCCACCCTCAGATTTATCTCCGCCTGCCTGAAGTTACATTGGATGGATTTGGCACACCCAAGCACAGGGATGTCCACTACTTTAACCCCTACAAAAAAAGCACATCTTTGTCCCATCCTAGGTCTGAATCATGTCATCAGGTGCTGAGTGAGTGACTGCTGTGCAGTGATTGGAGCTGGTCCTTTGGCCCAGGCAGTAGGGATTTTTGCTGTCTCCACCTGAGCTGGTGCACGGCTCAGGCTGCAGTGAAGGTCTCATTAAATTCACATTAATCAGAAGCCTTTTAAAGTCTATTTCATCCCTAGTTTTTGTTGCCACTTCTCGCAGTACTTCAGGCTCTGCAACTCACGCTCGGTCGTTGCCAAAGGGACCCAAGGAACTGTGTCTAGGGCTTGGTACTTCCACAAGGTCCTTTCTAGAAGAACCTGGGCATGAAGCTGGGCTTGTCCAACCCTGCGGTGACATATGGACACAGCCCCTTTGGGGACTCTGTGTCATGCCTGCACCATCCTTGCAGGGGAATAGGAGTCGCTCAGGTTCCAAAACCCAGAGCGTAGGTGTGCTGGGGTTGGGAACACAGTGGGGGCTCCCAGAGGGAGACCTTGTGGTGCTTTTCAAGACAAAACATCTTTTCTTCAGCAAATTTTACACGGCTCCTCCCAAGGTCGCCTTTCTGATAAAGCAAACACAAAAGGGTTACCTTGGATTCTATCTCACTGCTTCTGAGCAGGCTACTGCCTCCCAGCGTGGTAGGAGCTATCATGCTGGGAATGAAAGAAGCGCCCTGGGATTTTCACCTCGAGGTATGCAGTTAGGAGCCAGCCCCCGGCAGAGCGTTTGGGAGCGTGGGGGCAGCAGGCAGATGGGGCATGGCAGAGCCAGGAACTGCATTTATCCTCTACCTCTGCACATCTCCCACCTCATCTCACCATTCCTCTTGTCTCCCAGGCCAGCTCGGCGGGAGGCAGGCAGGCACCTTGCTGCTCCCATCCCTGGACAGGGAATGACACTGTCCCAATCCCCACTGGCTCTTGTATGGGAGGAGGAAGTAGGCTGGAAGGCAGGGCATGGGGCAAGGGGACGGCATGTGACAGAGGAGAAAGATGCTGGGACAGCTGATTCATGGCTTACGGCCAAGGAGGAGGGATGGGAATCTGCATCCATTCAGAGGCACCAGCCCAGGAGCAAAGGTGCTGAGGAAGCATCCCTGCCCTGCAGAAAGTGCCAGGGAGGCTTTTGCAGTTGCCCATGAGAGGAACATCCCCCCTCTGTCACTACTGCAGTATCACCCCTGCAAAGCCCCCGCTTCTCCTTCTCGAGGGCTCCCAGGGCAACCCCAGCCTCGCGTGATCGAGACTTGGCTCTGTGATCTGCGCCTGAGCCCTCAGTCCTGCGGGCCCCGCCAATGTGCAGCAACAGGCAGCTCTCACCAGCGACACAATCTGGGAGGGCTCTGCGACATAAAACACTGGATTTTCCCTTCTACGAGCGGCAGCAGCTCAAGCCACCCAGGCTCTCCTGGTTGTTTCCCCGGGAGCAAGCGTGCCGAGAGGACCCTCTGAAGAGCAAGCTTCCATTTTGCACGGGCGCCCGGCTTTGGTGCTTTGCCGCACGGGGGAACGGAGAGCCCCAGTCCTCAGGGCAACGGAGAGCCCAGCTCACAGCCAGGCTCACCTGAGAGTCCTGGTGGTGCCGCTGGACGTGCTGGCTGCAAACTGCTCCGTGTCCTCGTCGAGGTCACCCATCCCAGCCGTGACAGCGGTCAATGCGCAAAGCCTCCTGCCTGTCCTCACTACTGAGACAGGAGTGGGACCCCGGAGAGCCTCCACTGGCTGGTGTGCACCTCTGGTAGCCCTCAGCCTCCCCGGCCAATTAAAATCCTTTTCAAGTGATGTGTCTCATCTCCAGACCCCTCAGGGGAACCTGCACACCTCATTAGTGTAATTGGGAAATGTTTCCACTGTGTCAGAGCCCACCCAGCCACTGAGCTACCGTGACTGTTGTGGGACACAGTCCCGTAACTTGAGAGATGGCAGGGTGAAGGGGCCCCGCCAGGTCTGACATCTCACAGGACCTTCTGTAATGCCTCCTTGCAGGGGTCTGCAAACAGTGCAACAGCACTTTTTTAATAGCATCTGTTGTTTCTGCAGTGCCTGTGTTAAAACACCTCTGCCCCTGGAGCTCCACTTGCTTCACAAATGCTTGCCACAGTGTCTAGGTACCCACTGGTTGTCTACAGCTTTGAAAACCTCCCCATTTATCCCGAGGGACCAGGAGGTGATTACCCAACTCCCATGTCACAGATGGGGAAACTGAGGCAGAGGGCTGTGAATTAGTGCATAAATAGTGTGGTCTTCTCTCTATCCCCAGAAAGGTGGGGAGTTAGCAAAAGCAGATGTGAGAAGTCCTCTCTCTCTCAAAAAAAAAATCCCTCCAAAGCTGTTTCCAGGGAACCAGAAGCAGAGAGCAGCGGTTTCATGGTCTGGATTTCTGAAGGTGTCATTTCCTCCTGGGATGGTCTGGATATGGCTGGCCACAGCCACAACCTCATACAGGACTGTCTGCTCCATCAGCCATCGTGTGGAGCAAGCAGGGTCTTGCTCACAGCGGTGGTAAAACTGGATTAAATGAGGCTGGCACTGGAGGGAAGAACTGGGGAATACAGGGGATGAGGTGGGAGGTTAGTGAAGCCTCATGTGCTCTACCCTTCTCTCTTGTGGGCAGGGAATAAAACACACCAAATACAGATGTTACTCTAACGGTAGTTCATGTACGAGTCTGAAATAAGTAAGACAGCAGCATGGGGAGGTGTGAGACCAATGCTGTGAAGTGAGGAGAGGGCAGGTGTGCTGGCTCCTGCCCGCCACCCTGACACATGGCGGTGCTGGGAAAACCGAGCCCCGATGTCCAGAGAGATGCTGTGCTCCTGGGAACTGGTGTTCTGTACTCTGCGTCACCAACAGATACAGGTACCACCATTGCTGGCCCCCTCCCAGCTGATTTCCGGCAAGCCAGATCAAACACCTTACTTCAGGAGAAGCAGCAGCACTAAAAGGCCATATGCTCAGCATCGCAGTAAGTCCTCCACGGTTTCCACCTCGGTGGAACTGCTGGAACCATACAGCATTACCATTTTCCTGCATTTCTTTTCTGCCTGCAAGGACCAGGTCTGCTGCCTAATGCTATAGACACAGACTGGGACAAAACAAATTCGGTGACAACATAAGGATAGAAAGTTTTGATAGATGAAAAACAAATTTGCATGGCGTTTAAGAGGTCTTCTGCCTCCTCTAAGTATTGGCTCCAAACTGATATAGAGCAGGACTTGTATGGCAGGATTCTCCTCTTCCTGTCTTAAAAGTATTATGAAAGATTAGTGCCTGCTGTCATCATGGTTTGCAGGCATGTTATTGTTATTAATTATGGTTATTACTGTAGCGCAGATCTACGCGGCATCTGGCCGACAGGCTGCCCGCAGAACCGGGGCTGCCAGCCGTGGAGAGGCAGCTCCTGCTGTCTGCCCAGGTCGGTAGCCAAAAAATCGGCAGCTGCCCGAGCAACACGAGCTTACCCGCGCCGTGGCCAGCTGGCTTGGCAGCGAGTCTGTGGTGCCAGCGAGCCCGGCGGCACGCAGGAGCGAACGCTGCCTGCGAACGCTGCCTGCTGCCTGCCCGCAAAGGTGGGGGACCAGAGAGAGCGCGGGGAAGGGAACGACCCGTTTGGAGGAGAGCATCCGTGCTGGGCCGTCCGGCAAAGCTGGGCATAAAATAGGAAAGGGTCTTTGTGAGTGTTTTTGAGCAATGGATTTAGCTCTGGAATTTTTTGCGGAGACCTGCTCTTTCATCAGCCTGGAATGCTGGGGACCTCTGGAGAGCTTTTATGTGGCATTTTTGGAGGTGGGGGAGGACTTTGGTATTTTTAGAGGCTCTCCATCTCTCCTCCTTTGTCTCTTTGCTTTCTCTGTTTGAAGGAAGGTGGAATAGAGGAAAGGGAAAACACTCCAAATTGAAACAGGAGGACTTGAAGCTTTGCTGGAAAGCAAAGGAGAAGAAACCTCCCCTGGTGGCTTTTCCCTGGGGGAAGGATGAAAGGAAATGCGGTGAAATCAAAGTATTTGTGGAAATGTAAATTCCTAGTAAATACCGTGGGGGAAGGAGACTGTGAATATTTAAGTACTTTTACTTAGTTGTATCAATGGCAGCTCAGCCCCAGCGGGGGGGCTGCCACCTCTCCGAGCCCCGTGACATGGGACCCCCGTATGCCCCATGGCAAGAGATTCATCCCAGGGAACTAATCAGTGCTGCCGCAGAGACATGCTCCCTGCTCCATGGGAGTTTCTATTTTTGCCATGACTTACAGTCATCGCTGCTCTAATGGGAATGGCCGGGTGTTAATGAGCATCCCTGGATGGGATGTCTTGGCTCACTGCACTTGACAGCAGGATGCACGAGCCCCAGCCAGCCTGGTGACCCCCGGAGGCAGCTGATGGGCCTCAGTGGGACCTTGCGTGTGACTTGGACAGGAGAATTAACAAAGACATTCACTTTATCCAGAAGGGGAAAAGGTTATTTGTTGAGAAAACTGCTGCAAGAGGAGCAAAGAGTAGCCCATGATGCTACCTGCCTTTTGTAGGAAGAGTTCGTGCAGATCTTTGCCTGTAGATCTGGGGTCCTGGGAGAGAAGGCTTAACAGATCCAATGGTTTTGGCAGTGTGTAACTCTACCGGGTGATTGCTTAGTTAGTAGCTTGTTTGTGTTACACAGCAGCTGGAAAAACTTTCTTTCTCATAGTGAGCTCTTGGTAGTGAGCATCACAGGTCCACATGCTCGGGGGGCTGTCCTGTCCCAGACACCCAAAGTGGGGAGGCAGAGACCCGAAGAACCCCGCAGGGTGAGCAGGCTGTGCCCTGGGACTGGTGCATTGGCGGCCATGTGCTGGCATGGACGCAGAGCCTGCGAGACTCAGGGCTCACCCTCGGTCGCCTCCCCAGGGTGGTCCCCAGCCATTTCAGGGATATCCGTTGCTGCTTAAACCCAGAGCAGGTGAAGCCCTTGGTTTGGTGTTACATCTCTGCACCCAGAAATCCCCTTCCCATCGAGTCTTTGGGCAGGAAAATGAGAGAAGGCCAAGTCATGGGATAAGAAAATCAGGACAGAGCCTTTGAAACATTTATTTTAAGCATCCTGATGGCTTCCCTAGGTCCTGGCCTTGCTATGACTGTGGGACTTTGGAGCTTGGGCAGAGCTCTGGTCTGGCAGAAAAGCACAGTTGCAAGAGTTGGGAAGTCCTGCCTGGACCTGGGAAGTGCCAAAGGTGCCCGAGATGCTCCATGAGGCTTCTCCTCCTGGCAGCCAGCACATGAGCTCCTTGCTGGGCTGGGAACGCTGGTCCCACATCCCCTCCAAAGATAGGGATGGGGGGTTGTGACTGAGGAGGAAAAAGTAATTAAGAGCTCCTCAAATTTGCCCAATTAGGAGCTGGTAGATAGCAGAGGCAGGGAGAGCAGACTGTGCTGCTGCGTCCTGAGCAGTGTGGAAACGCGGCTGCAGTTCAAGAGCCTATTAAAGAGCCGAGACATACACAGACTTTATTAGCCACATGTCAGAAAGCACTTTCTACAGTAAATCCTACTTAATAGCCATATGCTAGAAGAGAATTAAATGCTTTTTAGCTCTCAGACAGTTATGTAAACTTGAGAGAGAAGAAAAAAAAGATAACAAATATCAGCAGAGGAGCCTTCAGTACATACCAGTTATTAATGTATTTATCTAGGCCATTTATTTATTGAAGTTATATCTTTTTTTCTGGGACAGGCCTATTAAGTCTGACAGCTTAATCGACACCCAATGGGAAAAACGCCATTTTATAAAGTAGTTAAACTCCCATTGATTTCGATATCAGCTCCATTTTTTATTTTGTATTTTTCCCCAGCCATCACAGTTTGTTTGACAGACTCGTTAACAAGATATTAAACTGCCCCACTCTTTTTTTGAGGACAATAAATTACTATGGAGAAAGATGCTGTTGTCTTAACAGATGCCTTTCACAGCGTAAACATCCCTTGACTGATAAGCAGAGAGGGAAGCAGCGTGCAGACTAGCCTTTCCTTGCTAAATAAATAGCAGGACTGGAAAACTGGCACTGAAATCAATGGTGTTTTGCTCTGTGAAGAATGCCGTACTGGAGGATAGGATGGTTTAGGAGATGGATAATGGGATACAGAGTTTTTTGCTTGGATGTGGTTTGCCATGTTAATCCATCCTGACTGTGGGGGAGAGGAGCCTGGGTGACTCGTGCAGGGATGTGGCTGATGAGGGCTGTGGTGCGGGGATGGATGGCCCCATCTTGCTCTGGCATGGAGGTGCATCTGAGCGGGTCCTTCCCCTGTCAGGTCCCTTCATCTGGGTCACAGGCACAGCACGGCTTGCAGCAGGAGCCGGCTGACCTGCAGCTCAGAGGGGTGAAGGGACTAGAACTAGTCCAAGGTGACACTGGGCTGGTGGCCCGTGGGCCAAAATGGGCCCAAGGCACTGGACCATTTGGCAGAGAGGAACTCCTGCCAGCCACAGCACCGTCTGGGTGTGGGTGTTTGCGAGGGTGCGCGGGCTCAGGTCGTGGCAGTGCTCTGCTAGCTGGTGCTCTCCTCTGCAGAGAGGCGGAGGATGGGAGCTGCAGACTTTGTTAGCAAGGGCCAGAGCCAACGTGTCAGCACTGGGCAGGACTTTCTGCATGTCTTCTTCAGGAGCGATGGGGAGGACAGACCCGCAGGTGTCTGCATGGGTACCAGCTCCATCTGGGCAGGGAGACTGGGGAATGGCCAACACAAGGGATTACAGGTGGGGGCTCAGCATTGTCTGGCTCATTTCACCTCCTCTCTGAGGTCTCTCCATGATAGGCATTTTAGGTTGGGTTCTTCCTCTGACAGTAGCAGCTCCACCCAACGTGGTGTCATGAGACATCATTCCCCAGGACAGCAGCACCTTCTCTCCCAAGGAATAAGCAGATACCTGCAGTCAATCCCACTGCACCAGTTATCCCTCAGGGGCTGGGGTTTGGCCAAGCTGCCTGTAAGCCACCATTCATCTTGGCACTGGGTGCTGCCAGGCTGTACTGGTGACACTTCTTTTGCAACTGTAAATTGAGGGATTGAGGTTTTTC
Organism: Vanellus vanellus; assembly: GCF_965231255.1. Lineage (NCBI taxonomy): Eukaryota > Metazoa > Chordata > Aves > Charadriiformes > Charadriidae > Vanellus > Vanellus vanellus. Next base: position 12,830,900 of record NC_138913.1, read on the forward strand.
TTCAAAGCTCAGATTCTGCCAAACAAGACAGCAGCTCTGAGAGGGGCAGTTCTGGGTCTGGCTGCAGGGCACAGGCAGGCTGCTCAGGGCAGCTTCATCCCTGGCCTTTTTAGGTCCTGGTCCTGGCTGTCGTCATCAGCACCAGTATTTGATGCTGGGGTAGCAGTGGGACATCACAGCTCCTGCTGTCCCCCAGTGCCTGCCACGCTTTCAGGGACAGACATTGGCCATGCTCAAAGCCCCGGTGACCATCAGACCGGGGCAGCGAGGAGGAAATGACAGAGTCACGATTTTGTACATTTAACCTTAATGCTTGTATTTGACCCTGCTCAGGGTACTTTTCTTAGAACCACTACGTCCAGCTCTTTTCCTGTGGGCGTTTCCCCAACATCCCTACTAACTGCTGCATCGAGTCAAAAGGTTCCTGGCTTTCCTGGCATCCCCTTTCTCCCTCCCTCCCAACCAGCCCTCCCCATTTATCGCATTCCCAGCTCAGAGCACTGCATTAATGCTCCGTTTTATTGCATGCTCTTAATGACGCATCTGCAGATACTTCCCCTCTCTAACTGAGCAAATTCTTGCTGGGATGGAAATTTTAAAATGAGAGTCAGATTGTTTCCACATCGCAGGGCACAGCCAGGCTTTAAATACAACAAAATTCCTGAAATCCGTTATCCTGCCACCTAAGCATTTAAATAATTAACTACAGAAACATCCCACAGGCCTGGCTAGGAAGGCGAGAGTGTTTGCATTCTAATTGATCACTAAATGCAAAGCAAACAGCTCAGAGATCTGTCAATAATTACCTTAGAAGAGGCAGCCGTGGTCACTAAGATGAACTTAATCTACTCAAAGACTCAGCAGCACTTACAGGTATAAGCACCAGCTCTGGCTGTTCACCCTAATGACTTTATTATTCCAATGTCATTAGGCCCGTTCCCCTCTAAGTTTTGCTAATGGGCACACACATAACCAGCCTTTGCTACTGAATCATTCTCCCACTCCTTTATTTATTCCTTTCACTCTGTGTGGGGGCTGCAATTGCTTTCTTTATCTATGCGCATACGCATATGGATCTGTTCCTTTTTTTCTTTCTTTTTTTTTTTTTTTTAAATTGGAACTGAAAGGACAATTTCCTTGCTGAAGGGGGCAATCAGAGGAGAGCACAGCTCATTTCTGAGGGGCTCCCACCTCCAGATCCCCAGCACATGCTGTGCATCCCGAGCTCCCTTACGTAAAGGCACATCAGAGTGAGGAAATGAGTCTGGCTGCCGTTTAACCGTTGGGATACTATCGCGGTTCTTCTCTAGCAGCCTGCCATGCTGAAACAAAGGTAGGGCATCCTCTGAGTGTATGATTCCTGAATCCACCATGCCCTGGCTCCTGGTCCCTCCCCGCAACTCTCTCCAGGAGCTCGGCTGAAGCAGCCCCAAGCATATTTGCTCTCTCTGCCCGGCCTCTTTCCTTTGTCCCCCCCTTTGCTGCTGCTCCAAAGCCCCCACACCACCTTGGTTTCATGATGCTGCCCTGCTCGCACCAAAACCCTTGGGTTTGCTGGGGGGAGGCAGCTGCCTCCGCTCGGCTCCCCACGGTTCCCCCCCTGGAGCCTGCTGCTGCGTCGGGGGCTTGGTGGAGCCTCCGTTAATGAGGACCAGTGCAGGGGACTCTGAAGCTTCCTTAGCAAAAATCTCCCTGGGACTGACCCAGATCCATCTCAGAACTCCAGGGGCGGTTGTTTTTCAGGATTTTCCATGAAACAGCGTGTCTGCAGCCTCATTCCCACCAGTCTCAGGCAGGAGATGGTTGGGGGGGGGGGGCAGTGACTGCAGGAAGACAGATAATTTTGCACTTTCTGGATGGTCCTTGAGTAAAAGGAGGGTGGATGTGAATAAAAGGAGGTGTGGGAGGACAGGGAGCTTTACAGCTCTGCCTCTCTTCAGAGACCACTTCCACCCTGTGCCTCCCTTTCCTGGGGCGAGCCAGGCTGCTCTGCGAGCGCGGTCTCCCCATTAGCTGACACACCACCAGCCTCTCCCTGTCTCCAGCAACAGCCCTTAGGAAAGCTCTTTCGGAGGAGTTTGGCTTGGGAAGCAGCAATCACTCCCCATTGCAAATGCATATTTGCACTGGAAAGCTTCCCTAGCCCTGGCTCTCTGCAAATCGCCACCCTCCAGCAGGATGGGTGCACATATATGCTGCTGCTGCCCGTCCCAAGCGGTGGGTTTCGAGAGGAGAAGCTCTGCCTCCTGCACACAAACACCCCGGAGGAGACACAAACTGAAGGCGCAGGGGATGGCAGTGACAGCCCGGGACAGGGCAGAGCCATGGGATGTCCCCGAGCACTGGTTTGCAATCCCGCACTCTGGAGCAGCTGGCAGCCCTGGCAATGCCCAAAGTTGGGCTTCAGTGCTCTCCTCTGCCGTGGGCTCTCTGTGGGATCTGAGGAGAGACACCATGGCTCGAGGAATGAAAAATTCCCACAGATTTAGCCAGAAATGGCCTTAGACGCTCCGGGACTTGGTCTTCCTCAGTTTCTTAAGAGGGTAACATGGATGGGAGATCATCGTCTTTCTCTTGGGTACTCTTTCAAACAGACACCACTGCACTTATGCAGCACATAAGACCCCCCAGGCCACGCAGGGCAGAGAGGGGAAGTCTGTTGCATGATCCCTTTCAAAGCATTCATATTTCTTCATTCAGTGACGGGCCAAAACTGCCTGCTTTCAACTCAAACCCCTTGTTTAGTCCAAACTCTAGCAGGAGAGAGGCCCAGACTCACCCTTTTCAAAGCCAACCATTTAAAAGACGGGAGGAAAGTTTCCCTTCAGGCATCCCAGCATTGCCTGGAGGTGGTGGTGATGTTTCTTTGAAGCACTTGAAGTCACCCAGCTCCGGGCGCAGGACACACGCGACAGCTCGCTCTGACTCTGCCATCCCCAGCCCTCCTGAGGATGAAGCAGTGATGGGGGCTGCTGCTTTTAACCCCAAGCACAGAGCTTCTCGCTCGGAGTGTGAAAAAGTGCCTCGTAGGTGGATTCTTTGCCTCGGCACTAAGCTTGAATAAACAGGCAGAGGACACTGGGTGAGGGGTGGAGGGCACCGAGCACAGAAACACGCTAATGAATGTAGCATCCTTGAGTATGCGAAGGAAGGGAAGGCAGACAGAGCTGTCTGTGTGGGAGGCCTCAGCACTGACAATACACTAATCAGTACCGCTTCTGCCTCAGCCCCGCTGTTGCTCACGCATTAGTTGAGCTGTTGTCATAAAGCTTTCCCTTAGCCCACCCCTTAGGTGCTTCTGGCTCACAACAAAAAACAACCTTTGCTCCTCTCTGGAGCATCCTCCTTTGAGATCACCTGTGACCAGTAAGGGGCTGGGGAGCCCCGTACCACTCCAACATCCACTGGCAGCTTCCTACATCACACTGTCCAAATCGCAGCCTGATGGAGCCAGTCTCCTTTTTCCAAGTTGTGTGGTAGGAATGTTTATTCAGCCACCCTGCTCAAGGCATCTTCCTTTGTGAGAGACAGAAGTAATTTAAAAAAAAAAACAAACGGATCCCCTTTCTTTATTTTAGGGGGTGGAAGAATGATGCTGAGAAGATGCTTGTGCCGCTGTCACAAGCTCCGCCGTCGTCCGTGGTCAGCGATGTCCCAGCCCCACTGTCCCTTCTGCCCACAAGGTCCCCTCTGCTGTGTACACTGGGTTGCAGCCTTTTTTCCCTCTTCATCGCATTCATCAATGAGGTAGGAACAAGCCTGGGCTATTCAGCTGTGTCTTCCCTGAAGTAACACAGAATAAATAACTCCCTTGGGCAGTCTTTGGGAGAGCTCCCTGGAAAATGGAAAAGGCTGAAAACAGCTTTTTTAACAATCCCCACCACGGCTCCGCCACCAGCCTCTTTGACTTTGTGATTTATTTCTTTTCAGGAGTGAGCTAGACCGTGAAATCACTTTGAAGTTTTGCTCCTGAGACGAAACATCAGGAAAGTATTAATACAACCATTTTTTTTTTTCATGATAGAGGAAAAAAAGAAAACCAAGGCAGAAATAAGAGCTCCTGCAGAGTTGTTTACTCTAGATTAAACTCTCCCAGACTCTCCGGATCTTAACAGCTTTAGCTGAGGAACAGCCTGAAAGTGATTAATTTATAAGGTGACAAATATCACTTGCAGGCAAGAGGCAATTCGACTGTTTGGCTGAGAGCGAAGAGACTGTAAACAGGTTGTTTCACCATGTGAACAGTATATTGGCTTTCAAGTTGGGGGTAAAACTCAGAGCTCCGGCTGCCTTGGGTTTTGGTATCAGACTCAGATCTTTCAGGTTTCGGTATCAGACCCAGAGCCTTTTGGCCGTAGCTCTGCCGGTCTCGCCGATGGTCTTTTACCAGGTGATGGCCATTCACAGCTGTGCACGGCCTGAAGGTCACATAATGCCCCCTGAGAGCGGCCACAATGAGTGACTCAACCAAATCTCTGCTGGGTTGTTCTGGGCACGCATGGGGGGATTTTCAGAGGGAAGGTGCAGCCGTGCTGCCCATCCTGGGGGGGGGGACGCGGCAATCTGCAAATGCCGGGGGCTGGATGGGGGCTGGAGCCGCTTTCCCGGGTGCAGGCAGAGTTACCTGTCTCGCGAGTTATCCCCAGAAAGCCAGATCATTTCTCAGGACTAATGACATTAATTGTGCCTGGATGAAAGCAGACACACGCCGCTTAATTTATTCTTCCTGTATTGCGGTTGATTGCTTGTTATTCTATTACCCCCCCACTGGATAGATCTTGTACTCAATTATTACACTGCTGACCCGCCTTTGCTGCTAATGTGACACTCTTGTTTCCTCTTCACTACAACAACCTCTGAAATAACATAATGCATCGGCTCTGTGCGGTGGCACACGGGGCCGGGTGTCGCGCGGCTCCCGCGAGCGGATGCCGAGCGATTCTGGCAGCATGAGACAAGATCGTTCTGCTGTATTGGCTTAATGAAACATTTTGCGAGTTGGAGTTCTCTCTGCTGCTGTCCCCAGGCCCCGTGTTTTGACCAGGCACCGGAGGCTTGAGAATTATTGATCTGGGTAAGGTGGGGAGTTGTGAGCAAGGCTGTTCCCTCCAACAGGAGGAGTGATCCTGCAGGAGATATAGAAAGGCATCGGCTCACTCTTTGTATCTACTGCAGCCTTCCCATATGTCTTCACGGTAAAATATGCTCTGGCTTAATTGACATAATAATTTGAGGAAGGCTGAGGGCTATAGGAAACACAAACAGTTGGCAACCCACAACCAGAGTGTGGGACTCCTTCGTAGCCCAGCAGATCAGGCAATGGGGAGCAATACAGACCAAGGCTTGAGCTGTCTTCTTCCAAATCATGTTGAATTGGAAAATCACTCCTTCTCTCCTGCAGCTGTCACGTGATACCTTTTGCGCAGTGAGATGGGAGAACCAGTCTGCCACCCAGAGCCCCAGTTTTAACCTTCTGCATGGCCTGGCCAAGCTCAGCAGGGAAATGGGTCACAACTATGTAGGCTGAATGAGACCCTGGAGGAGACATGTCTGCAGAGCAAAAGGTGCTCATCCTGCCACAGCGATTTGCTCTCAGAGAACACCTATTTTGAGCTGTCCACCAAACATCTTGGCTCCAGGGTGGTTTCTTCCCTTCTCGTGCTCTCTGCAGAGGTTTGTCTCCCATATCTGCAGTGCCTGGCAGCTCCCTTGCACCCTGTGTTGCTATGCCCATGCTGCAGAAGGAACATGTTCAAAATTGCTTGCTTCCCCCAAAACTGTGCCTGGGACTGTTTGGGACAGACTGGTATGGAAGAGGCTGGTCCTCTGCAGAAGGGTGCAGGGTCACTCCAACCGTGCTCCAAGCAGACCCACAGTCCCTCTCCCCAACCTGAGCGAAGCCCCGTTGCTCCCTAATACAGTGTGTGAAGTGCCTGAGTGGTTTTCCCTCCCTCACCGCCTCCTTCAGCAGTGATGTATTTCAAAACAAGAGTTTTCCCGGTTCATTTCTACTAGTTACAGAGAAAACCCCTTCCCCAAAGCAGCAATTCTCTGACTCAATTGCTTTGTTTATATTGCTGGCTGCAAACAGGCTTGCAGAAGACAGTTTCCAACTTGTCTCCTTCTAATAACATCTCAAAAAAGACAAGTTTGAAGGTGGTTCCTGAAGGATACTACATCTCCAGGTCTCAGCAATGTTCATTTGCTCTCTGCTTAAAGGCAGTGCTCGGGGCAGTTTTAGGGAGCTGTGACCATCACAGGGCTGTGGGACAGACCCCACGCAGGGTTGGGGAACGTCTGTTTCCCTGCACTGGAAAACATAAAAGCGAATTATCCTCAAAACTCAGCCTCTGAATGGCAGTTAAAAGCTGTGCTGGGGCAGGTCCTTCCAAACCACGGCCAAAGCCCATTAACTGAGCCTCCTTCTGCCGCCGGTGGCATTTTATCTGCTCCGTGAATTCACGATCAAGGGCGTGATCTTGGCGTTCGGCGATGACCGTCTGTCTGGCTGCTCAGCCCCTGGGGACATCCCTGCTGCTCTTCCAAACTTTGTCCTGTGGACCAACTGATAAAACATCCCTGGCGCTAACAACTGATTTTGGAGATGTTTTATTCCCCCTTCACATCATGTCCTAGTTTCTCATAAATGCAGGAAGATGCAGCCTCCAGTTCTGCGTGGTACAGAAGTGCCATTAGGGCAGCCGGCGCGAGGGCTGAGCAGCAGGCAATTTAGGATGATAGCGTGCTAAAACAGTTGAGCGACCCACTGTCAATTCAAAAGCTTTCTGGCAGCTCTCTCTTCATTTTGGAGATTTCTGTCTTAACAGATCTGTAAAGGAACGGATTAGTAGAGATGAATTGGACAGCAACTTGGCCTAATATGTCAGCAAGGTTAGATTATGGCTCTCTGATGCTATGTAATGCTCGGTAACGCTGTCAGAGGTTTCTCCCAGGTCCTGGAGGAGGCTTTTGTGGGGCTCAAAGTGTGGGGGACCAGGCAGTGCCCTGTGCTGAGCTCCGTGGTGGTGGTTTGAGGCCGTTTTGCACCCAGGTGCTGCCCTGTCCTTGTCCGGCTGGGCTGGCCGCCCGGACCCCGACCTTCTCCATGGGCACTGGAAAGAGAAAGGGGGTCTGTCGGAGCACAAGGAGGACTTCAGGCTTGATGCCGTCTCCAACTTGCTCCCTGGAGACGTCGTTCCTCCTCCCCGGCTGCACGCAAAGCTGAGGGAGGACCCCCTGCGAATTTATCCTGTTTGAAGTCCTGAGAGGCAGCGAGCCCTCCAGCGTGGGCGAACCCGCCTTGGCGCTTCTGCAATTCCCTGTGATCCTTACCCTCCTCTCTGATCTTGTCCAGATGCCACCACCGCTTGTTAAATACAGCAGATTTTGCATCTTTGCACTCAGCTGCTTCGCATCATCCGGCTTCCATGCGAAGAGCTTCACAGTGGAGGATATCTGTGAGCACGTTCCTTTCTGCCCATAAATACAGATCTCTTTCCTTTTAAATCCTGACTATACGAACTCCATTCTATTTACTCCATTACCCACAGGCAAATTGTAAAATTATAGCCCTGTACTTTGGTTGGGAGGCTGTGCTTTGAGCAGCCGCTGCAGCTCAGAAACTCCTATTAACGCTGTGCTGTGAAGGGGAGGGCTGGGGACCGGGGAGCCTCTGATTACTCGAGATAAAAATGATGGGAAATACTACAAGGGGAATGTACTGAAAAGGCTCCCCAGTCTATTAACCACCGAGATTGGGGTGTGTACTGAAGCTACTCAGTTTAAACCTCCTTTGCCACACTAGGGGATTTTGCTCACTTTCCTCATTTAATCCACTTACTTTTGTAGGCAGACAGACAGAGGGACAGGGACTGATCCCTCTCTCACTCCTTACTGCGATATCTGCTGAATTCCCTCTCCCTGACACCACCATTTAGTGGCCTGCATTCCTTTAAGGTGTTCAAAGTTGTACTGTGATAGATAAATCCTCCTGCAGCTTAAACTGCCAAATCTGAAATAGTCCTGGCCGGAGCGGGGCTTAAGCAGCAAACCTGTATTTATTTTCTTCTTGATGCTCCGAACAGGCCATTCCTGCCATTTCTATGAGGCACAGCCTGTCCTGCCCCTGCAGGCTCATGCTCTGCAGAGGGGCACTTCTGGCACCGACTCACCCTGGGAATTGCGAGAGGATGCGCTGGCTGAGGAGGGGGATGCTCTGGGGGATAGCTGGGGACCACAGGGGACAGGGGAAGTAAAACGGCCTCATCTGTCCACGAGATTTCCCGTCATTGTGCTTTTCATCTCCTTGCATTAAGAGCACTGGCATATCTGGATGGAAACATCCTTGGGCATAGTTATTTTACTAATATGCTGGGTTTTAACAAAATACACTAAATCTGAACATTAAGTTGTGTTCACTGTATCTCTGGAGATGTTTTGGAAACCACTTAGCAGTAATATGGCCTCTGACCCTACTCAAAATGGGAATCCCCAGAAAAATCCATGAAAGATGGTATCTGAGGTCCAAACTGGCGGGTAATGGAGTCTTCAGAGCTAATAACTTCATGCCCTTTTGTTGACTGGCAGCTTCAAAATTGAATGGCTCTGGTTGTTGCTCTTGGGAGCAGAGCTTCCTGTGGCTGTTCCTCAGCAAACAGTGATTAAACTGCAGCTTTATGTTGCCAGAAAAAAAAAAAAAAAAAAAAAAGAAAGAAGAAGAAAAAAAAGCAAGAAGAAGAAAAAAACGTAGCTTGGTAAACAAGCTCTCAGGAGAAGCCCCCCAGCTTGCCCTGCTCACCTTGTGCATTCCAAAAGCGAACAGCAGCCTCCTTCGTCCAAATTCTGAGGTTCACTTAAAATTTGCCGGACTGAACTGGTTTTCTTTTATTTCAAAGACAGCTGGGAAACTTATTTCTTGATTTGATTTTGCCACTGTTCAGGTTTTTATTTTTCCAGCTTGACTGTGAGCTGCACTCCCAGAGGAGAGCAGAGACGGGGTACCTGGAGCCCTGGCTCCACAGGGCAAAGACATGGAGGTCACTCATGATCCAGGCAAAGCTCTCTGCTGGCTCATTCCTGCTCTCTTGGTTGCTCAGAGACTCTGCGCCCCAAAATGGGAGCTGCCTTGGCCAGACCTAATAGGGTGCTAAGGTATGGCAGGGCCATGCGGTATCGCTCCTGACACGTGGAGTTACTGCCTGAACGCAGCCAGTGCTCCACTCTCGGCGCGTTGTTTCCCCAGATTTGCCTGCTGAGCAACTCTTCTGCGAGAACATTTGGAAATGAGACACCCGTGCATGCTATAAATGAGCAATCACATTTTTTTGTTTGATTTGCTGTCCTCTGACTTTTTTCTCCTCTTTTCTCCATTTTCACTTAGAGGTACTCAGGACCAGACATGACTGCAACGGATGCGACACAGGAGCCACCTACCACTGCCCCATCCCTGTGCAGGGGCTCTGGAGCAGGCACTGGCTGCCAGGTTGAAGCAGATGCTGATAACAATAAACGCTGAGATTAAACCCAGAAGAATCAGTCATTTTCCTTATGCATTTCAAATAAAGCCCATTCCTGTTGAACAGGGGCTCATTATTGCAGCATCATGAGAGGAGGGATGTTGCCATATAGCTAATGTGATGATTTCAGGTACTGTTGTTGATGTCTGATTAAAAGTCTCTGGGATCAGGCAGACTGCTTGGATTGAACAGGCCATTATTCTATCCTGCTAATAGCAGACTCACAGAAGCACGTTATAATTAAAACCAGGATAAATGCCATCGCTAAACTTTGATGAGAAGAGCTTCTGGCTTTGTGCACATCCAGGTACGTGGGGTGAAACGCAGAGGATAGATCCTGCAGCATCCTCTGTTTCGGCACATGGGAGCACATTGTAGTTGTGCTGCATTGGGAGAATTGGGCATATAAAGTAATTCCAGAGACTTGGAGGAGTAGACAAGGTCTATTGCTATTGCCTGATCTGATGACAACACCTGCCATGACCTGGGTTCAAAGAAGCTGGCACGGGAGGTGGGTGGCGGGACCCTGAGTCCCAAGCCCAGCTGTGGGTTTGGGGATGCATTTGGGCGCTGTGGGCAGCCCTGGTCTCCGCACTGATGTAGGATGAAGGGGGTTAGAGAGGCTACAGGGAAGGCTGGAGTGATGGAGGGGATGGGAGAGCTGCCTTATGAGGAGAGAATGAAAAAGCTGAGACACTTAGCAGGGAGAGGAGAAGGCTTGAGAGGGGTGAAATCACGAAGGTTTTAGGTAAGGTGAGTGCAGACTTGTTCACCACATCCCACAGCACACTCACTGAAACTAGCAGGGTACCAATTAAACCAGATACACAGTGTCAGGTTTTTGCACAGAGGCAGCGCATTTCCAAAACAGGCAGCCCAGAGATTGTGGAGGCTGACAGTGTCGGTGCGGCTGTTCACGCAAGAGCCGGTGTTATTGTGGCCGTCCTTCAACCTATGGCACGGGGCAGAAACAGCACGGAGCACAGCACTACCCCGCTGCTCAGTGCTCGGCAAACTCTCCTTGTTTCTCAGTGTAAGCTATTTGAGTAAAGGCTGTAAAATTCCTGGGGCTGCTTTGAAAGTGGGATGTTTGTCATGATCAGCGTGGGGTGTCACTTAAAACCTGATTCATCCGGATCCCCCTGGAATGACATGTTTAATATGAATTATTTTTTATCCTCCAGCAATTTTCTGACTGCTCCTCTCTATAGATCTGCGAGATACAGAAAATGGCATATATCCCTTTTCATGCAGCCAACGTGGAAATTAAACAACTTGCTTCCTCAAGGGACATATCTTCCCCTGAGCAGGAGCCCAGGTAGCAGAGCTGGCGGGCTGCTTCATCGCTTCTGGTTGCAGAGACACAGCTCTGGTCAAAGCCCCTTGGGGACACATGCTGTTTGTGTCCAGCAGCCCAGGTATCACCCCTGCCATTCACTGCAGCTGCTTCTGCCTCTCTTTCCCTGAGATAAATGCCAGCCTGGGATGCTCCGGTCCAGCTCCTGCATCATGAGATCCCTGAACCTTTCTTGAAAGGTGAAGCCCCCAAAATTGTACAGATGAGGCATGAGAAAAGGGATTCATTTGTTCATCCCATCCACACCTCCCTGCCCCACCCAGCATGGGTCATTTCCCAGAGCTTTTCCTCTTGGAAATGTTTTTCATCACTTCTCTGGGTTTTTTCCTCCAGCCTTTGCCCTGGCTCAGCACCACCTCTCTGGTCCCACTCAGATTTCCCTCTCTGAACTGGAGATGCTGCTCCAACCCTGAACATCATGGGGGCTTCTGTGCCCCAAAGTCCTAGCAGAGAAGGCAGCCCTATGGCTGGGGACTCCCTGGCCCATTTGCAGACTGCAGTAGCCATGCACGGAAAAAACCCTGAGGAGGACCAAGGTTTACAGGCTGAGCAATGCACGAGTCTGTGCCTGGAGGAGGACCATTGCCCGCTCGGTAGGGCTCAGTGCACACCAGACATGCGTGGCAGCAGTGTGTAATGAGTGCGTGTGGGTCTTTGTGTGTCCCCACCCCATTTGTTTTCCTCTGCGAGTACGTATGTTTGCAAGCACACGTGTGAGCCTGCGTGTCCAGACTCCTAACCCCATTTCTCTGCAAAGAAGCCACTCAAGAGCTCTTTCCAAGTAACATTTCCAATAAAGAAACCTGCGTAAATGGTGCGTAAAGCTTTTATGAATCAAGCCCTTAATCAGAACTTCGGGTTTCCGAGCACATCCTTCAGGCCTAACAGCCCTTTAATGCATTCATCACATTAAGAGTTAATTTACAACACGCGGTTTGAGACGAGCTCTCGGCCCTTCGGTAAGGATCCGCCTGAAGTGCGAGCCACTCGTTAACAACCCAAATGTATTCTGCTCTCAGGAAAAAAAAATTACCCTTGATATTTTCACCCTTCAAGGGAGGCTCGGGGCCGTGGAACAACATAGCAATGGTGTGACGGGACCACCGCCGCGTTCATGAATTTTAGATGCCTGTGAGAAATTATCTATTTTGCCGGACCCTTGCTGGGCTCAATCAGTTCCTCCGTGGTTGGTGACAATTAAGAGCCAGTATGATGCAAAGAGGATATTTTAGACACTGATTGACACCAAGGCTCCCATCCCACTAGCTTTGGTCTCTTCTCTGCCTCCCAGGACATGTCCCTTCTCTCTCTTTCCCCAAAGAGGATCAGCATGTTTGACGTGCTCCCAGTCTCCAGGAAATGGGCTTTCATGTCCAAAGGTTGGGTGTTTATAGGCAGAAATGATAATTATGTTGTAAAGAGAGGAGTTCACTGCCTAACACCATCTGCCCATGTAGGATGTTGGGAAGGCTCGGGGCTGAGCTACGGAGCACTTCAGTCCATGCAGAGTGGGTATCAGAAAGATCTTCCCCCACTTCTCACTTTTATTCCTCTTTGTTTTCTAAGCAGATAACAAATTTCAGAGGATTTTTCTCTTTTGAGACAGTACTATTCTGGAGCCAAGCTACGAATCTGCTAGTGAAATAAAAAGGCCACTCAAAGCGCTTTGTTAAGCAGCATCTTTCTTGGGGAGAACTTGCAGAGCTTTGCAAAGCTTTGCAGGTCCAGAACGTCACAATAGCAACACTCAGTGTCTTGTCCTCCCCATCCCTCAGCAAGTTTGCTGATGATACCAAGCTCTTTGGTGAGGTAGGCACGCTGGAGGGGAGGGATGCCATCCAGAGGGCCTGGGCAGGCTGGAGAGGTGGGCCCAAGCCAACCTCATGCAGTTCAACAAGGCCAAGTGCAAGGTCCTACATCTGGGTCAGGGCAATCCCAATCACAAATCCAGGCTCAGTGGGGAATGGCTGGAAAGCAGCCCTGAGGAGAAGGACCTGGGTATGCTGATTGACGAGAAGCTCAACATGAGCCAGCAGTGTGCGATTGCAGCCCAGAAGGCCAACCGTATCCTGGGCTGCATCAGAAGTGTGGCCAGCAGGTCAAAGGAGGTGAGAGGTCTCCCGTGAGACCCCACCTGGAGTACTGTATCCAGCTCTGGAGTCCCCAACATAAGAAGGACCTGGACCTGCTGGAGCTTGTCCAGAGGAGAGCCACGAGGATGAGGGCTGGAGCACCTCTCCTATGAGGAGAGGCTGAAAGAGTTGAGGCTGTTCAGCCTGGAGAAGAGAAGGCTCTGGGGAGATCTTATTGCGGCCTTCCAGTACCTAAAGGGGGCCTACGGGAGAGCTGGGGAAGGACTTTTTACTAGGGCATGTAGCGATAGGACAAGGGGGAAAGGCTTTAATCTAGAAGTGGGCAGGTTTAGATTGAACATTAGGAAGAAGTTTTTCACTCTGAGGGTGGTAAGGCACTGGCACAGGTTGCCCAGAGAGGTTGTTGAGACCCCATCCCTGGAGGTGTTCCAAGGCCAGGCTGGACGTGGTCTTGGGCAACCTGGTCTAGTGGGAGGTGTCCCTGCCTATGGCAGGGGGGTTGGAACTTGATGACCTTCAAGGTCTTTTCCAACCTAAACCATTCTATGATTCTATGATTTCCTCTTTTGTCTTCTCTCCCATAGCAGCAGGTCAAAAACTGAGACGCAGGGGATGTGAGGGGAGATTCCAAAGCCGCACTGCCAGCACTTCGACACTCTCCCCCCTCCTCAACCCCACCGTCCCCCCTTTGCTGTGCCAGTATTGCTGCGCCAGTATTGCTGCATGGCACAAGTCCCTGTCCCAGCCTGTCACATCCCAGCTGCAGACGTGGGCTCAACTGTATTCAATAGAGTCATACCAGGAGAAGGGAGATGATAATCAGCTGTACCCCTGGTAGAGATGGCCAGAAAAGCTTTACAGTTTTGGATGAAAAAAGGCTATTTTAATTTAAATGAAAATCTTTTTCAAAACATATCAATTTCAGCACAATATTGTCTAGGAAAAAGAGGCTCAAATTATCCTGTATTCATATGCTGGCATTGGATGATTTCCATTTTTCATCTGTTTTGATTCAAAAACAAACGCACAGTTTATAAGATAGATATATATATCTCAAATAGCTTTAAAGGTCAAAGCAAAATTAAGCTTGAATTCACTAAAATTAAACATTTCAATTAAAACAGATTTTACAAGTAAATAGCATTGGAAAAGTTTAAAACTTTGGGGTGTTCTACTTCAGAACTGGGAAAAAAGAGAAGGATTTGTCGAATTTTTATGAAAAAAAAAATTGGGTTCCCACCCTGCTCTTCTGCTGATGGACTGACATGAGGAACATAGTGAAACTTGGGTACACATGCCTCACCTCTTTGATTTGGACCGCAAATTTGGACGTACCTTTTCTACAAAAAAAGCCTTACTTATCTGTTATGGGCTTCTCTTATTGTCCCCTGCTCAAACTGCTCCACTTTTCCACAAGGTAGATAGAATAGACCTGTTAGGCTTTGCCTGGACCCTGCTTTGAGCAGCATCCCTCCAGCAGCATATTTTCCCCTGCCTTGGGCTGACTCATTTTAAACAGACAATGATGAAAATGGCATTGCTTTTGCTAGGCTAAGTTTGCTCATTCTTTGCCCCCAGAAAAGCCTATTCCTTGATATGTAGTTTCCTTCCCAGCATCTGCTCATTCCGCCAGTTGTGGCTGCCTTGGTGCCTCTTGCTCAGCAGAAAGTCTCTGCCAAGAAACATCTCCCCAACATTGCAAAGCCTGGCTCACAACTGGGGACATCAGGAGGTCTTCTCTTTCCTATGAACATCTTGGTTAGCTTAATGCCGGCTACTGAGGTTTTCCTGTGTTTACAGAAGATGGTGAAAGCTGTATGGTGTAACTGAGACAGCTTCAATTTCCCAGCCCGGGAAAACACTCCATTGACTTTTGCAACAGAGCAGAGACAGGTTCTCCTCTGCACAACAGGCAGACAAGTAATCCTCACGCAATTTATCGCAAATCTCTTGATCCAGTCTTTGAATTTGGGAGCCTTATATCATGTAAATACATATGAAAGCCTATTAGCTCCTTTGATCATATTAACCTGCCGGTGTGCACAATTAGTTTGAAATCTTTGTCTGAAAAGCTCCATATTCGTGTTAGAAGAGACGCAGGGGATGGATTCAGCCTGTCAGAAGAAAATGACTTTTGAGAAGATGAAAATTTTGTATGATTATGTGATTCAAACATACTTCTTTCTAGTCTAGCATGGAAACCAAGTCGAACTGTTCATAAAGAGCTCTAGGATGTCAGAGCCCTCTGCTAGCCTTGTCTTGGGGCAGACACAGAATATTAAATAGTGGGGTGACAAATGGTGACAGCACGGAAGAGAAGATGATGTCAAGTACTTGATGTTAAAGAATTTATGGTCTAACTAGATACAGTGTTTTGTGGAAACAAGCATAATGTTCCCATTTTAAAGATCTTATTGGTGGCTGGTATATAAAAAAAAAATCTGGATTAAGTGCTGAGTATCCCGTTGAGGCTCTTCTCTTATCCATGGGATGATCACTCCCTCTCTGGAGGGAACTAGTTTTGCGTTCTTTGAAAATGTGTTGATTAGCTCATGGGATGGAAGATTTTGTATACTGCAGGTTCACCTTGGCTGTTGACTGTATCAATTTCATTGCCTTGAGCACCATTGTCCAGGAGGGATGTCCATCCTGTTTTCTCCAAACACTGACATCATCCTTTGAATAAGCTATGCACTATCCTTGTGAGATCAGTCTGGCCTCTGCTGGAACTGATCCTATCTCCTCTCGCCCACCTGACAATATATCATTTTTAGCCTCTCCAGTTAGTTGAAAGGATCAAGACAATGACAGCATTGTTCCTCCTGTACAAGGCATAGGAATTACTGCTTCTACTCAGATTTCTGCCTCTGCCTTGGTCTTACTGCTCGAGGTGGCTGGAGCTGCAGCCTCCCAAAGGAGATATAAAACCCCTCAAAGCCACTTCTCCACTTGTGCAATAGCAGCATCATCTCTTATCTGCAAAGACCATATAAGCAGTAAAACACTCCATCTGAGCCGGGCACAGCCAAGTTTCCAGTGTAATTAAATGTGAGGATCAGTTATGGGGCAAAGGGAAAAAATCTAACCCTGTTCAATGAGGGTATAACAGAGGGAGCTGGTTAAACTAATCCATGAGGCTAATTAGCCATGTTATTTTCTTGTTATTTCTGGGTCCCCTGCATGGTGTCAGATGTTTGATAGCAGCTCTTCTGCAATCCCCAGCAACAGGAAACAAAAGACGCTACGCTGGAGGAAAGTTTGTTATACTGCAACTTCGTCTGTCCAAAACCCAGTGAGCTCAGCATCTCTATGCAGCTCCTTGGTCTGCCGGTGCTACCAAAACACAGCGGTTCTCCTTGTTTCACGTGTCTGGCAGTGCTGATACGCTCTGGTCTTCCTGGAAAAAGCCTACCCTACACTGCCTGAAAAATCTAAGTTCCTTCCTCTGCAACTCACACTGCTGTCATATCCATAGCTGACAGTCAGTCTACACAATTAGAGTTAAGTGCTTTGTTTTTCAAGAGGGAGACGGAGGCAGAGACGAAAGAGCTACACATGTCACATGTTTTGTGTTTGCACACATGCTGATTTAGCCTCTTGCAAAGGTTTAAGCGGAGCAGCAGAGAGGCCCTTCTGGCCACTCTAAAGGGCCTTGCCGGCGAAGGGACCTGGGTCCTGACATCGCCTCATTGAGTCCTCTATGTATTTTGTGCAGCAGGACTGCACTGAGAAGGTTAAAGGAGAATTTGAGTCCTCTTGCAAACCTCACTAAAGTTTGGGAAATGTTTGCTTTGATATGGCATCCCAGTTTGTGTCGGACAACAAGCTGTTGGCTTAAAATACCCCAGCCAAATGCTTTGGTGCACAGAGCTAAAAGTTCAGCAGTGGGAAGAAGTGGGCATACAAGAGACTCAGTGGTCATGGGTTACTTGGCACCTAGCTCTTTCAGAGGATGCGAGACCTCATCTTAGGCAGAAAACATGCGCATTACAGATTAAGCCCAATTTCACACCTGTTCTTGCCCTTGTCGACACAAAGATAATGTCATGCCAGACAGCGAGCAGCAGCGGGGAGACAGGGGGGGTGGCTCATACAGGCAGAGGAGATGGTTCCTACGGTTGCACGCATTTTCAGCAAAAGCAATGCAACTTTGGGATGGGCTGTGGAAAAGCTGTGTTCCTTGGACAATTTGATGGGGGACGATACTGGGAATAATGATAGCACCTGAGCATTGCCATGCTTCTCTCCTAACTAAGCTGAGTGACCCGTATACTTTTTGGCACCATGATGGACCGTTTGCTAAATGAGACAACAGCTAGGCATTTCCAAGCTTGTGATAATTTGGGGAATTGTAAAGAAATAAATTGTTTACCAGTTGAATAGAGAAAAGAGAGGAAAATAGCAGGGAATGCAAGCACTTGAGATATCTTTTCTCTGCTCCCCTGTTAGTAATGGTTCTCTGATCAGTGATAATTCAGGAGCAGCCCTTTACCTCCACAGCTGACTGAGATGATTTTCCAATTAGCCAAACTTTCAGGTTGCCTCCCGTGAGCTCTGTGGAGAACTCAGGGATGCACTATGCAACCCTGCTTGATATTTCTACCCTTTCAACTCGCCTTGCTGCCTGCTCCTCCTTGCAAAATCCACAAGAGCCAGGCACAGATTCCTATCTGGACATGTCCTTGTACCCAGGGAAGTGCCAGAGAGCTGCTTTACAACACTGGTGGCAACGAGGAACAAATGAAGGTAAAGGGAGCTCTGCTTCTTTGTCTGGGGGTTGCCCTGAGCGTCGGACCCCTGCAAATGCTACTGGATCAATGCCAGTGTCAGGGACCGCTGCAGCAAAGGGGTCGGGCTCAGGGAGGGGATCTGCTGGTCCCCAAGCAAGGAGGCACCCAGAGAGCTCAGCAATCCCTTTTGCTCAATCAGCTCCTGCAGGGCCACAGAGAAACCTGACTGTTGAGGTGAAAACTAAAGCAGCCCACTGCCTCATTTACAGCGGTGATTCCTTGCTGACGGGTGCAAATCGCCATAGCCTCATGGGTGGATCTGCTCTGTGAATACCAGCTCATCTAATACATTTTCTTCCCTGAATCTGTATCTCAGAGGCTTCCAAGTGGCTTTTCTAATGTAGCCTGAAGGACCTTCTATGCCTGCTAAAGTAGCCTGGCTGGAGGGGACGGAGGTCTCCATGTTCTGAGTTAGTCTTGGAATTGCAGCAGTGCCAGAACTTTTCAGGTTTGCAGGTGTGCAACAGCCTGAACACTAAAAATATATATGGTCCATTCAATCAGGAATGCTCATTGGATTTCTGGGTGGAGTTTTCTGAACTGTGTAGTCCAGAATGTCAAAAGAAATGGTCAGTTTAGTATTTCTAGTCCTAAGAATTTACTAAAATCCTTTGCTTCTCTGTTGCTTGTCTTCTCCTCGCCAAACACCAACATGCAACCAGACTTTCTACTGCCTTTAATCTTCCTGAGACTCAGTGAAATAAAATCCCAGGGAGTGACTTTCACGTTTTTCTTTTGTAAGGACTCAAGCCATCCCTTCCTTGGGGTCTGCGAGGATGCTCACCCCAGTGACCGGCCCGGGCAGAGGACCATGCTGGGAACAGGATAAGAAAAAAACATGAGGAGGTGTCACCCAATGAAAAACACTGCTCTGTTCTGCTAACCTCCGACTTTCCAGTGAAGCAGCCAGCTCTTGTGTCTGGTGGCAGGTGACCTACAGCCAGTCTGCCTGTGTGGTGGCCTCAGGGGGCTGAAGGGGGGAGATTCCTTAGAGGTGCGAGCACAGAGTCAGGACGTCGAGGTCTGCTTTCATCGCTGCTGAGCGCTGACACACGGTAGCAACACCGAGGGCAATCTCTCAGGGGTGCCTGTCCTTGGGCCCCAGCACTTGTGCTTTTGTGAGGATGCAGTCATGGAAAGTGGCCTCTCGGCATGAGGCAAGTACCTGTTACTGAAGCACTTGGAAGCAAGCTGAGGTTCTCATTATATTCTGAGCCTGGCGACAGCACTGTTGCTTCATCTGAGGCTGTTTCTTGTGGTTCTGAGGAGCTGACAGGAGTCCACCCGCTCCCAGTCAGTGGGGAGAGCTCCTGAAAAAGCACCCTGCAGCTACATGCGCTCCTGCAGGGCCCAGCTTGATCCCTGAATTGCTTTACAGACCAGGACTGTAGTCATGCCACCAATAAACAGCCATGGAAGGATTTGGAGAATATTTTGGAGACCTCATCCTGGAGACCTAATCCACAGCCCATGGTACCATCTCTAGCCCAGACAGCCTTTTCTAAATGGGTAAGGCAAATAAAGGTGGCAGAGAGCAGATGGAGACAGGGAAAGACCTCAGCTATAAGATCAGAGCTGTCTTGGTATTTCCTTTAGGTATGGAAATGGTAATTAAACTTTTGTCCTCATCCCTCAGTGGGTTTTTGTTCAAGCCCTGCAGGTCACTTTGATGAAGAGACAGTGCAGCTCTGAAGACCCCAGAGAGTAAATGGTTTCTCTACTGGACTATTTGCCGTGGTGTCAGTCACATTTCTCACACTGGCAGCACCTTCAGCCTGACCTGACAGGGAACCCGTTGTGAAGAGCATCACTGCATAAATAACTGTGAATCACACTGGCCCCAGCCATGGGACTTGCAGGGATGGGTGCGTGCTGCGGGCGGGCAGAGTTTGGGAGAGGCACTGGAAAGGCAGGCTGCAGGTTGCTGGTATGCTAAAAGTCCCTTTACTAAAGACTTTGCCTGACTTTCTTGGGCATAATTGCATGCTTCCCAGTCGTGATGTCTTCTTTGCAGGGGCTCCCAGAGTTGTGAGCTATGCCAGGTACCTCAAATGCTCTCAGACCTGCGTATTGAAGTTTCTCAGAGATGAATTACCATGTGTAATTGCCATGATGGATAACGCTGTAAGGTATCGAACGGGGCCCTGGAGCCATTCAGGACCTACATTCGCCCCTTTTGTTCAGATGGAAAATTAAATGATTCTTAAAATAATAAATGTGCACCCTGGAGAGAAATACTCAGCTGCTCCCTCAAGAGGTGCTGTGCTGTTCTTGTGTTGAGCAAGGAATAATGAAGGTAATTGAAAAGTTATTACTTTGGGGGCAAATTTATCTTGGCTTGTACAGCCTTGCAAATACATTTGACTGGTGAGGCAATCCATGTTCTGCAACAGGGAGAACAGCCGTACTTCAAAAAAAAAAACGGCGGTCAGATCGGGGTTCAGATTCAGCACCTCCTTGTTCTTTGTCTGGTTGCAAAGGTCTCGAGCTAATCCCGTGCCAACCGGTTGTATGGTGCTACCTGATCAGACCAGGGTGAGAGTGTGAAAGCTAATGTGTGTCATCTGGGCTGGGGCGAGCTAAGATCTCCCAGGCCATGGAGGAGAGCTCACTAAGCTGCAGGCAATCGGTCAGGGAAAGGGTGTGCTTGGATATAAACATCAGCACAAGTGCTGTATGGCAGAGGTTGGCCATAGCCAACCCCTCAGCATTGCTGAGTCGCATCAAAGGAGACCACAAGGATTTGGCCATGCTTCCTTTCACTGGTATCAGCCGTTCAGTCTCTTCCATGTAATTTTGTGGCTGTAGGCGAATGGTAGAGGTGGAAGCGGGATGGGAGGACCAGTGAGCGTGGAGAGGACTGGCTGGACCATCTGGCTTGAAGAACAGTGAGCTGGGGAAAGCCCATCAGAAGCCACTGAGATGATGGAGGCAGATGTGCGAGGCAAGGTGGAAGGGTTGGGTTTCTTTGTGCCTGAAGATGAGGAGGACAAGGAGGATCTCTCTGCCAGCTTCAGCTACCACCAAGGGAACTGAGAGCCTGGAGCCGGACTGTCCTCAGAGGTGTGCAGCAACAGGACAAGAGGCCATGGGCACAAGCCACAGCAGGGGCAATGCCAACAAAATATAGTGAAAAAATACCTATATAGCAAGTGTTGCAGGCCTGGGACAGGGCAGTGGTGGGAGAATCTCTGTTTTTGCAGATATTAAAAATTCAGCAGGACAAGGCCCAGAGCAACATGACCTAACTTTGAAGTTGACCCCTTTGTGCAGGGGGTAGGACCAGAGACCTCCAGAGGTCCCATCTTACCTGAGTTGTGCTACTGCTTTGGTGCTGATTTGAAAAGATGAATTAAACCTTGCTAGTTCTGCAGAGGCAAGGAAGCCATGGGAGCTGCAGACTCCCTCACCGAAAAGTTGCGTCTCAGACTAAGACACAGCTGCTGAATACTTTCTTGGTGGTGCTAAAGGTTTGAAAAGGGTTTCGGGTCTCTTAGGCCAGGCAATGGCAGGGACTCTGTCCCCTGCAGGTCGGCGAGGGGTGGGAGTCTCCTACAAGACGGTGCATTGATTCCTTGAGATGTTTTCAGAGATGGTGCAGGAGCAGCTGTGTGAGCATCCAGCCCAGTGTGCGAGTGGTCCCCCTGCCCTGCACACCCTGAAGAGAGAAAAACAAGAGAAAAACAATAGGGAAAATTTGCTTCTCAGTGTCTGCCTGGGACCTGGCCTGGCTGCAGGGAATTTCAAAGCAACGCTTCAAAAAGGGGGTTTTGGTTCTTTTTTTTTTTTTTTTTAATTAATTCAAATGAAATGAAAGTTTTCACATGTTGGGTTTGTTTTTTTAAAAAAGCTCTCAAATAATTAGCGTACTCAGAGTAAACAGACTCTTCATGCTTTATTACCTGATGTATATTATGGCTCCATTAATGCACCGTAGCACTTCTGCCGTTTTCTGTATTTCGAAATGTTTTAAAGATGGGACTGAAATCATCAACATTAATTGCCAGCAAAACAGAAACGAACCTTCTAAAAGGGAAATAATTTTATAGCTCTAATTTGATTAAGTAGTAGAGCTCATTGTTTCCATCTTAGGTGGACAGTAAAAACACAAGTAAAGTTAATATTTATTATTCTTAATGTGCAGGCCAGGTAATTACATTGCCCGTTGCGGTAGTGAGGACTGCGTGACTCTCACTTGCTCTCTCGCTGTATGTTTGCACACCCTTTGGGTAAACAGGAAAGAGAGGAGGGTTTGGTGCTAATTAGAGAGATGAAATTCTCTTTCCAAAGGGCTCCTGATTTTAATCATGTGCTCAGGACTATGGACGCAGGAAGGTAATTGTGTTTGGTGACAACAGCCAAAAATCAGGAGTGGGTGAGCAGCTCCGTAAGGAGCCGTGACTTACGCAGGCAGGAGTACATGTGTAGGCATGCACACACGCACACACACAGTCACACGTACGCTCTCCTTGTGTGGTGTTCATTTCCCACACAGAAATCTTTCCACACTTCCAAAATGACTTTTTTCCCCCATGCTTTTTTCTTCTTGTCCCTTTCCTTGCAGCCTTTAAGCAAATCCAGCTGAGACGTGGAGCATCCTAACGTTGTGAGCAGGACCAGCACCGCACTGTCACCGGCATGAGCTGTGGGACAGATGTGTCAGGGGCACTGCTGGAAGCTGAGTCTTGAGCTCAGGAACTTTTGCGGCTGTTTCCATCCTGCTGTGACTCTTCCTGCGCAGTGTGTGACAAGGGGACAGAACAAAGGCAGGGGCAGAGCAGAGCCAAGCGTGCTGGCTGGCAGGGAGGAGAGGCTGCAGACCAGGAGAGCTTTTGCAGCCAGTGGACAATTGCCTCTCCTTGCCTGCTGGTTCAAACCCTGAGGTGGGACACCCTGGGACAGCCGTGTCTGGAAGGCTTTGCCTTCAACTGTTTTTCTTGCCGTATGTCTGTCAATCTGCTCGCTTCCATGACTGCATTGAGCACTTGTCAGCATCTTGGCTGGTAGACACTGGGCTGTTCTGTAGGAAAAATGCTTTTATGGGGCAGCTGTAGATACATATGTGAGGGAAAGATCATGACAGTTGCCCAGGGCAGATAAGATCCATCACTTTGCTAAGTCAGAACCATGCCAGGGGCAGAGAGCTTTGGTGTCTCTGGTTTGCCTGTGCCTGCATCGAGCCCACGCTAACCATGGGGGCTTCACACGGCAAGCTGAGCGTTGCCTTCAGCCACACCGTGTCTGTTTGAATGCCAAGCCTGGCCAGGACCTGCCAAGCCAAGGCAAGATTGGCCCCACAGCTCTGCAGACTGGGGTAGCTGGTGGTGAGTAGGTACTAAAACTGTGACCTCTGGATCAGCACTGACCCGAATTAACACGAGCTACTTCCAAGACCACTTGTGCTGGGCAGGAGCAGATTTAGAAATTTTCTAACCTCCTCTCAATCAACCCAGTGAAGAAGAAAATAGCCCCAGAGCATCACAAGTCTGCCATTTGATTTGCCCACCAAGTCTGCTCAGCATCTTGCAGGATTGGCCCTCCTGCATCCTGCCTTTTAATTGCTGACTGATTGTAATAGAGGATTTTATTTTCCTTATAATGACTCTTGGGGCCCCCAGATGTTCTCCTCAAGTGTGGTTGCGTCAGCACTAGAGACTGAATGACTGATACCAGCAATTTTTACAGCTTGAAAGAAGAGAAATATGTGAAGGGGATTTAATTTAGCTCCAATATTGTGTCTTCATCTTCAAGACTCTACAAGAAAACGACACCAAAAGGTTATTTTACAACGAGAGGAGGGAGAATTAGCCTGAGCGAGGAAGAGATCACCAAGCTGGCTTTCTAATATCAGTTCATTATAGAGAACACGTTTGCACAGCCACTTCGCTGCTGCTGTTAATTTAAACCCAGATGATTAAAAGCTGTAATTGCACCATTTTAAATAAATGTCCACTATCTGGATTATTATATTTTTAATTAGTGTGGCTCTGTCGAATGTTTTTATCCCTCTGATTGATTTGTTTATGCTGTATTTATTTATAATTCATTGATCTCCCTGACCCTGCTATCTCCTGAGCATGCAGTTTGATCATGATTCCAGCAAATGGAAGAGGACCGAACAAGGAAAGAGCAAAAGGTACCAGGTCAGCTCTCCCCTATGAGTTCTTTGCAGCTCTCCTTCTTCGCCTCCTGACCCAGGTGCTCTTTTGCTCTTTGCTCTTCCCCAGGGCTGTGGGGGAGGATGAACAGCCTGGAGGACTGGCTGTCTGGGAGGTAGGCTGGGGGAAAATTGAATTGCCATCCAGCAAACCTCAGGATGTGGTGCTGTCGGGAGCATCCCAGGACCCTGAGATTTCATCCTGTGTGTTAGGACCCATTCCTTACCCATTGCTTCACAGGCAGGAACCTGCTCCTCTGCCTCTGCAGGACTCTCCAAAAGTGTAAAATTCCCCTGGCAGAAGGCATGACTTTCCAGCAGGGTGCGTTACCTGGGCTGGAAACAGCTCTTGCAGGGCACAGGCCCCTACTCTCCAGATCTGAGTGCAAAGCGTATTTCTAAGCCTTGCTCTCTTTCTTGACGCCACCCAAATGCGACTGTTGGGTAAAATCCGAAATGAGCACCATGATACCCCATTGCATGCTGTTCTCTGCCAGGGGCAAGGAGATGCAAGCAAGGATATCTTGTAGATCGTCGTCCTGATGTTCAGGGCGCTCCTGATTGCTGCTCGGGGCTGTGCTGAGAGGCACACGTGAGAACACGCTGAGAATATTCAGGAGGCTGCTTGCTCCTGTAGGACTCCTGGGCATCTCTGCTGATGCACTTATCTCCTATCACATGTAATATCTGCAGCACACGGACTGTCACTTGCTCTTTGTGCTGCACACACTACGGGAGGTTTCTGACTGCTGACAGGAGCCCTGAGGCCCTCTGGTAACGCGATGCACCCCGGCGAATAGTCTGCCTGCCCGGCAAATACTGCAGGCCTTCCAAACACTTGACTTTGCCCGGTTTTATACAGTCTCTGGAACCCTTAAAGAATGGATCAGGCCTTCGGCGTTATGGAAGAGGAGTCTGCCTGTCTCCCCTGGCCACAACAGAGTGTGGGACCTCAGCACATCGGCGCTGTCTGCTGGTTAATGGCTTCTGCTCTAGCAGCGTGCCAGACGCGGCAGGGCGGCTGCAGCATGGGTCAGGAGGACAGCCTGGTGATGGCCCATTGGGGAACACTATTCCTGGGCAAGTTTCAGCGTGGCCTGAGTGACAGGGAGGTAGATGGACAGCACTCCGTGGTAACTGTGCTGGAATGATGTTCATGCATCCATACGGAACGTTTCCAGGACCTAGCGGAGAGGAAGCTATCAAAGCAGCTGCTCTTGGGGCACTGGCTACCAGCAAAAAGGGAGCACAGCATTGAAGGAAACCGGCTGGAACAGCACGTCCCATTGCCTGACCTCACAGCTCAACGTGACTATGAATTTACTTTTGGAAGGCCACATAAAGGGCACCCAATTGTGTTGCATGTAAGCTCCACAGCTCCACTCCAGCCTCAAAGCTTATGTCCTTCAGCACAAAAAGAAGAGGACATCCCAAGGACAGAGCAGAAAGGAATCAAAGAACAGAAACTGTAGAGGCTTCAGCCATGTTCTCATTGTGAATCCTTCAGCTACCCAGCCAGAAAATAAGGCAGAAACTAGATATGGACATACCAGAGCCTGATTTCAAGGGTACTGGAGCAGGTCCTAGGAAGGTACAGCACCAGATGAATGGGGTAGGTGAGGAGGTAGTCATCAATTTGTAGCAGCGTTAGAGAGAATTATAGTTTGCAGCAAACAAGCCATTTTGGCCATTCAGAGAGGGTAATTACACTTTGAGATCTCTGGGGTGTATTTTTCTTTTTGGCCGGTAATCAGATTGTGTGTTCCTTTTTTCTTATTTTAATTAAAATATTGGTTTGACATGTTCATCAGGCGGCTAGCTTGCTCTGCCTGAGTAGAAATGCATAATAGCATTTTGTAAGTGGCTGAATTGTCTATTGGTAAATAAGTCTTGTAATTTAGTGAGCATCCTTGAAGTGCTTACTGGTATACCTAACACAAAGCTGAGGACTCCTACCTTTGGGAACTTACAGGCAAGAGCGATGTTAAAGACAAATCAAGGTGGTTTTACATGAGAATAGCAGTGTGCTTCTTGGAAAATGTGGAAGCGATGGGCTGGGATGAGGCATTGGCATTCTGCAGTTGTCCATAGCAACTCTGCTCTCTTGAACTCCTTCAATTTGACAAGCAGAAGTGGGTTTGAAAGTCTGTGTCTTATTGATTTTACCTAAGAGAAAACAGAAACTTGTACAAATCGCTTTCCCTAATGAATTTCCTCTTGCAACCTTTGCCTTTGGTAGGCTCATTGTGCAACTGGTGGTCATTGTGCACAAAGACAGAGATGCTGTTTGAAAGCCCTGATCTCTTCAGGCAGCTCCCAGCTGGGAACCAGGGCACTGTTGGTCTGATACATTACTGGCCATGCATGTTTTGACTGCTAGAAAATCCTGTGTCAGAAGGACCCCTGTGAAGGTTGCCCGGGCAGGGTCAGACCGGTTCTCTGTCCTGTGCCCTGGCCAGATTTGTGAGCTCTGGGCTCAGTTTTGCTCCAAGGCATCAGTCTCAGCCACCTTATTTTTTTAAAGGCTAAAAAGTTGTGCTGTGACATGGAAATATGAAGACTTTGAGCTCTGGAAACAAGGAAGCCCTATGGCTGTTCCCTGCAGCGCACAGGGAACCTGGGAAACCTGCTTCCCTTGGCCTGCGTTGCACCTCTCCAGGTCTTAAGATCTATCTCCTCTTTGGCTTTGGAAAAAGCAGCAATTCACTCTTCTTTCCATCTACCTGCACCCCTTGGGGTAGGGATCAACGCCCGCATGCTCACCCAAGGACCCCAGCCTGAGCTGGAGTGACACCACCATAGGTATGCAAGTGCTTTTAATGCTCCCCAGCTCAGTACCTGTGCCCCAGTGCTACCAGCTCCACTCTTTGCTCTTCTGAACAAAGCAACAGAGACATCAACCAGAAACTGGGACTGGCTCTTGGGTGCTGCAGTCCCAGGGTGCCAGTGTACAGTGTTTATGCTGGAGTTGTTTGTTTATTGGTTCACACAATCTGCCCGTTGATGTGTGTGTGGAGGAGGGCTGGCTAGTTCTGAGGTCCTGGTGCTATTTATGCTGGTGGTTCTTCATGGTCCCTGGGATGTCACTGTTGTGCAGCCCTGGAAGGAAGGGAGAAGCACAGCATCGGCATCCTCCGAGGGGAGCTGACTGGTGGGGATCCTGCCGTGGACTGTCTTGCTCTCAAGGCTGTGTTGCTGCTGCAGGTGAATGGCAGGTTTTCCAGGTGGCAGGATGGCATCACCTCCTTCTCCTTTACGGTTCCTCCTGGGATCCCCATTGATCCAAAATGTTTTGAGCAGCCCTATGAACAGCACTGTCTTGGTCTCCAAGGAAGGCATCTATCCTCTTCAAGGCTTTGCTAGAGCTCGACTCCCGTACATCTAGCTGGTACGTTTCAAGGAGATACCCCATTTCCACCAGGCAGCCTTCCTTCTACTTAGTGTTATTGGACTTGATGCCTTCCATGAGGAAGCCAAACACCTTCTTAGCTGGATACACCAGGCACATCCTCTTCAGGAGGGCATGCAGCAATTTAAAAACCGTTTGCCTTGGCTCCTGCATCTCCAGGACCAGGTATGGGAGGAAGGAAAAGGCCTCATTGACCATCAGCTGGTACTTTTATTGGATCAGCACGGTTAGCAGCAGATTGAGGTAATCTAGGCTCTTGATAAGCATCCATGGGTTGGTGTCAAAGAAACGCATGGTGAGCCATTTCAGTACCAGGCCCAGGCAGCTGATAACTCCTCCCTTCTCTGTCTCTATGTGCCTGGCCATGATGGCCAAGGCTTTGATGTGGTGCAGGAAGGTGGAGTGGAACATTTCCACCTGGAAGCTGCTGGACATATAGCTGCTCATCTGAGCCTTAACCTGCTTGAGGTACCTGTAGCTGGGAGCAGTGAAGTGCCACTGCAGCAGTTTGCTGCCTTTTTCATCCCTCATTGTCTGTTCTTTCCCCCTGGGGACAATGATGAAGATGGGTCGCAGTTTGCTGACCCCATCCTTCAGAGTGGACTTCATTTGTACTTTTCCCCTGGCTTTCAAGCACCTGTGTCTTTCAAGACTGCCTTTTCTGACTTGGGCTTCCTGGGACCCTGCTTCTCTCTCCTGGTTTTGGATGCTGGCTCTTCAGCTGATGCTTGTGAAGACAAGGCTGCTGCTGGAGGTGGTGTGGTTAGAACAAAGGGGAAAGTAGTCATGGTGGTGACTCTAGGGTGTCTGGAAAGTGACTTAGCAGAAGCAGTGGACTGGGCTGACGGACCGTCATTGGCATTCTCTTGTATCACATGTATGTGGTCCTTTGCAACTGCCTTCAGTTCACTGGTGGCTTTGGTCATCTTCTCAAAGCCAAGGTGCATTATGAAGACAGGCAAGGCTGCCTGTGAGGCTGTCTGCACGTCCCTGTTGCTGTCCTGCAGGGAAAAGTAGAGGTGAGGCACACACTGACGCAGGTCTGAGGGAGCTGACTTGAGGGTTGGCAGCTGTTCGGCCAGCTGCTGCACAAGTTCTTGCTTTTGGAAAGGCATTTCTTCACTTAGACCTTCTGAAATGTCCTGCCCATCCAGCCACTCCAATATGTTGATCTGCGCAGCCCAGGCATTCATGGCAGCCAGGGCAGCAGCTCCCATGCTCCTCTTGCTTTCCCTGAACAGAGCAATGAGGGGAAAGCCCAAGTCCTTCATTTTCTGTTTGATGTTGGAACCCACAGCTGTGGACAGTTGCTGGAGGACCTTCAGGCCTGTGTGCACCAGGGTGAGGTTCAGGTTGCAGAGACAAGCCCTTGGGGCTCTTGGGAGCTCTCCTATTTTTGGCTGGATGAACCTGGCATCCTGAAGGATGCCTGCAATCCCTCCCAGGCCCTCCCTTTGGATGGTCCAGTTCTTCTCCTGTAGCTTTGACACCAGCTCTGGTGTGATCCTGTCGCCGATGTCTATGGCTTTAGTCCTTCTGTGATCCCCTGGGTCCTCCTCCAACCTCCAGGCATGGCTTGGGGTTGTCACAGCTGGGAATTAGTGGAACCTGTCCATGCAGCTTCTGCAGCTCAGCATCTGTCTGGGGAAGAAGGGGCATCTCTTCACTCTCTATCGGTGGTCTCAGTGAATCTCCCATGTACAGGTAAATAAGCCCCAGAAAGGTGATGGCTGATCTCTGCGCACCTGAGTGATCAGCAGCAAAAGCGATCGTCGGTGTATTGACCAGTGCCTTGGCCTCCATCCCAGCAAAGTCAAACTCCAGAATTGCATTTGAAAGCCAGTCCAAGGTCTTGGAATGGATCATGGAGTTATTCTGTGGGAAGGCTAAAAAAATAGCTGTCTTTGCAGTCCAAGGCAATGAACATGACTCTGCTATAGCTGTCAAGGCTCCTTGAACATTGTTTCCAGGACAATTTGAGCAAATGTTTTGGAGAAGCCCCCTTTTGGGACTAGCAAGGTGACGGTGTGAAGTTTCTTCTGCATCACCTGGCGCTTTGTTTCCTTGTGCTCCTGTGACAGCAGTCTCACCAGGGCTCAGCATGGTATCTTGCCTTTCTTCATCTCCCTGACAGTCTTGTGAAGGTTATCCATGCTGGAAATTCTCTCTTTCCAGTTATTGCTTTCCAAATGCTGTACACAGGTTTCAGGGAGAACAGCTGCTGCCTTTTCCCCAAACTCCTGCTGAGAGCTCTGGTTCAAACATGTTTCTTCAGCCCAGCCTTCCTGTTTGCTATTGGCCTCTGTCCTTCTGCAGATGGTGAGATTGTGAGATTTCCTTCCAAGGACCCTAAACCAGGAGCAAAAGAGTATCACTGGGTATCCCTGCCACTAGGCCATGCCAAGGGGATGGAGGTGTTAGGGCAGCAGCTTCAGGCCCCTCCTAGCAGGGTGCATGGAGCATAGGAAAAAATCCCAAGGGACCACTGTCCATTGTGAGGCTGGTGTGACCCCGACTGTGCTGGGGGAACAGCCCATGGGGAGCCACACTGGTGTGATGGTGTCCCATTGCCACAAGCAGCTACTGCTCTTCCCTCAGCAGGGTCTGAGCCTCCAAAGTCTGGGACCACTTCTTGCAGCTGGAAGGAGAAGACATCACCGCAGGTAACATCACCTCCAGCCCCCAATCCCTCCAGGGGCTGTTTATTCAAGCTGTGGAAGATGCAGTCTCCTGCAACCCGGAGCTCTGGTGTCCGAGAAACAGGGACTGCCACACATCGTGCCACCACCATGGGCCGCCTGATGCCCTGAGCCTTGGACATAGCCCTTCCTCCCTCTGCCCCTGCCATTGCTTCTTAGACTGTGAAGTTTCAGAAGAGCTGAGTGAATAAGGGTTTTTTTGGGTGCTGAACAATAACAACCAAAAAACATTGTCAGGGGAAGAAGATTTGCATGGAAGGTTACTTACAGGTTGTCATTAGAACAAACCCCGCCACATTTAACCCTAGATAGAACAGTTCACTTACTTTCATGTTATTTAGCTTTCTTCTAACCTGTTAAAAATTGGCAACTCTGACATGAGAAATACCCTTTAGAAATGAAAAGCGGGCACTCAATTTGGGGGAAAAATTCCTTGTCAGTGCAGCAGCACTGCCTGCGTCCTCCCACGGCTCTGGCCCCCGACGGTGCTGCTCCGGGGAAAGCCCTTCTCGGCAGGACTCCTGTCTCCATCCTCCCTCTCCGCAGCGGGGCTTTATCCCGAGCTCGGACAGCCCCTGGCACAGCGGACACCCATCCTGAGCTTCTGTCCAGATACAGACCATAAATAGGACAATCTGTGCTCTTTGGCTCTCTCTGCTGGCTGCAGTGCACCCCGTGCCTGGGCTTGTGCTCAGCAATGTCCCCCCTCACTGCAGCCTTTGGGGAAGAGGCTGGCATGGGCAGCAGAGCAGCAGGGAAAGAAATATTGCGTTTGAGCCTCTGGGAAGAATCACAAACCCTGACGAGCGCAAGAAATAAAACAGGGAAGAAAAGAGGCAGCAGTGCACTTTTGCAAAAGAACCTTGCAAATGTGAGATCCAATTTTCAGGGGGATCCTTTTTCTTCCTTAAACCTTTCCCTGAGGAAGAGGAGAGGTTTTCCTTGAAGGCAGAACACAGAGCTGTGTAAGGGAGCAAACACTCTACCTCGGGGCACACCAGCGCTGGGAGGGATTCACTGACTTCTGCTCTGTGCCCAGGGGAATCTCCTAACGAGGGCTGAGGGACGAGCAAGGGAGGGCCCGGGAGCATCCCTGCTCACCTCCCGGGAATGCTTTGCCAGGGCTGGAGGCAAGGAACCCTTCCTCCCTCCACACCACGGAGCGCAGCAGGCTGCCGGCAGCAAGCGCCAGCTGCATGGAGGAGGAGGCAGGCAGCGGAGAGCATCAGGAGGGATGCTCTGGTGTTGTGCGTGGGACCAAGTCCCTCTCTCTCTATTCCAGCAGCCAATGAGGGTGATGAGCAAAGCGTGAATTTCAATGCATCATTTTGTGCTTTCTCAGGGAATCGCTCCACAGGAAATACTGGGGGCCTTCATTAAGTTTATTTTGTTAATTGAATGACCAGGTGGGTTTCTTTGTCAGATGATTGTGGAAATATTAGTTCATGACACAAAGCGGCATTTCAACTATATGTGTGAGAAAAACTGAACTTGGTGATTTTTTGGGGGACCTTTTTTTGGGTGTTCTACATGTTGTTTATGGGGTAAATCTCCTGAGCCTGGGATCCAAAAAGTCTTTTGAGATACTCACAGCATCTGGCCAAACAGCTATTCTCAGAAGTGCAATTGGGTGTTAACAAAAAGTAACAAATAATTCCCTAATAAAAAAAAAAAAGACAAAGGAGAAGATGCTCAGTGTAAGTGAGTTTTATTGCATTCTTCTGGTGAGAAGCTGTCAAAGAGTCAGAAGGTGTTCAGAGAGCAGAGAGTACAGTTTGTTCCTTTATCATAATAACTTTTATTGCCTAGGTATAGCTTTTCTCACCCAGGTCAATAAACATCCTGCTGCTTTGCTTTCAGAGAATTAGGGCTGGGTTGCAGCCTCAAGTGCTTCTTTCCAAACGCCTGGTGCTGACCCGTACGGGAGCTGGGCTGCTCCGCTGCTCCCCAGAGGTGCTGGGAGCTGGGCAGGATGAAAGGGATGAAGATTCCTGTGGTGAGAGCAGAGATCTGGGAATCTGAGATGCTCCTGGTGGCTGCTGATCAGAACGATGGTGCGATGCTTGCTAGGAGCCACAGAGGCAGAGAAAATGCAAAGGCGGCACAGAGCATCTTACAGGCTGTTCTGGGTGAAGGGTAGTTATGCCCATGGGTCCAGGCTCTTGATCTTTTCTGCAGAGCCGAAAGGAGTAAGCTGGTGCCAGCGTGGACCCAGGCCATGAAATCTGGATCTCTGAAGTATTTCCTCTGCACCACAGCTCGGATCGCTTCAAGCTATCTGTCACCAACAAGCCTTCTGGGCCAAGGAACGCTCGCCTTTTTTACGAATTTGGGCTGCACATAAAAAAAATATCCTGGCCTGCTTGCTAGAGTGAATGACCCCCCCCGGCATCGTTAGCTGGAGAGTTTGCTGCTGGGGATGGCTGAGAAGCTCATCACTGACTTCCCATCGGGGCATGTGTGTTTCCAGGCCTTATACAATCTTTTCTGGTTTTCATTAAAAACAACTCTTCAGACAGCAGTTTCATGCCCTTTTATGTGGTTCCTCATGGACCCTGCACTGCCTCAGATGAATCACAGGGTTGAAGGTACCTGCTGGAGTGGGCATTGCTCTGGGTCTGCCCGTGACACCGAGTGCAAGAGGGGAGATGAATCAGCCGTGTGTGGATCATCACAGCCCCTAAACTCCCTCAGGCCTGTGCTGAGGCTGCTTCTCTGTGGAGCCTCGGCTCTGAGCTGCAGAGAACATCTCTTGAAGACCTCTCACAAAAACTGCTCTCCCCTTCGGCAGCTCGGGCCCGGGGGAGCTGACCGTACCTCTGTGCTCATCCCAGATTCAGCCTTGCCCAGCAGGAGCCTTACCAGCCCAGGACACCGTTTTGCAGCTGTGTGGTCAGGGATTAAATATAGTCATTTAATCTCTTTACCCCATAATTCCCACCTATCAAAGAGCAGCAGTAAATCTTTCTTTGTCTTTCTAGTCCTTTTAGCTCAGCAGGGCAAGACTGTCTCTTGCATTGTGCTTCCATGGCTCCGGCACCTGGGATTGCTGGCGCTGCCGCAGCACAATTACATGTGGTGATACTATATTTAACGCCCTGGGAGCTGTCTCCCCAAACTCCAGGAGCTCCTGAGTTGATGGAAGGAGCAGGTTTGTCTTTCTGCCTCTGAACTGAGGACATTCGCACATGCCTCCACCAGTATATCTTCATTAAGCTTCGCAGGAGCTGCTGTGACGTGACGCCAGCTCTATTGCTGAAACAGCCTGGTGTAGCATATGAATCACTCTGTCTTCAATTCCTGCTTGTGCTTGAGGATCATCCGTATCTCTATTTGTGATGGGTTTCACTCCAGCAATTGGCAGGATTAAACTCCCTTCAGGAGCGCTGCCTGAGTATAGTGACCAAGAGGAAAAACCTCAGGCGAGGAGTGGTCTATTTATATCCCATGGAAGACGGACTCGGTGCATAAGAATATTCCAGCCCCTGACACCTTCACCCCCTTTCTGTTCCTGTAGCTGCTGTCTTGAGGCTGCCTCAGCCCTGAAGAATTAGCTGCTTTTTGAAAGCTAAGTGGAACCTCAGCCAAGACAGGAGCGAGCAGCCGGGCATGGGGACGTCTTTGCTTTACTGAATCCCCTAAAATCTGCTCCCTTGACAAAGCGCAGCAGCAAAGGAATGAGACATCAGCTAGGGCCGTTGCTCTCTCCTCAGAGAGTCTGTCTCCACGTTTTCAAACGGCATCTTATTCTCACCCTGTCTGCTGTTAGGGCTGAGAAATGATCTGCATTACCTGTGCTTCTCAAATGTCCTTTTGGAGACTTCTTCCCCAGCAATGCCAGCCTTTGCCCCTTCCCAGAGTGAGTTAATCCCGCACCTTCCACAGCCGCACCACAGAAATCCAGTGGGTGAAAAGGGGTGTCCTGCAGTACGGGCAGCAGCCGCGGCTGCCCTGCTCCAGGGAGGGGTGGCAGCATCCAGCCCTGCCTCTGGGCTCGGAGGGGACAGTGCCAGCAGCTTCCCTCCCCGCGCCTGTCCCCCGCTGCCCTCGCCTGTTGCCAGTGGGCTGTGGAGCAGCCCAGCCGAGCCCTGCGGAGAGCGAGCGTGGCAGGGCTGGGGTTTCACGGTGGCACTGCTATCGTTCCCAATGGCAAGGGATTCACCCGCTCCCAGCTCGAATCTAACAAACCCCTGCCCAGAGGGAAAGGAGGCGCAGACCAAGAATAAAGGCAATGGCCCATGAGCCATCAAGAATGATGCCTGACAGAGATGTGCTCAGCACAGACCAGAGGCGACTTAACCCGCCCTCAGTTGGGGAATCCACCTCCACCAGGGTAATGCTCAGCCCTCTGCCCATAAACAAGTCTAAGATCACCCATTTTCACCTTTCGTTCACATATGATGGCTACAAAATACTTGTTACCTTTAATCCTGAATGATGAATTTCTCATCAAAGTGACAGCAGTCCCCCATGCAGGATGCGTGCTCTACGGCTCCAACACACCTGCGATTGCGTGTCACAAACCGGCATGGCCAGAAAGGGAAGAAACTCTGCAAAAACACGAAGAATTTCTCTTCCATTGACAGAAGCATGTCTTTTTTCCTGATGCTATCTCCTACCCTACTGAACCTTTTAATATTGGCTTTAAGGATGATACAGTGGGTAGAAAAACTGCCGTGTCCAGTTTATTAGATGGAGAGGGGCTGATGGCACGGGGTCAACGTCTCAGCTTTACAGGGGTGCGAAATCTCCCCCTGCACAGCAGAACAAAGGAAAAATTTCCGAAGGAATCCCAGAAGCACTGCTTGTCAGGGATGTTGCAAGGAGTAAAATATGCCAGGTAAGAAAACCTTTTAGTCTTTGTGGCTGAGGAGGGAATGGGGTATGTTTGGGGAAACTTGTACTGTGAACCACTTTTATGATCCCCATCACTTGGAATATACAGCTGTGATTTATAGTGCTGCCTCTGGTGATGGGTGTAAATTCTCTAGACTGATTGAAGTGCCAGCGCTCTGGATTTGACTCAGCCACAATTACAGGGATTTGATATCTAAAATACCACTATGTCTCTTGATCCCTTAGAAAGACCACAGCAAAAAAAAAGAAAAAAAAATCACTTTAAGAAATATTGTGTGTGTGTGCATATGTGTGCGTGTGGATGCTGTTTGCTGCTGCCGCCCTGAAACGGGCGGCATTTTGAAGACAAGCAGCCTGAGAGGTGACTTAGGTTTTCTCATTGACCACCAAGTCTCAGCATCACTGTTTGAAACATAAACTTTATTGCAACAAAGAATTAAAAATAGTACATCTGAAAGAATTGCAGAGTGCATGTCATCAAAGAACTAGTCAGAAATCACAACTCAAGCAAATCGTGTACAATTGGAACAGAAAGTTTTATTAAAACAACTGGAAATCAAACTCAAATTTTCCTTGTTTGTTTAATTTCACCATAACCGTGGATTGTGTATTTACAGTCTTCGCCTCTTGTGGTGAAGGTTCTGCTCAGGGCGGGGGGCTAGGAAGAAGGCAGGGATGGATGGGGAGAAGAGGTGGGTTTCAAAAGCTAACAGGATGTGAAAGTTTTCCAGAAGAAGTTCTTGCAGCCCGCTTTGCGTTCCCGGGGTGCCAGAGCGGGGTTTGAGTTAGCCGAGCGCTCCAGCTCCAGTCTCACTTCGTCCTGCTCAGCCCCTCGGGACAAGTCCTCAGACTCCAGGGCTTCATTTTCTGTCTGGCTTGGCTCTGAGAGCAGTTCTGCCAAAAAGTACTTGGCCAGTTCCTTGGGGCAGAAGAGAGAGAAAGAGAGAGAGAGCCCACAGTTACTCCTTGGCTTTTTGGGGGCTCATCACTCTGTCCCTCTAAGACACTTTTGTGCCCGGATTAGAGACATGCAGGACTCTGGAGAGGGGGACCCCCGGCTTTCCAAAGAGCCCAGCCCAAGAGCTGCTACGCTGCAGCTGTGTCTACGAAATAAAGCAGAGCAGAAGAGCTCTGACATCTCCCTGGTGTGGGGATGTCACTGTCCTGGCTGTGCCAGGGAATGAACTTATCTTAGTACCATTATCACTTTCCCTTCCCACTGCTCCAGCACACTGTGCCGGACTCAGCGAGGATTGCCGCCAGGCTGCTGCTAAAGTGACATGGGAAAGGTCTTTGGGGGAGCTGGCAGGGGAGGCTGAGTCGGGTCACCTTCTCACTGGGGGTTATTTTTCCTCTTGTCCCTCCAAGCCCTGGCTGCACCCTTGCATGGATAAAGACATCCTCCTGTTGTACCAGGGAAGCTGCCTTGGTCCAGTGCCCTGGAGGAGCCCCAGAGAGCTTCACCAGGGGCTCTGCCGTCTGCCCTGGTGGTAACAGCTCCTCATCCCCCACCAGCACCCAGCTGGGCTGGGCGGGGGGTGGGGGTGGGGTGTTTCCCCTTCCTGCCCCCAGTTGCCCAGTCTGTCACTGGCTCAGCCCCGGCAGGGAACCAGGGGATCTATCAGGGAACCGGTGTCTGCAACAAGCAGCTGGGGGTCTGAAAAGGGGAGACTGGGGAGGTCCGGTGAGGAACTGGAGATCTGGAGTGAGGGTACTGGGGTCTCCGGTGGGGAACTGGAGGGGTCTGCAGGAGGCAATCTGGGGGTATGCAACGGCAGTGCCAGGGGCTCTGCTGGGGAAACAGAGGGTCTGCAACGGGGATTCGGGGGGGTCTCTGGAGGAGAAGCGGGGTTCTGCAGCGGAGAAGCGGGGGTCTGCAGCAGGGCCGTCGGGGTGCCCAGCGGGGTGCCCGAGGAGTGCCCGCCCCGTCGCGGGGCTCTCACCTGCTTCCCGGCGGCGGCAGCCAGCGACTTCTGCAGGAACTGCCGGAGCCGCGGGTCCGAGGGGGCGGCCGAGACGGTGCCGAGGGCCAGGGCGATGGAGAGCAGGGCCAGGGCGCACTGGAGGCGGCACGACAGCATCTCGCCGGCGGGTCGGGCGCGGAGAGGCGGCGGCGGGGAAGCGCTGACGGCTCCGCTGCGGCTCGGCTCCGGCGTTGGGGATCTCCTCGCCGCCCGCCGCCTTTATAAACCCTTCTCCTGACGTCAAGGCGGGGGCGCCCCCCTCGCCCCACGCCGCCGGGGGTGGGTCCCTGCCCGGGACCGGGGCGGGGGGGGTGGGGGCCGGGACCGGGGATGCTCCGCTCTGCCCGAAGCCGGCCAAGCGTCCACGGTGCCCCCCGACGACCCCCCTCCGTCCGCTCTCCCGGCGCGTTTTCTCCCCAAATCACCGCCCTTCCGGAGCTCCCGACCCTGCTCGTCCGCTCCCTCTTTCCCAGCCACAAGACCCCCGGCGCGGAGGTGGGGGGGGTCCCGGCTGTGTACCGCCCACCCCGCGGGTCTGAGCCTCATGCCGCAGGGCTAAGCCTCCCAGCAGTCCCGGTGCCAAAGCCCCTCTCCCTAGCGCGGCTTCCCGCCCCGTCGGGTAAGAAACAGTTGCGGAATCCGGGGAGCTGGAAAGGGTCCCCCCTCTTAAGGGCGGATTTGCCCCGGCTCCAGCAGGCAGTGGAGGATGCTGAGCTGCCCCCGGGAGTTCTTTCTGCCTCCCCGACCCGGGTCTCCGGCACCGGTCCTTGCCCAGACCCTCCCCCCGCCCCCGGCCAGCTCCACCGGCCATCGGGATAGCTCCGCTGGCAGCCAGCAGCCTCCCGGGAGAGTGTCCCAGCTCTGCGATGACTCCACAGCTCAGGGAAGCAGTGACAAATCGGTGCCTCAGTCGGGGCATGGAGGTCCCCGTCTGAACCTGCAGAGACCCCTGTCTCCATCCCAGGGTCATTGGACCGGCTGGCCCCTTGGGGGATGTGACTGTCCCTCTGGGACGGTCAGTCTCCCCCACTCCTCCAGCCTGTCCCTGTGACCTGGCTGATGCCCACGCTGGGCAAAGCTGCTGCAAGCCCCTGTCACCCCAAAGGATGGGCCTCTTGGGCTATCTTCCAGAGGGCAGGAGCAGAGCAGGATGTGCAAGGAGGGGCCTCTGCTACCACCCAGAAAAGGGGTATCGGGGCTCTCTCCTGTCTCAATTTCCATCTGAGGAAAGCCAAAGGTTTGTGGGGACAAGGACCCAAGTACTGTGCCAAGGACCCCAGTAATCTCCAAAAGGACGTCTCATTTCATGTCAAATTAATGTGCCTCCTCGCACTTCTACCCCAGTGTTGGCTGGGTTTGCTGAGGCTGACCTGGGAGCATGGAGCGTGAACCAAAGTGTTCCTTCTCTGCTTTACAGTCCAGCAAGAGGAATTGGTACTGGTCATTGGTTCCAGACCAGGCAGATCTCTGGGCTGAGCTGGAGCTGCCCTCCCTAGATGGTGCCTCCCTTCCTTTGTGCAGACATCTTCAGTCACATGTAGCCTTCATCATCTGCGTCCTTCCCAAGTCATGGTGCAAAATGAACAACACCCATGAGAGAAGAAGCCTTCATTTGTAGCCCAGGTGACCCTGTGTGTTGGGTTGACTTGAGCTACTTTTATAGCCAGCTGTTCCCCAGCTGCCTGACCTGAATGAGGCCAAGCCCTGCACCCCTGGGACACTGTCTGTCTTCTAGCACTGGTGTTGCTCTGGAGGAACTGGTAGAGAGGAGTCAGCTCCTGCTCTGCTTCAGACACATTCCCTTGTTTTGGGCACAGGACACAGCCTCCTGCCAAGGCCAACAGGAGTGATTTGGACCTGAAAAGAGCAGGTTGGCTCCAAGGTCCATGAGCCCCAGAGCTTCTCTCTCCACAATGTCTCTGTGCTAGCAGCTGGACCAGCATATCTCTCCTCCTGCAGTCAAAGAAGCAGAGCCAGCAGATGCCAGGGCATCAAACCTATCCTGGTCCTCTTGCTTGCCTTCAAGAGAGATTTCCTAGGCATGGTTTGTCCCAGCACCGGTAGTTTCCCCACTTCTCCCAGCTGGGCCAGGAGCAGCAAGCTGGGCTTTCCCAGTTTACTTGCACTAGGAATAGACTATTTTTGTAGCCCCCAGGCTCTCATCCTTGGCACAGCACAACCCAGCTGTGTCACTCTGCAGTGCCAGCCTGGACCAGCTTTGCAAATGACCCCAACTCCCCAGCAGCTCGTCCCAGCTCCCACAGTCCAGGGCAGAGCAGCCTGCTTGGGTGTTGTAGTGGGGAGGAGCAGAGATGGAAACGAGAGACAGCACTGGTTATTTCAGACTCTCCTGTGGCTACTGGAAGCTGGTACCTAATGTCCTTGCCACTTCACACAGAGGGCAACTGTCCATCCCGGCACCCTTTTGCCATTCAGCTTGTCACCCCAAAGGGAAGGGTACACTGGGATGTCCCATCACTCCTGAGTGGGGAGGAATGGCTACCAGCTCCTTGAGCTGCCACAGCTATGGATCTACACTGATGTGCCGCAGGGATCAGTTCAGCATCTGTGTTTCCTGGGGTATAG
This sequence comes from Vanellus vanellus, assembly GCF_965231255.1. Taxonomy (NCBI): domain Eukaryota; kingdom Metazoa; phylum Chordata; class Aves; order Charadriiformes; family Charadriidae; genus Vanellus; species Vanellus vanellus. The sequence goes on from NC_138913.1 coordinate 12,870,327, forward strand.
CAATGGGCTGGAGTGCAGCCTTGGACTGCTGCATTGGATAGAAAACTGCTACATTTTGGCACTGTTAGGACCCACCTGTGCGCCAACATGGAGATGGGAGCTGTAGGAGTTGGCACAGTGCAGGAACAACCTCCTCAATGAGTTCCTCATCTTTCTTGTTTCCTGCCAACTTTGTGTGGGGCCAGCAGGGCTCAGACGCATTTAACGGGATATTGCAGAGATGCAGAGCTCAGTCTGAGACGGACAGGCTCTGGGTGGGCCAGCAGGGCTGTTTTGTGTTTAGGGCTGGTATGGTCATGCTGGTGAAAAATGGGGGAAGATATCAGACTTGAGTCCTTAAGGGATTTTGAAAGGCCATTCTTGATGTCCTGCCCAAACCCTGCCTGCTCAGCACCCCACTCTTCTCCAGCTACCGGCAGCGCCTCTGTGTGCACGAGTCCAGCCCTACTAAAGTCTTTCAGCCCAGAGCTATTCCTTGCTAGCCCCTGTCTTTTCATACCCTTTGTTTTTCATTTGAACATCTACCCACCGCAACCCTGCTCTGCCAACCCTCCCTGGCCATCTGGCAGTGCAAGGCAACCTGCTGCAGAGCAATAATGCCCAACAGAGCTTTGGGCTAAGAGCAATGTCACTGCAGTTGGAGAGATGTGCTCCCTACAGTGTAGTCCCAGGTAAGCACAGACCCTCAGACACATTGCAGATCCCTGGTTTCAGTGGTCACTCTGGCTGCTGTGGCTCTTCCAGCCACATGGGAACAAGGTTTGGAAGATCAGGATGGCTCTGACTCCACCTCTCTGTGCAGCGCTGGAGCTAAGTGGCTGTCCCCCTGCTCCCCCCTCTGCCTGGGGGAGGCTGGGGGAATTACATCGGTGTCCTCTAGCAACAAGAAATATATTACTGCAGGGAAACGTCTTGGATTTGTCCCACTGAATTTCAGACACTTACCTGAGGAAAGCAAGGCTGTGTTTGTTTTCTGCTCTCTGGTCCTGCACCCCGTCAGGAGATGGCTTGGTTCCTGAGCCAGAGCAGCCTTGGTAAGGCTCTGCTGCCCATCCTGACTGGTTTTCTCTTCCTGGGATTCAGCTGAGGTTGTGAGGCTGGTGGAGGCAGGACCAGGGCCAGGGCTTTGGTGGGAAAGTTCCCCTAGAGACATCTTAACCTGTTTAAAGGAGAGAAACTGAGTTCCCACTAGGTCTGAGCCTTGTTGCTGGATAAAATGTTAAAGGACCAAAATTCTTGGTGACCTTAGGTAGAATTTGGGACAATTGCTCTGATCTCCAGCTGAAAAGTTTTGATAATTCATTTCAAAAATCTAAAGGAAAAATACCTTTTAAATTAATTTTTAAATTAATTAAATTTTATTTAATTGAAATTAAATGAAAATGAAAATGAAAACATGCACTTTGGTTCAGAAAACCACCTTATGCTGACCTGAAGGAACTAGCAATGAGGGAGTGGAGGAAGGGAGTCCATCTGTTCCATACATCTTCGGACTGTCTCCGAGGTAAGGGCAGACCTCCAGATGTCCTTATGACTCTGGCATGGGCATGGAGTGGTGAACAAGTTGCAGACTGATTTACCAGTCCCCCCTCCCCCAGCTCCTCTATGGGATCACTGTGCTCTGAATTTTTTCACACTCATTCCCCAGCCAGATAAATCCATCACCCGCTCGGCTGCGGCGAAGGCGATTCTGTTCCTTTCTTTCTGCCGCAGCGCTGCGGGGCATGTGGCTTTGCAGACGATTGAATTGTATTGAATTCCTGTGACTGGTTCCTTACCCCCACGTTTCCAGCTCCCTCCACAGACCCAGAGCAGTCCAGCAGTGCCCGGGACTGTGTGCGCAGGCTGCACACTCAGCGCTGTACCGGCAAAGCGTGCCCTCTGCTGTCACCACTGCCGCAAGATCAACTCTCATGACACCTCCCCTCCCTGGCCATCACCTACAAAGACTTTCTCAGCTCTGCTTTCATGAGCAGGACAGTTTTGTCATGCATCACTACCTTGCCAGCAGGGAACCCCCCTTTTTCCTATATTCTAGCGCTCAAACCAGTAGGGTCCAGATGTGGTCGGGGAGCCGAGGCCATGAAAATTCTCATCCTGGCTCTGGTCATGCATCCCATGACGTGGGGCAGTGAGGAAGCTGCCACAGCCCTGCAGCTCTTGCAGCTTGCTGGAAACCTATTGGAGCAGCTTCCTTGTGGAGGGCTGATGCTATCCTGGGAGACAGAGATGAGCAGAGGAAGAGCAGTCGGTCATGCCTGAGTGATAATGAGAAACAAGAGCTCAACAAAGGAGACAAAATTCCACTGGCTTGTACCATGTATCCCTGCGACAGGCCATGTGGAGAGCGATGATGTCAGTATTGTACATGGATTTGCAACAGCCCTGAGAGGTTTCTGGGTAAAATGCTGTTTCTATAATAAGACTTGGGCACAAATCCAAATGAATTGGACTCTCCATTAATTACAGTCCTCTGGCACTTCTGCTCCATGTAGCAAGGTGGGAGGGGAGCCAGCCTGTGGAGGTTCACAGAGGAGGAATCCTGCTACCTAATTTTTCCGATGTCTCTGTCTAAGAGCTTGAGCTGTATTCAGGATTTCTATCGCTGCTACCTAAGATTCATTCCCAGCTGTGTCTTTCCAGGATGCCACCATGGCATCTGTAGGGTTGAAAGCAGCCTCCTTGAAGTCAGACAAGGGAAAGATCAGCACAAACATGTGCAGAAGAAAAGATAAAGAGGATGAGCTAGAAGCAGTACCAAGCTATTTGCCTGTACCGCTGTGGTGACTTCTAGGATCCATGGATGGGGCTGTATTAGGGACTGTACATGGACTGGGCTGTAAGGAGCTACCAGCATAAGGCAAGAGATGATGGGTACAGATGGGTGAGCTCATGAAACTATGAAATAATACAGGGGTCTGATTTCTCTCTCTGTATAGCTCTCCTTTATAAACACCAGCTCCACAGCAAGACCTTGAGCCTGCCTTCCCCTTGGGCTGTGAGGGTGGCCGCCTCTCAGAGATGCTGGGCCAGGAGGCTCCAGGTGGCCATGGGCACTTGGGTCCAACCCCACAAACAGACAGCGTGCATCCCAGTGACACAGGATCCTGCCTGTGGGATCGCGGAGGCTCTCAGGCTGCTCCTGGCCACTTTGGGCTGCAGCTGGTCATTCCCCACAGCAGATCCACATCGGGAGCCCCTGGGGACAAGATGTAGGCAAGCACCTGCCAACTTTCCCCTGGGCTGTAAGATTTTCCTCGACAGCATGTCCTAGGTCGGGCTGCAATTTTTTTTTTTTTAATTTTTTTTTTTTTTGGACCGATGTCTTTATTCCGGGGAGTCCTTGCTTAAAATCCGTCTTCGCCTGCCCTCTCGTGGAGATCCGGCAGAATACAGCGGGGGAGCCCGCAGCCCTCCCGGCGGGGCGGTGCGGAGCTCGGCGGGGCGGCGGGATGCGCAAGGCAGCGGCGGGGCGGCCGGCAAACCCTGCCGGGGGAAAGCAAGCGCCGACGGTGCCCTGGGGTCCATACACCCATCAAACATCCTGGAAAGTCACAGCCTCGGTGCCTGCATTTAAACCGTCCACGTTTCCGTGTCATTTGTACACGGGGTGTTCAGCACCGAAACCAGCCCTAAAGACTAAACTGGTGAGTGCAGAAAGTTCAGCACAGGGGTTCGCAGCATTGCTGTGGGCACCCCCAACCCCCCCTGAGCCCTGTTCAGCCCCAGAAAACTTGAATCCCCATTTCTCAGCTGGGCCTTCCCAAAGCCTGTGCTGAGAAGTAAAACGGGAAAGGAGCTGGCAGCGTGGCGAGGGTTTTTTTTTTTTCAGTGCAGAAGAAATCTGAATCACAGAACCACAGAATCACAGAATGGTCACGGTTAGAAGTGCCCTCTGGAGATCATCTAGTCCAACCCCCGTGCCAGAGCAGCATCACCTAGAGCAGGTTGCAGAGGACAGCATCCAAGTGGGTTTTGAATGTCTCTCGAGTGGGAGACTCCACCACCAGACTCCACCACCTCTCTGGGCAGCCTGTGCCAGTGCTCCGCCATTCTCAAAGCAAAGAAGTCCCTCCTCATGTTTAGATGGAACTTCCTATGCTCAAGTTTGTGCCCATTACCTCTTGTTCTATCACTGGGCACCACTGAAAAAAGACTGTTTCCATCTACCTGGCACCCTCCCTTTAAGTATTTATAAGAAAGAAGAAAAGGAAAACTTGACCACATCCCCATCTATCGGGCAGGTCTTTATGTGGGAGGAGGGGGAGATGGGTACCAAAAGAGCTGCTCAGACACATTCTGGGAAACTTCCTGGAAAGCGGCCAGTTTATTGGTTTGGTGGTGTCCTTCTGAGTCTTGGCAAGAGCCAGACCCTGTATCTGGAGCAGGGTTTTCAAAGGGCAAATAACCCAGCGGTACTGACACGGACAGGGTCAGGTCAATGTTCGTGGGCTCCGCAGACATAAAACACGTGTAGGGCAGCCCTTTGTGTGACTGCTCCCTTGCCTTTGCAAACACCGGCCGTGCTGAGCAAAGCTCTGCCCTGCGGATAGTAAGGGAGCGATCGCTATCGCTTCAGCTGAACTGCCTAGAAAAGCCGTGACATCATTGTTTAACAAAAAAAAAAAAAAAAAAAAAAATCTGTCAGGAGGAGGAAACACAGCCATGCTCCAGGAAAATACTGTGTTTATTTTGCAAACGCAGCTGAGCAAGTCAATGGGAAATAGAGGTCACAGCTCCGCAGCCTGGTTGTGCGGGGCGAGCGGGGCTCGCAGCCCAGCCCAGCCACTTCTAAAAGTGACAACTGCAGTAATCAGAGAGGTAGTGAGCTCAAAGACAGGCAGGTCCCGACAGCGAGGGGAGAAACCTAAGTATGTGTGTCAAATGAGGACAGTATGCGTGTCAAAACCCTGCCGTGAGGATAACCAGCTTTACTAAACGTTAAAAACCTACTGGGGAGAAGCGGAGAGGGGGAGGAAGGTGGGAAAGCAGGGGTTTGCTACTCCCAATGCTCAGGCAATGCCCCATTTGTTGGCATTTCCCCCCCCCTCCCCTCTGCCTAACACGAGTAATGTGGGGAGGGCTCGTGCTGGGCTCAGCCCTGCTGAGAGTCAGTGCGGTGCGCCCATCCTGCGGGGTGAGGAATAGGCTCCTGCCCGGGAAGGTGCACGCGAAGAGAGTTTTTGTGGCCGAGGGGACCTCACCCCACAAAAAGCCTGTCCTGCGGCAGGCTGCCGGGCAGCCGTCCTGCCCAGCCAAATCAAACAGATGGAGGAGGGAGAGAGAGGCTCCGGCTCAGCCCTCGCTTTTCTGGGGGCTTCTCCGATGGGCCAAAAGATCTGGCCCGCTGGGAGGCAAGCCAGAGGAGCTGGGGGTCCTGCAAAGCAGCACTGCAAATTGGGTCCCTCCCGCCCTTTCCCTCCCATGCAGGGCAGCTTTTGTTGTCTCATGTCCACCTCTGTCCCAAGAGGTGTTGAAAAAGCCCATCCTCCTCTTCCTGGCCATCTCCTCCTTATGGAGGCCCTCCTGACCCTCCAAAGAGCCAGGCCTTCCCCTTCCAACTGTTTTTTCCAAGTCCCCCTGCTATGAGTTGCCAACCCCCCCAAGCCCTGCATCAAAATTATCCATGAATTAACTACACTAAAAATGAAGCAAGCCTTGTGTGGCTCAGACCGCACCCCAGGCCATGCCGAGCAGTGGCCCTGCTCCACACCAGCGCTGGTTGCAGCCGGTCCTGCCTGTGTAGTTTTTGGATGAGGCTCTGGTTTTCTGCAACCAGTGAGCCCTCGGCAGCAAAGAGCTGCTGGGTTGCTTGCACAGAGCACAAAGCATCTCTGCTTCCCAAGGTGGCCCCGTGGCTTCACCCCCCAGCTCTGCACAGCCACCCAAACAGACCAAAACACCTCCTCTTCCTCCTAGGGGAGAGCAAGGGGTCTCCCTCAAGCTGGGCTTTCTCAGCTCTGGCCCGTAGCCAGCATGCAATGGCTGATAGCCCAGAGAGGCTATTGGCCAGCGAGTTCCTGGAGGGGGTTACAGACCCTGCTCCACTGACCCATTGCACAAAGCAGCCGAACCAGCAGCCCCCCCTGCACCAGGCGCTGGAAAGCAAGAGGAGGAAGAGTGGGCAGCCTTCTTCCCTGAGCAATTCTGGCAATTGCATCGATTTCCAGGAAATATGAATAACGACCCGGTCATCTAGAACCAGGCGGGCCGGGCGACAAAAGGTCTCTCCCAGGCTCTGCCCGATTCCTGCCGGCTAACTCGGTGCAAACGCAGAAAGTATCAAGGAGGTGGCACAGTGCCCACCAGGATGCAGAGCAGTGAGCCCCAGTCTTGCTCTGACCTCATGCCAGAGACCATCTTCACTCGACCCTGGAAAAGGCTGCTTCAGCCAGCCCTGCCTTCGACACAGGGCCAGAGCTGCACCCGAGCCCAGGGCTCCCCCCGGCGCTCGGGATGCTCAGCCCCTTCCCAGCGCACTGAGAGGCTTTTACGGTGCTTAAGGAGAAGGACCAGCAAAAACAGACCCCTCACTCCATCATACTTCACTTTTCTTCATTTTATTCTTTTATTTGTACAGCTATATTTTACAGAACGCGTTAATGCAGTTTAGACACAGCCCAAACCCTGTCTCCCGAGATTGTTTATAACACAAGCATGTAAAATATGACCAAAAAAAAAAAAAACCAACCCAAAACAAAACAAAAATAAAACATTTCCCGATAGAGTTCCACCAAAACTCCTTTTGCAACATCAGGCTGTACCTTGAAGAAACTGAGCTCAATATAGTCCATACATTGAAAACTTCCATTGAAAAGAAAGGCACCGTGCGAAACCACATTTTACATATATACAGACTGAGAACTAGAACAAAAAAAATTACACTTTATTATTATTTTAAATTCCTTCTGCAGCTTTGTTGGTTTAATACACACTTTTTTGTAAATTGTAAACCTTCACTTGCAAAAAAATACAAATACACTGATGCATTTAGACAAAATATTTTCTTACTTGTACAGATGCAATACTTTAAAATATCTCGTTAAGTGCTCTATCATAATAAAGATTCTCAGAGTGGCTTCTGCCTGCAGAGTCCAACTGAGCCTTTAATGCATTTTATATATTTTTAATATAGCTTTTTTTAAAGGTCTATATATATTTATTTTATATATATATTTATATATTTATATCTATATATATTTACAACTCTGCCATAGATTCCTTCACCTTTGGTTAAAAAAGTTAAAGCCCTCTCTTTAATAGCATACTTTCTCTTTAAAAGAACACACATTTTGCATACAAAAGAAAAAATCTGTTCCCATAAATCAACATTACATTCCTCATCTTCAAACGGCAAAGGCTGTGAAGGTTAGACTCCAGAGTTTATCAACACTCCACTGCACAGACATTTAAAATGACTATTTTTTTATTTTTTATGTTTTATATACAGTAAGATCTGAATAATTTTATTTTTCTTTTCGTTTCACATAACTGGGAAAAATAAAACCCGTGTATTTGTAATTTTCTTTTTAAATTTCTAATGTTTTTCCACCTATCTGCACTATGGGTTTAGAGGCACTCCATCGTGTGATGAAATATTTTTTTTCTTTCTTCTTTTTTTTTTTTTTTTTTTTCCTTTTTCTTTTAAAGTGTTGCAAGTATCCTTTGGACAGCTTCTCTCCCACCCACCCCCTTCTCCCAAGACGACCTCCTCCTGGGAAATCCTCTGCCTTCAGCAGGCCTTGGGGAGCTCCGGAGGCACCTCGCTCGCCGAGATGCGGTACTGCACCTTGGTGTTGGTGATGGCCCCGTGCTTCTGCCGGAGGTGAAGCCGCAGCTGGCTTTTGTGGCGGAAATGCAGGTTGCATTTCTCACACTGCGGGGTGAGAGGCAAAGGGGGGGGGGGGGTGAGATACGACGGCAGAGGACACGTCCTTCCCTTTAGCGCGGGGGTCCCGCATCCAGCTACCCCAGGATGCTGCACCCATTCCACCGGTGGAGGGGGGAAAGTGAGGATGCAGGGGGAGCAGCACCTGGGGGTCCTGAGCTGCCCTTCTTTGAGTCCCTAAACCTTGCCCTGTGTCCTGTCGCTCTGTCCCAACAGCATGGGCACTTCTCCCAAGGTCAGGAACCCCATCCCAGGCTTTCAGCAGCACATTTCGGTTTATGGGATGCACGAAGGCCGAGGTCCCTCAGGAGGGGACCTTGGCTCCGATGGACGTAGCACCAAGCTCCTTATCTAGATGCTCAGGGCTATTTCGGGAGCTGCTTTTGACCCTTGCCAAGCTGGATGGCTGCAGAGGGACGCTGGGATGATAAACCCTGCTCCAATTCCCTCTCTACCGGATAGGGAAAGCCAGAAAAGTCTCGGCAAAGAAGCTGGGAGCCCCCAGGGCTGCAGCGAGGCAGGGCAGGCTGCTCGCTCGGCACGGGTGCCGCTGGCACAGGAGACCCCAGGCCAGGCTGCCTGCTGCTTCCCCCCATCCCCGCGCACAGCGGGTGGCTGTAATTTAAGCCACAGCTATTTGGAGAAGTGTGACCTTCTTCCAGATGGGGTGGAAGAAAAGAAGAGCAGCTAAGATGTACCCAGCCCGGGCGGCACGTCAGTGTTTCCAACGCAGCCGCTCATGACAAAATGCCACATCGGCATCAGCTAATGCGTGAGAGAGGGATGGGGCACAAGGAGTAGAGACGTGACCTTGGCACGGGGCCTCGTGAGGCTGGCAAAGGGCACTGGGGTGCTGCACCCAGCCCACGCAAACGCCCCGGTGCCTTCTCAGCCCCCCCAAGTTTGGCAGCATCCTTCCCCAGCCCCTGCCGAGAGCCCCCCCTCAAAAAGAAGCAGGATCACTCACATGATAGGGTTTCTCTCCCGTGTGGATTCGAAGGTGACTTTTGAGGGTCTGCAGGTGCCGGAAGCGTGTGCCGCAGATCTCACAGGGGTACGGCTTCTCCCCGGTGTGAATGAGGACGTGAGCACGGAGATGGGCCACCTAGAGAGAGCAGCTCCAGGTGAGGACAGCCCCAGGGATGAGGGCATCCCACTGGGAGCAGGGTTCTGCCCAGTCATCTTTTTCTGGACTATGGGATTCTAGCTGTGAGTCAGAGCCACACACGTCTGAGGTTTGATATCTCCAATCCTTAAAAGCAAATGGAGCTAAAACCAGCAATCAGGCTTCCTACTAAACCAAACCGGCCCACATGAACCTTGAAGCCCCTATTTATCCCACACCACCACGGGAAGAGCTGCCCAAGGCAGCAAGAATGGCCCACCAGCCTCCTCCCTGCCATGAAGCATCACCGGTCTCGGGCAGGAGGTCTGGCCATGTCCCACCTCCCCAGGCACTGCAGGTCCCAGAGGCCACACACACCTGGACGAATCTGGCCCCACAGGTCTCGCACTTGTAGGGTTTCTCTCCGGAGTGGATGCGTGTGTGGGTTTTCAGGTTGGCTGGCCGGTTGAACTGCGCTCCGCAGATGTTGCAGCGGTACGGCTTTTCTCCTGCAGAGCCCAAAAGAAAGGGTGAGGGATTAAGCAATGGCACGCTCAGCCCCGGCGATCCACTGTGCTCCCCAAAGTTAAATCCCTTTAAGTGCCAGACCCCATGGCGTGAAGCCCTGACTCCTGTCCCTTTTGGAGATGACTGTGGACAAGCGACATTGGTCAGGACAGCTCGGGGTGTCCCCAGAGTAGGGTGAGCTCAGGAGGCGCCCAGGCACGGCGAGCACCTTTTCTTTTTCAGGTTGGGAGCTGCAGCCTTCAGGGCAAGAGAGGAAGTCGGGCAGCTCTGCCAGCAAGGATTAGCAGCATCACTCCTCCTGGCCAAGCGACAGCGGCTGGCGCCTGCGCCTCCCTACAGCCGCGATAAGCCATGCAGGGCCACTTGGCTCCCTTTGGGCTCCTCGTGGTCCCCAGCACATCCTGCCTTGGCCATTCGTCACCTCTTTAGAGGAGTGAGAAGAGCTGATAAGAGCGGAAAGCCAAGGCACGCCCGGTGACCCGGCTCCCGGGTCATTATTCAGCTACAATCACCGCTGCCCGCCTTCCCTAACTTTCGCATGGTGACTGGGTCGGGGGGGGGGGGGCGGGCTGCAAAAAGAATTTTAACTAGTTTCTTTAGGATGGTTGAAGGTGGGCTCTAAGGGGAGCGGTAAAAAGCCGTCATCTACCCCTTCCGGTGTTTTCTTTTTTGTTTCCAGGCGCTGACCCCCCGCACCCTCAAGCCCTGCCCTGGCACTTGCGTTGTCGCATTCACCGGCACAGCCCTCCTGGAGCTCAGCCGAGGCTGCCGGACTTTACACAGACTTTATACAGCACAGCAGCACCGAGTTGTCAGCCCAGACTTCCCTTCCCAGCCACTGAACTGGTTGTTGACATGTTAAGCATTAATAAAAGCACAAAAAAAAAAAAAAAAAAATCCCCAGGTTTGTCAGCAAATGACTAAACCCTTAATATCCCCTTCCTTTCTCAGCTTTCATTGTGCTGATTCACAGAGTCCATCTGTTCACAGATTTTACCATCAGCAGAGTTTCTGCCAGGCTAGATACGATCGGGATTTCTAGGATGTAGGGGGAAAAAAAAAAAATAATCCCAGACTTCTCCCTAAATGTTCGTTTGATGTTATTTATTTATTTATTTGTTTATTTTTGTTAAGGCTACCGTAAAGTAACCTGGAGGCCCCGCATCTGCTCCCAGCCATGCGTTCTGCAAAGCTGCCTTCAGAAACGGGGGTGCCCAGTGCTCTACAGCAAAGGAGCTGGAGCTGTGAGGCTGGGCAGCATCTCCCCTGTTCCCAGGCTTGGTGCTCTGCCCAACGGCTCCCTGGCAGCGCCGAGAAAAGCACCTTGCTCTTCCCATCAGGGACAGCAGGTGACACACAGCTGGGAACACCATGCCTGGGACAAACCCAGTCAAAAACACCTGCATGCCCAGCAACCCACAGCCTCCCCAGTAAGTTGTCCCCGTGGGTGACACCGTACCTGTGTGGACGGTTTTGTGGCTGGCGAGGTTCCCCTTGTAGCGGAAGGAGGCCTGGCAGCGGTCACACTTGTAGGGCTTGTCACTGTGGACTTGCAGAGAGTGTCTCTTGAGAGAGGCTTCCTCGGAGAACCGGCAGTCGCACTCATTGCAGAAGAAGGCTCCGTTCTCTGGGAGGGCAGAGAGGAGAGCAATGAGATGGGCAAGGCACGGGCCGGCTCCTTGATGGGCCACAGGATGGGGCTAGGGGGGTGGAGAGGGGAAGCCAGAGCAAGTGTTGGAACAAGGAGATAAGCCCAGACATTTGTGGTCAACAGTGCCTGCACCGTGCCATTACCTCCTGACCTCCTTGTGTACACAGCAACAACACGCATGGCTCAAGACAGTAAAGTCATCACAAGCCATCTCTCCTTCCGTGTGACACAAGCTGCTTCCAAGAAGTCAGCATCCTGCTTGGACACCTTTCAGAGAGGTCCACAAAGGCACCCAAGTTATCAGGCATCCTCCAAAGGATGGATGCTTAGTTCTGGAGCAACTCCAGCACCATTAAGAGGTCTTAAACCTTTACATGTACAGATATCTTCCTTGAGCATGGGAAAACCATCATCATCTGAAGCACAAGGCGGGTTTCCCCAGTAGGAGAGTGCCTAACTCTTCAGTGCTGTAGGTAGCTTTGAGCATCACCACAGTGGGGTTCCCTCTGTGGCTCTCTGCCCACACCACAGGTGACAATTCTGCGTTCCCCCTCCCTGAGCTACAGGCAGATGGGTGCACAGATACTCGTCTCTGGGCTTGCGGAGTTTTGCAACAAGATTGCAAGCCTCATTATCTGCATTTCTCCAGATGTGCGCATTGGGCTCCCTGATAATGAAGAGATCATGACGGATGCATGAGACACACCATCTTGCCCAATCCCCATTAGGGTCATTACATCTGCCAAGCTTGTTCTCCTATGGTTCTGGTGGGGTGGGGTGCATTTTGTTTCCTGTCCTCAGCTGCCAAGTTTGCAGCAGGTGACTAACTCCCCGCACAAGGTATCTGCATGGTGCTGGGGAAGGGGAGGAAGGAAGCAATTCCCATGTGCGTGTATCCCTCACATGCATGCACACAGCTGGCTAGCCAGTTAAGAGGGGACTGTAAAGCACCTCGGGATCCACCAGCATCAGGGACAGGTCTGACTGCCTGCTTGGACACAGGGCACTGGCTGGCTGGGTCCCCAGATTGCACAGGTCCCTTGCCTGCTGGTCAAAAAAAGCGACCAAGGATCTAAGTAAGACTCACCGCAGCTGGAGTCAGAGTATTCAGACTGGGTTTCTCCCATCTCTTCTCCAAAGTTTGAGCCAGGGGTATGAAGGCACATCTCAGCGTGTTGCGGGGACTGGCAGCCACAGGAGCTGCACTTCGACGAATGCATGTACAGCGGGGACTGCCCTTCGCTGCTCCGAGGGGATCCATCCCGGGACCTGTGGAAGGACAGGAACGCACACAACTGTGAGAAGGCTCTTGCTGTGCTTGAGCTACTGGGCCCTTGTTTGCACCCCTCCAGACATGAGAGACAGCCATGTTTGATGGGGACACTTTTGTGGGGAGACGCACAGCATAGCCCTGATCAACAACAGGTCCCTGAGCCTCAGTCCTTCAGATGCCCATCACCAAACGACCTCAAAGCTCTCTAAGAACATCCAGGTCCAGAGGATAGCGTGCTGTTCCCTGGTAGTTTGGCCATTCCAACGCTTACGGCCAACCAAAAGCTTGAGGCACAGGGAGTCTGGTGAAAACCAGGTGGGGCAAATCTAGGTTCCAGAAACCATCCAGAGCCGCTGAAGCGAGCCAGGGATTCCTGACCCAATGTTGCCAATTCCATCACCAGGCCAGGCTGGCACCACTACGGTGGGGACGACTGGCACCCAGCTGATGTCACTGGCAGTGCTCCACCAAATGCAGAGGTTTCCAGTGGCTCATGGCCAGACTCCCCAGGCCAGCGCTCCAGCTATTTCACACACTTCCAAACTCCCACTGACACCACAGGGAGTCCTCTCTCTCCGGCAGGGGAGGGGGAGGGAAATCTTCTCACCTGTTAACGATATTGTTGAGTCTGCTCGCTTGTGGGATAGTAGAGTCTTCTCCATTCACGCTCATCTTGGTGGGGGATTGCACGTTGAGATGCTCTGGCTCCATGGACTGCTGGCAAGTAGACATGGGCATGTAGGTACGAGGAGAGAGGGTTCCCATCTCATTCTGGTCGGGACTGTCTTGCTTGGTGCTCTGATTGAGAGAGTTGAGGACAATGAACTTGTACTTCTTCCAGTTGCAGGCTTTGGGGTCTGTGGGGCTCTTGGTGAAGAGAGAGCTGGAGTTCTGACTGATACGGGCGTTCTTGCTGCTGCTGGACTCGGTTGGTGAGTTGGGCTGACAGTCTGACTTCTGGGGACTCTGGGGGCTGATGAGTCCCTTGCGGTCCAGGGAGGTGTTGGTGGGCTCAAAGTGCTGGCTGATCTCATCCTCTGAAGAGGTCCTCTCCTCCTCTTTGGCCACTTTGTCACAAGGGAAATAGGGATTGTTCCGAATCGAAGGGACGACAGGTTTGGGGCCAGAGGCTACGCTGTAGTGCATGTCACTCCTGGCTTCTTCAGCAGCACCTTCTTTTGGAGCATAGATGGTAGCGTGGCACATGTTGGCTGAGATGTCGGTAATGGTTCTCATGTACTCGGTGGGGATTGTCCTGGAGCTGTCGCATGGCAGGATCCTCTCCTTGGGGAAGGCACCTGCCCTCGAGAGTTCGGAGAGAGGCATCCTCATCTCCCGCAACTCATCATCCACAAGGAAGCTATTCAGAGGGAGAGGGCTGTATCCATGGTAGGAAATGGGGGATCCAGACAAACTGTTGATCAAACCAGGTGCGAAGGCCCTCCCGTTGCAGAGGGACCCATTTTGGAGAGGCATGCCATTCTCCGAGACATCTCTGCTCCGATAAGCCATCACCTCTGGGTGGCTCAGCATCCGTCCAGCCAAAAACTCTTCCCTTGGGGTCTTCACAGCAGACACCATCTCCGCTTCACTGGAACCAGGCAAAAAGCAGGGAGATGTAGTCATTTTCAGCCCGTAAGGATATGTTTGCAGATACTTTGCCAGTTGTCCCCCCTCCCACCCAAACACACCACCCCAGGCTCTCCAAAGTTCACTCACGGCGCTCACCTAGACTTGACAAACCTTCGGCAGGTATCAACCACGTGCTCCATCTGCAGGTACAGCGCTGTGGCCATGACAGCCATGATATTATTCTCTCTCAAGTTCAGGCGGGATGTATACATGAAGTCCAAGAGGATGCAAAACCCCTCAGGGTTAATTTCAGGGTCCAGGTTGATGACGTTCAAGTTGCACTTGAGCTGGTCAGTGAAGATGCTGTAGAAGAGGCCGCTGCAGAGAGAAGACAGCAGAGAAGACAAATATTATGACAATTCAGAGGAAGAAAGGAGAATTTGTCTGAAATCCCTTAGCGCAGAGGGGTTCGTGAATGGGATGGGAGGAGGAGGAGGCAATTACAGAATTTCCTGAGCTTCCCCCTTATTATCAAGCCTGGTTTCTCAGCTTAGTAAGCGCCTTCTGCACTGCACTTTTCCCAACTGGAACAGCCTGCTTTTAGATCTCACCTGCTCAACAACAACTCCCCACTGCCTCTATTTAGAAATTCCCCCCTTTTTTTTTTCCGTTGTTGTTCTTACCACCACCCCCTTCCCACTGTGACTCATTTCTTTCAGAAGCCTCTTGGGGCATCCACGCTCACTCTTTAACCAGAAAAAAAGGGAAATGTCGGCAAAACATTTTTTCAGATGTCTTAATAGTCAAACCTTGGCTTTTTCAAATCTTTATACCTTGTCAGCAGGGGACCCTGGAAGGCATCTGCTGTAATTCTACTGGGCAATGGCGGGCTGTTAATTAGCGTTCACTAGGAAGCAATTCTAGCAAACCTAGGAGCTGGAAAGGGATTTTAGACCCCACCAGGCTTGGAAAAAAAAAAAAAAAAATCAACAAAGGTGGGTGAAGCCAGTAGCATGGGAGCCAGGGAGGAATAACTCTAAAAATAGCAGCAGCAGGGGACACTGCGGTCACAGAGGACTCGCTCACCCCAGTGAGCATCCAGCCCTCCCTCTTCTCTCCTCCTGTCCTGTCCTGTCCCTGCAGAGCGTTTGTGCTTAGCCTTCAAGGCTATGCCTCGCATCTGCTGCGCTCCTATTTGTCTCCAGGGGCTGCGGGTGGGCAGATGTGGGCATGCAAGGAGGAGAAAGGTGTGGGCACCGCGCTGGAGGCAAAAGGTCTCAGCTCTAATCCTATTACAGGTACAAATTTCTTGGCAGCCCCTTTCTATTCCGCTCCTCTGCCTCCGTTTCCCTGCCTGTAAACCCCACGAGCCTCCCCAGGGCTGCAGCAGTGTTGCTGGTGGCCAAAGGCAGAGGAGGCAGGGAGGGGACGCTGCTCTCACCTGCAGGCCATCAGGACTGTTTTGTGAGCTCTGAACTGCTCCCGGTTCACAATGATGACGACATCGGTCAGGATATCTCGGCTTCTAAGGCGGTTGAGATTGAGGAGGACATCGCTTGCGTGGCGGGTGAACTGGATGCAGCTGTCTGCTGGTGAGGCCATCTCGAGTCTGCTCAAAACAGAAGCGGCAGGAGGATGGGAATGGAGAAGCGGCCAGGCAAGTACCCTAAACCCAGCGAGGAGACAGCTGCTGCTCTGGGATGTGCTCAGATGGCCAACTGCCGCGGGTAGGGACAGCGCCAGATCCTTGGTCCCAAGACAAACAGCCCTGCACCACACCAAGTGCCTGCCAGGCTGCCCGGTGAGGTCTCTTGGCCAGCAGCGAGACCTGGCATGTCTCGGTCCCACCCAGCAAGCTGGCGGGCGAAGGCGACCAGACCCTCCTGAGGATTAGCTAACCGGCTCCTCTTTCTCCCTGCCTCGCCCATGGCAGCTCCACCCCAGCCCACTCCTCCCACCAACACTCAGGTTCATCTCCATGAAGCTCCCAACACAGCTTCCCAGCCTTCAGATCTTCCTCGGGAACCATCCCCCTCATCCATCTGCTGGCTGGCTGCAAATCCGGCCATGAGAATCAAAACAAGCCTTGAAGGTCCCAACTGAAGCTGAAGGATTTCAACATCTGGAAAATCCAGCTCCCAGTGGAGCACCAACTCTCACCCACCAGCAAACTACCTTCCTGCTCCCAAGTGGTGGCCACTCTGGAGGAGACCTGTCCGCAGTTGCCAATGAATTCATGGTGGCAGTGAGGAACAGAACTCATCTAACCTGCTGGGCTGCTACCCACACCACAGCCCAGTCTCTCCCAGTGAGCAAGTCTTGGCTTAATCGAGGAACACAAAGCCTTCCGCCAACACAACATCTGTTGACCCATCTCAGAGCTGTCCTCCCAACCAGCACCCAGGAGAGCCCACATTTCCCTGTGCCTGAAGTTTGGCCATCAATGTCCTCCATGATCAACCCCCTCCCACAACCCGAACTCCTCCTCCTTCCCCAGTGGCATATGAAAGTACAGTATTTTCTACAGAGCAGCTGCTCTCCTGAAAACAAATTCCAGCTGGGTCTAATGAAACATTTCATTCAACGTGGTAAAGGGAAGGGGAGGGGGGGGGGTTAGGAGGGGAAGCACAAAATTTAATTTACATACCCAATGCCTCAATTCACAGTCCAAAAGTTTCTTTCAAACCTACAAATAAAGCACAGAAAACAAACGCCACATTAGCTGGTAATTATGAATTGGCCGTGGCAGGACACAAGCCTGCTGTTTCGCTCCAGTATCAGTTGGATAAAAGCTAGAGATAACAAACCTTCTACTCTCCAGTAAGGTTAACATTTGTTTCTTCCGGTACAGTACGTTCTTATCACAACCACAGCCTTTGAGAATCCAATCATAGCTTCTTCCACACCCTCTAGCCCAAACCATGGGCGTATGCCAAGGAGATTTTCATTTCCATGACTCAGGAACTTAAAGGCAGGTGGGGAAGGGAAGTCAAGCGAGAATTTTCTCACCACTTCTTTTGGAGATAACTCTTCCCCTGCCAAGATCCAGTTCCTGGCCAGTGCCACATCCGAGACCAATGCCATATTCCCAGCACCTTGTTAACAGGTATGACTTACACGCAAACACCTGCTGCCACTCTGCTCAGAAACCTGGAAAGAGCCTGAATCCAGTCCTCCAAAACAGCTACTGCCCTTCTCAGAATACCCACGTGCTGCAGCCACCGGTGAAAACGCCCTGGGACAGGACTGCCGAACAGACTTGGGAGGATACAGGCGTCAAGTACCAATGTGACTGGGCCAGGATCACAGAGGAGGAAGCCGGTAGCGGAGACGGATGAGAACCCAGAACAAATGCCTTCCTCTGGCTGCTGGAAAAGCCCTCCCCTAAACTGTAAGCTTCGTCTCCAGCCGCTGGCTTCACAGGCAACGCCGCTGTGGCGTCATGGCAAGGAAATCCAGGAGTTAACTGCCTTCCAAAACTCACACTATTACTCCCAAATTTACTTAAACCCAAGAAAGACAATTGACCTGGCACTAACACAGGAAGGCAGCCACCCCAGCAGGGAGAAGTGCAATAAATAAACAAACCAAGAAACCCCAGGACCTTTATCACGCTATTTTGAGGACTGACCCCCAAAAACCAGATGGAGCCAGTAAGACTGCCAGCGCTTGCAGAGAGCCCATCCAGCCCTGTGAGGACAAGTGTCCCCTTCCCTCTCCCTTGTGGGAGATGTGCAGATCTGCAGCCCAAGCTCCCCTCACATCCCCGGAGACATCGGGGTGGGATGAAGAGGTGACATTTAAGGCAAGGTATCACACCCAGAAAACCAGAGGGGTATCTTACATCCCTGTTCCAGCCATCAAATGCAAATCTTCAGAGCGGCTCCGAGCCTGGCTAGCTTAAAGCTTTACACACACACACAAAAAGTGACTCATTTCCCAAATACTGCAGACTCTGACCTTTCTGTACACGCTCGCTGCCAGCCGCTACGCTACCGTCAATTGCAAGCCAAGGGACTCGCGGCGCTCTGCAAGGAGCCCAGCACGCATCCCTGCGTCCACACGCATCCCTGCGTCCACATGCGCGGCCGTCTGCATTTGGAGTGGCCGCCTGGCATCCCGACCTTGGCCGTGCCGGCAGATGCGCTTCCAGGGACTCACCCCGGTGTCACAGACGCGGCGAGGTGACCCGTGCATAAACCAACAAAGTTACAAACTGCGAGATGAACTCTGCGCCCGTGAGCGTCACGTGAGAAGCTGCTGTCGCCAAATTCCCTTACCCACAGCGCTGCCCGGCCAGGAAGACACCCAGGTCCTTTCCCAGAGCTGGACCCCGCCACAGCCCCTTCCCCACCCTCCCAAATTATCCCTCCCCAGCACAGTGCTGCTGCTGCTGCAACGGCCCTGGGAGCCACAGGTACATCCCAAGCAGCTCCGGGCTGCAGGATGTGGGCACAGCGAAAGGGAAAGGGACCTTCCTTCCCCTGGCTGTGCCGAGCGGGGTTAACCCTGCCTCTCCCGGCCTCAGCACCTCTCCCGCACCCCAGCACGGGAGGATGCTCAGACCAGAGACCAGCTGAGAAGGGGAGAGCGACGAGGAGCAGAGACCAGTGATGGGGAGCAGAGAAGACCACTGCAGCCAAGCGTGGCCTTCTCCTTCCCCCTGCCCCCCCCCCCCCCCCAAGCCCATGAGGCTCCCCCAGGCTTGGCTGGGGCCAGAGCATCACCCCCCCCGCCCCAGTTCCAGTTCTCCTGCCCAGTACCTCGCAGGTGTGGGCTCTCTGGCAGTGCTCGGGGCTGCACGCCGGGGCTCGCTGTGCCTGGAGAGGAAGGTCTGGGTCAGCCACGGGGCCCATTTCGGGGGTGGCCGCATGGGACTGCCACTGCTGCTGCCTTCCAGGAAGGCAATGGGTCTGCCCCAGCGGTTCAGGGAATGGCCCTTCCCTGCCGGCACCTCCCCGAGAAAACCCATTCCTGGAAAGGAGCCCAGGGCTGGCTCTGCCCTCCCTGCGGGCGGCTAGGGCAGCGTGGGGAGGGAGCACCTGCCGGTGAGGGGGAACCCCTCTCAGCTCCACCCCATGCAAAGGGGAGACCCTCACAGAACCAGGGACTTCCCTCCTCCCCCCCCCCCCCATTGTCCCCATCCATCTTTCTGCCATGCACAGGGAAATCCATCCATCCACTCCCATTTACAGGCAATCCCTTTTCATCCATTCTCCTCCCACCCCGTGCACAGGGAAGACTCCTTCCTCCCCTATCCCTCTTTGCATGGGGGATATGCCCTCGTCTTTGTCCCTCTCCCACCCCCAAATGCATACTCTCGGGGAGGACACCGATCACTCCCCCTCCCTGAGCCCCGCTCTCCTACCCCTCCAGAGCCTGCAGCACCGACTCCCTCTCATCACCCTGGAAGGGCGGCTGGGTGAAGTCTCCCTTCCCCACAGCCTCATCCCACACAGCGCTCCGAAACTACCCGCCCAGGGGAAGCTCCATCCTGCCCCCCCCCCCCCCCCACTTCCTCCCCTGTCCCAGCACCCTGCAGGGTTCCAGCCCCACGGGAGCACACACCCCACACATCCCCCCCCCCGCCTGGCAGGGCACACCGCCAGCTGCTCCCCCACCCCACCAAGGCATGCCTGGTTTCTCCTGAACAGGGACCAGACAGACAACCGAGGAAATGGGGTGGTGCGGGAACACCCCACCCCCCCCCCCCCCCAGGCACAGTCATGGGTGCTACAAGCCACGGTGAAGAAGATGCTCTTGGCTGGGGGTGTTCAAGCACCCAGCTCAGCTTTCCCGGCGTCATGCAATCAGGGGGCACTAAGCGTCCTTTAGCTGTCACAGCACAGTTTTATTAATTTAGTAGCTTCTGGTTGGCGTCTAGGCCAAAACGTGGCTGGGTTAATAATAACCCGAGAAGAGACCGAGAGAAGCCCTAGCGCACAGTGTCAGCGCAGATCAAAAGCAGCATCGCTGCGCGAGCCCTGTCGTTTTTTCCATCGTCCCCTTCCGTGAGCGGATTGCACTCGCTCTATCGAGCGGTCTCTGCTAACTTTCAATCTGATCCAATTTCCTGCCAGCAAACAAATGTTTCTAGGAAATGCAATACATTATCTGGACGGGTTTATTATCAGCATTTGGAACCAGGAAAACTGCATATTTTCTCAAGCGCTGCAGGGAACTTTATAGTTTGTACTTCAAAAGAGGGTTTAAAAGGATTGCCCTTGAAAGCTGGCCCGGCTCAAGTCTCCACATTGTTTTGGCCTTTGCAGAAGAAAACGCAGAGGAGGGGGGAAGCACGCGAGAACTGCCTCCAATGTTTTCCACTAAAGAGGACTCCCCTGCCCACTCCGGAGCCAAGCTCCGACTGCGAGGCAGCGGCAGCGCGTGCCCTTGGGAAGCGAGGAGTCAAGCTTTCTTCAGCATTTCAAACGACCCCAAGCAACTTGGCACATTAATTTTTCAAGGGAAGGCAGGAACCGCGTCCCGGCTGAAGTTGAGGGAGCTACTCCAGAGAACGCGAGGGACCCACACCGTGCCCTGCCAACCCGACAGCGGGGTGCAGCCGGAGCCAGGTGTCCCCAGCGGCTGAGTCTGGTCCCTGGCCCCGCTGGGCTGCGAGAAGGTGTGCCATCATCCTCACTCTGCACCAGGGAGGTAAATCACCAGCCGGCACTGACCCGACCCGACCCTCCCTGTCTCTGTCCTCCTGGGGCTGAGGGTGGCACAGCTCATCTTGGCAGCAAGGAACTGCTCCGGCGTCCCGCCTGATGGGACGAGACACGTATGCAGCTTGGGGTCCCTTGGCCAGGGGAGAGGCACCCCCTCACCACTATGTTTATTTAACCAAACAGATTTAAGGACACCCATTTCAGAGGGTGCCTGGTCCTACAGGATGAGTTCTTCAGGACCCACTGTCCTGTGGCATGCTTGTCCCATGCTCTCCCCTCCCTAGGCAAGGATCCCACATTCCTCCTGCGTACCCGGCATACAGCCCAAAGGCAGCAGGCTGGCAAGGAGAAAGAGGGGGAGGAAAACAACGTAGCCCCAAAGTTTTCTCCCCTCTCCCAATGCCGTTGCTCTCCCTGTGTTTTAGATGTGAAGCTCCCCTGAGATTGTTGGGGTTTTAAAGCAGTCCTGAAGACGACACGCTTGCTCTGATTTAGGGGTGTGTGTCTTTTGGCTGCCAGCGTCCTGCAGCAATGGCAACATGCGAGATCTAGCACGGATTTAAAAAAAAAAAAAAAAAAAAATTGTGGGGAGGACTACATTTGCAGTCTAAATTTGCAGTCTGAAGGAGTTTACTGGTCAGATGCTGACTTTTGGATACTCATCTAACCAAACTGCAAACTGTGAACTCCTGAGGTTTGCCAATGCCTGCTGTAAACATGGAAACCAAGTGTCACTTTTTGCCAAACAGAAGAATGGTTTAAAAATAGATCAAGAAAAGAATACAGGCATTCGGCATACAGGACTCCTGTTTATAGACTCCCATGCTACTATAAAATGGAACAAGAGGTTATGAGCACACAGGCAACTTTTGACCAAATTTAGATTTTACAAACTTCTCAGAAACCTGAAAACAACATTTCAGGCTCCAACTGAACAGTAAAAGCTCTTCGTGTAGAGTTTGCAGTCCAAACGTTACAGCACATATACTAAAACAGGCGTGAAAAAGTTCTTCAACTTCAGCGACATAAATACATGAGGGTATCTAAGCTGCACACTGAGAAATGCACCTACTGGTTAGAGGTTCATTTTACTCACCTATAGACCCTGTAACAAGATTTTCTTTTTAATGGAGTATTTAAATGAGAGACACCCACCCCTGCTCCTACAACACAGGATTGCCTCAGTAAGTTTTACCACCTATATTTCTAATGAGTTTTTGAGGACAACATTAGTGTTTGCTAAAAAAAAAAAAAAAAAAAAAAAAAAAAAAAACCCAAAACAAAACAACAAACAAAACAACCAACCACCCCACACCATTCCTCCAAATTAGTATTAAGCTGCTGCCAACAGGGGCTGAAAAAATCCATGCTGGGGGGGGGGGGGTGGGGAGAAAAAAAAAGGGAAAAAAAAGCAGCATAGCTTTACAATACATCCTAAATTAGGCAGAAATACAAGGGCAGATTAACACCACAACTCGGAAAGATTTTCACATGTGATTTCATGACCAGACCCGGAGAGAACTCCATATGGAAATGTCAGTGACTTTAATAAGCACTCGGTTGTTTCCAATTAGGCTCCTTAAGTAAGTTCAGTGGCATCCAGAGTTTCCTCTGCCACCTTCCTCCTAGCTGGCAAGCATTTTTTTTTTTTTTTCTTTTTTTAACGAGCAGTTAATAAACATGTTCCCACTCTCCCGAGGCTCCCAGCGCCGCCAGCCCCGGCGCTGGCCGGAGGAGGGAGCAGACGTGACACTAGATGGCACCAGTTAGCTTTGCTGCAGGAGCGATTTTTCCCCTTGGAAAATAAAACACCCCAACCAAACCTGGAAAACATATAATTTTGTCGATGTAATTCTGTTTCTCTTAAAACGCGTCTGAGCAACATTATTTTTATGAGCTTTTCCAGCCTTGTTTTGAAAAACTTAATGTTTCTGCTAGGTTTATTTTTGTCTCATCAGACAGCAGGCTGAAGTCCTCCCAGTGCTGCAAACAGGGATGTCTAAAAAGTATCATAAAGACTTTTGACTGATTTTTTTTTTTTTTCCTCTTTTTTTTGGGGGGAGGTGGGATTTGTAAGAATCACTTCTCATTCCGACTTCTTCCTTCGCAATAATAACTAACCAGTTAACCTCCACTTCCTCTCCCAATATTGACTCACAGTCAGAACTGAGGGGGATTGGAAATTGGAATTGAAATGCATCCCAAGAGATCTTTGATCTGTTTTGCCAGTCAAAATTGAATGCTCAGAGACGAAGTCTTTTCTTACTGGAACAATGTAATAATCCATTCTTCTGGAAAATTACTAGACACCCTTTGAATATTTTAATGGCTTGATGATTTGTTTCATGGGGCAAAAATTGCCATTTATAATGTTTCTAAACCGGCGATCCTATCATTAGGAGAAAATAACAGAACCTCAGGTTCAGCTGCTCCATGTATATATAAAGAGAGGTTTCCCCCAAAATATTTTTAAAGTAATTTTTTAAACTGTAACCCCCAAACCCTCCCCCAAGGACTGCAGGAAGAAGCCCGTGTTTGCTCCTAAAGCACTTATCCTTTAAACCTTTCAAACAATAGCGCAAAAAATAATTTTTAAAGCATTTAAAACCTCAGGAGAGGAATCAATAAGCATCCCCAGATCGAACGAGGGCCTGATCCCGTACCCGGCCCTGCTGACACTTCCACTGGCACAGGTACGAATTTGGCCCCGGACAGAGATGTGGGACCAACGCAGCGCTTCTCGCTGAGCCTCATCCGCCTGGCCCCAGCCTCCCTGCGCACCGCTCCCGCGCCTACTGAAGTCAGTGGAAAAAACTAACCCGGGCCGGGTTTGTTTTTGTTGTTTTTGACTCATGATTTTAAGCCCAGATTTGCCTCTTCCCTGGAAATGCAACAGGGGGGTCAAAGGCAGCTTTTTAGGCACATCTGAGAGGCCGCCGCAGATTTTTCTAAACAAACGCCTCGCTTTCTGTTTCCCTCCTTCCCAAGAGGCGATTTCATAACATTTCATACTGTGACTTTGCAAACTAAAGGCGGGGGGGTGGGGGGGAGGATGGCGGGGGGGGGGGGGGGGGGGGGGCGGCCGGGAGAGGTCGCTGCCGCCCGACCACGAAAGTTTTCATAACAAAGTTGGGCTTTTTCGGTTTTGTTTTGCCTTTTTTTGGGGGGGGGGGGGAGTGGGGTAAAAAAATATATATACACACACACACAAAGCCACACAACCAGCCCCCCCAAAAAAAGCTTCTCCCTTCCCGCCCCCACGCTTTTTGGTTTTTTTTGGGGGGGAGCCGGAGGGAGGCTGGGGGGGCGCAGCGGCGCGGGCCGGGCGCGGTGCGCGGGGGTTGCGCGGGAGATGCGCGGCTCTCCGCGGCCGGCCGCGCCGCTCGCTCCAGGAATAGCGTGTGGCCGGGGGCCAGCCCCGCGGCCGCCGGCGGCAGATTTACGAGCGCCTGTCGCCGCGCCAAGTCCGCCGCGGTAGTAAACAGAGGGGAAGGGCTGCGATGGGGGCACCGGGGGGCTCCCCCCGCAACCGCAGCCGGGACCCCCATCCCTCCCGCGGCTCTCCTCCCGCTTCCCCCGACGGCCGCTTTCCTCCCGGCGGAGGACCCCGTCTCCTCCCCGCCAGTGGTGGTGGTGGTATTATTATTATTATTATTATTTTGCGGGTAACATCAGAGTTGCTCCATCCTCTTTTCCCCCCTTCCCCAGCTTTGCAACGCGTTTTATTTTCCAACCCGGCAAAAGCCCGTCGCGGCCGCCCCGGCACACACCGTCGAGGCGAGCGCGGTTCCCCCCACCTCGCCCTGCCCCGGACCGCCGCTCCGCGGTGCTCCGGGGCCGGTAACCGGCGACGGCCGAACCTCCCCGCGGGCTCCCCCCTTCCCCGGGCAGAGAAATGCCGCAAGTCTTCTCCATCACCGCCCGCTCTTAGCCCGGGGCTTGACAGATCACGGCGCAGCCCCGCCACAGGTTGCAAAACGCACCCGCCGTTCCGCGGTTGCACCGGGGACGGCATAACGATAGCGATGGCATATTAATAAAATAACAACAACAAAAAAAAAAAAAGAAAAAAAAAAGGGGGAGAGAGAGGGGAGGGAAAGCGGGGCGGAAAGGCCGGAGCGGAGGTGGCCGGTACCGCCGTAGCCCCCGCGCTGCCGCCAGCCCCGCTCCGCGGCGGCTTTGTGCGGCGGCGAAACGACGACAGCGACACAACGCGCGCACAAAAAAATTAATTAAAAAAAAATTAAAAAAAAAAGAAGGGGGGATGATAAATATGAGGGGGGGGGGGAATGTGTGAAAGAAAAATAACACACCCCGACCGAGGGATCCAGCCATTGGGAGCCGACCCCGAGTCACGCAAAACGCCACAAGCCCGGCGGCCGCGCTCGCCGCCGTCCTGCGCCCGCGGGGCGGCTGCAGGTGCAGAGAGGAGCCGCCGCCGCCGTCCTCCCCGTCCCCACCCGGCCGTCACGCGTGCGGGAAAGCCAATAATCCCAGATAACCGATAATCCCCGGGAGAGGACGGCGAGGGGAGAGACACCCCCCAACCCCCCAGCTCCCCTTATACACGCTCCCAGCGTTAAGACATGCAGGCACCCCTATTTTTCTCGGCTGACAGCGGGCAAGGAAAGAGGGGGGGGGTGTTGTTAAATAAATAAAGCAGAAAAAAAAAATAAAATTTAGGAGGTAATAAAAAGAATAAATTAAAGGGCTGTCGGGGCACCTGCCGCGGGGAAAGAAAAGGGGGAGGGGGGGAAGAGAGAGAAAAATGGGTAGAAATATATAGAGGCGGCTCCGCGCCAGGCGCCGGAGCGGGGCAGGGAGGGAAAGAGGAGGGAGGGAGAAAAAAAAAAAAAAAAAAAAAAAAAAAGGAGAGAAAAAAAAAAAAGAGCGCGAGCGAGAGAGAGAGAGAGAATTAAAGGGTAAAATCGGCCGCGGCAATAGAAGCAGCAATCACCTGGTCTCCGGGCTTTCCTAGAAACTCCTTGCATCACCACTTCTAAGAACCCCAGTTCTAAGAATCAACAGAGCCCAATTCTCGGAATTTGAGCTGCAGACTCTACCATTGCGCTGAGCATGGGGAGGGCCGCGGACCTCCCCCCGCCCCTCCATCGCCGCCGCCGTCGCCCTCCCGGGTCGCTCGCCCCCCCCCGCGCCGCCCCCGACGGGGGCGGCGCGGGGGGAGCGAGCGACCCGGGAGGGCGACGGCGGCGGCGGGGGTCCCACCGAGTCGCCCTCCCTTCATCACTCCCCCCCCTCTCCCCCCCTTCCCCAGATGGTCGCGCCCGGGCGGCGAGTCACGTGGCGGCGGGTGCTGTTTGTGACGTGGGGGCGCGGCGGGGTGGCGGCGCGCGGCCGCGGAGGAGCGCGCGCCGCGCGGAGCGACAACGGCGGCGGCGGCGGCGGAACGGGGGGTCCCGGGTCTCAAACACATATCCCACCCCACCCCCCTTCCACCATCACCCCTTTCCCTCCTCCCATCCCGAAAGAGAGAGAAAAGGAAGAGATCTGAACAAAATCGCGCCTTTTAATTTTTTTTTTTTTTAGCAAATTATTTATTTTTCTATTTATTTTTTTTTTTGGGGGGGGTCACTTTCGCGTTTAAAAAGCAACCCTCCCCCCTAAGAAAAAAAAAAAAAAGCCAACCCAGCGAGTGAGCAAAGCCAGGACCCCGCTGCATTGCACTGGATTTTTTACTTCTATTTTATTTTTACCTTTTTTTATATATATTATTTTTTCCCCTCGATCAGCTTTTTTGTTTTGTTTTGTTTTAAATAATTTCTGCAAAGAAATTTCTGTTCACGGCCTCCGACGGGATTTACTCTCGGGGAAAAAGAAGCTTTTTTTCCTTAAAAACATCCCCCCCCCCACCCCGTCCTCCCCTCATGCTCTCCCCTTCCCTTGTTCCTTTTTGGTTTTAATTTTTAATTTTAATTATTATTTATTTGCCAGGATTCTCCAGACCGAAAAAAAAAAGATATTTTTTTTCTTTTCTTTTTTTTTTTTTTTTTTTTTTTTTTCGCTTTTGATCCGTTTTCTCTTTCCTTTTCCAGGACTCTGGAGTGGTGGGTTAATTCTTTGTAGCTGTTGTTGTTATTGTTGCAAAATAACGTGTAAGTCTGTAAATAATTCTGCTCGTATGGATACGCCGGACGGGGCCGGGGGGCTGCAAAACCGCGGGGGCTTTTCTGGAAAGGGGGTGGGGGGGGTGGGAGGGGGGTTATTTCAGCACTTTTCGCCTATTGCCGGGCAAAGGCCTCAGCGGAGGGGGGGGGAGTGGATATCGCAGCGCCTTTGCCATCCCTCTCTCGGACGGGTATCGCGGAGGGGGGGGGGGAGGCTGTGCAGCGTGAGGGGGCCGATATCTCCCCCCCCCATCCTTCCCCCGCTCCTCTATGGAAATGCATCGTCCTGTATGTAAATCCGCCGAGATTTGTACACCCCCCCCCTACCCCCCTCGCGTGTTTATTTCGAGCGGGCCTGCTGCGAGGGTTTGTCTCGGGTGGGGTGGGGGGGGTGGGTTGATGGATCAGCAGATGGCAAGGCTCAATTTATTTTCTCTTTTCCCTGTCGTTTTTTTTTTTTGGGGGGGGGGGGGGCCTGCGAGGTGCCGCAGCCGCTCGGTGTGGCGGGGGGGAGCGGGGCGAAAGGGCACGCTGCGGGCTGCGATGGCATTCCCGGCCCGTTGCAATTAATAGAAATTTGTTTACGAGAATTAAGCACCCCAGGTCGGGGTGCCTTCGGTCCGCTGAGGCCATTGCCCAGAGCTACTGATTCGGCCACCGCCGGGTCCCGCGGAGCGGCCACCTCGGATGCAAAGTCCCCGGGTGCTGCCCTTATTTTGGTTTCTCAGCTGAGCTCTTGAACCGAAACGCTTTAAAGCAAGGAAGGGGGGGGGGGGAATTAGGAAGAAAGCCCTTCTGCTGATCCGACTCGTTTTATCATTAAAAATCGCCTGGTGGCAAGACAGGGATGGTCCTCCCGAGCCCCCTGAGATGGTACAGATGTGCTGCAGAGGCGGCTTTGCTGTAGTTAAAAAGCAATATGGAATTCCCAGGGAGTGCGCGCAGCTCGGGCTGTGCGACTTCGGTCCCGGCCCCGGGCAGGGAAGGGGGTCCCCGGGTCTCTGCCGGTGGCCGAAGGATGAACGCACCCGATAATATAAACTCTGCTCTGGGATCTTGATATTTTTTTATTTTTGTATTTTTTTTCAGCAATGAAATTAAAAGGAAGGGGGTTGTTGTTGGAGGGGTGTTGGGGGGGGGCAGATCTTTTCTGTTTGTCATTTCTCTGCAGCGTGTCACGCTTTCGTTTCAGCCGGAGCGTGTGCCCGGCGGAGCCCAGCACCCGCTGGACAATCGGGAGCGGAGAGAGGGCTGCCGCTTGGGGTTGGGTTTTTTTTTTTTTTTTTTTTTTTCGGTGGAGACCCGAGGTCGAGCACGGCTGCTGTTCAAGTAGCACTTTTATGGGTGAGATTTCTCGCCCTGCCTGGCACTGCCGAGCTGGGCTTGCATCAGCATTTCCATCTTCGCCCCCCTTGTTATGGGGATGTAGAGAGCAGCCACCAGCATCCCCTTCGCGTTGGGAACTGGGTGGCCTGGGCGCCTTTGCAGAGTTTTTGGCCTTTCTCCTCCAGTTTTGTACCTTCTCTTTCCCCCTCTCCATCACCCGTCTGCTGCTCCTTGGGTGCTCCTGCCACCCGCCTCCACCTCCCACCACTTTTTCCTGTCCCCCAAAAGCATCAGCGGTCCCCCGGTGCCTTGCCAGGGGCTTGGGGGTGCTGGGGATGGGGTCATTTCCCTGGGACCCTTCTCTCCCCATCAGCCAGAGGGGTGAGAGCCGAGCAAGGCCTTGTCACCCTCTTCCCTTGCCCGTCCCATCTGGGTCCCAGCTCCGGGGACCAGCTTGGCAGCCGGTGGCAGTGGTGGTGGCTGCCAGGCGGGCAGGGTGGCGATGCCCCGGCAGGGCGGCCTCCCTCACCTCCACCAGCCGACAGCAAGCGGCTCCTCTTTGTTGGGGGAAGGTGGCCTCTTTGGGGGGTAAGGTTGCCAGGGGGATGGGAAGCCACCAGCACCCCCCACGTTGGCTGTAGGACGCTCCCCACTGGCCTTGGCCCCGTGAGGTGCCTGTGCGGCATGTGGAGGGGCAGCAGCTCGGCCCCGCTGTGGGGGGCTGCGGTCACCCCGCTGTGAGGGTCCAGCGCCATGCATCCCCCTCTCAAAAACACCCCCCCCGCCCTGCAGAGACCCCCTCGTCCAGGGCAGAGGTTTGAACCCCGCTGCGCCGCCCTGCAAAGCGGTGACGATGCTGGGACGAGGGCGATGCTGCTGGAAAACAATCCCCTTGGAGCTGGCAGGAGTATTTTTGGGCACAGCGGAGAGGCTCAGAGGAGCGGGAACGGAGGCAGGAGCAGCGCTGGGCATTGCTACAGGTGCCTCGCCCCCCCCTCACGGGGTGTCTCGCTTCATTTTACCCCCCGGGCAAAGCTCCCCGGATGACAAGCAACCCCTCTGCCTGCGTGTTGGCGTGTGGGGCACGAAGCGGTGTGAAATTATTTAGCCCTCCCTTGAGAGCTGCAGTTTGATGTCGAAGGCTCTCGAAGCTGGAGGTGCCGCTCGGTGGCGATGGGAGCTCCCCGGGTTTGGGTCGTCCCTCCCAGGGGACACGGAGCGGGTTTTTAAGCAACGTTGAGGCCAGTGCATGTTTTTTCCCAGGTGAACTGCACCTCTGGAAAGAAGTGCTTCATCTTTTACAAAATACCGCTTAAATAAACAGTGCCCCACTGTAATTTTTCTCTTTTGAAATTAACTCCTTCAGGCCATGAGGCTTACCCATCCCCACACAAAACAGCTGCCAGGACTTTTAAAGACAAAAAAAAAAGATTAAAAAAAAAAAAAAAAAGTGTCTGGGAGAGAAAAGTTTAGCCTGACAGAAAAGAGCCCGTAAATCTCTCCCCTTCCCCGTGGCAGTCGAGGTTGCGGGAGCAGCCTGCCCGTTTCAGAGCCGGGTGCCGCCTCAACGAACGTTACTTAAAAGGAGTTTTGTGCATATTAATGCGCGTGCACCGAGGCCAGGCTGCACGCTGCGCGGGGACAGCCTATTCCCTGGCTGAATTGAACTATCTTGTTTTCTAATCTAACCTACTTTTTTTCTTTTTCTTTTTCTTCTTCTTCTTCTTCTTTTTTTTTTTTTTTTTTTTTTTTTTGTCAGAGGTTGGTGCTTTGCAGGAACCTGTTCTCAGTGCAATCTCAGAGCTTTTTGTGGGTGTCTGATTTCTGTAACACGTTTTGGTTTCCAGTATGAATGTAACGTACAGAGAATATCATGACACGGCTCTAGGTGTATGTGATCTTATCTACCTGACATTTAGGGTTTTTTTAACCGTCCCATTCACCTGATTTGCATAAAAATCACATGATTGTTCTTTTTTTTCCTCTTTTTATTTTTTTCATGCATCATCATAACAAACTGCTCAGGTTTACCAGGCTGGTTTCTGCCTGTCAGCATGAACGCAGGGGCCTGTTTCTCTCCCCCTCCTTCTTCCCCGATGGAGGCTGGGGATGTTAAAGGTAGCACTTGGAGGGGACCTGTGATCCCAGACAGCCACTGGAATCCTTAATAAGCCAATGTGTACAGTTTAACTTCCAAGAAAACAAAGGAGCTGAGCACGCATCCCATCCGGTTCTTGTTAATTTAAGCAGACCAGACTTCTTTTTATTGATAAGGAAACTCCCCCGGAACAGCCCCCCGGATCCCAGAAGGCTCCCCCTGCCGCGGCCGTCCTCATTACAAAACAAGGCCGCAATTAAAATAAACTCCAAGAGCTAAACAAACTGCTGCCTCTCGCTGGTCATGTGTTAGCTTTAGCCTTTAACGCAGAACAAAATGTTTTCCTGGGTATCGGAAGAGGCATGGGCTCCGGCTGGGAGGAGAAGAGGGAGCAGCAGCCGGGCGCAGGGAAGCGGCAGGGAGTGCAGCGCTGCGATGCTCATCGGGGCTCCTTTTTCTTGTTTTCTTTTCTTTTCTTTTTTTTTTTCTTTTCTGTTTTTGTTTTAATTGGAGTGTTTGTGATCTGACTCGGTCCTTACTGCGAGGGAAAGGACCGGGAGTGGAAAAACTTGAATGTCGTGGCAGAGCCTGGCTGTTCCAGCACGCCCTGGGCACACCTGACCGTACCTCGCCCAGCCCGGCTCCCAGTCAGCCCACCGGCCACTAGCCCACCCGCAAGCCCCTGGCCCAGTTTGTGTTGCTCCCATCACGCCATGTGCAGAGGTTTTAGGCAGCTGTAGGTACCACTCGGCATCTGCCGGCATCTGGAGCTGGACTGGTGTGGGTGGAGGGGGGGGGGGGCATGGGGCGCCCCAGAGGACAGGACCAGAGGGACGGAGAGATGGATGGAGGGAGGGACAGCCAAGGGCTGCCGAGGGGTGTGTGGCCACCCAGCCGACCCACAGTGCCTTCGTGCAACGACGTGGCTCCCCCGACCGCCTGAGAGCACATTGTCACCTCCGTGCCATGTGCAGACACCCCGTTTGGGGTAACAAATCACAGTCAGACCAACACCCCGCGAAAAGAACAGCTCCGATGATGGAGGTCTGTGCGTCTGCGCCGTGCTCAGATAAAACCCCAGGATAATATTCCTGCAAAATTGCCCAAATAACTGGCATATCTGCTTGGCTCTCCCTGCCAGGAGACAGTGCAGACTTGCCTGTCAAAAATGACTTTCCTCCCACATAGGCGAAGCAGGGAGATAT
The DNA here is from genome assembly GCF_965231255.1 of Vanellus vanellus. Classification (NCBI taxonomy): domain Eukaryota; kingdom Metazoa; phylum Chordata; class Aves; order Charadriiformes; family Charadriidae; genus Vanellus; species Vanellus vanellus. The sequence continues at coordinate 12,901,769 of NC_138913.1, forward strand.
CTGCCTGTCTGCCTGCCTAATTTCCCAAACACTGCCTATGAGTAAACATCAGTTACCGGGAGGCGCGTAAGGATCATCCATCCCCCCGTCCCACTGAGCACTAACAGCCCTGTGCCATCTCTGCCCCATCTTTGATTTAAAAGGGAAACTCCATCCAGAGGTTTTTCCAGCCACAGATAATTACCTCCCACCCCGTCCCCGGTCCCAATCAATTTTTAACCAGTTATGGACCAGAGCCCAGCAGTGCCTCGGTGGGCTGTGCTGGGTGCGGAGCCCGCTGGCAGGGCAGGCGGTGGGGCAGCCTGTGCCTGGCCAGCATCCCCAGCCCACTCCTTTGCTTGTCCCCAAATCCTGTCATCCTGGCACCCACGAAAATATGAAGCGTGTGACCCGTGGAAGCTGAAAATCCCTGGCCCGTGGCTGAGCAGCGCCACTGACCTCTTTCCCTTCCAGCAGATCTGTCAGCTTTCAGCTGTCAAGATTAAAAAAACCTCATGAACCCCTACAGATACTTTCCTGATAAGGACTTATGCTGAGGTAGTTCCAACCTAATGTGAAAGTGGTTGCTTTGTTGGGAAAAATAAAAAAAATAATAAAAGGAATAAAGGCAGTGCTTGCCTTTGGATGGTTAATAGTATTATTTATTACTTATGCCTCAGCGAATCTTGCAGATCCCTGATATTAAACAGCAGAAGAGAGCCTAAGAAGAAGGATGCTGCCTCAAAGTTTTATGTTGATCAGCACGTTGAAATTAAAAGAGGGATTTGCATCACAGAATCACCGAATCACAGAATGGTCGATCCTGAACATTTTGAAAGAGGCCTCTAAAGTTCAGGCGAAAACACTGTGGCGTTGGTTGTTTTTTTTAATAACTCCTCGGATGTCTCAGCCGGTAGAGTGCTACGTGAATTTCAATTTCTCTCTTCAAATAAAACATCAATGTAATTTTTATATTCTTTGAAATGATCTGTACAATTTTGCTCACCGAAACCCTTTGATTTAGACTTAAAGGATTTCGTGACGGGATGGGAGGGTATCTGGAAGTAATGGTGAAAATGGTAATTATTTGTTTTACTGCCTCCTGAAATTCTTTTATTTCTCTGTACTATCTCTAAAAGCATGTCTGGCAATAACAAGCTGTCTCTGAAAAGAATTCAATTAAATGTATTGCCAACAGAATATTTTATAATTTTTTATACCAGTAGTTAGAGTGTTAAATAATATATTAGTAGATTTATAGACTACATTTAGGTATGACTATGAATAGCTACAGTAAAAAAACAGAATATTCATGTGAAAGCAGGGGGAAGCTTGGTTTCTGGGTTTTAAGAGTTTTTCTCCTCATCCTTCTTATTTGAGTTTCAGTTTTAGGACTTAAAAAGAATTTGATTTTCTCATCTTTTTCTGTTACTCTCAGACGGCAAGAATGTCAGCTATTTTTTGAGACAAAAATTCCCTGTGGGATTTCTCCTTGTTTTAAATAATTAAATATTAAAGGAGTATGAAAGAAGCAGGCAGATTCTGCGACATGGACACGAATCGAACGGGATAGTTATTTGCATAGGTACATGGCAGATAGGGAAGGATCGATCTCGAAGCTGTATGAAACAGCCAGTTACTCCATTACAGTGTTACAAATAGATTATTACCCATTAGAACGTAACTCTTAATGTCCTAAAAATAATTTAACTCTAGGATTATTTTTATTTAATCTGCTAAATGACAAATATATTTTTAATTCCTATAAAGCAGAAATAAAATGTCTCCCAGGAGCTGGAAAGTAAACCCAACTGCTCCCCCCCCCTCCCGCCCCCGATCCTCCTTTTTTTTTAAGAGCAATTCTTTCTTTTTTTTTTTTTTTCCCCTTCTTTTCTTTTTTTCTTTCCAAAGTCTCATCGGCTATTCTGAATTTTGCAATTTATTTCTCCTTCCCTCTCCCTCAAGAAAAACACTTTTCATCGGAAAACACGATACTTTTTTTTTCTTCTGAGCCTCCCTGCAAATTGCCTCGCTCTCTCCAGACAAGTTTCTAGGATCAACAAGTTAACCTTCAGAAAGATTACAAAGGTACAAGTGGGCTGCTTAAGAGGTGAATCATTAAACATCAGGTGAAGTATAGACTGCAGAAGGTTTCAATTAAAGTGACAGTTCAGGCATCCTTTGCCTGCTCGGGAAAGGTACGCTTTTATTGCCAGCTCAGCGTTGGGAGCTGCATCCATGCCGGGCGAGGAGGGCTGGTTCCCCCCGGCCGCGTTCTGCGCTGCCAGAGCTGCCGCCGCCGCTGTCCTCGCTCCTGCAAACAACTCCACCGGTTTCAGCGTGATAAATTCGACTGTGACAGCACTAAATATGGGAAAGGGGCCAGATCTCCCTTCTGTCCCACCCAGGCTGGAATGAAGGAGCCTGCCGCGGACCTGCCTTCCCGGAGGCTTCACCCAACGCTACTCGTTACCCCTGCCCGAGGGAGAGCAGGATCAGGCCCGCAACCTTCCCCATTACTTCCCCGAATCCTGCTCGTTTCTACCTATTATTATTTTTTTAAAGTAGTTGTGTTTTGATATGACAACATATTTAATAACAGCCCCAGGGTGGAGGGAGGAATGCGAGATCCTTGCCGAGTCGTGGAAATCCTGCACTCGTGCCGCCTCGTCCCCGCATCCCCGCGGCTGCTCGGAGTGGGGCTGGCACGTTGGCACCCCTGGCCCCCTTGCCAAATTTCCTACGGGTGCCCAGGGACTCTCTGCCCCGACGCAGAGCCGATATCTATGCGCAGAGGGCTCCGCAGGCAGCTGCCGCGGCTCTGCCCTGCACGGAGGTCCCGCGTGCTCGGAAGGGGTATGTGCAACCTTGGGCTTGTCTTTGCTGGCTTCGGGGAGTAGAGGCAGCACGGTGGTGAGGCAGGAGGTAGAGTGGGGTCAGGCCCGCAGTCCCCCTGACCTGGAGCACCGTTGTGACATTTTCTGGCACTTCTCTGATTTAAATTTTAAGTATTTCTGTGTTTTATATTTCGCTCCGGCATGTTCCCGTACGGCAGCCCCGAGTGTGGATGAGATCCTCTCCACGAGGATGCTCTAGCGACTGGGTTAATTCCCTCCTGCTAATTCCTTACATAATCCTGTGGGCTGAGATCCTCAAAAGTATTTGTGTGCCTGCCTCCCTTGGAAATCAGGGAGTTTAATTGTCTGCTAAAATTATTGTGTTTTGTTTTGAAAGCAGAGCAGGAAATAACAAACTTGAGTTTTACGAGATTTGTTTGCCTCTCTGTGGTCACAGAGCATTTCATCTACCTTCACAAGTAAATTCACAGTTAAATAGTGTACTGCCCGGTTTACCGATGGATTTTTTAGACTGTGACCAGTGGGAACTGGGTGCCAACCGAGGTTAGGGGAGCCGGCTCTTGGCCTGCCGGTGATTCTGGTCCAAGTTGGTAAAATGCGTATAGGACAATGGCAGGATCTCGCAAAGATGCTGGAGGGAAGAATCCATTAAAGGCTGCGAGATGCTGAGATAGGAGGATAATAGAGATCACGTCAGTGAGAGATGCCATCTATTACAGATAACTATTGCACAGCTGACTGCATCTCCCTCTCTGGAAATGGCTCCTTTCTTAGTTTCATTTTTGGCTATGCGACCCCAAAGAATTCCTCTCACTCCTTGGCGTTTGGCCGCTTCAGATATTTCACGCAGTAAGGAAGAAGGAGGAATCAAAATACCATGACATTGAAGTTTATTGCCGATTCTGCTCACGTCGGTTGAAATCAGTCACTAAAACCTCAGCCTGTAGGACCCCGTGCTCTGTATTTTTCTTGTCTAGGTAATCGCGATGGCAGCAGGGGGAGGTAAGTAGAAGGGAAAAGGACTGATTTTATTAGGTGTTAGAAGAGCTTATTAGAAAACAGGGTGGGGGGGCGGGGGGGTGGAGCAATAAAATCATAAAGACGGGAATTAAAACAAGTGATGAAATCCAGTCCCTGCTGACTGCAAGGGGACACTTCTCTCCACGTGCACCCTTTCTCGGTTTGGAAGATGCCCAGGCATTGATAAACGTTTTACAAGAGCCCGACTCCACAGCAGCAAGCGGTGGCGAATACCAGGAGAAAAAGTACTCGGGTGCCAGGATCAGCCCGGCAGCTTCGGAGACAGCGTTTAACCTGCTGCTGTGCAGCCTGTGGGCCCTGTTTGGGTTTGTTGTCAGCGAGCAATTTGGATCTGCAGTGTACCTGGGTTATATTTAGGCCAATTAAATTAATTGCTGGAACAGACAACCCTTTTTAGACCCAAGGCACTTTTTGCCCCTCTTCTCAATACTGTAGGGCTGATGTAGTGATTCTGGGGCTTTGGTTTGGCAGAGCATGTGTGTATTTTACATAAGAAACAGCAGCAGGGATGGATGCTGCTAGACAAATATTTGGTTAATTTTTATAATTATTAGCAATAACAATACTCTGCTGTCTCAATCACCTTTCATCTCTGAGCGTTTTCGAAATGCGAGTAAAGCCAAGCCACGCAGCTCTGCTCTAGGGGCTGTAATTAGCTTTAGCTCCACGTTGTAGATGTGGATAAAGAGGTGGAGAGAGGTGGGAGGATCGGAGAAGCAGCAGAGCCAGGGAGCGGTGTGCCGAGCAGCAGCCAACAAGGCCTGCCTGAAGCAAAGCTCTGGCCACCACCAGGATCTTGGTGGACTTGTCCTGTGAGGCAAGCTTGTGTCACCACGCCATGCTGATATTTGAGCCAGCTCCTAAGCCAGGAGCCTGAACTTTCCCTCCTGCGAGGTTCAAACGCACCCTGGCCAGGAAGGTATCCCTTGGCCACCAGCCCATGTCATCTCCCCTCAGTATCAGAAGTGGTGGGATGAGACTGTTTCATGTGGTTCTCCTTCCCAGCCCTCCTGGTGCCTGGGCTCCACACGCCAGAATCCCACAAGATGAGGACAGTCCCTCAGTGACCAAGAACAGGAGGGACCTGGTGGGCTTTGCAGCCTGGTACCCACAGCTCTGGGCCACCACATCCTCTTTGGCAGCTACAAACTTGCCAGGTTGGCTTTTTGTCTCCGGCTGCCTGTTGCAAGACCTCTTTCCCCACATGGTTCGGGTGCTTCTTCCAGGTTCTACCCTATGTTTGTTCATAGACCATTGGTCCCCCCCCATGCTTAGGTCAACTCTGAGCCAGCTTTGCCCTCCTGCTCTTGTATGGTCTAGATCTCTTGGACCTTTGTGTCCAGGCTGTGTTTGTCTTGCTTTGAAATGGGTAGAAAACTCAAGAATTTGGGATTATGCCTTAGGAAATTCAGCACCTGATTCCAAAGTGATTTAATAGATCTCTGCCCATTTCTGACTGACTGATCCTTGCCCCTCTTTTTGGCCCTGAAGCAGAGGTAGCTGAACGTACCGTGTGTCCTGCAATCTGGCCACCAACCTGGAATCCTGCATCATGCCCTTTTCACCATCTCCTTCTGCGGTTAGTATGTGGGGCTTTGGTTCATGACTCTTGTTGGATACAGCGTGGTTGCCATTCCGTGCTGTGACTCATGGACGTATGCGAAGGACTCAAATCTCTCAAGAGTGAATCCTCTGAGATTTCAGGACATGGATAAGGTGATTCGCATGGGCTTTTCCAATCTGCACCTTCCTTTAGTAGCGTCATGTCATGTTAGCCAGAATCTAGGCCTAAAACTAAGATGGGTAAGTAAGTTCTAGATATCATTTTGAAAAAAAAAAAAAAAAAGACTTAATAATCATTACTTCTCTTCTCTTCTCTTCTCTTCTCTTCTCTTCTCTTCTCTTCTCTTCTCTTCTCTTCTCTTCTCTTCTCTTCTCTTCTCTTCTCTTCTCTTCTCTTCTCTTCTCTTCTCTTCTCTTCTCTTCTTTCACTTTTCTTTCTCATGCATCAGGAATGTGTGTTCCCAGCAAGTTTCCCAGTTTAAGCCCTAAGTGCCAGCACAGAGATCCTGACTGTAATGCTGAAATTAGTTGAGCCCAGAAGATCATCAGAGCTTCGACCCGACACAAGGATTCAATCACCTAAGTATATTTTAGATCCCAATTGACCCAGTACTTCTCTCTCTTATTATCCGTGCGCAATCTCTCCTGCTGTGCCAAGATTTCTGTGTTCTTCATTTCTCTTCTGTCTCTGATGCCACAAAGTCAAGTGAATGTCTTCAAGGAAATCTCAGTAATAAAACCTATTTCCTCCTCCCTGCTGCAAAGAGAAAGCAGAGTAATAGTTTCTTTATCCATCAGGGACCGGTTAATGCCTCACTCCTCATCATCACCAAATGCAACTAATAAAGGAGTAAAGGAGATTTGGCAGTTTAATGCAGCAGCTAATTTTGTGCCTGCTGCTCTGCCAGAAAGTATTTTCACTTTTGGGTGATGCCAGAATAGCAGAGCTGATTAATTAGCCTTCTCCTGAGCAGGAAGAGCTCAGCTAAGATGCCTGCAGCCCCCAGACATCCCAGGCATTGGCCAACCTTGTTAGTAGCCGGCGTTCCCAGTATCTCAAGGGTTCATCGGTCTGTCTGTCTGGGTAAGGCAAAAAGATGATGGTGCAGAGCTTTCCCTGGGGAGGGAGCAGGTCTGTTACACAGATCAAGTCTAGCTATGTCATTGAGAGAACTGCATAGAGAAAGCTTCTAGCATGTAGATGCTGGCCAGGCACCACCGATGTGGTGGCTCACAGCGGATCACAACAGAGCTCAGCTCTACGTTTGAGGGAGGCAGCGTACAGACTTTCAAGTCCCTCTGCAGATTCAGCTTTGGGGGGGGGTGTGTGTGTGTCAGCACTGCAGCCTGCGAACACAGGCACAGGGGTCTGTGGAAGATGGCTCTCAGGAATAGGAAATACGTCTGTACAATGATCAGAAATGCAAAACAACGAAACTGCAACCTCGATGGGAGAGTGTCTCAGAAGAGACATTCACACTCATTCCTTGACCGCAAACAGTCAAATACATGGGAGACACCAGCCACATGTGAGGGCAGCCCCCCAGTGCAGCACATGCTCCCAGGACCATGACAAGCAGAGCCCCCATGCCGGCTCGGTAGTGCTCTCTGTGGGTCATTAACGCCTCCTGACCCTTCCCTGCCCTGCCTTTGACTTCCACAAGGTGTTTCAGAACAGCTTAAGCCTGAGAATAGATTAATTAAACTCAGGGACAGGAACAGACAGCTTCCATAGGGCCTGGTCATCTTCCTTTCCATGTAATTTCTCAGAGGTTTTATGGTAATGCCTGTAAGAATTTGTGAGACCAGGAAATTACTGAGTATGTTCATAGGCAGAGAAACTCCCTCTGAGCATGTGATGCGTAGGATCCAGCAAAACAAGTCCCTTGGTCTTGGTTGGGTCCCTTTAGATGTTGTGGCAGTAATGATAATACCGAGAATTTCAGTCTAGAAACTTGAACAACTTCTGCTGTCTGAGAGCCGGTGGGAGACGAGTGGCTGTGAAGAGAGGAGCAGGCAGATGGTATGGTTCAGTTCTCCTCTGGACTTTCTGCTGGGCTGCACTGTGAACCTGGGCAGGTACCCCAGCATGAGCATCTTCACTGGGGCTGGCTGCGCTGCTCTCCTAACAGGGGCAGAAAACCAAAGCACTTCATTTCATCCTGATGGAGCAATCCATGGAAAGCTGATTGTGCCTTACGAGTACCTTTATGGACCATCCAGATGGCTACCTCAGATGCGAGCACCAGCCTTGCAGATGTTCACACATAAGCCCTGTTTGGGGTTCCCTGCTCATTCCCGGTGGCTGGTCCTGCTGGGCTGGTGCTGAGCAGGTCAGAACACTGGCTGTGCCCTGGCTCGGAGCCACTCAGTGCCCAGGCTGCCTCTTTATGACCAGGGTTAAAACAGGACGCAAAGTCAAGGGAGGCTTTGGGAAATATGGGTCTCCATCTCTTCTCTTTGCTGACCCTGCAGCAGAAGGTAGATAACCATTTTTTATGGTCTAGGGAGGACGGATAGGTTAATTAATGTCACAAAGCCCTCCAGATGGAAGCCACTACAAATGCACAGTGTTATTATTATAGTGAATGCTATTTTACTATCCTTACACGGTGTCATTACTCTATTGGAGATGTTGCTGTGGGGAGCAGCACCCGCACTCTACTATCCAGCAGCAGAGAGGAAGGCCCCTTTGATCCCCCCCCCAAATCAGCTTTCTCAGGAGCTGTGCCCAGGTACAGCTGCGCTTTGCCGGGCTCTCTCTGCCAGACCTAATTTGCAGTTTGCTGGTGATTGCAGCATGTCCCACTCACCCAGAGCAGGGTGCCTGGGCTTGCTGTCCACCCTGCTCTGCCTTCACCTCTCAGACACCTCTGTGCTGTTCAAGTTGGGGACCCAACCTCGCCCCTGTGCCACTCCAGTTCCAGAGCAATGGCATTTCTGACCCAAAAAGTGCAGATCACCCCCGTCCTGAAGGTAGTGTGGGGCCCCCAGGCTATTCCTGCCTCCTGGGGCTTTCAGAGCATCACTTATGCCAGCACCATGTGTCAAGCTGAATTTCCCCACTTAGGCGCTTATTCGGGGAGACACAGGCTTAACTCCATCCTTATCCATCAGAGAGCTCAAACGCATCCTTAGCAGGCAGCAAGGGCTCGTGCCCTGTTACAGGTAGGTGAGGTTAAGGCAGGCTGTGAAGCTATCGGGTCAGAGGGAAATGCGACGTGTCTTGCAGAGAGCCTGAACAGCTGAGGATAGCCGGAACGTGCCATTTCAACGCGCCGGGCTTGCTAAACTGCAACAGGGAGAGGGGAGACCTTGATCCAGCAAAAGAGATAAGATGTTTCAACTGGTACAAAGTAGCCAGCACGAAACTGGACTGAAAATGAGAGAAGGTCGCACCTCTGAGGCGGTGCGGCCTGGTGATGGGGCGGCAGCCTTCGGGCACAGGGTGCTGCGGTGTAACGCGGAGTTAAGGGAGAACAAGCACGCAGCCACAAAATGGAAGCAGGATCAGTTCTGCATTTTTCCATGCGAAACATACTGTGCAGGCGTTTCTACTACACCATATCCAGCTTCGCGGTGAGGGGAAAGAAGCTGCTTTTCTTCCGCAGCCCAGCTTTGGTACGGCTGTGCCAGTTGGTACGAGGCCGCCGAGTTGCTCAGGGGATGCAAAGGCAAAGCAGTTAGGAAGGGTGGCCTTGGCCTTTCCCGTGGACGGCGGCGTGTGGGCGTGATGAGAGCTAGATGAGGCTGCAGCATCCCCCTGGCCTGGCAGAGCATCCCCCTCCTTCCCGGAGCGCGGCGTGCCCGGCTGCGCGGCGCAGGGGCGGGGGCGTTGCCCAGCCTGCTGTTGGCACGCGGTGCAGATGGAGCTGCGGGGGCAACGCACCGGCCCCGCGCTTTACCGTGTGCGGCGGAGATTGACCAATCAACTCGCCTTGATTCGCCTTGCTCTCCCCGATGATATCTGGAAAACATCTCAGTCCCGTCGCTCCAGCCCGACCTGCCAGATAACCGGCAGCCTGCGCATCGCTGGGACAGGGCTCGGGCAGCGAGCGAGTCCAGCTGGCAAGGAAGCGCATCGCCCGGCTGCGAGGGGACAGACCTTTCTGCTGCGGCAGTCACGAGATGGAGAAATGCTTTTTCTTCAGAAGGACTTGTTGATTTTAAAAATAAAACAGCCACGGCCTATGCCCCCAGGAATGTCTGGGATCAGGAAAATGGAAAGACATTTTTCCGTTCCTAGCGCAGTTCGCACTGTAAAACCTAAACAGTGTTTGTCCTTCTGGACCTCCCCAGCTCCACACTTCTGTGGTATTTATCAACACAGCGTTTTGGTGTGTGACATTCCTCCAGATCGCTAACACGGCTGAAGTAATGCGGTGATAGCGCCAAATTCCTGGTATCCGACAGCTTCCCCCTTCCTACTCGGAGCAGCCAAGTGGATCCAAGGGAGTGCTCCGCTCGCGGAGCAAACAGCCTGATCTGAAGGTATCTTTGGATCAAAGCAAGGCCCAAACCTGTAAAAACTTGTGCACCTGCTCAGCTCTGAGAGCATGAGTAATCACAGAGACTGAACGTATTATTTCTATCATTTATCCGTACGCGCTATTTCTATGGCTCTCTTCCCCTATTATCTCAGTCTCGTAAACATTAATGAATGGTTCTCCGGTCCCAGCACACTGCTTCATTGTTTGGGTTGCAGGTCACAGGGAATGATTAAAGTGATGGGAAAAAATGGGGGGTTGGATTTAAAAATGTCTGGTTTTATTGAAGTTTCTTTGCCTGTCTTCTGGAGCATAGGCAATTCAGGCTACCCTGATGGTGGGGTTTTGAGCCATTTCAGAAAATGTGACCCACACAAACTCAGCCAGGAGCTGTGTGCTGCTTGATTGCTCTCTGTGTGACAACACATTGGAAGAAAACCTTGCCAAAATGTTAAAACGACAGAGCTGCCCAAATACAATATGCAAAGCCTGGTCTGGAGATGTATCCTCAGGAATGAGATGTTGGGTGCAAACGTTCACTGGAGTTAATTCACACAATGGCAAAGGGCTGGGAGATATCCTCAATTCCCAGGCTCAGAGCTGGGGATGGGTGAAATTCTTTCACCTGAAACTTCCCGTGTGTGAAAAATGCAAATTTGGTGACAAATAGTTTTGAGCATTAGTGCTGGTTGTACTAAATTGTTTGTCCTGAGAAAAAAAATTCCAAGAAAGTACATTTGCAATGTTTATTTCAGTTTGAAATTCCCCTCCATTTTACTTGTAAATTACTCCAAATCAAAGTGCGGCATTTTCTCCTCACCTTTCACATTTGCTGCAATTTAAATAAATAGTCCTAGTTGCAATCTGAACTAATTCCCTCCTTCCTGACTTTTCAGAATTAGTCATGAAACAAAACTACTCCAAATTCATTTTTTCAGACAGCTCTCCTCAGAACCATTAGACACATTAACATCCACCACATAAATGAAACCACAGGCTATCAATGTTTTGAGACAGCTGTATTTCCCACCAGAAATTTGCATAGCATCACCTTTGTAGCACTCTGAATTACCCTACCAATATTTTTTTGGGGGAAAACGCAAGTTACTGTTACCAGATCTGGGATTAGGAGACTAAAAGTCCCCAAGCAAAACCCCAGCCATTCTCTTATCCACCAGTGCAGGTTGCTCCTCCTGCCAATGTGCTAGCACCAGGCGACCTTCATTCCTTACTCCATGTCTCCTCTTTGTGTCTGTCCCTAAGAAAGTGGCGTCATCCCATTTTCCTAAACCATTTCTTTCTTCTCTGGCAAAGCCATCCTGCTGAAAGATCTGGTCCAAAGAAAGGTTTAAAACGCCTTTTCAGCAACAAAGCGTGACCTTTCTGAAGGTTCCAGCAGCTATCTCTGCAAAATTTCCATTTTTGCCACCACTTAAGGTTTTCATCTCACCCCCATCTAACAAAGTGTGGTTCTCAGCAACTGGAAGCACAAGCAATTCAGCCCTCTGGGCAGTGATATTTGTCTGCATCAAGAAAATTCTTCTGATTAGACAGAAAATGGATATTTTTTTCCCCTGTAATATATACTTTTTGTGAAATCCCCCAGCTCGACTCCCCTCCCCCCTCCAAAAAAATAATAAGAGCAGAAAGAGAAAATAATGAAACCAAAAAATGCTTTTCCTGCAGAAAGCACCGTTTCCTGGCAAGCTCTGCCACCGTGCGCTCCCGCTCTGTCTCTTGGGAGGCGCGAGCTGAGAAGGTGCAGGAAGGCAACAGCTTGCCCCGGTAGTTGTGTGCGGTTCCTGCCAGCTCTCTGCCTCCCCCACCCCCAGGTGACCAGCCCCGTGGAAAGGCAAGGTTTTGCTTTTCCCACAGTGGGGAACATGAGAAGATGAGCCTTTTTGGAAGGGATTGGTTTTGCACAGTTGAGTGGTGATGAGGACCGTGGTGGGGCTGACCCTTTTCTTCGCTCTCTGGTGAGCCATGTCTTCTCATCAGGGATGCTGATGGAAGTGGCCCAGCTTGCTCCACCCAGCGTCGTGCTGGGATGTGCAGCTGAGGATTGTGTCCTTGGGTGGAAGGGCTCATTGTGGACCCCACAGGCCCAGTGCCTCCAGCAGGATGGAGGAGGCTGGCTCTGCATGGCCCCTGGGCCGGCATGCAGCACTCAGCACAGCGAGCTCACCCCACCGCCTGCACCCATGTGGAAATTAGGCAATATTTAAGGAAAAAAGATGGGGGTGGAAAAAGGGAAATGAGAAAGAGAAAGAAACACAAAGGAGATGATGATGAAATGTTTGCCCTGCCTGGAAAACTTCCCTAGCAGGGCAGGGGCATTGCGAGCAGCACTAGCAAAACACGCTGACGCTGCCCCAGAAACAGCCTGTGGAAAGATGTGGGTCAGTTAAGATGGGCGTACTCAGGAGGCCCATGCCCAGAAACGCCGGCTGTAGGAGCCCTGCTAGGCAAACGCCAGGGCACTGTCGCTACATGGCCATTGCAGAGGGGTGCCGCCAGGGCTGGAGAGGAGGAGAATGAAGAGGAGGAAGAGGGAAGGAAGGTTTGAGGAGTTTCTCTCATGTCAATGCCACAGGTCCTGGCATCACAGTTCAACTCCCCTTGCCCTGGGAAGTTTTGAGTCTTGTCTTGCCAGGTTGTGTTGGAGCAACTTGACTGAGTGAGGAAGGTCCTGAGCAAGAGAATCCAGTCTGGGCATCCTCCCCTGCTCCATCCCTTCCTCTTACATGTGAGTTTGGGGGCTAGAGCTGCTCAGCAGTTCAACAGTTAACCCCTGACCTGTCTCCCTGGCCAGGGAGTCCGTCTCCCTGCAGGGAGTTTGTGCCTTTTTCAGCCCATGCACTCTGAAGTGCTGCCCAGGAGAGCTTGGTCCTTGCAGAGCTCGGTCTGTGCAGAGCTCATTTACAAACCCTCGTGACAGGTTACTTTGCAGAGTAATCCTCTGCGGAGCGCTTTCTTCTGGGAACAAAACTCTTCCTGAGGACCGGTCCCCTGAGAGGGGCCTTGAGCTGGTACCAGCTTGATGTACTCAAGCGGGGAAAAAACTTCCTCTAAGAGGACTCAGAGTTTCTGTGTGTCTGGCAGCATCTCCCAAAGTTGTGCAGGCTCTAGTTTACCACATCTTCTGTGTCAGACACTTCCAGGGCAGGAGCCTCCATCCAGTCCCACGTGCAGCACGGTAGCAAATCCAGCACGACGAATAGCTAGAGAGGGTGTTTGGAAATGTGTCTGTCTCTCTTACAGCAGCAGAGCAGGGAGCTGGCGATGGTTCGGCTGGCCCTGCCAGGCACTGCTTGCTCCCTCCACAGCTGGCAAATGCTTTGGCACCTTCAGCTACTCCCCAAGAGATGTCTAGGAACGGAAGAGCCGTCGCCCACTTGCAAAGCCTGGCATGGCAGATTTGCGGAACGAATCAGGATGAAAGTGCTGCATATGAATAACTGGGTTTTAGAGATGCGGCTAAAGAAACTGTGCAACCACTGTTGGGTACTACCTGTTATTGCTTTCCCCAGGCCATTGGTTTGGGCTCCACAGAGATGTGCTGGATACTTAGAAACTCTCAAGTTCTGAAACTTTCCGCTCGTGTCGGGGGAATAATGAAAACCCAGCTCTAGTCATCAGGTTCTCAAATTTAATCACTCTAAAAAATGTCAGCTTTAATCCCAGCCCCCATGAATACTTTATGACATCAACTACGTGTTTACATTCCGAAGTCAGGTATTTTTTAAGGGATTGTTCAGATATTATGTAATTGAAAGGATTTTAAAATATAGAAATGCATTCATTTTCCCCTCTCTTGTTTCTGTCTTCTTTTCTGAAAAAGCCAATGAAGTCATAAAAAGCAGGTGTAATGGAAAGCAAACCCAGAAACCTCCCTGCTGAGAAATGTTGTCTAGCAATGGATTTATTTTTTTTTTTAATTTCAGCAGGAGGAAATGGTGACATCAAAATGATATTGTAACATAGTTGGCACTAAACAAGTATAAAGTGCCCTAGATGACAGCCCATCATCTCACTTGCTTTCTATGCTCTAGGTGTTGAAAATAAACCACTTGTCACATAGACCATAGATGTATTTCAGAGGCTGTGTGAGATCCAGGAACACCAGATACTGCAGCTATCCTGGGTGACTGGTTGCACCGAACTTCCCTCTCACTGTGAGGCATTTCAAAAGCATTCCAGTGGCCTCAGTGGTCCCAATGGTCAAGAACCACATCCCAGTCATGCACGGTGCACAGCCAGGGATGGGGCACCAAGCCTGTGTGGAAAATGTCCTTGGTCTTGTGCTGTCATCTGCAGCAAGGTTTTGCCTTGGCAGTCACACTGCAGCTAGTCCCCTGGCCATCCTCACCAGGAGGCAAAGGATGAGCCTGTGGGCTTGGTGGGCAACTGTCTCACTTGTCTGACATCCAAAAGTGTCCCAGCCACTGCTCAGGGCATCTCCACCTGCCTCTCAGCTACAGCTATGTGCCAGGGCCCCACTGCTGAGATGTATCTTAAGCTCTGTCCCTTGCTTTCCAGAGCCAGGCCCTGGGCAGAACAGTCATTGCCCTTTGCATCCAGGGCCCATGGCCTTGCAAGAGGTTTTGTGAGGCTGTACCACTCCCATGGGCCATGGGGAACAAGAGGGAACAGAGAAGCAAGACTTGGAGTCTGTCTTTTGGAAAAGATTTCGTCAAACATCTCTGTACTTTCCAGAGCCTTCATGTGGTACCAGCAGCCTGGTTCCCAGGGCACAAAACAGTTGCTCTGACAACCTCCCTGTGCCAGCAGCTGACAGTGGCCACACCAACATCAACAGCAGCATCCCACCACTCAGGTGCTGTATTTTGCCCCACCATGTGCACTTTACCCACCCATTCTCTGAGCCTTGCTGTAGGTATAAACTCTCCCTGCCGGGAAGCCTATTCAGCACAACTGAGTATTTGCCTGGCTCTCGCAGGCTCCCAGTGAGTCCAGCAAAAGCCATTTCAGCCAGAGGTAGGCATGTAGCAATGGCAGGGTCTAGCAGCAGCATGGGGAGAAGATTCAGTAGTGAGGGAGGCCAGCTGACGAATTAATCCTGCGTCACGACTGGAAGCTGCTTGAAATACCCAGGTGGTTTGAGGTTACCCCTCTTCATCCCTCTGACCCTGACCCTCACCTCATTCCTTCCCACGTCAGAGCTCATCCAGTCCTCACCAATCTCATGTTCATCTTTTCACCACTGGACCCCCACTCCCACTTGCTGTTCTGCAGGTCTTCCTTGCTGGGTCACTGCTCGGTTCCTCCTGCTTTGCATGGCAAGGACATGGGCTAGCTACACTTTCCTCTCCTCCTTCCCTCCTGCCCTAAGCAGGTTGGAGGAAACCAATTGAGAAGGAACTGGGTGACTCCCTCAGCCTAGCAGAGCCAGCTGACCTCCTGCAATGTCCCTCATTTAGGAAGGGACAGAGGAGTCATCCTTGTTATGTTTTGCCAGTTCCTAGGATAATGTACAGCGTGACAAAGAGGAAAGAAACCCAACCGCTTATTTGAAGACTCCAGGACCATCAGGACTGACTCAATTTGGTCTTCGTGTTCAAGTGGGGAATGATTGAGCAAGAACTTGATTTTATCAGAAGGAGGTTGTCCATTCTCTATTCCAGCAGGGATTTCTTTGGTTATTATCTATTCACGCATTTAATTTCTTTAGAAACAGCATCTGCCCAAAAGCTCTGGGCAGCCTGCCATTCCTCTGATGTACAAAGTGTACTTGTTATTGAACCTGGGAATGCATTAGCTGCTGATCAGGCCTTGGTCCTGCAAAGTCGTTCCAATATGCTTAATGCTATATGTACAGGAGATATTCAGAGGAACAAAGCTAAGTTTGCCATTTCTCTTTGTGTTACTGAAGTTACAGTGAGTCACATTCTGACCAATTTTAGGTGCTGTATCATTTTTCCCCTTCCCTGAAAGACACGAGATCCCATCCCACCTGGACATGTGGAATGCAATGATCCTTTCCTACTTGTGAAGTTATGTCAAGTAACAAGTGTTTTCAGCAGATGTTATTTGCTCTATGATTCTCTAGAAAGATCTCAAGCAGGGCAGTTCTGCTTAGTTGCAAGCATATGGTCTTGTTGTCACTCTCAGGAGGACTGGATGAGTCCACCAAGTGTCCCAGGCTTGCATCTGGGGACTGATTTAAAACAAGCACCAGAATCTGTGCACGGATTGCAGGTCAGTAGAGCAACTCAAGCACTTTAGGTAGCTCCAATGAAGTGACATAGAACCTCCTTCTACTGTTCCCTGCACAAAAGCAAATAATCCCTTTGCACAAGGGTTTCTGACAGCAAAAATATCCAGAAGAAAGAGGATCCCAGAAGACTCTAAATCTAGAAAAGGACAAGTTCCTTCTAAAATATGCACGGATGCCTCTGGAAGAATTTCCAGCTGTAGTAACTACCAATAAAACCTATTTTACACCTTTGCGACCAACTGAACTTATGCAATCACTCTGCTTCTTACATAACGCTGGCAAAATGCCACCCCCTCCCTGTTCTGGAAGAACCAAACTGACGTGTTAAAAGAACATGATTGGAAAGGCTGGCCTAGGCCATTACTTTGCTGGAGCACTTAAAGGACATGTGGAATACACTCGAGATGCCATGAAATAATAGCCCATGTCAAACGAGTTCTAGGTCTCTTAACGCGCCTTGATCTGGCCACTGAACACACCTGTTTCCAAACTGGGGTGACATGTCGCTCCTTCTTTGGGAGCGCATGGGTGGACCCAGACATGGTCTCCTCTGCTCCACCCAGATCAAGGGGGTGGGTGAATCCAAGAAGGCATCATGGCAGGAATTAACCAAGTGGGGAAACCCGTGCCATTCCCATCCTCCACCACCCTTGCCTGCAGCTCATTTACAATCAGTCCCTGACGAGGAGGTGAGCACAGGCCAGTTCCCTGGGCAGCGCCAGTTTCCCTTCCTTGGTAGAAAGGAGCTTCCCACTCCTAGTTAATGGTGGACCAGACTCAGGCCCTTCATCCCACTGCTGCAAGCACCCTGCTCGAAGTCATTGCTGCCGAGGATGTTCTCACTCAGCTCATGTGGTTGAGTGGAAGTGTAGTGGGAAGGGATAGCATAGCTGCTGGGAATGCTTGAGTTTGCCAGGCGAGGGGATTTGCTTTCCTGTGGGCAATGTTCCTTCTAGCTCTGCTGTGGGAGTGTAAAGGAATAGTGGAAGTTGAGAAATAAATGCGAAAGTGCAAAAGCTGCTGAGAACCCTCAATGCATTTTGTGGACATTAAAAATAAACAACCCTAAAACAACTTCTGTGGACTCCAGAAGTGAAGAGGAGGCATGAACACGTGCAGCCAGGGACCTCCATCCTCTCCATCAGCACTGCGGCTCTTTGCCTTGTGGCGGCTTGGGTCCAGTGCTGGCGTAGGAAGGACCGTGCAAGGTCCATGGAGGGGTGGGCAGCACCAAGGGGTCCCAGGCCCTGAAGCTGCCCATGCCGCTAAGCAGCAGAGTGTGCAGGAGCCCTGCTGGGTGCAGGAGCCAGTGGCGCAGATTCAGCCTGTGTCGGAGCGAGCGCTTCGGCGTAAACACCGGGGTGGGGAAGGTGTCTGGGCCAGGGCAGGCTCAGACCTGCGCGGCGTTGGCAGCCCGGCTTTCTCCGTGGAGTTTCTGATTTCGGGAGCAAAGGCGTTCCGATAAAATGTGCCCGTGCCCGGCATGCCAAGCCATCACCAGACACCGCTTAGACTGTGGTCTTCTTCAGCCCCTTTCTTTGCTTGTCTGCAGCAGCTCCTCTGTTGTACAGATGGAGTTACGGGCACAGGCTTCTAATAGAATAAATAGTTTGTGTAAAAAAAAAATTATTGTGTGGTTATTGCCCTCTTAAATCTGCTCATAAAGGGCTACAACAGGCGAGGGAGGAAATTACTGCCGACCTGCAGCTGGTCAGCTTCTGTGAGGGCTCCGTCCAAGCTCGGCATTTCACACTTTGCTTTTCAAGATGTCATCTCATGAAATTTTACAAGCTCAGTGGGAGCAGGCGAGGTCAGTGCCTTAATGGGAGAGGAGCGAGGCGATGCTGGGAGCGGGTGCACTGGTTCGGCAGGCGGTGCTCTTGCCTGCGCCCGCGGTGCCGTGCCATGCCGTGCTGTGCCGGGGGAGCCACGCTCCGGAGAGGGGCTCTGATCACTTCAGTAGCTGCAGATCTCGTGGCATTGGTTTTCAGGACCACTGCGGTGGCAGCCCCAGCGGCCAGGCCAAACTCCTAGTGGGTTGGAGACAGAAGGCCACCGAACAGGTTTGAAGGGATGAGGAAACATTTAGGTCATTTTTATCCAGAGCTCGTCTGCTATCTCTAAATCTTGCCAAGTGGGCACAACACCAGGAACAGGAGGTGAAGTGCAAGAAAAAACAATGCCAGGCTTTTTTCTTTCTTTTTTTTTTTTTTTTTCCACCTCCTTCTCCTCTCTCATCAGTTTCAGTGAGATTACACCAAATGCAACACATTTGAATGCACGTGGCACGATGGAGATGCGGGTGGTTTTAGGGGAAGGTAGCCAAACTGGTGACCCGACTAGTTTGGTGGAAACTGAATTCCATTGTTTGGACATCAGCTTGTTGGCACAGAATGAATGGGTCGTCTCCACCACCTCCCCACGCGGGGTCTGGCCCAGCCGCACTTGCAGGGAAGACCACCGGGATGCGGGAAGGGTCTGAGCTGGTCTTCACAGGGTAGAGCAAGGGCTGCACACAGGGCGTGAAGGGAAAGAGATCCCATTAAACTCCTAGATTCTCCAGAACACTGTGTTTTTGAGGACAGAGTGGAATATTTATTTTTACCCCTTATCCTGTCTTCTCCTGGCTCTGGAGCAACGTGGGCTGTACACACAGTGTAGGATGTGAGCACATACTGTACATCTGAGGTGAGATGAAACACAAATATGCCTTTTCATAATAGCATTTACACCTGGAAGAGAAGACCGGTTTATTACCTTGGTAAACAAAAGTTAGAATTCAAGCA
Source organism: Vanellus vanellus (assembly GCF_965231255.1). NCBI lineage: Eukaryota > Metazoa > Chordata > Aves > Charadriiformes > Charadriidae > Vanellus > Vanellus vanellus. Next base: position 12,920,721 of record NC_138913.1, read on the forward strand.
AAGTACAAACTTTGCCCCGAGCTATTCTGACAGCGCACCTTGTGTTTGTGAAGTGAACTCGGCTGCTAATGTGCAGCGTGAAGCAACGGGGCCATTTCCACCCCTCCCCCACCCCCTCATCTGAGGCCCAAAGTTTAGAAATTCTTTTTTTTTTTTTTTTTTTTGAGGGGGTGCTGTTAGGTGCTGGGGTGCTTCTCGGCCACACCAGCCAAGGTGGTCGCTGTTGATGGGGAGGGCTGTGTGTGGCATATCTCTGCTGTGCATCAGGTTTTCTTTCTCTCCGGAGAGGGTGAGGACTACAAGGTGTCTAGATTTAGCAATATGCGCTGTGCCAAACTGAGACTTGTGCCGCAGGGATATGTTAATGGGGGAGAAGCACCTACAGTGCTTCTCTGCACATGGCAGCAACACTGAGTCCCAGCTCGGCACCTTGGAGGACATGAGGACCACGGACATGGCTACACCATGAGAGGGTGGCTCTCAGATGTCCAACACTCCAGTGTTACAAGACCTGGACGAGGCTCTGGACCACTTGGAAACTGTCCTCTTATGTTGGACACATGGGCCTAAACCCAAAAGCCTCCTGGGAACCAAATTTCACTTCACTCCCATATTGCACGAAGGAGGAAGCTCTGCCCTGTGCCCCAGCTTGCTTTGTTACAGTCCACACAACCTGCAACTGGGCAGGGAGGAAGGGGATCCAGATAGATCCAAGAGGAGCTGGAGCAGCAGGATGTGTCTGGCACCATGCTCCCAACCCATCAATCCTCAGTCATTTTTCTCTATGCCAGAAGACAGATCCTGGACCAGGCATAAGGCTGGCTCTGGGCTGGCCTGCTCTGTATCCTCATTAGGCAGCACCATGTGCTAAGGGCAGAAAACTGCCAGCTTGGCCTGAATAAAAGGATGAGCTTGTTTGGGTAAAATTTACAACCATCGTCAAATTCCTAGCTCAAATATTTGACCGAGTAAAATCTCAAACTTTCTTCGCAAGTTTGAGAAGTCTGTACAATTTCACCCTGTTATCATTGATGCCTTTATTTAATTCTGGTAACAAAAGGGTAAGGAGTTGCAGCCAAACTGTGTCAGAGAGGCTTTTATCTTCAGGATCTGCAGCTCATAGGAAAGACTGGATTTCTGGTGAGACTGTTCTCTTGAAAAGTTTCTGAAGAATCCCCACTCCTGGGTGTTACTTTCAAAAATTTAAATTGACCTCGCTGGGGCTCCACGGAGCCGGTGTGCCCAGTGTTGCGGTGAGGATGGAGGCACGCCGAGACAGCGGAGCTCTGCCTGCTGCCTGGCAGATGATGGTGTCCCCCTGCAGTGATATCTGCTGGCCCAGATACGGAGGTCATTAACAAGACGCTGTGTATCTCACCAGGCCACGTATCTTACTGCAGGTCACTGCCTACTTTTTCTGATGACTTAAACACTTTCATCACTCTGTACAGGAGCCGTACCACCAAGGGGAGATGAGCCTTTGAAAAATCTTGCCCTTTCCTAGACCACAGTGTTTTTGCTGGTTGTTTTATTTAGCTCTGTTGACCCCAGAAACCTCCAGGGTTACTTTAAGGAAACAAAACATGTCTGTTGGCGAGATGCAACTGATCTAGGAAATACACCAGGTATTTATTCTCCGAGCCCCACGTCTGGCAGTAAGAACTTATTCCTTATACCTTGTGCGAGCCCAGCTACTAGAGCATGGCACGCACATGGCAACTTATCTGTGCTGCGATCTCTTTGGGCTGCTGGGAGGGGACCTTCTAGCATTATGCTTTCAAGGGAAGAAAACCAGGAGCCTGGATGGTAAAAAAATGATGTCTACAACCACATATTTTTCTGAGTCATTGACTGCTCTTTGTTTGCGTGAGGTGGAACGTCACCCTCCTAAAAGCAGCCACTGCCACAAAGGGGCAGACACATAGGTAGACCTTAGAAAACAACACTGAATTCATTCGTCATATGAAGTGCAGCAGAGACTCTCAGTGGAGGCGAAGCATCCGCAGGGATATGTTAGCAAGTGCCCTCCGCCTAGGTGAGGGGTCCCTAGAGGAAGTGCCTTAAATCAAGGAGGCGGTGGAGGACATGTCAGAGAAGAAATGCTTACTCAGCTCTCTGATCATAACTTCAATTGACCCACTCACTTTGCTGGATTACAAGATAAAGTCATGAGGGTTAAATTTAATCTGAATATAACAACCACATTAATACAAGTGTGATTTCAATTTGTTGAATGATGGCTTTTGAATGGAATGATGTTTATTGCAAGGTCTTAAAAATTCTTGGAAGATGAGTGCTTACAGAAATTAAATGCATTTCTGCATAGGATTTGTTTAACCACATCAAACATGCCTAAGTATACATTGTACAACTGTGGGGCTCAGTTCTGATTAGAGATACAAGATTCCCCAGTGCCGCTTCTGCAGCAGTATGACATAACTTTGCCTGGCTGTTCTAGTCCCTTTGCTTGAGTGATTAAAAACAAGACCAGGCAAAGCAATGAATATAGCCCAGGGGAAGATTCTGCCTGGCTCATGAGAGATTGCAAATGGACCTAATAGATCACTTCCATCTCTAACTTCTTTAGAATCTGTCATGATTCTCTCAGGCATGTGTGACTGTATGTACGGAGTTGCAATGGGTCCAGAGATGAACAGAGCTGTATCTAAACCTGAGAATGGCTGTGTGAACTGTGGGTTCTGGTCACTGTTATATGGGGAGGGCTTGCTCCATCTCCAATTTACCTGTCTTTAATCCAGACCAGAACAAGTCTTGTCATTTATGAATGTCTGCTCCATTTCTTTGCGTGTGATACCCAGCATAGCCATGGGATTTACAGCTGGTTCCCAATGGTGCAGGATCTGGGTCTGTTCTGGAAAAGCGCCCTTTTTCTCAGTGCTTGTGTTTGATCTAAGTTTGTTTCTACAGTGTACTTCCAGAAAATCTCCAATGGGAGACAATGCAGTGACTGGACAACAACTTTGTGCACTTTGAGGCACCACTGGAGTGGCACAGCCACACCTGGGCTCCAGGCAAGATGGGGCATATTCTACTGGTTGTATTGGCATTTGCAGTATCTGCACCAGCGCTTTGCTTGGGCTCCAACCACCTGCATGTGGCAATGAGACCAGCTCCATTCACTTCAATAAACACACCACACCACTGCAACACTACTGAACAGCTGCCTTGTGCATGGCGAAAGCGTGATGTGGATCACGGTGCAAAGCAGCTTTGTCCAGCGTTCCCTACGATGGATCTCTTCTGACATTGCTCCTCCCTGATCCTGGTCAAAAAAGAAAAGCTATCCAAGCATCTCCAGTATTGAATAGAGAGCCCCATAGGGGATGTCTCCTTGTTATGAGCAAAGATGAGCCTGGGAACAGCTGTCTGTACACCAAGCTTCCTCTCCATGTGCTGGGCATGAGCTTAGCTGCAGCTCAAAATTGCAGCTGAGCCACGAGAGGCATCCTCTGCTTAGGAAGGGCTGGCCATGGGATGACCACTGTGGACGGAGCTGTAGCATGCTTGGGTATGCCTGTCCCTCCATGAACAAGAGCTTGGCTAACATTATAGCCCCAAACAGGTTCAAGATCTGAAGGAACTGCAGAGTTCTCAAGCTTGAGTGGACCCAATGCCCTGCTTGGGTGTGAGGATTTATGATGCGAAGGGTCCAGGGAGCAGAGTCTGAGATTGCTCAATGGACAAGGCATGCACATCTCAAGAGTCCTTCTGGGGCAGCGCTCAGTAAGGGACAGGGATCTCAGGTTTGCACCTGCGATTGCCCCTGCAAACCCTCCGACACAGAGGTGTGAGCTTGCAGAGCTGGACTATGGACATGGGCTGAAATGGGGTTTATTTCCCCATACGCAGATGCCACTATCAGGTGTGTCTGCTGTTGTGTGCTCCTGCGAGTGACTGAGACTCCCCGGACAGCCCCATGTGCACACATCCCCTCCATGCACCAGAGGAGAACACAGCAACTCTTGGAACTGGGAGGTGAGAGGAAAGAGCCCCATTCAAAGACATGAAATGCTCAGTTCAAAGACATTTTAAAACTTCATAGTTATTTTCTCCATGCTGCGCTGAGTCTGCCCCTTAGCGTTAATACAATTGTCATATTAAATCCATAGTAAACCTATTGTATAGAATATAGCTTTCTATTTGTTACTTATTAAACGTATCAATAATCAGCTTTGTCCTAAAGCAGAAGACATTCCCAGCAAATGCTTGCCTACCTAAGCTAATGAAAAATGTTGAATAACTATTCAGTTTGCAATTCACTAAGTATTTCTTAAATACTGAGGCAACAATAATAATAGTCTTCGTGCTTTCATTTCTTCTCTTATTGAAGCTCTTAAAGTGCGTTACAGAGGGCAATCGATAAGGTTTCACAACAAGAGGGAGTTGGGCATTGCTTTGATGAAAGCATTATTTGTTAGGAAAACACTGAAGAGTTTCAGACTTGGAAAAGCCTTGAGAACTTCCCCAGATTTCTTTGCAGGATCTGCTTCCTTATGGAGGTTGTCCCTCCCCAAAATACTACTTTACCCTTCCCACAGAGCCCCATTAGGATTTTGAGGGATGTCCAGGGGCCTGGCCAATGCAGTGTCCACAGAGCAGGCCTGGCTGTGACTGTTCCTTTGGGACATGGAGTGTCTCTGTCCCACTCCACGCTGGGGTTTGGCTGGGCTCATCAACCCCACAGAACGTCTGCCTTCGCTTGTGCTCAGCGTTGGGGTCCATACCAGGAGCGAAAGCAGACGGTCTTCAGACAGACAGAAAGATGCTGCAAGGGGAAAGGGGGAAGACTTGTTCTTCATGCTTGCTAAGGCTCAGCTGCAAACCATGGGCTTACGCTATAGCAAGGGGGGGGCTAATTTAGAGATGAGGGGGCAGCCAGGAGAGAGATGCTCTGCAAGTGATTGCATGGTAGCAGGAAAAAAATCTATGTCGGGAGATTTCCAAAGAAAGATGAGACAGTGCCTTCTCCAAAGGGCTCAGGCAAGGTCCCGGCAGAGCATTCCCAAGCCAGCCATGGGATGCTCTGGTTTGGTGACCTGGGCCTCTTGCTGCCCAGCTTTGCATGCAGGAGCATCGCTCATTGCAGTGTTATTTACGGCGAGCGGCTGAGAGCCCAACCATCTGGAGCCCAGCCCCACTAATCATGTCCTCTGCCAAAATAAATTGAACCTAATTGGTTGGAAAAGGAGGAGGGGGAGAAGAGCAACAACAAAACCACCACCAACAACAAATACCCTAACTCACCCCAACCTAATACTCAAAACAAATCATTAAATATCATTTAAAGTCAAATTGTACCAACTGTCTGACTGAGGCTTGTCCAAGTTTGGCCTTATCAGCATTCAGCACTGCTGTCCCAGCATGGACGAGGAAACACAAAACGACAGTAAAGGGTGAGCTGGGGAGACAGAGCCCATGCTCTTCTTCACTCCAAGGCCCTTTATGCACTTCTGGAAGATAGAAAAAAAAAATCTAGCTGAGAAACAGGTCCATTGATTATCTTTGCTTAATCTGGCTAGAAGATGTCTCTCTCATTTCTGCTCTCTGCAGGCAGTGCAGGAGCTCGTGCCTCCTGGCATTGGGATTGGCATGGTGCTCAAATTTTTTACGGCTGTGGGTCAGCTCTAGGCTTTGCTGAAGCTCTCGGCAAAAAAGCCACCCTGCAGCCTTTCTCCTGGCCCATCCCTTCTTCCATGGAGGAGCTCAGGGCCATCTCTTAGAGTCCACCTTGGTACCAGGACATCCAGAGGCACTTCCCCACCTCAGGGTGATACCGAGGGAGGAGAGCAGCCGGTGTGCCTGCACCTTGGAGACCTCTGTGCCTCAGTGGTCTTCTTCTGCCTTGGGGGTCTCCTGTTGCCTTCTGCTTTGGTGGGTTTCTCACTCCACCTCGTCACTACAGCATCTGACCTTCCTCCAGTGGCAGGCGCGGTGGCATGGTTAACATCTGTTGCTTGTTTTTTCTCTCCCCCTCTCCCTGGGGGAGGACCGTGTGCAATGTACTGTTCTCTTCTTTTTTGTTTTGTTTTCTCTGTGTGTGTGTATACATATTTTTATATATGCATAGGTGGAAAAGCAGATACAGGCATGGATTTCCCAGCTCTTGCCTTCCCTCCCACTCACAGATTAATACCTCTGAGGATGCTGCTTTCTCCCCAGAAATAAGAGCCAGGCTGTTTGGCTGCACAGTCTCCCATCCCCAGTGTATCCTGGCCCCGGATCTGTGTTTTAGAGAATGCAAGCATGGAAAAATATGTCAACGTGTCTTACACCTACCAGGTGAGGGATTTGGTCTGGTTTTGGAACTGCTTTTCTTCCTAGGCAGGTTGCAGTTTCCAAAATGCTGTGGTTTCCCCCCAAAAATCTTTCCACCAGAGGACTTTCTCTTAACCATGGAAGGAGACGGTGCTGTTGGGCCAAAGAAGAGATGTTGGCATCTGGGACTCCTCTCCTGGACGCGGTGTGTTTCCTGAAGCAGAAGTTTTTATTTCCCATTCCAAGTCTGTGGCTCGGGTGCGATGATAAGGTTGGGTACAGAGGGGTGTGTGCCCACACCTGTCAGTCACCCACTGGAGAGGGTCCCTGCTCCCACACAACAGGGCGCTCTGTGCCCCGTAGGTTTCTTCTCTGCAGCGGTTTTTACGCTTGTAACTAGATGGGTACAGAGAGGGAAGTCCCAGTTGAAAGCTGTCAGAAATTATTTTCCAGACTGCGATTTTCCCGAACCTTCATGCTTTGTCTCAGAGGTGATGGAAATCCTCTGGACTTGTCTAGGAGGAACATCTCTTGGGACATCTCCTAGATGTTTCAAACAGCAGTAGTGGGAAGACAGAAATGCTTCGGATGCTGTAGATTTTTTTTTTTTCTGCCTACAAGCCAGCACTGCCTTCTAGGCAGGCGGTGCGTGGATAAAGATCACCAGAGGGAGAATTCCCCAGACATTGTTGACAAGGTGAGAGATGTTTTACTTATGCTTCAAAAAGCTCTTGTCCTCTTTTTCCCTCTCCAGTGTGGCTTATCCATTCCCTGTCTGGAAACACTTTCTCCTTTGCTCTCTGTGAACCTCCTCCACAGAGCTCAGTTCCAGTTCTTGCTTTTCCATTTTCCCTGCCATTTCTTCTGCCATTATTCCAGCTATAAAGGACTTCCCAGTCCCTTCCTCATCCAACATTTTATAATCCCCTCCAAAAATGACTCAAGCTTCATCCTCCAACCAGTGCTGTCCCTTGTAGCCCCTGTTCCTTGCAGGGAGGTGTTGCTGTACCCCATGCCGGTTAGAAGCCTCCTCCTAATTTTTATCCCAAATATTTTCAAACAGCAACTGATCCCCCATTTGTTCTCATGCCAACAGGATCTTTTAGCTTGGATAGCTCTTCTCCCACCCTGGTGTTCATGCCTCTGGTGTATTTACAGACAACAAAGCTATGCCCTCTCCGCCTTAGTTTTGCTAGACTAAACAAGCCAAACTCTCTTGAATGTGGGTGAGAAACACATTCCAGAGACCTGCCGAACCTGGGACATTGACGGGAATGGCTGCTGGGGGGCCCTTTGGGGTGCTGCGATGCTTTTACTTTAAGTTGCTGGAAGCAGGGTGTCTCTCTGACTGCCAGAACAGTTTATCTTCCTCCATCCCCATCCCTGGACAATTTCTCCGCCTTCTCCTGCTGGACAGTTCCCACGCTCCCCGCCACGCTCGTCCTCCTCCAGCTCTGGGCTCGCTCTCGGACCTCTGCCTGCTGAGAACTGCTGCCTCTGCCCATCCGCCTAACCTCCTGCACTGGATTTTTGGATGGCAAAGCTGTTTGTGTGGGTAAACGCCCTACCACGTGGGCGGTCAGGCTGCAGAGCCACCTCTCCTTCCTTCCTTCCTTCCTCTTCCCTTCTTCCAGTTGCTGAGGCCACTGTAAAGCCACGTGCAGCCCCTGCGTTTCATCCTTTCTGCTCTCTGAAGGGAAAGACCTCTGTAATTCTTGGGGCTGGTCATTCCCTTGTGCATATGAATTTATTCAGCTAGCAGCCAGCAAACGCCTGTTGTCTGGGGCATGTTTGTGCTGCTCTCATATTCGGTAAGGACATAACCAAATAAGCTCGTATCTGGCTACCCCATGTCCTGCAGCTGCGAGCTGTGCCTCAGCTTACCTCTGTGCCATCCCTTCCCGAGTGAAGGAGTTTTTATTTAAGCGTTTTGAAGAGATGAAGTTACGGGATGGGGAAGAATCGTAGAATCATAGAATCATAGAATGGTTTAAGTTGGAAAGGACCTTGAACATCATCGAGTTCCAACCCCCCTGCCATAGGCAGGGACACCTCCCACTAGACCAGGTTGCCCAAGACCACGTCCAGCCTGGCCTTGGAACACCTCCAGGGATGGGGCCTCAACAACCTCTCTGGGCAACCTGTTCCAGTGCCTTATAACCCTCAAAGTAAAAAATTTCTTCCTAATGTTTAATCTGAACCTGCCCTCTTCCAGTTTGAAGCCATTCCCCCTTGTCCTATCATTACATGCCCTAGTAAAAAGTCCTTCCCCAGCTCTCCTGTAGCCCCTTTAGGTACTGGCAGGCCGCAATACGATCTCCCTGGAGCCTTCTCTCCTCCAGGCTGAACAGCCTCAACTCTTTCAGCCCCTCCTCATAGGGGAGGTGCTCCAGCCCTCGGATTATCCTCGTGGCTCTCCTCTGGACACGGTCCAACAGGTCCATGTCCTTCTTATGTTGGGGACTCCAGACCTGAATGCACTACTCCAGGTGGGGTCTCACGAGAGTGGAGCAGAGGGGCAGAATCACCTCCTTTGACTTGCTGGCCACACTTCTGATGCAGCCCAGGATACAGTTGGCCTTTTGAGCTGCGATCACACATTGCTGGCTCATCTTGAGCTTCTCGTCAATCAGCATACCCAGGTCCTTCTCCTCAGGGCTGCTTTCCAGCCATTCCCCACTGAGCCTGGATTTGTGATTGGGATTGCCCTGACCCAGATGTAGGACCTTGCACTTGGCCTTGTTGAACTGCATGAGGTTGGCTTGGGCCCACCTCTCCAGCCTGTCCAGGTCCCTCTGGATGGCATCTCTCCCCTCCAGCGTGCCTACCTCACCAAAGGGCTTGGTATCATCGGCAAACTTGCTGAGGGTGCACTCAACCCCACTGTCCATGTCTCCGACAAAGATGTTGAACAGTACAGGTCCCAGTACCTACCCCTGAGGAACGCCACTTGTCACTGCTCTCCACTTGGACATCAAGCCGTTGACCACAACTCTTTGAGTGTGACCATCCAGCTAGTTCTTTATCTACTGAGTGGTCTATTTATCGAATCCATGTCTCTTCAATTTAGAGACCAGGATATTGTGTGGGACAGTGTCAAACACTCTGCACCAGTCCAGGTAGATGACATCAGTTGATCTTCCCTTGTCCACTGCTGCTGTAACCCCTTCGTAGAAGGCCACCAAATTTGTCAGGCATGACTTGTCCTTGGTGAAGCCATGCTGGCTGTCACCAATCACCTCCTTGTTTTCTTCACAGAATCATAGAATCATAGAATTGCTGAGGTTGGAAGGGACCTTTAAGATCATCAAGTCCAACCATTAACCTACCCTGACAAAACCACTTCTAAACCATGTCCTCAAGTACCACATCTACCCTTTTTTTAATCACCTCCAGGGATGGTGAATCCACCACCTCCCTGGGCAGCCTATTCCAATGTTTAATAACCCTTTCAGTGACAAAATGTTTCCTAATATCCAACCTAAACCTCCCCTGACATAACTTGAACCCATTTCCTCTCATCCTGTCACTTGTCACCAGGGAGAAGAGGTCAGCCCCCACCTCTCTACAACCTCCTTTCAGGTAGTTGTAGAGGGTGATAAGGTCTCAGCCTCCTCTTCTCCAGGCTAAACAACCCCAGTTCCCTCAGTTGTTCCTCATAAGACTTGTCCTCCAGACCCCTCACCAGCTTTGTAGCCCTTCACTGGCCATGCTCCAACACCCCGATGTCCTTCTTGTAGTGAGGGGCCCAAAACTGAATGCAGTACTCGAGGTGGGGCCTCACCAGTGCCAAGTACAGGGTGATAATCACTTCCCTAGTCCTGCTCACCACACTATTCCTGACACAGGCTAGAACGCTGTTGGCCTTCTTGGCCACCTGGGCACACTGCCGGCTCATATTCAGCCGGCTGTCCACCAACACCCCCAGGTCCTTTTCTGCCGGGAAGCTTTTGAGCCACTCTGCCCCAGTCCTGTAGCGCTGCATGGGGTTGTTGTGACCCAAGTGCAGGACCCGACACTTGGCCTTGTTGAACCTCATACCATTGGCCTCAGCACATCTGTCCAGCCTGCCCAGATCCCTCTGCAGATCCATCCTACCCTCAAGCAGATCAACACGCCTGCTTAGCTTAGTGTCATCTGTGAGCTTACTGAGGGTGCATTCAATCCCCTCATCCAGATCATTGATAAAGATATTAAAGAGAACCGGCCCCAGCAGAGTTTCCAGGAGGATCTGCTCCGTGATCTTGCCAGGCACAGAGGTGAGACTGACTGGCCTGTAGTTCCCTGGGTCTTCCTTATTTCCCTTTTTGAAAATAGGGGTTATGTTTCCCCTTTTCCAGTCAGCAGAAACCTCTCCAGACTGCCACAACTTCTCAAAGAAAACAGACATACGGTACAGGTGCCTTTCCCTGGGCTGAGAATTGCAGTGTGGATGAAAGGTCTCGTTTTCCTTTTGCTCAGCCTGCTCAAGGCGCTTGGCCCAGTGGGTTTCGTTTTTCAAAAGGCACTTTCCAGCTCTCACAAAGGAGAGCGGATCTGGTTGTCTGGGTTTGCAGCAGGGCAGGTGTGCGTTGGGGAAGGGCCTGGTTTCAGTGCATTAGGGTTTTTTTTAACCAGTGAAAGGATTGCCATCAGATTTTTGAGGTGAAATACTCGGGGGACCACTGGCCTCCCTGTAAAGACGAGGTTTTGGTCGAGCTGCAGTGCTGCGGGCTGGGGTGCGGAGAGCTGCCCAGCTGATGGCCGTCAGAAGCGGGGAGGAGCAGCTGTGGTCAGCTTTCTCTTTTTGCGATTTCCCCTTTTTCGTTATGAGTTCTTGGCCAGGCTGCATCCCCGACCTGCGAGGCTCCTGCAGCAGCCTGCGGGCAGCGGCACACAGAGCAACACATTCATATCATGAAACCATACGGAGTGCTGCAATGTAACAGCCTTCCTGAGGGCTCTGCGTGCGTGTGTGTGTGTGTCTCTGTGCATATACATATGTTGGTGTTTCAAAACGTGATTTAAGAGCACAACGAGTGAGGAGAGTTTGGCGGGGAATAAAGAATGGGAAAGTAACAGTATAAATATAATGAATTTCAAATCTAGGACTACCTTGCTTCATTTTAAGAAAGCCTTGGGAACAGTGTATTTCAGCTACAGCTTAATATATATTTGCCAAAGAGTTATACTTAATTTCATACAACACATTGTTCCTGCAGAGCACCAAAAGCACTTTGCAGAAAGGCAGCAAGCTATTGAGTCAGGTTTGAAGCCTGGAGCTGTATCCTTGAGACACTCTTTTTTTGAGACAACCTTGGCTTAGACTATTTTAAAGCCTCATGAAACTCGGATTGGTAATTTCTCTTCCCTAGCACAAAAGAGCTAGCTACAGTAAAAGTTTGAGCCGTACCTGAGAGTGACAGAGCTCTGCCAGGCAGCCGATCTATGGCCGCGGGACCCCTCAGTGTGGGATCCTTACCCTGAAATCAAAAACTGGACACTGAGCCTATGACCGTCTGAAGCAAATCCCTGTTCTTTCTCGCCCACAGCCCAGGAGAAACGAAGACAAAGCCGTATGTGACAGGTATTTGTTGCCCAAGTGAAAAGCACCTAAATAACATGATGAGCAAACTGGTGTGAAAGCCCAGGAGAGAATTACACACCACACACAGTTGCACATGTGGGGCAGTGACAGCCCCGGTGGTCATCCAGCAGCTGGGGTCTGGTTTTCCTGATCCTCACTTGTGGTGCATGGGGCACCTTTCAGCAGTCTGTGGAGAAGTCTGTTCTGCTCACGAGAGCTTCTGAGCTGGAAGCCGGAGTCCTGCGCTGCTTTAGGGTGCTGCAATGTAAACTCAATGGGTTTCTGACACCTGCACTGTGCAAAACATGGCAGTTTCAGTTCGCAGTGGCTTGGGCAATCACTTTCCATTGCCTTACCTTTGTGCCGGCTTGAGTTTTGCTTTCAGTTTAGGGTTCGGGCTCACCCAAAATCTTTGAGGTGAAATGAGCTCAATAGAAAGTAGCATGAAAGAGGACACTACCCGGATTTCCTCCAGCCTGGGCCTGTGTTCTCTAGAAACGCACACGAAACTTTGAAATTGGAGGCTGGTTCATGTTTTTAATAATATTGTAAACAAAAATATGAATCAAAATATTTGCTACCTTCCAACCCATGATATAGGAATTTATTTGGCTGCATCCCTGAAAATCTTTAAAGCGGCGTCTTGGCTCTTTCGCTCTAGAGCTTGCACTGAATCCTTTGCATGGGCAATTTGGCTGCTGTGACTTTTCCTCTTGAGTTGGAGTTGGTTCCAACATTTCTTCTTTTAGTTCTCAGTGTACCAGCAAATCATCTCTTCCTGTTGGAACCAGATATCACCCTGATAGTCTGAGGGGTGAAGTCTGAATTGAAATCATAATTTAGCTGCTGTGTGATTTCCTTTCCTTCAGTATTTGTCTTGAGTTGTCCAGCAAATCTCAGATTTTCTTACAGGCTTCCTACCTCTGATCCGTTGCAGAAAATTTTGGAAAGTCAGCTTGATAACTTTATATCCTTGCCCTTCACGTTTTCTCCCCAGCCCCCCAGCTGCCTCTGACCTGCTATCCGCTGTATGCTTCTTCATGGAGTCCAGGCTGGAGTTCCAGGCTGGAAGTCATGTAATCCAACAGTGTTGTGTACCTGGCCTTTAGCAATACTGCTTCTTGACACATTCTGCTTTCTAGAAGCAGGTTCGTGCCCTGAGATTGTTATGTATATCCCTATATCACAACAATGGGCCCACAGAGTGATGCAGTGGATGGGTGACCTGCTGTACTGACTCTACAGTTTTAATTGGACTTTAGTAACTTTCAAGATAATTAAAATCCCTTCTGTGCAACCTTTCCATCTTCTGGGTCAGAGAGATTAAAACACAAGCCCACACACACCCGGGGCAGAGTTCTTGTTCTAATACCTTCTGAGCCCAGTGAGACAGTTCTTCTGTACTGACTCAGAAGGAAAAGCACACTCTATTGAATCAGCAACACCACTTCCTTCCTTTGCAGTTCTATCATTCACACACTTACCGTGCTCTTCTTGAGAGACCCAGCAAGAGCTGGGTCCCTGCTGAGGAAGAAAGTGTGGAGGTGCAGAGAAAACGTAGCAAAACAGATATAGGGTAAAACACACTGGAGGGGGAAGGCAACCTTAATCCTCTGCAGCTGATATCTGTAATTACCGTGCTCTTTATTAAGCAATGTAGCTTGGCTGGAACGGGTATCACTGAGCTTAGCATCCTCCCAATAGCTGATGAAATGCACCGTGTCACACTGCCAGGGCACGAATGGTGGCTGTGGGGGCTGCTGTGGAGAAAGGGTCTTTGACCCAAGCAAAAGGGAGCAGCTGCTCTCACTAGGCTATGCCATCTGAGGACTGTTGCACCAGACATAGCCGCCTCAGGATGTTTGTCACGGCCGGTCACAACAATACTGTGGTGAATAGTTGATTTCCCTTCCCTGCTGCAAACACCCAGGGCAGCAAGACCCATCCGCCAGCCCAGCTCTGCTGGCAGGATAATTAAAAGGTTTCCCTTTTTCACGACCCACCATATTATCATGTTGGGCTCCTCTGGCTGAGGGAGGCCCAGAGCGGTACAATCCCACATGCCAAGGCAGAGTGCAGGGGTGACAGCAGGGCTGAACTTCCCACCGCAGACCAGTGGTGTTGGCTGGTGCATTTTGGTGGCCAAGGGTCCATCTCTGTTGCCTTCCACTGCCTGCAGCTGGGAACTGCATACGGCCTCAGCCGTGATGGGAAATGGGGGTCTATAGTTCCAGATGCACTTAGCCATGGTTGGTACAGATCATACCTCCATGTTCATGGTGCAGTCATTCAACACTGGATTTCATGCAGCCCAGTGGAGAATGGGACAAAGAAACACCAGGCACAACCACAAAGCTCCACAAGGCCTTGAAGCTCCTTTTGTTGGGATGCTGCAAGTTTCAGGTACTGTTATGGGAGTGGATGAGTTTATAAAGCTTCATGTCTGGGCAAACATCACCTGCTGTCTCCACTTAGCCTCAAACTGATGGCACAGGCATGCGTGCAGTGTCCATTAACAGCATCACCAGCCAGGAACCATGTCAAAGGACCTGTTTACAAAGACAGGGAAAGAAACCATCTACCCATTTACCAGGCTAATAGAAGTCGTTGGGATTTATGTGGCACAGCTGGATGTGAAGCAGTCACCTGTGGGCCACTCCTCGAGCAAGCCAGCTCCCTGCTGGCTCAACAGTCACGCTGGTTTGAGGCTGTGGGGGACACGAATGCAAGAGCAGACATGAGAAAGAAGGTTTTCTTTCAAGCTAGAGACATGGTAACAGGATTTGATTTTGACTTTGGCTAATTCTTTGCTATTTCGGCAGCGTTCTGATTTTTTTCACTTTTTCTTTTTTTTTTTCTTCTTTCTTTTTTACTAAACCTCTCGGAATCGTGTGAACCAGGGAGCTCAAAAGCTGGGTGAAATTTTTGCCCCGGGCTCTCAACATGTAAGATGTGTTCGTGTGTGTGAGTATGCATGTCTTCATACGCACAGATGAGTCATTCTTACTCTTGCTCGTGTTATTTCCGGGAGGGGGAAGTGAGGTGGTTTAATCCAAGGTAGGGGAATGCAGCACACAGACCTCCTGGCGTGGGGGGATGCCGTGCATGGAGGATTTTCTGGCTTGGTGGAGGTGGCTGCGAGGGGAACCTGCTGCCGCTCTCCTAGTGGGCAAAGCAGCCCTGTGCCCCCGGTGCCTTGGCCGGTCAGAAAGCGGCAGGCGTGTCTCATCTCCGTTCCCTCACTTTCCGTGTGTCACTGTGGGCAGAGGCAAGACTCAGAGAGGAAACCGCAAGTGGTCCGGGCTGCCGAGTCTCAGAAAACAGCAGAATGGGCTCCAGGTGCAGCCGGTTTGCTTTCCGAAGAATCTGGTGCATTGCTGTCTGTCCCTCTCCTGGGGAAACATCACCTCCTGCAAGTTTGCCAGGACATGCCGCCTTCCTCTGCCCCATCTCCCCTTCTCCTTCTACCACCTTCTCGAGTAGAGACTGACCTTTTTTGTCTCCTTGTTGTCCCTTCTTATTAAAGCTATCTGATGGCTGGCAGATTTAGGGCTGGCAAAAAGGTACATGCCCAATAAAAACTGACCCAGATTGTCACCCATGATTTGTACTGAACTCAAATGGGACCGTTCCTGAGGGTCTCAGTTGTTTAATTCAGTGTAAGATGAATTATTTTTAATCATCTCACTCCTTCTGGATCCTGGCTGGGGACAGTACCGTCTATATTATCATATATTAAAATGGAACTGAGGTTGAAAATACACATCAGCAAAGCAGGCCGTTCCTGGGGTAATTTATGTCTCATCCCATAGCAGAGACCAGTGAGAATCCTCCAAGAAGGTGTGTCCTGCAGAGAAGGTGAGCCTGAGTCTAGAGGATCAAAGGGTGCAGATAGGATTTGGGGAAACTTTTTTAGGCCAAGATCCATTGGTGCAAGCTCCATGGGAGTCAGAAGAGGGAAATCAGGCCAGGATCTGGCCCAGACTTTTGGTCATCGCCCATCTCTCATGGCCGGGAAGGGGAAGAGTGGTGCTGTGGGCTGAGCTGGAGGTGGTGTGTTGCACATCCAGGTACCCACGTTGCACCCCTGGTTTTGTCACACAGCCTCTCTGTGTGTGACAGGTGCCTCTGTGCTTTCTGCCTGTGCGTAGGTTTGGTGTCCCCACATTGCACCGGCGCAGACTGTCCTGGGTCCCCGGCTGCGCTCCTCTTGCCCCAGAGCATCGCCCTCATTACGACATGTGTCATGTTTGGAAATGTTCGCTCAGCGCTCGGGGCAGACGTCACAGAAGACAGGAGTCCCAAAAGATGTACGCTTTCTGCAAGCAGATGACATACAGGTCCCCTTGTCCCCTCACACCGTTTTCCTTCCTCCTGTGGTTCAGGACTTTGCAAAAGCCATTGGCAGCTTCATTTTTCTGCATGTTGCTGGATGTCTATACAGAAGTATCACAAGTAGAGACATTTCCAAAGAGCTTTCAGGCACCAGGAAGAAAATAAAGTCAGCAAACAGCTCCACTGGACTCTAAATGATACTTAATGCAACCCTGCCTCTTCCCTCTCCACGAAGATGAGATTTTCTTTGGAGGCAGCTAGTGGTTGTTTCTGCCTGCTGGGAAGAGGGAGCAGGCTGAAGCTTCCTCTGGGCACCAGTATAGGAGCCATCGATAAGATGAGTAATACTAAAATAGTTTCTTGAGGTTGCAGCAGAAACCTCAGCCTGAGGACAAACACCCCAGTTGCATCCCTTGCTGCAGTACTGGTGAGCATTGGGATCCTCACGGTGACACATATGACTGCGCAGGGCTGCTCCAGAGTCAGGCAGGGACTCTGCAGGCAGGTTATCTACAAGCCTACGACCAAGAAACTAAAGCCATTTGGGGACATCCCTTCTACATCCTTTCCCAGAGAAGGTCTATCTCTGGAGCACCATCTGAGTGCCTTTCCTGGGAGCTGGGAAGCTGCAGCCTGGCATAACCGGCTGTGGTAGCACTCATGGAGAGGTACCCAAGCTGTAGGAAATCATGAGACTCGTGCCAGCTTTGCTGCCTGCTATAGGGGCTTGCTGGAGAAGGTGGTGTTTCACCTGAGTTGTAGAGTCTTGGCACATCATAGTGGGAGGTGCAGAAGCTTTGGTGCAGGGTGATCTAGGAAGGCACACAAGGTCGGGACTTTTACGAAGTCATGGATTTTTTTTCCCAGTGACATACGGAAGATTTTCATTAGTGTGTAGAAGGACATAAATGGCTTTGCAGTTTTTCGTGTCGTTCTGGAAAGTCCAGTTTACTTTCCCTTAACTGGTGGAGTCTTTTCCAGGCACACAGAGAGGACAAAGGAATTAATTTCACTGAGTTATTTCCAAACAGCATCAGAACATGCCTTCAGAAGATTGATAGAGGAGATGGAGGACCTTGACACAGCAGCCTGATGGAGATCAGAGATGTCCTGTTAATGTGATAAGCCATGGCCGTGATTTTTCTAGTCTTTGTGAAGGTTAAGGGGAGGTCAGTGCACATGGATGTGATAAGGACACTTGTGGTAGATGTTCTGAACAGCCAGAGAGCCTGGGCTGATGCAACTGCACCAGAGCAGGTAGTTGTGGATGCATAGTGTTCCTGCTCTGAGCCTTGGGCCATGGTAAGAAATGCATATGTCTGTGCAGAAGGCCTTTATTAAAATGACCTCACCCATATGTATACATTTTAATCATCTCAGTGAATGCCTGCTGTGTTTATTTTTAATACAGTGCTTGTTTTGATGTTACAATTGTGATGGTGTGGATCTAATGGCGGTGACTCTTCATCTTAGGCCTCAAATCCAGAGCTGAAAGTGAAAAGACACTTTGCATTACTTTAAAATACAAAAGGGAACGTCCCTGGGCAAATTAATCCTTCATTTCCATTCTAGACTGTAGTCAGCTGTCTGCTGCCTGGAGTCCACAGTGCCCAACTCGCTCTGGAGGTCACCTGAGGTCCCTTCTCCTGCAGCCGACTGATAGGTGACAGAAAGGCAAACAGACCTTTGGGGGAAAGTTCACTTATACCCTGAACTTCAGTATGACCTCGAGGGTAAAACACACTCTTTGTGAGTCCTGACTTTTATTTGAGGGGCTGTTAATTCCCTCTTTCTTGCCCTGGATAGCACAAAAAAAAATCCCCAAGAGGAACGCATGTACCCTAATACCCAGGTCTAGCGGGGCTTTCCGTCAGACACCGGTGGTGCTGGAGGATCAGTTACAGTAGCAGTTCCCACCCGCTTTTCATAGACGAGAGGTGTTAGAAAAAAAAAGAAGTGAAAACTGAAAAGAGATCCGCAGAGACGTTGGCAGCCAGTCTGTGCGATGGAGCCTCAGGAAGACCAGGGATTTCTGACTTCAGCCTTGCGCCCGCGCATTAAACTGTGCCGTTGTCGCTGGGTCTGCAGAGATGTGGCGGTTTTGTAATGCGTGACGTGTGCTGGCGATAGACAGGCAAGCCAGCGAGCCGACGGCAAGCTGCCAGCCTTCCCTTCACTTTGAACGCCCTTGGCCGTCCCGAGACTCGTTCCAAAACATTTAAATTGCTTAAGTGCGCAGCGATGTGTTTTAATTAATGCCGAAGAAGGGGGCAGTAAAACACAGGTCCCTTCAGTACTAATTTGGCCTTGTGGTTGAGGCACAGGTGCTAGAAAGCCGGGAGTGCCTGGATCTGCCTCTGCCTCATTGCAGCAAGAGCAGTGCTGCGGTTTCCCCAGCCTCGGTGGGGCTGACGGTGCCCAGCTACCTTCGCCAGGTGCCTGGGACGCAGGGTACCGCCGGAGAGGTGAGCATATCACACAAATATTCGTGACATCTTCTTGGTGCTCTGTCTAGGAAACGAGCAAAATAAACAGCAGGTTTATTATTAAACGGCAGAACCTGGAGACTGAAGCCGCCCTGTGACACGCTTTGTGAAAAGTTTTAGTAAGTGGCAGAGTTTCCTCCAGAGTCCTCTCTCCAAAGTGGGGCAAGCGATAGCATCATACGAAGAGATTGCTGCTCCCATTGCGCAGGTGGGGAACACGGCCGTCACACAGCTGCACAATTGCCTCGGAAATGTGGCATCAAATTAGGGCTTCACATACACTGTCTGGAGGCTCACACTGGTGCTCTACCCCAAGACCATTTTTCATCAAAAAAAAACCCCAAGCCCTGGAGAAGGGCTATTGTCCTGGAGAAGGGCTATTGTCCTGGAGAAGGGCTATTTCTAGGTCTACTATTTTCCCTACGAGCACAATGGGGAAAAGCAAAGTGGAAAACTTTCCGGGTCATCATTAATGTGAAAGGGATCAGATGATTTTTGAATTTTCAATGACATCTGGATTATTGGGGATTACACGTCGGCTCCTGGAAGTGGCCCAACTTCAGCATCTACATCCTGACCACGATTCTTTAACAGAGGGGGGATACCTTGACGTGCCCATAGGAATATATTGTCCGCTGCAATGCCAGTGACGCTTCCTTCTAAAAGACACTGACATTTTAAGCAACGGCTCAGCCTGTGAACTGGTCAGAAGTCCTGGTATTAGCTGACCTGGCCAGCCAGTGACCCTACTGCGTTTGGAAAGAAAAGTTTAAATTCTCAGGCAGGCTGCAATGGACTAGGACATTTTTGTGAGAGATTTCCCTTTCGAAAGCCACCCTGACTGGATCTTCTAAGCTCCTCAGATCCCCAGAATTTGAATGGCAGCTAGGAATGGCTTTGAATTTGTAGAAGTTTTATTGGGGAAATTTAAGCAGCACCTGCAATTAGTCAGCGTGAGTCTTACCAGAATGGTCAGTTCCTTAATTTAATGAGCATTCGAACAGTGATTCATTTCAAAGTGGAACTTTGTTGTACTGCTGCAGAAAGAAGAAATGACAGAGAGGAACAAAGAGAATGAGGAAACATTTTTTTTTTTAGGCTGAAAACAGAGCTATATGTTCCTGGAAGTACACTTTCAGCCCCAACGCAGGCCTGACTCAAGCGGAGGGAGGAATCCTTGTATACAGCTGGCTCATTTTTTCTTAACAAGGTTGGCCTGGCCTCGTCTCTTCAGGCCAAAGCTCTGCAAGGCTGCAGGCACTGGCTAACACCAGGTGCCAGGCTGCTCTGCACTCTGGAGACATGCAAGGAGCATTTTCTGGGCATTTCCTTGTTCCGTGAAAGCACTAACAGGTTAAATGCTTGCATAGAAATGTAATAATAATGATTAATGCATTCCTTTCCAGGCTCTGGCCATTCTTCTGACATAATCTAACCTTCTTCAAGACTATAAATGCTTTGCTCAGGCTGATGGGTGTTCGGTCCTGTAGTCTGACTGAAGTCAGTAGGAGAAGAAAGCGTCGCACCTCTCGCAAGATGAAATCCACCCGTTCTTCACCAAGTATATGCCTTCCAGAGTAATAAAAGCAATGTGGCAACTAAGCCTGCAAATAAGAGATCAAGCTGAGAAATGAGAAAGCATTCATTGCCTGGGAAAAAGGCCTGGCAAAGCTCATGGTGGTGAAACCAAATGGAAATGTTGCAAACTTTCACCTAGAATAAACAATTCGAATCAGCTGGAAGCACTTTCCATCGCACTGGTTCCCAGGAATGGGGTTGCATCATTTTCTTGACACAAGGCTGCCAAAATCTGTAGCGACATACTAGAATCCTGATGATTAGCCAAGCTCTTGGCACACTTATATGGCTAGAGATTTTTATTTATTGTTATTTTTCTGGTAAGAATTGCTGGTAGATTAAAAATGGGAGGCAGGCAACACAAATACGTATTTATTTGGGTGGAGGAGACTTTGGCTTTAGGGTAGAATAATGCGTTGTGTTACGTGGCAGCTTTCTGTCAGAGGACCTCAGACATGAAATACCATTATTAACCTCCCAGCATCGTCTGTGGCAGATGAGACATGCTCCATTTCTCAGATGGTCAAAAGCTGGCCAGAGATATTAAGCACCAAATGCTCTCAGATCCCCTTGAGTCAAGCCTGACTTGCTTCTCCATGGTTCTGAGGACCCTGGTCCATGTTTGTATATTAGCTTTTGGAAGCTGCCTGCGGCACGTGCAATTAGTAGGTGCTCTGGTTGAGGAGTTAGTGCCACGCTAGGATCAGAGCTCAGGAGCTCTGGCTTTCTAGCTGCTTTGCTACGTGTCGGGTTATGTTTGGAAGCAGGGACACCGTCCCTTGGTGTTTGCACTTCAGAATTACCCTACTGTGAGAAAATCCTTTTTTTCTTTTCTTTTCTTCACGAATGCCATCTTTCATTTCATGTCTGTTCTCCAAGCACTGCCTAACCCATCTGTTTTGATGGCTGTCTAGTCCTCACTGCTTGCTGTTCTTGGTACACACAGACCAGGCGCTGGGGCACCTCCTTCACCCACCTCATCTTTACCAGTTCTCCCAGAGCGCCTACTTCTTCTTTTCGCCCTTCGCTGCCTGAGCCAGCATCATCCTGTTGTTCAGGGCAGCCTTTGTACACACTTCCTTTTTCTCTGAAACTCTAGCAATGAGAAGAGTATGAGCTCAGAAAAAAATTAAATAGCAATGGTGAGGTTTCCCTCTCTTTCTGCAGTGCGGCTTCCTTTGGGAATCCTGTTCATAATTTCTTGCCATTTGCGACAGCATCCCAGGAACCGAGCTGCAACGTAGTGCATCTGGGGCTAAGTTTGAATCCAGATGCAGACAGGCATACTGGAGCGGAGGGGAAGGAAACTGGGAAAATTCAGACATAACTGGACATCCAGCAAGGCCTTGCAAAGCCAACTGGCAGCCCCATCTTCCAGGGGGCTGTCTGAAAGCGGAGATTTGTCTGAATCAGAAACTTCCATCTAAACACGCACGAACTTTGAGAAGGGTCACGTCCAGATTGGTTCCAGCTGGACTCCAGGTCCTGATAAGACAGTTCCTCCCCTGGGCCTCCAGAGCATCTGAATCCTTGGGCAGCCTCTAAACTGACCTCTCCTTTCCAGGGTCTGCAAGATTTTTTACCCAGTTACTAGGTCATGAGCTTGCAGCAGGAGACCAACCCACTTTGGGACTGTTTGTTTCACTGTCCAGGGACATTTTTCTTTCTTCAGGGAGCTCTGCAAAGCAATTTTTCAGGAGGGGAGGAGATTCGGCGTGACTCAGTGGTGTTTAAGAAACAGGGGAGACAAATGAGGAGATCCTAGAGGTACTTCCTTTCTAAATAGCTCAGAGATTAGTAACGCTTTGCCATAGCTGTAAATAGTTCACGCACAGACATGAATGCCAACAAGTGCTCTGGAAAGCTGCACCTCGCTACCCCTTGTTTTCAAAGCGCGTTTGTGATTTTTCAGCAACCACCTACTGAAGCCAAGAGAAAAAAAAAAAGATCCCTGACCTTTCACTGCTCTGATTTCCTAATAATTTGGACACCTTTAATCCTTGCCTCAATCCGCAGGGCACAGTTGTGTAACACAGCCACAGTCCAGGAAGGGCCTGGCACAAGAGGAATGCTGGACCTGGAACATCCTCGATGCACGAAAAAGCAGGAGGGGTGCAAAGAGGAAGGCACGTCGGGGGGCTCACAACAGAATGAGCCATATTTCTGTGGTGTCTGGGGAATCAGTCGGTGCGTGGAAGGTTTTTGCTTGTCACCGAAATGGCCATGCAGAGTGGTCAGACAAGTTGGGCAGTGAACGCATGCACATTAATATTTGCTGTCACTGAGGTTGCAAAACAAAAGCAGACAGATCATTTCAGGACTTGGCCTCCTTATCTCCACCTACCACAGCCTATAAAGTTGCATAAGAAAACAGGACTGAATAGGAAGAAGTTTGAGCTGGAAACCTGAAGAGAAATGAAGCTGTTGCAGCAACACCGAATGGCAAAGCTCCTCCAGAATGGGACTTTATGGTACGGCAAAGTAGTTCTGAGCTTGTCTCAAACCCTGACTTCAGGTCCTACCCAAGTTAGGCCAAAAGAAGTTAAAATTAAGGAGGCTTCTTTTGTGGTTTGTCATAGACTCTTTGATTATGGACACTCAAAAAGCTCATTCTATTGAAAGACTCAGGGATGTGCACCCTGCTGGAAAACTTCCTTGTTTAATGCTTATAATTCCAGTATGCAAAAACTTAATGACTGAGAAAAAGAGGAAGATGTTCCCGCTGTGGTTTAGTGGTGACAAAAGGGTTAATCATCTCCCAACGCTCCCGACAGGGCTGCATTGAAGGCCATTTGAGTCCCAGCCTTCTCCTAGGCTTCGACAGCAGCGCAGAGGGGACAACCCCTGCAGAAACAAGGTCCCCGCAGAAACCCAGCATGTAGCAGAAGAGACGAAGTGGCTCCAAAGTGCTTTTGATCTGCTGGAAACCCTGACTTTATTTTTAAAATGTGAAGATTTTTTTGTTTGGGAGACACGAGCATCTGCTTAGTGACTTCTGAGTGCAAGGGACAAGCAACTCACTGGTGTCTTGCCAGGTAAGCAGCAAACAACATTAGGTCATTGCAAACAGTTCTCCTTGGGCTCCATCTGTCAGATAAGGACCATATCACCGACAAGGTGTTTGTGATGATGAACTCGCCTTCAGTTAAGAAAAGCCAAATGTGAAGCTCGTTAAGGAGAGAACCTGAGATACCCTCCCTAGACCAGCAGCAGCCAATTTGCTGCCCTCAGTTGGTTCGTCTGTCATTAGCTCAGGTCAAAATGAGCTGCGTAAAGAAGAAATGTCTCTGTCATGACATGTCAGACCTGTGGAGCCAACTGAATCCCAAGTGCAGAATCTGTTAGGGGCCACGGGGGTGGTTCTGGCTCCGAATTACCCACGGCTGATTATGTGTGAGTGACTGTGTGCAGTCAAGGCGTGCTCTGCAGCCTTCTCCGGGCTCAGCCTGCAGGAGACAAGCATGTGTTACAGCTTCACCTGCACCGGCTCCGGAGCAGCCCCTACTTAGTGGCCATTCAAATACGGTGCTGTCAAGGAAGAAGCACAACACCTAATAGTGGTGAAGATTAAGATGAGATTAAAAGAAAAGCTGTGATTCAGAGGAATGACGCCATGGAAAACATCAAGGAAAATGAGATGGAATGTGCAGTCATTAGCAGATTGCTTTATTTATGGCTACTGGACACTGCTGTTATGCCAAATCTTGAATTTATTGCGTGCTGTGGATTTCTTCATTAAAATCATATTATCGAATTTTTATTTGTTGCAATTTGCTATGACCGTCCCCTTGGCTATTTTTACTTTTGCTCTCCGTGTGTGTGTATGATCCTGTAAAAACAAGCCAGTCTGTGGGGAGAGCGCACATTTCTAATCGTGCTTTTTAAATGGCACGGCTGATTTTCTCTGCGTTCACTCCCTTCTCTCCTCCATTTTGGCTTTGTGCTTCACCTCGCAGGCTGCACCGCAGTGGCTCCAAACCCTTTCCCTCCCAGTTATTAACGTTAAGCTGACAAGCTTTAAGCAAGGATTTTCAGGTGTCTTTATAAAGCTCTTGTTGGCTGTTAGGTGTTCCCAGGAGGCTGCAGATCCTGGAATCTTCCACCCTGGCAATGTGCCCAGCCCATCGCAACTGCGACCTTACCAAGATCTCAGTACTGGGATTTTGCAGCTGTTCAGAGGTCTCCAGACACCACAGCAAATGGTTTCTGCTCTCTGAGTCAGCCAGTTGCTGCTTTAGATGACGCAGACCCCAACCCTTTAAGGTTTTCCCACTGTTCCTTACCAGAACCACCTTCAGAGTTGACCTCCTTGAGATGGAGACAGAGCGACGAATAGAGGTTGGTGAATGTGTCACTTGTCTTTAGTTTGCCAATGCCAAGGTTTTTGGCAGCTGATCTTCAAGGAAGGCACGTGGAGATGGCAAGGTAGGGGAGAGCTGAGATCTCCAGAGCTGAGGATCGGGTCCACAACCAGCTCTGCGCATCAGCTGTATTATACAGAAATCACATCAACCCTCTTCTCTCACGGTAATGAAATCGGTTATGTGACACTGAGTGGATCCAAATTGCATTCAAGTAGTTTTATTCTTCACAGATAGCTGGATCACTGCTATAGTTGTGCAAAGCTGACGGTGGCTGCAGAAGGACAGAAACAGCTAACCCCTGCGCCGCCAAACCATGCTCTCCTCTGATGCATATTTGTGTGCTGGAGCACCCTACAGCAACCCTAGAGCTCAGACTCTGGCTTGTTCAATCGTATCAAGCTGTCAGAATTTACAGGTCTCCTCTCTCTTCTGACCAGACGTGGTCATACTAAGGTTCTCACCAAAGCAAGGTAGACATTGTTTTTCAGTGACATGCGCATCATGAATCCCTACAGGAAGATTTTTCAGTTTAGAAGCTCACAAGTACCTCACGTAGCCTACACTCTGTGCTGCTGTTTTGCATAACACTTCCCCGCCTGTCTGAACCTAGCCCTGGGCTCTCTCAGGTCTCTTTTGTCCTGGGGACAAATCTCTGCCAACAGCAGTATCAGCCTCATGCACTGCTAAGGCATAAGCGAGCAACTGGAGGCTGGTTACAGTCAGGTTCATTAGCAGGTTTCACATCTTGCGTGAAGCAAGACCAGGAGGTTTGCATTTGCTGTCATGATTTTTTTTTTTTTTTTTTTTCTGTGATTTGGAGCACTTGAGGAGTAACCTGGCTGCCAAAGCAAGCTGAAACAGGCAACACTTGGGACATTCAGGGCAGGGGGGAGTGCTGCTAAACCATCTCAGCAGGTATGATACTGTGCTGATGCCATCCCACACCCATCAGTTTGTAGCCCTTTCTTTTTGCCCCAGGACCTCATGAGATGAAAAGCACCGGTGCAGAGGAAGCTCCGTGGTGACACCTCCCTCGTGCTGACCTCTCCTGCGGGGTTTAGTGGCCCCGTGGGAGCAGCAGTCTGTGTGGGGACACTGGATGTGTCCTCAGTTGCCTTCAGCGAGTGGAATCTCACAGACACTGAGGTCCAGGGTGGAAGATGCTGAAAGGCCCATCCTTTGTATTTTGGGTCTTCGCTTTGCCTTTATCCAGGCAAAGGACTCCTACCAGGAGCTGCTCCTCACGGTACAGGAATCTAAATAATCCCTCTAATTAGCTTTCTGACAAAATCAGGCTACTGGCTTCCCTCCCAACACACACACACACACACCTGGAGGGTTGGGTGCAGAGGTTTCGGGGGAAGATAAGATGCTGCTCTGTCAATCAGAAACACTGTGAATAGCATCCACTCTGCTTTTGTGAGGCTGTTATCTATTTCATGCCCCTTCCCGTGAATCTTCACCAGACCTTTCTGGGGATGGAAGGCACCTGGCGCGTGGCTCTCTAGACTGCCATCCACAGACCAGCCGAAGCACATGCACACACCTGCCTTCAGCCGGATGAAAATTAGACATGTCATCTATTGCCAAAGAAGGTTTCTTCAGTACCAGAATAACTAAAACTTCCTTAAGATATGCAGGAGTGCTTCCAGATTGCAAAATGAAAATCACTGCCCGGAATCACTTCATTCAAAGTAGGGAAATATCCCTTTAAAGAAACCCATTGGCAATACAACTAAAGGCCCTAAGGCCAAGCTGATCTTCAACATAACTCCACTGAGTCAAAAGGAATACACCAGGGATTAAGCTTGGCTTGATAGCGAAAACCACAGGCAAGTGAGAATGATTCCCAGAATCAAGCCGACCTGAAAAATGTAGTTAGATTTTGCCCTTAAAGGAATAATTGTCTTAATAATAATAGATAAAATTAAATGCTTGTCAAAATTATTATGAGTATACGGGGATGAGACAATCAACATTATATGAATTATTTCCTTCAGCAGCTGTATTTCTGTTTCATTCTTTAGCTGTCCTTCTTTAATTCTAAAGCTTGTAACCTTCCTACTGGCTCTTCTAGATTTACTACCTGCCCTATTTGTTCTTGGCTTGCTAGAGCCGCAGACTCTGCATTTTAGGTGCTAATCCCAGGTTTGCCACTGAGTTCCTGTGGGATTCTGGTGACCCTTTTTTTTGCCTGGTATCCTCCAACTCCATCTCTACTGGTACATCGATAGGTGAACTGATCCCTGGGCAATGTTAAGGGTAAAATCCCTGTTGTTATCTTCCTGGATTAGGCCCTTGGTCCTCAGCGTTGTGCCTTGCAAGCATTACCAAGCAAGGGTGCTGGTTAGCACGAAGACAAAACTTTCTCAGAAGCAGTGCCTGCATATGGGACTTGCTGCCCGAGAGAGGAGAATGAATGACCACAGAATTAATCTCTTTCAAAGCTCTGTCCAAAACTCATTTGTTGTGTTTAACTTGTTCTCAGCAAGTCCTAAACACACACTCGGAAACAAAGAGTGGAAAACCCGACTGTAGTTGTTCACAAAGAAAACAAACAAAACCAAAACAAGAGCAATTTGCCAGGGTGCTAAAGATCACTACCAACAAACCTCTATAAAATAAGTTATTTCACCAGTATTGAAAAGGCAAAAAAGAGAAAAGATAGAGACTTCTTTTTGGATGTTTATCAGTTTGGGAGCGGTTACCAAGAACTCCCAGGGGTTTTCATTTGCTTTCTCACCCTCTCGTACTTTCTAAGAGGCAACAGGCCTTTTAAATTATATTTTTCTTCCTCAGCTTTGTAGTTCTCAGTCCCAGAATTCATGGCTGCAAGGGAGGGCTGGAGACTCCTTCCCAAGCCCCAGCGTTTCAGGGATCCCCGACGATCACTCCCTCACCTCTGTGTTTAACTCGTGTTTGGCAAAGCACAACTTGATCTCAATCAGGCCTCCTAGGAGAGAAGCCAGGTTGGATTTGATGGCATCAAGAAATGTGGAACCAATCCTACCCCTGGAATTCATCCCAAACGCTAAGCGTCTTCACTGATAAAATGTGTGCCGCTTTCTTACTTGAAATCACCAGGCTGTAGTGTGCTCGTCGTCGGCCTTTCCTGGGGTTAAAGACTCTTCCTACCACTGTGTCTTCCTGAAGGTGCTTACACATTATAATGACATCATCTCTCACTTAATTTCTGGATGAATTTAGCAGGTTAAATTCTTCAGGCCTCTCAACTTTTTTCTTAAAATGCAGTGACCAACAAAGGGGAAAATATTTGTCTGGTTAAAACCATCTGTGGAACCAGGACGGGTCCATACTTCAGTCTGCAGCTCCTCCCTTCAGCCAGCCAGAGCTCCCGTGAGGTCCTTTTGCCACAATATCACACTGGAAACTCAGGTTGGGCTGCTTGCCTGCTCTGACCTCAGCACCCTTTCCTGACTGCTCTGTCGGCACTGCTCTGTCACCCTT
Source organism: Vanellus vanellus (assembly GCF_965231255.1). Lineage (NCBI taxonomy): Eukaryota > Metazoa > Chordata > Aves > Charadriiformes > Charadriidae > Vanellus > Vanellus vanellus. The sequence goes on from NC_138913.1 coordinate 12,948,794, forward strand.
TCCCTGCTCTGCTTTCCAGGATGAGGGGTTCTCCCTCGGCACCGGTGGGCTGCATCCCTGGCTCCTCGGCACAGGGCTCTGCCTGAGCACACACGCTCTGTCTGCATCAGCCCGGTCACCCGCGTCTCTCCACACCGCTGCCCTCCCCTCTTCATCAGCCACCGCTCCGCCTGTCTGGTGTCATCTGCAGGTTTTGGCAGCGGTCGTTGTGCATCACCTTCCAGATGGTTGATAAAAGCGTTGAAAATTATTGGATGTCCTGTCAGTCCCCGAGGCTCTCCTCTGGGGACGTGCCCTGATTGACTCCCCAGGGACTGCTCATCTGGAAGAGCTTTAATGTCACTGCTCCTAAAGCCACGTACAGTGCATGTTATTGATGTCATATATTCTTATTTGTTAAGAGAATGTGCGGTAAACCACCTCACCAAAATCTATCCCATCCACAGAGTCACTTTTCCCAACCAAACTTTTAACCTCTCCAAAAAACATAATTAGATTTGTCTGAAAGGCTCGGTTTTAATTTAAAAAGGCTGAACAGAACGCTGCAATTAATAGTTGCAGCTTTTAACTCCACTCAGTCCAGTTCCCCAACAGTTTTTCCATGATGTTGTCCAGAATTGTTTTCATCCTATTGTGTAGCGCAGTTTTGCTTTAAAAACTTGTCACACCCTTGTGATTTTGAAGATGCTGGGCCATGCTGGGAGATGTCTAGGATGGGTGCCCAGTGCCTTCAGAAGACAAGAGCCTCTTGGGAGGGTTTCAGGGTAGAGTCTCTGCTCTCCCATCGTCTGTCTTAAACGGGCCCGGTATTGGTCTGAAACTGGTAGAAATACTCTAGCATGATGCAGCTACTGTTTACATGCAGAGCTGGGGGAGTCCGTGATAGGAATAGCATGGGAATTTTTCTTTTTCCTTTTTTTTAACCACTTTTACCCCTCGTTAACTGCTTTCAGACCCAGCCTCAGGCTGGATTTATTTTTGAAAGTCCATTTTTAGCCACTGTGTCTTAAAGGAAAAAAATAAAAAAAAAAGAATCTGCTGAGCTTATTTTTAAAGAAGAAATCACGCACACGCACACTCTGTCACAGTTTGTTCACTTCTCGGTATCCCACAAGATCCTCCCCACCGTGATATCGGCATCTCGTTCCACCCCTCTTACCTACAGTTATACAACAACATCGGGGTGGCGGCTCTTCTGCTTTCTAGGCTGGAGCACAAAAATCAATATTCTCACAAAATTACTTGTGTCGGGAGCAGCCCACTTCGCAGTAACCCACCTGAACCTCCAAGCTGTTGCACCGTTCGGTTAGCTAGTTTTTGTGTTCAGGAACGGGTGTAATGAAGGCTGGAGAAATGTGTCTTACACAGGTATCTGCCAGTGTTCAAACACCCAAGCTTTCTTCCCGGCTCTGATTTGGTTCTCTTTGCTGTTATTTTCCTTTCCCGATGCCCTGATAATGTGAGACTTTGAACTAGCAGCCTCTCTTCCTGAATTTGTAAGCATTTACTGTGCGGTGCTTTGTTAAGGGACCAGACAGAGATGTACCCCAAAGAGGACGGGATATGGTGGGTTTGTGGTCAAAGCACAAGGCTCTGAATCAGGAAATGATCAGAATCAACTTAGAGAGACGGGTCCAACCCACAAAGATCAGTTCTGCATCTGCTCCTGCACCGAGCTCCAACTGCCCTGAAGTTGAGGCTGATTTGGTCTGTGACTGCTGCATGGAGATCACCTCTTCCTCCAACTTTCTTGGACTTCCACAAAGCAACTGCTCATTAAAGACATTACCAAGCGTGACAGATTGCAAAGGGGGGTTCGGTGCAAAATTAACCAACCAAATAATTTCCCAACAGTGAAGGAGTCTGGACCCCGTGGACATCACCTGGCTTGCAGGTGTTGTGAGAACTTTCTCAGCTCATCTCCCGAAACGTGCTGTGCGCGCTCAGCCTTAGCTTGTCTCTGAGCTGGAGGGCAGCAGCCGCAAAGCCGATGGCATCCCTCTTCCCTGAGCTATCTGTGTGCATCAAGCCGGAACTATCCGCGAGGAGCAATAACAAATTCCCTCCCCGCTGAACAGCACCACAAAAGATGTACAGTATCTGATTCCCATATGGCAATGTTAAAAACAGAAGGCAACAAGTCTGGGAAAGTACCCGAGGCATACCTGAACAATAGAAATAATAGAGATGTAAGAAGAAGATAGATCCTTTCTTTTTTTCTGATATATGCATGCCTTGTGATCACTTAAAAAACAAACAAACACCTTTTTTTTTGTCCAGAAGGAAACAGCCAGACTGAATAGAAACACAGTCAGAGCGCTAGAGCGAAGCAGTTGAAATAGGTGAAAGGTTGGTAACACGAGCAATGTGCCAGGCTTGTCTGCTCCTGATGTCTGTGTTGTGTGTCACGTGAGCACATAAATCCTTGGAATCCCTCAACATTGATTCGGATACCAGCAGACTGAGTGCATATCTACCTTGCCGGTGACTCGGAGGATTATTCTCAAGGGCCAGGGTCCCCTGGCTAGTCTGCCTGCACGCTCAGGGACTTGGGGCTTGGGATAGGTTTTTAGGCATAGCTTTTATTTTATGCCATTTTAGGACAAGGTCTAAAAGGTTAACATGAGGAAGGAGTGGCTGCCTTGTCTCACGCGTTCCAGGAGCTAAACATCCTTCAGAAACCAAAGATGGCGTATGTTTTCTAAGATACCCATCCAAACATCAGTGAGGTGGAGATACCACCCCAATGAGCAGCAGGCAGCTTCATGCAAACATACCGGCTTCTGTCTCTCCAGTCTCACCCCGCCTGCATTTGTTCCTCCTTTGCCTGATGGCACATCTCCCCCACACAATGGCATGTAAAATCTAATCTCTACTGAAAGCTCTGCAGGGCAGGAACTCACACATTCAGATCCAAATAGGCTACTCATGCCTTTTTAATTTCACTGGATCAGAATAACAACAGCAAGGAAATAAAGTAACAGCCAAAGAATCAAGTCGGCGCAGTGAAACAGGTCCCTTCCCTGTTGTACAAGTTACATCCACACCACCCCAATGGTAGCGGGAAGTCTTCTAGTCACAGCCGGTAAATCTTTTCCAACCAAGCTGCCCAAAAAGCTCTTAGCCACCACGTCCCTGGTGATGTCCACTATTCCCAAAGTCACATGGACTAGACCATCCCTGTGAAGCATCTCAGCGTCAGAGGTGGCCGGAGAGCCCCCCCATGCCGGCTCAGGGTCTGGGAAGAGCAAGCCTGGGGTTGGTGCACTCCCACGCGCATCTGCACCCCAGGCTGGCACCCTGCTGATCTCCGCAGCCATCAATCCTGCTGCCACCTGGATGACAGTTCTTGCACAAGACCCATGCCATTACTTAAGGCTGGGGCTGTTTACAACTTCCCGCCCAGCGCACACCCGCCGTGTGTTCATCAGGATGGTTCATAGTCAGTCCTGGAGTAAACAAATGCAACTTCACCAGAAAACGTGGGAGCCACACCTCTTTACTCCAGGTGTGCATTTTGGCCCACTATCTGTTTCTCCATAGTGATTAGTGACTGGTATTTAAGACAATTTCTTAACAAGAGTTGGGATCGGTGGTTTATCTCCTCATTAACTTGGTAACATCGTTAATTAAGGTTATGTCAACGGACATGATGCCACAGCAGATGGGTGTTATCAGTGGCAACAGCCTTCCAGGGTTTGGGCTTACAGTCTGCCTACCGCGAGGCACCGATTCGCATCCTGCCCAAGGTGGGGACCTGCCCTTTCCCTGCACTACTGCCGAGAATCCCCCCCCCACACCTCACAGTAAGTGCATTTTGAGGCAGGCTCCAGAAATCCCCTCAAAAGTGCCTGCTCTCCCACCGATCCCTGTATCTCAGTTGACGAACCAGCTCAGAGCGAGGAACGAGGACCAAACATGGAGTTTGGGCAGGACAAAGCACGGGAGCTGTACCCTTGGCTGTGCCCACCCCAAGAGCAGCGGTCCCTATGGCGTAGGTTAAATCCCCCACCACACGCCGCTGCTCATTCAGCTGACTCTGCGTTTATAACAGAGAATTAGCACGTTACCGAGGGATGTGGTGGACCCTGTGCCATGGCGTTACCAAGAGGGCCGGATAGTTTAGAACAAACAGGCTGGCGGGGCTAGAAGGAACTGAATGATCATGGTGTTCCTTCTGGATTAAACCATGCACATCATGAGATCCATGAATCTGCAAATTTTGAGGCTTCAGAAATGAAGAGCCAGTGTGTTCAGCCTGTCCCTCTCACATGATGCACTTTGATGTAGTAGAAAAGCGTGAAGACCCTTTAAAACCTTTCTTCTTTCCCCTCTTTTAGTCCAGGAGACATATAGTTAAGTCAAACACACCCTTGGGTCAAGTCCTGCCCTGGTTCTGTGCAGAAGTCCCAATATATCCCAAAGACTCAGCGCACTTAAAATATACGTCAACAGTAGCATGTGCCGGCCAGCAGAGATTTTAAAAAGCGGTCTTTCAAATGAATGCAGTTTTAGTTGTTTTCCTCGGTTGTTTGAGGTCACTGTTCCCCCACCCTTGTTAATAAAGATGTGATTAATGACTTTTGGCAAAGCTGCTGCCTGAAAGAGCCAATGCTTTAGGAAAAGCAAAACCAGTTTTCAGGTATTTTCTTTCAGGTTCATCTCAGAAACACACAAATACCTTTCAAAGCATTTACAAAACACCCTGACGCCCCCTTCGCCCCGTCTCCACCCCCCCTGCAGACACATCGCCATTCATAGCCCACGTAATTATTTTCCATCTACCTGGAAGAAAGTTCTCGCTGTGCCTTCAGCTGGAAAGGTCCCCCCTCCGCACCACGTGCCGCGCGGGCGCCAGCGCAGAGCAGCTATCGCAGGGCTTCCCGGGGTGGCCGTGGTGCAGTAATGGCTTTGTGATTACTCTCCCCAGACAGAGCAGTACCCGAAACTCCTAAGTGAGGCCCCCAGGTCCCTCTTTAAATAAATCGCAGCGGTAAGGGAAAAGAATAAATAAATGAAAAAGAACCTGAAATTGTTTCCTCCGAGAGCGCTGGGCTCGTGTTTTGAAGCCTATTCCTGCAAGCCGGGAGGCTCAGAAATCCCGGCGGTTAAAAGCGAGACGGCAGAAGCTGAGACTCTCCCAGCCAGGCCCAGGGCACCACAGCGGGGATTTGGGGGAAAGCACCGAAAATCAGGGTGTTTATGAGAAGCGCGGCAGCGAATGTAAGAATTTAAGCAGCGTTGCCTCTGCTGAGGACCCATTTCTCCTAGGCAGGCCCTGTTTCTCACAACGGCTTGATGTGGTTTAGCTTTCCCAACCAGGTGGTTAAAATCTTCATATCAGGGGGTTTAGCCTGCACCATGGGGGCCTGCACCGCTTGGGGGGGTGGCGGGGGGGGGGGGGGGGCAGAAAGGATGTCTGAGAGAGGGTAACTCCTGCTTGGGCTTAGGGATAGGGATAGGGATAGGGATAGGGATAGGGATAGGGATAGGGATAGGGATAGGGATAGGGATGGGGATGGGGATAGGGGTGGGGATGGGGATAGGGGTAGGGATGGGGGTAGGGATAGGGATAGGGATAGGGATAGGGATAGGGATAGGGATAGGGATAGGGATAGGGATAGGGATAGGGATAGGGATAGGGATGGGGATAGGGATGGGGGTAGAAATAGGGATAGGGATAAGGAAAGGGATAGGGATAGAGATAGGGATAGGGATAGGGACAGAGAGAGGAATAGGGGTTAGGGATAGGGATAGGGGTTAGGGGTAAGGGATGCTGATGCCAATGCCGATGCAGATGCACTGTGCCAGTGATGCTGCCTGAAGGCTCATACATGGGCTATCAAATCCGCACCGTGAATTAGCCCCACAAGAGCTAGGATCACAGCAGAGGTGCTCATGTCTCAACTCAGGAGGGTGCAAGACCCATGTGCCACTAGTATAAAGACCACATCAGGTCCTTAGTCCTCCATGCTGACCCTCATCCTCGTTGAGCTGAGCTCTGAGGATGTGAGCCGACCTGTCGAAGGCAAGCACAGCGTGGGCCAGGGCTTACTCTCAGCCTCCACGGCAGCTGGGTGAAGAGCTGGGGATGGCTCTGAGGTGCTTCAGTACGGGCACGGGCACATCATATGCCTCACGCTGTGTTCCATGGGGCTGCTTTTGCAAGGGGACAGTGGTGCGGCGTTGCACGGGGAAGGGGTGGCTGCGTCGTGAAATGTGCTGCGCCCCCAGCACGCAGCACTTGGCAGAACTGGTGTTTTTCCAGCTGCAGGAAACTGTACTGGGGAGATCCAGTTTGGATGAACCTCTGACATTTTATAATCGGTGGAAAGGAAGGAGTGAGGGCTCCAGTGTGAGCTTGTCTCCAAAGCTGAAGCAAATCCTTTAAATTAGGAGGACACTCAGGCTAAGGGCTTGTACAGAAATTCCCATTGCTGTGCGCTTTCCCCTGCAGGCACCAAGGTGGCTTAAAGCGCTGCTAAATTCCAGGCAAGCAGGAGATGTGTCTGCGGGTGTTTGCCACTGGGTTTCTGGTCTGGCCCAGTCCACGCAGATGGAGAATTGGCAGCACTTACAATAAGATCCCGATCCATGTGCTGAATCTTCCCCAAAATTGCTGTGGGTGGCTCTAATTATAACCTGTGTCCTGCCGCCTCCCCTTTCTGTGAGTAGGAAGGAGCCGAGCTTTCTTGTTACTCTAGCTGCCTGCCCATTACCAGGTCGAGATTGCTGGTGGGATAAGGGCTTTCCATTTGTTTGTAGTACTGATGTCCTACTTGGCAACACACCCCTCATTCCTTCAACCCTACAAAGGGAAGAGCCCCGAGCAAAGCAGGTTTGCAGCTGGCTTAGCAACACGGCTGCTCTGCATTCCTGTAAATTTCCAGGTTCAAGTGCAGTTTGCTTTTCTTTGTTGCCAAGCCAAGTGGACATCTCGGCCCCCCTCATCCCACTGCTGAGCCTTTGGGAAGGCTGATGGGATCCGAGAGAAGCAGCGGCTCCGGAGGCAGGAACGGGGCCGCAGCGAGGCAAGTGGTTCAGCGAGGCAGATGAAGGCGGCCAAGAGCTGTACCATCCGCCCACCTCCAGGCTTCCAAAGCAAAAGGAAAGCTTGCTTTTGAGGTCTGAGGTGAAGAGGTAAGTACAGGTATAGATCCAAGTCCCCAGGGCTAGTCTGATTTATTTGGCAGTCCAGCCAGTCGATACTTACAACCTTGGACGTGACGGCTCTTTTCTTTTTAGCATGTGGCTCATTCTTTGGTTCCCATTACTTTATTCCATGTGGGGTTGGCGTTTCTTCATTGTTTTCTCCTGTGCATGACTGACATGAGCAGGAAGGAAATGTGGAAACTATAGAAACTGTTCTCCATGCTGAGGGAAGGTGCCTCATATTCTTCTGAACCTGACCCCATTGTTTGCTGCTGCGCCCGCAGGCACGTTCTCTGCCGCCCACTGGAAGGACCAGGGCATCCTCACCCCGGTTCGGGCAACGGTCACCGAGCGAGAGTAAAGGGCTGGCCCCATTCCCACTTGAGTCTGCAGGAGTTTCCCCCCTGATTTGATCGGGGGAGGAATCAGGCCCCTGGCTGCACTATATAAATAGAAGGATTTGATTTCAGGCAGATGGATATCAAATTGTTCTGAATTTTTCCCCTGATTTCATTAGTGAGGTGATTTGTGTTACAAGGAAAACTTGTTCTGAAGCTGTCATTATTTACCTGAAATGCATCTGCACTTTGAAGTAGGCTCTGGAAACACAAGCAGAATGAAATTGCCCATAAAGCAGAGGTGGAGTGGCTTTTTCTGAGGTTTGAGACTGTTCGGTTCCCTCTACACTGGAATGCAAAATTAATGCCCTAAATTTAAACACTTACTAGGCTTTTTTTTTTTTTTTTTTTGCATTCATGACTTGAGAATGAATTCAGTCGTAAAAAGAAATGCAACTGACACATTTGGCATGCAAAACAACCATTGTTTTTGCCAGGGGGTTTCACGTGCACGTGTGCTTGTGTTTATCTGTAAAACAGCTCAAGAGCCTTCATGGAAGAATTGCGCAGTGCAGACGTTGGTTTTCGCTGCCCAGAAGAAGGTAGCATCCGTTTGTGGTCCTCAGTCCCCTTATGGATCATCCAGGTCCTGCCCTAAGGATCCACCTGGCTGTATCCGGTTACAAAAGCTTAACGTCATACAAGAACACTGCGGTCCCAAACCATTAAATGAAATAATTTAACAACTACATTTTCAGGCTGGTAACTTGTGTGAGCTCAGCCACAGGGCGCAGCTTTGCGCGCGCACCTTGTTTTGCTGCGCCGCTTTCTTCCCAAATGAATGGTGTGATAAAAGTAGCAGCAGCGGCTTAGTGCAGAGCGCCTAAAAAAAGGTGTTTGTTTCCATCGCAGCGCTTAGCTCATTGTTCCTGCTGCTCGTCCTGTTGACTGCCTGCTCAGGAAGGCCACGTTCCCAGCAGCCAGGAGCTCCTGCCTGCTCCCCGCTGCTCTGGCACCGGCTTCCTAAATTCACACTTTTTATTCTCCAGTGCCCCCTTCTCCCTCTTTGCCAAAGATGTGGGTTTTATTTCTCTCGCAGGGATGTGGTGGGGACTTTTAAAACCTTTGAAAGCTGCTTACAGTTCCTCAGGTGGCAACAGAGAAACACACACTGGTATAACGGGTCGGAGACACAGGGATGCTGACCTGCCAGCTCTCAGGAATACGGCTTTCCTAAACTGTGCGATGAATTATACCACCCTACATCTTCTGGCCACCGGATAGCGGAGAGTTAACTGAAATTCCCTCGTATGCTGTGCTTGAATGAAAATGCCTGCAAGCTCTGATATGATAATATTTATATCTGAATCATTTTGGACAGTCTTGGGATGAATGGGATCACGCAGAGGTTTACTTTCCACTTCACTATTTTTCCCCGGTGCTGCTCTTTTTCCCGGAGATGGACCATGCGGGAGCAAACCCCTCTGGGCCCTGGGTGCCGCCAGCTCTGCAGCCAGGGTCCCCGCCTGCCTCTCCCGCTTCCTGCAGTCGGGGGGCACGGGCTCGTACCGCAGGGCGAGAGATGAGTCAGTCTCCATGCTCGGCTTCTGTTCTGTGTGGCTTCCTGAAAGCATGCATTGAATTATGCAGCCCAATTTTGTTGGTTTTTTGTGTTGTTTTTTGTTTTTTTTTTTTTTTTAAATTTGCGCACCAGATCCGGAACTGAAACCATCAATTCATTTCACTGAAGGTCTCGTTCTCAACTCAAATCAGCAATAGCTACCTCAGCTCACACCAGGTTTCTACCTACTGAATTGGCTGTCCCAGATAGTATGGGAATGAAGGTACCTGTTTTGCAATGTGAGAGAGGATTTTTTTTATTCAGAAAACAAGGTGAAAAGCTTCCCCAGACACTCACTACACAACTTTATGTCCCTTCTTGGAGACACATTAACCCCATGGTCATGTGCTGAGGTGGAACAGGGGAGGGCTGACAGTGGGAAACATGGGGAAGGTCCACCTGAACATGAGATTTCTCATCCTGAGACACACCATCTGATCAATGAATGACTCCCATAGTCTCCAGCCATGTGAATTTGAGATCTGCTTCCCAGATCATGGGCCCATGACCCATTTCCATAATCCCATGTCACACCGGCTGTGTTGAGAGTATCAGAAAAGGATGGGGACCACAGGATGATGGCTGCAGAAGGAGCTCTGCTGCGTGTTGGTCTTGCTGCAGTGTGTCAAATAAGGACGGTGCTGCCCCAAGCTCCAGAAACACAAATTCTCAGTATCTGTTCTTATATCTTTCAGAGCTGAACTGAAGTCCACTAAGATCAATGGAGTTTTCACACTGGCGACCATGAGTTTTAGATTCAGTTTCCTTAGATGAAAGTGTTAGGAACAGGCAGGAAATTATCCACTAGGAAATCTGTTTCAATCACCCCCTTTTATGGCAGATGCTTTGGAAATTATTATGTGCTGTGTAAAGAAATATGGCCTTCTGAATTTATTCAGGCTAATTCTGAGTGAACCCAAAGCTCTTTTATGCTGTTCAGGCTGTGCAGAGTCTTAATGCGTGCAGAAATTAAGTAACAACCAATTTAATTTACCTTTCTTCCGCGAGAACCATAGAAAGCAGAAAAGCCTGGGTCTACTCCAGTTTTTGTACTTGTGTGTTGGTCAATAGTGTGTTTTTCTTTAACTACCGCAGTTAGAGTGATAGAGTGAGCATTACAGTGATAGGCAGACAGAGCGATTCCCTAGGGTGGATGCAGCGATGGCTTTATTCAAGTATAATTTATCCCCCTTCTCATGAAGGCGTAAGCCCCACACGTATAAACACCTCTATAGCATTACAATTCCAAGCACGGTAGGGAAATTTCCTGCTTTCCCACATGCAGACACAGGCTTACAATAAATATTGAGGCCCAAATCAGCAAGCACCCCCTTGCTCCACACTGCGGGATGGGTTCAAAAGAAAGTAGTGGGACAGATGATTCAACTTTGACAAAAATCTCATTTGCGATGACCTTGACAAACTTCTCTTACCTTCTATTTGCTGCAATTTCATGTCATTTGCCACACACCTTGAAAGGTTTCCAGCTGACATCAGCGGGCTTGAGTCTACCTTCAACTGCCTCAGAGGGTCGTCTTACAAAGAGTCTTCTCATCCCCACCGCCACCTCAAGCCCTGGAAGTGCCAAGTGCTCCTTTGGCACAAATGGGTTGTTGCATGTATATTGATCCCATCCACTCTCTCTCGGCTCACTTGCTCACACACCTGCAGAACTCTTAAAAAGAGCAGTTCCGAAGGATCTTCTTTTTCTATTCACATGGATGTCCCCTCTGACACTCATTTCAGTTTTGGGCTAAATTTTTTTCTCTCCCTGATTTAAATTGCAATCCCCTTGGGATAAGGAATCTTGACTCTTTTCTCTAAAACACTAAATCTCACGGGGCTCTGTATAAATCACCGTATCAGGGAGAGCCATGAATTCGCTTCTTTCTCCCTTTCAGGAGAGGGCTGAAGGGTAGCTGGTGAACTTGTCTTTGGCCACTTCATGCTGGGAATCCCCTAGGTTTGAATAAAAGCCAGGGTTTTGGTCTGTCTGTACAGGAGGACAATCCAAAGTCCATCCACAAGTTCTCCACACCATCTGTAAGTGGCTGCACTCTCGGCACTGAGCTCAGGCGATTTCCAGTGCCTTTACAAGACGAGGGGTCCAAACTCTCCCTGCTGATGCTGAGATGGGACAGTGTGGGGTGAGGGCTGACCAGTTTACCCAGAGGTCCAGAGCTTTTCCAGGTGCTGTCAGCCACATCTGACACCCGCAGTGATGTGGATAGAAAGCAGATGGCATGGGAAGCACCATGGGCTCCAGCCTCCTCTCTGCTTGGCTTTGCAGGGGTACCCCAAGGGGCTGTGTTCAGAGGGGGGTTGTAAAAAGCCAGATGCATTAGCTAGGACCAAGCAAGGCTGGGTACAAAGCAAAAGGAGACCACGGTTTGCTTTCTCCCAACAGAAGGAGGGCTCCGTTTCATCTTCCCTCAGCCCTCATGGTTTCACCGCCTACGTGGCTGTTTCGGGACAGCCTCCCCAACCCATCTGAATCTCAGGAAGGGCAGTTAAAATGATGCTTTTGTTCCCCACTGCAGCATCTCCAGGCTTAGGACAATGCCGAGCCCATTGCTGCTGAAAGGCCTCTGTATTACTGGCACACGGGCTGATTGCCAAAATCAATCTCCCTGTGTTCCCTTAGCCTGACCATGCATTTATGACTGGCTTCAGCCAGGAGATATCCGGGAACATGGTTAAACTTAGGTGCCTGCTCCAGTTCCCAATCAAGAAGCAGATATTCACCATGTGAACCGTGGTGCTACTCAGTCAAAACAGCTCAAAATAAAAGCGCCGTCTACTAACAGTGAGAGGGATTTGTTTGGTATAAATTAGTTGGCAAATAACCCTGCACCTCAGATACATTTCAGAAAATTGTGACCTATTTCTGGATGACTTATCACACCCACGTGTGGCAAAATTCCTCCAATATATCAGTTATAATGAATGATTTCAATGTTGCTATTGTTATTATTATTATTATTATTATTATTATTATTATTATTATTATTATTATTACCTTCTTTGGCCACCTTAAATGTTCTGAGACAAGATGAAAGTACTGAAACTTTAATGCCTCCCTCTAGAGTTGCTATTGTAGGAGTGAAAAAGAGAAGAATGGATCAGTTTTTAGCAAAACCCATGGTTTATGTAAAGCATCTGATTCAAAACCTATTTTCTATGTAGCCTTTTCTTGCAGACTGAAATAGTAGGCTGCATTCAAACTAGACTTTGAGCTCAGTGAAAAGGAAACGCTGATGAAAATCACGACTCAAACACCCTTGCATCATTTAATTCTATTTGTTTTATTGGTGAGATACAACCCGGGCCCCGTTCCACCACTGCAGAGGGAAACTCGGTGGAGGGCAGAAGGCCAGCCGCAGGCTTAGGCGGCTGCTGGACCGTAGTCAAACCCAAGGGGTGGAATTTGGACCAGACCAAAGTCCATGGGGACTTTGCCACCAGCTTCTACAGGGCCAGATTTCAACTTAATGACCACTTCAAGCGCAGGCCTGCAGAAAGGAATATGTTCCTGTTCTTAAAACAGGCGTCTGTCGCAGGGCTCAAGTTCTCCCAAGGGCAGCCCCTCTTTTCCTCTTCGCATCCACCCCAAGTGATGGAGAGCAGGCACGCATCAGGTGCTGGGCAAAATCCATCCCCCACTTCTCTGCATGTGGATTGTGGGGTTCCCCTCTCTTCAAACCACCCACGCAGAATTCATGACATCTTTCCTGGCTGCCCCAAGGGTTTGTTTTTTACATGCGTGACCTTTGGGTCTTGATATCTTTGCAGCAATTGCAGCTTCTGAAAAACATTTTAAAAAACCAACCAAAAAACAGAATCACAGAATGATGATTTCAACCATTACAGCCCAGGAGGTTTTTGGTTAACAGGCCATCATCGTTTGGGAGAAACGAAGCTACAAGGCAAACTCTATGTGCAGCGAGTGTGCACACATGCTTGTGCCCACAGAGCTGAAGCGGCACCAGCAGACATCTCTGCAGAAATCACCGTCCCACTCTCATTTCTACGATCTCTATGTAGCTTCCCATTTTCTATATATGAAAAAAAAAATATATTTATAGGTATCGGGGAAGTGGTGACACGAACTCAACCTAAAATGCCTTGCAGCAGAAAAGAGACGAAGTTCCTTGTTGCGGCTGCTGGACAAACCCCATTATTTGGTCTGGCTCTCTTCCTCACGTGAGCGGAGTCGTGGTACTGGAGGCGTTCAGTTCAAGGGAAGGCTGTCACAGCACTGCGCTGCGGAGCAGTGATGGTGAGATGCTGCATCTTAGGAGAAAGGACCCTGGCACTGAGCAGTCACAGCAAAAACGTACCTCTCTAAGGAAGCTGAAGCCAACACCTGAGAAGCTACGTGATATTCGCAAAAGATGCTCAGCCTGCAGTGTCTGATGAAATATGGATCAGTGTAATTGTTTCTTATGCTGCTGAAATATATCAAAAAACAACACAGAGACTTGAAGTATTGTATTACCACTATACTCTTCAGTGGCTACAGCTAACAGCTTATCTTTATTTCCATGCTGACAGCACCAAGCAAGTTGATTTATTTTCTGTGCTGTCTTAAATATCAGAGAAGATATGCATATGCTAGAATCTGAGGCATGGGATGAGCTAAATGCATGCTTAACCAAAGCCTTCTCTTGATTCACTTCGACTTACCTGAGAGTTTGCTAAGTGAAGCTCTTCAGAGCGTTTGTGAGGCGGCATCCACTAAGGGTCTTTGCATGCGGCAGCAGTGATTTGCCGACGTGGCTCAGAGAAGCCACAATTGCACTGATCGTTTCCTACTCCCCTTTCTTGAACTCTTTTGTTGTACACTTAATAAATATTGCTCCTAATCAAGAAATGTGTGTGATCAGCAGATTTAGACAGAAGATCGGTTTCGCATTATTTGCCTTCTGGTTCTGAAGCTCTGTGGAGAACATGTTTTCAAGCTTTCTCTTCAACCACAAGATTTAGAAACTTACTTTTTTACTTTTTATTTTAAAGAAAGCTGAGATTCTCATGTAATCACCTGCCTCCGGCAGCTGGGGCTTAAAATACAGGACCAAATATGGTTTGAAGTGGAAACAATGAATGATCAGCTTTTCTCACATGAGTAGTCCCTTTGAAGGCTAAGTGTCTATACTCATGAGCAAATTTACGTGTATATATGAGATCTTGCAGAACAAGAGCATGAAAAAAATATAAAGCTTATCCTAGAAATACAAACCTTGTATAAACTTTTTGTTTTGTAGTTGGGGGAAATACCCTTTTTCCTAAAGTAAACATATTTCTAATCTTTTTTCCTTTCCTTTGTAAAAATACCTGCTTAGATACAGATGTCTTGTAAGCCCTGCTTAAGTCTTTCCTTAAATGTTTCAGTAAATATTAAGAAAGCTTAAGGCAATAACAGAAGTTTATGACTTTTTAAAAGAGCTTGTTCCTTTCCCTCCCACATTATGTTTTTTTAAAAAAAAGTCACATAACCTACATCTTTATCTGCTCCAGTCTGAAGGTTTCTATTTATAGGTTTTGGTTATGAATGTTTTTTCCTATGAAAAGGTCAGACCTCGCACATATACAATGGTGGAAAGCCCTGCTTATTAAAAAGCAGGCAGATGGATTTGTTAAAAAGAAGTCATTTCATAATGCAGCTGCTGTGAAAGGAGGCGGCTTTAGCAGAAACATCCTCATGCCGCTTTATGAGAAAAACAGGTAAAGGAGTTCTGTTTTGCGGCTAAGTAATTTTTCCTTTCCCAGCCTCCATCCTCACATACACGGCACATTCTTTACCTCTATTTACATGCTTTGTCCTACACCCACACAGACACACACACGCTCGCGCATGTGCACAACTGTACACACACGCTCACACTCACTCGCCTCATTTTTCCCACCCTTGCTGCCCTGGAAAGGCTGGAGGAGGTGGTGGTACACCATTTCAGCTTCTCCTTCAAGGACCAGCCGCCTCCAGACTGCTACCCAGGGCTCACCCAACACCAGCCATGCTCAGCTTTTCCTGTCCAAAGCAGATTGTGAGTGCCTTTGGTAGGTACAGGAGATTTGGGGTAGCCTGGGCGGTGGGTCCTCAGCCTGGGAGTGGGGTCTGTAGGCCAGGACTCCACCTGGCCAAGGCATTTCCTGCTCAGGGTGACCAGGGAAGGGGTGGATGTTGACTGACAGGTGTCCTTCACCAGCACCCAGAAGAACTGCACTGCCCAGCACAGGGTGTTTCTTCAGAGGATGGGATCACCCAGGTTTCAGGCCTTAACAACAGGATAACAGCAACCCACAACCACCCACAAGATGACCCACCAGACAAGACCCCCCTCATTTGGAGATGGTAAAAAGGAGAGGTCTTGGCTGCTTTGTTCTAGCCCTGAGGGAGGAGCTTTGATTAGCTGAAGGAAAACCACTTCATCCTAAAAGCTTTTTCTCTCCCTCCTTCTTCCTCTCTGAAGCATCTTAAGTGCTCCCCACACCTGCAGCACCCTGGGGTGCTGGAAACGGTGCACGTAGCCTCACATTTCCTAAAAACCTGTGTTATTAAGGAAGGCCTCTCCCATGCTTCATGAAATCATATGCAAAAATCCCAACTCTTTTAAATTAAACTTTGAAAATAGCCACTTATCATTGACTCCTGTCTTCTCTGTACAAAAATGGCCCCCATGCTGTGACCAGTCTCTTCTGCTTTGAAGGCGCAGCCTGTGCAGGAGGGAAGGGGGTTGCTGCTGAATGCATAAGGTGTCCTCCCCCAGCCTCCAAGGGCACATCCCTCTCAGGGTTTAATTTCCAGGGGAGCATTGCAGCACGTTCGCTCTGAAAGGCTTTGTCCTGCTCAGCAGCACTCTCAGACAAGCCGTCCCCAGTATTTTAAATTCAGGGGTCCGCCTGCGCAGGAAATAGTTTGTCTTATTAGCATTTCCACCACTGCTGCTATCTGTCATGTCAATCCTGTGAGGAAAAAGGAGGATGCGTTCACCAAAAATCACCTTCCCTTTCCCCATGGTGGCCTTGGACCAGCGTTTCTGGGCTTATTCATCAGCTGCTTCTGCTACCATGAAGTAATAATACTGTGGGTGCCCCCTCCACAGTGCCCTCCCATGAGGTGCCAGCCCTGCTCCTGGTCTCACTAGCTGCGTGCGAAGTGACAGCATTGGTGGCATGGCCAGGACTCCACTGACAGGCACAGCCTCCACGAGGGAGGTGGTAGGTCACAGCAGCCCTGCTCAGCATCATTGACCTCCCTGCCACACAGCTGGTGGCACATGGGTGGGCAGCTCCATCCACCCTTCACATCTGCTTCTGGATCCATCTCTGTGAATGGCTCCATATGCAAGCTTTAGATGGTCCCCCATGTGCTCATCCCAAATACCTTGGTGGGGGAATGGACCACAGCAGATCTGGGCTCCAGGGCCCCCATCCCAAGTGCAGCAAAGCCCTCGCTGCGATATGCAAGCAGAGCTAAGCAAGTTTCCTGGTCGAATGCCATCTCACCTAAGCTTTCAGAAGCAGAACCCGACGGCCTTACCCAATGCCAGTCAAGTTCTTGATGGAGAGATATGGCAGCTTCCACTTACCTCCAGCACAGTATTAGTATCAGCAGATTAACACCTGCCAATTTGCCACCTGCTTGCACCAACAGGGTGAAAACACAAATCTTCTGTAGCAACAAAATTCATGGGATTTAGAACTTAAGTGGTGCGTGGATATTTTGCCCCAGGTTAATTTCACTCATTATGAAATCTTATCCAACATCTGACGGGTTCCCGTAGAGATCAGCAGTCCAGCTGGAAGAATGGCACTGGAGATGGGCAGAATATGTACAAGGAAAGCTGATCTAGTCCAAGAATCAAAGTGAGTCTGGAATTTGGAAACATGCAATGAAACATGGGCCTCCATGACAGACCAAGTAGGTGTAGCGTTTATTTCTTTATCTGCAGTGAAATCAAGAAAAAGGTTTAGTAAGGCAAGAGTGGAAAAACAAGAAGAAACTGTCTTTCCAGCTGACCTGCTGTGCCACTCTCTTGACTGTTGTTGTTTCAGAAGATGAGCTTCTGATAGCCGTTCAACCCAATGCAACCTGCCTTTAGATCACCTCACATGCCTGGTCCCACTCCCAACTCCCAGGCTACTGCAGAAGCGCTAATTATTGCCTTTGCAAAAGGGAGCATCTAATTGCACCACAGGGCTTGATGCATGTGAAAGGGGATACATTAAATTACAAACCACCGTTCCTCTAAGCTGCAATGTCTGTATGTGCGCTGGGCTGCAAGTTACTCTGGCAAGAAAAGGCATGTTACAGATTTGTAAAGTACTGTGCACATTAGTCAACATGGCCATTAAAACCAATGTTACAGTTGTGGAGGCAGATATTAAAATGCTCCTATCTTTTATGGTAATCCTGTTAATCCGAGAGGAAATCAATTTATGATGAACCTGATGGCAGCCAAGCCTGAGACCATCAAGCTCTCCCTCTCTGTGACCCCACAGAGGAGACAGCCGTGCAGCCCAGCTCTGCTGTGCCCGGCAAGCAGGGTCCCAAATCTTCCCTTGCTCTGAGCATCCCTGGGACCTGATCCCCACCTGATGACCCTCAGCGTCATCCACATTACCCTGGCTTGGTGTCCCCAGATCTCTCTGAGGGTTAAGATGCTGTGACCCACTGAGATGCTGAGGAAAAGCGCCCGGGTCTGTTGGAGAAAGGATTGTGCGCCAGCGAGGCTGGGAGAGGCCGGGAGGTGTGGAGTCCGGCAGCGCCATACACCTGCCCGCCCAGCTGTGAGTCTGCAAACCAGGGGAAAGTGAAATAGCTCTGCCCACACCGCTGTCGTCGCAGGGGGCTGGGGAGCGGGGAGGGCTTAGTAATACCGAGAACAAAGACGACTGCCTTAGTCAGATATTTTTAATGATCTCTCCCCACACAGGGCAGGAAGTGAAACCGAGGTCGCCGTCGAGCCCCCCCCTCTCCCTGCACTCCCCCTCGGCAGCCCCCTCGGCAGCGAGCCCGCCCGCATGGTCCCACCGGCGGCGGCGGGCAAGACGTCGTGCTTTCAGTCAGCACGGTTGGGATGCTGCGAGCTGGGCTCCCACACTGGCACCCGCCGTCCTGCCCAGCCTCGTGCAGCCACATCTGCCCCTGTGCCACCCGTGCTGCCCGCGATGGGGATGCCCCAGCAGGGCTGGGTTATGGGAGGGGGAGCAAGACTCGATTTTTGACCTGCCGTCATGTAATTGAAGATGATCTCTTCCTGGCCCTGTTCCCAGCCCAAATGGGACCTGTAGGGCCTGGTGAACCCCCTTGGTGACCAAAGGTCCCAATCCTCAAGGCACTGTGCAGCCAAGCCGGTCCCTGGCAAACACAGCTCCTTGGGAAGCTGCGGCAGCACTGATGTTATTGCTGCCATAGCAAAGTGGCTCTCCTCTGATGTTCTCCTCCTGACTGAATAACAAGCGGCGGGCAGATTAGAGGGGCATCATCTGACCTCTGTGCAAGCGCAGCCCCTCCTGAAGCAGAGCATAGGTGCTGTTTGATGTTGCACAGCAAGGACACCAAGCAGCCTAAAGCAGACACTGAAAGGAAAGCAGGGTGGAAAGCAGGAAACATTTGCTGCCTGCCGAGGCTCCCAGGTGGCAGAGCAGTCCCAGTGCTCAAGCTTTTACCAGCAGAGCTGCAGATCAGCAGTCTCCTTGGGAAACAGCCATCCTCCTGCCTGCTGGGACAGAGCACAGGTTTCGTCCAGCCCTGTTCTGTGATTCAGCTGGCAGTTGCTGAGGGTGGGTGTCCCCATAAGTTGCATGAAGAGGTGGCAGCCTGGTCACTTCGGGTGCTTGGGAGGGAATGTTCCTGCAAGAAACCTAACGAGTAGTGACATCCCAGCAAAGCAAAGCCCAGCTTGCAGGGCTCAGCTGAGCCAAAGGGAAAGTCATGAAGATGCTGCTGCTTTGAGTAGTTGAGAGTGGAGACTACAGGACAGATTCTGACCTCGGATTCCCAGGAACCCCCTTGAAAAGTGAAATCACTTGAATGTGACTGGGGTGAGGAGGACATTGCATTGCAAGCTCCCCCCAAGCTGCTGCTTGATACCTGTTCCCATGGCAGCCGTAAGAAAGGAGTGTCTTCACCTCCCATCCCTGTGCTGGACCCTCAGACAGAAGTCTCCAGCCTCCCAGGTGAGACCATGAGAGATGCCACCACCACAGTTGCTTCAGCGGAGCCTTAGCAAATTGCTCAGTGCTGCTGTGCCTGGGGAGTTTTGGGTGGTCAGAGTACATTTCTAGTGTGTACAAAGCAGCTGGGCAGAAAGGACAGCTGGCAAGCAGATTTGGACCTTGGGTCCATTCCGTCTAACAAGGACAACTCAAGGGAAGTGACCGAAAAGCGGCACAGTCCTTCCTCCCGTTCGCCTCATCTGCAGGGCTCGGTCAAAGGTCTTTTTATTACTGTTCTCTACTCCAATTAAAACATCCTACAAATTGTGCTTGGCAGACTCTCAACGGCGTCCAGAACTAAAGCCTGTTAACAGGATACAATCAGCTAGGTTTAGGGCTTAAAGTAAGCCAGAGGGCTAGGGAGCATTTGCCAACTGCAACGTGCCAAGTCCTATGGTCTGCCCATTTTCATTCTGGCTGTTAATTGCTTTCCAGAAGCACCCACAGGTCCAAAGTGACAATCAGAAGTCAGTGGCCAAAACTGCACATGCCTGGAGCAATGGCAAGCCCAGCTTCAATGAGCTGTGTGGCCCCCTTGCACCCAGGGTGTCCCCATGGACTGAAGAAGGGTGGCAGGGGCAGGGTTATGGCCTGTGCCAGAGGACTTTTGGCAAGCCAGCGTGGTGGGCTTGAGGTTATAGTGCCATCTTGCCAGTCAAGCATTGCTCAGTGTTATCTAAAACCCACTGGGCATTTCGCACACTCTGGCAGGATTGCTTGGGCTGACTGGGAATTCAGTCCTTCCAGGAGCCGTTTGGAATACGTCAGCTATTTTCCGACGATCACCCCATCCCTCACCTGCTTCAGAGAGTGGTGCTTTGCAGTAGGATTTTCACCCGCAGCAAAGCAACCGAGCAGCATTTCTCTGGGGTGCAAAGGAGGAATTAGAAATAAACAAAAGACGTCGTTGCCTCATACACTAAGGAACAGCATCTGAAGTGATGGAAAGAGATCTGCGTTCATGAGTCCCTGCATGACAATTCAAGCTCAGTAATATCCAGAAAAGAGATACATGAGTCTCTGCGGAAGAGGAGAGGGAAAGGGGTCACAGCTCAATTCCCATATTAATTGGCTTATGGGGAAAGCATCCAGCATTGGGTCAGAAGACCCCTTTGTCAGGTCTTGGCCAGGACCATGAGCATTTTGCTCCCCTGGCTAGGGAGATGGAGGTGAGCTGCAACACTGAGCTGGCGATGTGTGAGCGGTGCCGTGGGAGAATAAGAGATGGAGTGAGCAGGGGGTGTTCTGAACTCTTTGCTCCCAGTGGATCAGCACTGGCTTGCGGCAATGCAAGGGATGGAGAGCAAAAGAAACAAGCAGAGTGAAATGACCAGCCTGATTTCCTCATGCAAGCTGAAAGGAATACAAAGTGTGAACAAGCCCCTGATGAAAATAAGGAGTGATTCACACCAGGCTGGAGGCTGTAGGATCCAGCAATTTTCTTTCCAGCCCAGCTCTAATGGCAAGTGAGTTTGATTTTTACAACTCATTCACTTTTAGTGACCTATGGGTGTCATTAATGATTGAGCTAAAGACACATCTTCGAGATATAAAAGCTTTATGTTGACAGGGGGTCTTTGTAATCGCTTCCTATTGTTTGTTTTGGGTTGTTTTTTTCATTTCCAAACATGTACGTTTTCCTTATTGTTTCTGACACCTGTCAGCAAAAAGCACAGCCTCGTGCATCTCCTGCCATCCCTGACCAATGCGCGGGGAAACGGCCCTGCACGCTGTGTGGGAACTGTGCCAGCGGTTCCAAAGATCAAGCAGGGAAAACAGATAATGCAAATAAATCATAGGTACAATGGAGGACTCTCCCTATAGAGACTGGTGGCCTTAACCTCATCCAGACCAACAAGAGGCAAAGGTTAATGCAGGTGTCACTTGAAAGGTAATTTTCTATTGATTTGCAAGTAGGTCCCTGACCTACTGACCTTTGTGCTACGGGAAATAGGAGTTCCCCTGGAGCAACATATGTGCTGGCAAATGTATTATTTGCTTTGGTAGTCCCTCTAGAATTTATAGGCCCAGGCAGGACCAATATAGATAACCTGAGGAATGTGGTAGCCCTTGTAAAGATTTCTGCCCCACACTTAAATATTTGGGCAGCAAAATAGCAACCTTGATCATAATTTGACAGAAGAAAACCACAAGGGCGCTGTCCGATTTCTACATCCTCTTACAGGCAATAAAAACCACCCATAAATAATTTTCACACAATGCCTCAGGAGCTTCTTGCAAGGGTCAGCTCAAGACTCGCTGGACGTGATTCATGTCATGCAGGGGTGTAATTCCATTCACTTCTGCGGAGCTGTTCCTGGTGCACACGCCGGGAGGGGCTGGGTGAACTGGATTTGGGAGCATGCAGCAGCGTGGCACTGCTGGTGGGGGCCACGTTTTGGGCTAGTCTCATGAAGCATCTCCTGAGGCTCAGCTGTGAGCACCAGTCCTGGCTAGACAGGTTCTCCAGTCTGGAGCCAGGAAACACCGGTGAATCTTCTGTGGCTTGGCCACAGATTGGGAACTGTGTAGTCGGAAATTTTCCTCTTGTTTCTTCAACAGGAAATTAGGGATTTTTTAATGAACAACTGAAAACCTCAAAAGTCTTAGCACAGAGAGATGGCCGCAGCACTCCCTGGGGATTGTAATTGCATCTCGCTCTCCTTCTGCATGAGGTGCTGTCGATGGTCCATGATTCACAGCTGATGGGAGAGGAGATAGCATGCGCGGGGAGCCCGCCTCCCGAGGAAGCACGAAAGGGCGTAGGGCTTCCAACATGAGAGTCGGCAACAGATTTCCCAACTCAGAGAGATTTACGTTTACAAATAAAAAGTGCATATTTTCAGTGGCTGGAAGGATAAGGAGTAAAGTGGTGGAGAAACAAGGAATACACCATTTTTTTGACCACACACAGCAGAAATGCGAGGGTCACCTGCACATCCTGAGCTCACCTCTCTTACCTCCAGCCAGGTGAAGCAATTAAGCATGTTAGGGTCTACCACACTTCTCAGAGCTATGATCAGCAGCCCTCCCACTCCCATTCCTGGTCACTCCCATCCCTAGTGTGCCAACACTGTCCCAGGTACTCCATGTGCTTGTCCATGCTGTCCACTCCCCTGGTGCCCCATGCAAAGGAAGGGGCCACCATCCAGGAACTGGATCTGGGGTTGTACATGGCAAATAGCAAAGGAAATGGGGCTTCTCCTCCACAGGGTTTCATAGCATCTGGGAGGTGTCGAAGCTTGCAGAGCAGTTGCTGCTATTCTCCAGCTCCTCCGGGTACTGCTGGGAGCAAGGCTCAGGCCAGGGGGATGCTGCAAAGCCTCCACGGCCTGCCGGGAAGCATCTGGATCAGGGCTCAATGAGTCTGCCAGCTCCAGGGGAACCGATTCTCATCCTCCCACAGGAAGACTCTCAGACATTTCTTTTCAGCTCTGCTTCCCACACCCCACCCCAGCCCAATTCTCATTCCTGGTTCCTCTCTTTTTCCTTCCCACTCCCAGGCCCTTGATCTCCCTGCCAAGCCAGGTCTCCTCCAGTAGGCTGCTAGCTGTCATCTTCTGCCCCACATGGCCTTCTCCTAGTGAAGCATCCAGGTCTGCCTCAAAATTCGGGGCACCGAACCTGGCAATTGCACCTTGACCCACCCAAGCTGTGAGTCTATCGCAGCCTGGGGACACCTTGCCCAGGTATGACTCAAGCTGCTCATTACCTGCCAGGGCTGCCAGGCAGGCAAGGCATTATATACCTTGTGTTCTGGGCTGGCTTCCCAGGAAATCCAATTTCACACAAGGATTTTGGGGACTGTCTTGGCACGTCCTGGTGGTGGTTGCAGCTTCAATCTAGCCAGACCTTTCCCTACCCACTGGGAAAGCCAAATGCGGCAGCCCGGTGTTCCCATCTCCCTTTTGCAATGCACCACTTCTCTCCCACCACCATGCACACTTCTGGTCCGCAGAGCAAGTCTTGCTTTGACCTTGCTGCTCATAGAAACCAGGCCACAGCCAAGGCACCTTCATGCTTGCTTGCATGGCAGCGGTGTCATCTTAAAAACGCCAAACCACATCTATGATGCTGGAAAAAGTTAATGCTTCCAGGGTTCCTCTGGCTCTCCAGTGGAGCAGGAGGGACAGGCATGACACAGCAAAATTGGTTTTGGTGGGTTCACCTCCTTCACCTCCCAGCCAGGAATGTGGGTTATGTAGCAGCCCACCTGCCAGCCACTGCTGCTCACCTGCCACAGGAACCAGCTTTGAACAGCCTGTGAACCACAGGCAGCCCACAAGCCACAAATTGCCCAGCCATGGAGTCGTTATCCCATCTGCAAACCTGAAAAGCTACACTGCCAGATTTGGGGAGCAAGGAGAACTGCAAGAAAGCTGTTGCAGGCATGTTGTGCTCCTGACACCTTCCTCGCTCCTGCCCCTCCTGGCACCAGTGGGAACCTATTCTCCCTTTGTTCAGCAGCTCCCACAACTTGCCCATTTCTCACAGCTGTAGCTCATGAGAGAAACCACTCAGCCCTCGGTCATTCTGGTGGCCCCTGGGGCAGCAGAGCTGGTTGAGGAATGAAAAAAGAGAAGAGAAAACCCCTGCGTGGAGCTGAGCCATCATCCACTGAGGACCACAGCCAGGTTGTATTGCTGTCTGCAGCCCTGTGGCAGGATTCCCCCACCTTCCACCAAGAGGTACAGGAGTGACATGAACTTGATTTCACAGGGAAAGAAATCAGACACGGGGAGGTTTAACCATACTGTGCTTTCCCAGAGCTGCCCAGCCCCTGCAGAGAACCAAAGTGAATCCAGGTGTGAGCTGGGTCAGGCTCTGCCGAGTTTTTCTCCCCTAGATGTGCAGCACCTGATCCATATGCTGCCGCTGCTGTTCCTTGGTTGGAAATGGTATTTACTTGCCGAAAGAAATCACTGGGTAAAGCTATTTTTGGATTAGGAGGGAGGAAAAGAAACCCTACAGAACAAGCAAGTTTAAACAAAGCTGTGACCACAGGTGACTCTTCTTTGACTCTGTCGTTCACAGTTGGTCAGTGCCACTGCAGAGTGGCACTGCTAAAGCCG
This sequence comes from Vanellus vanellus, assembly GCF_965231255.1. Taxonomy (NCBI): domain Eukaryota; kingdom Metazoa; phylum Chordata; class Aves; order Charadriiformes; family Charadriidae; genus Vanellus; species Vanellus vanellus. Next base: position 12,973,198 of record NC_138913.1, read on the forward strand.
AAGATTGAAAGAAGTACAAAAATGCATTGGCAAGGCAGCGACTCTTCCCACCAGTGATCTTACAGACCTGCTACAGCTGTACTCTGCCCAACCCTGGCACAGGGGAAGGCACCGACTGCTCTCAAAATGTGGTCTCCACTCGTACTCACAGGGACAGTCTTCACAGCCTTCCTGTCACCTTCTCCCCGCTGCAGTGGGCACTTGTGTCAGCTCCACTGCAGAGGGCAAATGAGGTTTCACGTGCAAAACCAGGGCATCTTTTAATAGGGCAGGTCAGTAGCAGATGGGTAAGGTAGGAGAAAACTCACAGCATAGCCCTCCCTGAAAGAAACCCTTTTAAAAAAATATTAGCTCGCAGCCTTTGACCCCTTTTATATGCACAAACCCAGGCTGCGAAGCAGAGGGATGCTGCTGGGTGGTGTTAGGGGTTGATGGCTGTTCCTCCCTACACAAACTCCCCCAGATGCTGCCGAGGAATGGAGTGGCAGTTGGTTATTATTTTTAGCCCCCCGTTCACGTGGTCTGAGGATCAGATGCACATTCCCAGATGCTCATTCCACAAATGCCGAGATCCCTCCAGCTCTCGCTGCGTGGATGCACGGAGCCGGTACAGCGCATCGCAGTGCTGGGGATAATGGTGATTCAGCCCACCCCACAGACTCACACGTACACGTGCGTGTACACACCACCTGCTTCGTTCAGGAAGCCTCCAGTGAAAAAGGCTTTCTAGGAAACTTGAATAAATACACGGGAGGAAGTCAAACTGAATCAATCCATCAGGGCACGCGCGCCGCTGAGCAGCCTGCGTCCCCAGAGGACACGGGCTCGCTGGGAAGGTGAAGGGCTGCCTTTGAAGGGGAGAAGCCAGGCGGAGGCAGGGAGAGCAGGAGGCAGGGGCTGCCTGCGGGAGGAGCAGGGTGTTAGGAGGGGGATGCAGCAGAGTGGGAGCTTGACCCAGCAGTGAGTGCTTGACCCAAGCAGCTGCAATCCTGGAGTGGGTACCGCTTCCCATCCCTCAAGGAGAAGGCAGTTCAGGAGGGTGCAGAGAAGAAAAAGAGAGAAAAACAAGCCAGGTAGTGAAGAACATTGAGTGCATCCTTGGCTCTGTCCTGATCTCTGCAGAGGCTGGAAGGGGAGTATGGCATGTCTGAGGTGTTGAGGATGGACTAGGTACATGCAGAGCATCTGCAGGATGTGCACGGCCAGTCTAGCCCTGGCGAAACATGTGGGAGCCCCCTTACCCATGGCCACACAGCTCTGAATGGGCTGCCTGGCATCCGAAATGTTAAATGAGAGTCTGAAGCCCTCACCTTCTACCCAGACAACATTTCTGGGCAGGGAAAAGAGATGTCCAGAGTAACCCAGGGCCAGGGAAGTCTTGCTGCGAGGTGATGGGATATGGGAGTTGAATAACACAGGGCCTGCCCAACTATGGGAGGTAAAACAAGATCCAGCAGGCGTAATCTGAAGCCAGACAAATGCAGATTAGGCGTAAGGTGTGTTTCTATCAGGATACTTAATTAACCACTGGCACAGCTTTGGAGGGCCGTGATGGATTCTCCTACTGGCAAGGGTCCCGTTTGCACTTGGATGTATCTCTGAACGCCTTGCTCTTGTTCAAGTGCAGATATCGATCTAGCAGCAGAACTGATAGGGGAAAGGCCCGAGGCCTGGGCTCCCCAGGTGATCAGCAGCAGTGGAGCGTTCTTGCTGGTGTCATTTTTGGCACTAGCAGAGGTTTGGGGTGGCACTAAAAGTAAGAAGGAACGAAGCCTTGCAGATAAGACCCAGGATACCAAAACACCTCTGGCCTCAGTGGTGGATGTCAAGTGACCTCGAAACCCATGACAGGATGCAAGGACCATGGGGACATGAAGAAGGCAGGTTCCTGCTCTGCTGCAGGGCCATTCCTGCAAAGTCACCGTTCATTCGCTTGTGGTGGCGCTGCAGAGAGCGAGTGATGCCTTGGGTGCCCAAGGCCAGAGGCGGGCATGCCTCCCCCTGCTCTGTGGGCTGCGAGCAGCCTCCGGACCATTCCCAACCATCCCACCCTCCTCTTCCCTTACACAGGGCGGCTGCACAGCCACGTCGGGTGGAAGAGGCTCAGGGTGGGGTTGTGGGATCAGGGCAACTTTTGCAAGCTACTGGGGTTGCCCCTGAAGAAAACTGGTTATCCTTCTTAGGGAAAACTGTGTTTTTTTCAGTGGTGCCCATTGATAGGACGAGGGGTAATGAGCACAAGCTTGAACATAGGAAGTTCCATTTAACATGAGGAGGAACTTCTTCACTTTGAGGGTAGTGGAGCACTGGAACAGGCTGCCCAGAGAGGTTGTGGAGTCTCCCACTCTGGAGACGTTCAAAACCCGCCTGGACGCGTTCCTGTGCAACCTGTTGTAGGTTCTGCTCTGGCAGGGGGGTTAGACTAGATGATCTCCAGAGGTCCCTTCCAACCCTGACTATTCTGTGATTCTGTGATTCTTGCAAGAACTTTTCTCCTTGCTTCTGTCCTTTAGACCAGTTTCTGACTGCTAGATAGCTATGGAGTGAGTCACTTTTCTTTGTGCCTCAGTTTCCCTGTCTGCAAACTAGCTGAGAGGCTGAATCTGCTCATGTTGATTCAGTCATAGCGTTCCTGAGGCAAGAGGAGAGGAGCTCTCTGAAGGAAACCCATAGCCTTAATGCCCACAACTTTCCAGGGGCAAAGCCTCACAGCTCTTGATATTACACTTCTTACCAGCACAGTCATCTTGAGAGAGTTGTTGCGATACCCAGAGAGGCTTCTAGCCCACGGACAACCAGCAACTGCGACCGCAGTGCCGCACTTCACTCTGTGCACCGCCCTTAAGCTCTGCTCCTTCCCGGGGTGTGCAGCGCATCCCTATCCCCAGCACCGGCTGGAGCTATTGCCTTCGGGCAAGGGTCCCAGGAGTGCTGGGCATTCTCCAGGAGTTCTTCATAGCCAGACTTGAAAGGCAAGGGTATGAAGGGAAAAAGTGATTTTTTTGATTAGTTGAACTTCAGGTTTCCATCAACCCAGAGCATTTCTGGGGAGCAAGCAAACCTTTCCCAGACGCAGTGGGATCTCTGCATGTATAGGTGATCCCTGTAATAACCCTCATCAGGGCATGGCACTCTTCCCATAACAAAAATTGGACATACTCAGACTAGTAAGCAGAGGAAATGTTTGCTGCTTTTATTAATCACTTCAAGAGACCTGTGCCTTCTGTTCTTTAGCAGTAAACTGCCAGCCCCACATGGAGAAGGTTTGCTAATGATCCCTCCACTTTCCACAAGGCTCTTTTAAAATATATAGAATAATTTCTATTCCCTTTTCTGTTCTGCTGAAGATCAGTACTTTACGAATTACTGCAGCAGTCCTGACCACGGGCTCTCCCCATCTTCAGGTTGAAGCACTCTCCTCTGCTAAAAAGGACAAAGAGGCCATCAGGCCTTTTTGCCTAATCTCCTGTGCAGCAAACAAGAACTGCAAATATTGGGAAATAATCTCAGGAAAAAATATGGTTACCATTCCAGCCCTTACAAAACATTTTCCTGTGCCCACTGATGCCCTTTAAACTCCAACCAGCTAAAGCACAACCTGCTTCCCCAGTTGGCCATAGAATTGATTTCCTCTTTGTGTGTTATTGTGTCTGGTATCCTTCTGTCCGTAAAACCTGTGTACCCATAGACAAACACACACGCGCACACACAGAGGTCTCCTGCCCACAGCAGATCCCATCACCCTCTCTTCCCGGGAGAAGTGTGGTCAATGACTGTTATGTGAGCCTGGGGCTGGGACAGCGTGCTTCGTGCCTGGACACTACCCAAGACCTACGGGTTGCATCTCTTTGATGTTCTGTACCTCAGTTTCTCCGACTTGGAGAGAGGAGGAATGATCCGGATCTCCTTCACAAGGTGCTTCCAGATCTAGAGACAAGAAGAGCTGCATTGTGGTGGTGGTATCAGAGCCTCCCAATCCCATCATTATTTTGAATTACTTTGATGCCCTTGAAATCAAAATATCACACTGTGATTTCATTAGTTTTCAGAAAGGATATCAGCAATCTTTCTCAAGTGTGTGCATGCGTCAGGTGAGGGGCTGAGGGTGGTGGAGGTTACCTGAGATGAGTATTAATGACTAACAGCTTCAAGCTTCAACACCAGAAGTGAGAACATCTAAATCTAGATCGAGGCACTTAATTAAACCTTTATTAAACTTCCTTCAACGAATGGCCAAAATTCTCCCTTGCTTTGTGAAGCCATTAATGCAAAAAAAAATCCTGCCCTTTCACACTTAGAAGCATGTTACTTCCACTTTATTGCAGCATGATTTGTTATTCAAGGAGCAAGAGTAGGCAGTGTCCAGCTCTCTCTGGCCTCATTTCCCTGCCGAGGGCACCAAAATTTAAGCACACAACCAGTGGTGTTTTGATGTCCTGATGCAATCAATGTCTTTGCAGGACCAGGGCTATAGACTGGGTGGTTTTGGCTAGTTGTTTCAAGGAGAGCAGCCTGCTTTGCATTAGGATTAGAAGTCCCCCCAGCTCTGACCCAGAACATCTGGACCCAGAGGTTGGAGATCCCTGCTGCCAGCCAAGGTGGAGCCCAGTCCACCCAGGACCCACATTCTACAGCATTTTGTCCTGTGTCTTTTGTAACCAGCATCTAAACCTCCGTTTGGCATGGCTCAGGCAGGTGGTCCTCGTGTCTTCCTGTTCCCATGGCCCTGGCTGAGATAACACACAGAAATAATTATATTAAAAATCCCTAGCATCATTAAGCAGCTATAATAATTAATCCTTATTACTTAGCCCTACCTTTTACACTTTCAAGATACACAATGACATTCCCTGACTGTGTTTGCTCACCCTGCCGCTCCTTGGAGAAAACTCTGTATCACACACTCTATTATAGAGGGAATGAAGGATAACACGTCCATGGGCATTCATGCATTTCGGTGCACCAGATGGGAATATGGTATTATGGTTTAAACAGTTTGCTGTCCTTGAGTGGCTGTCACAGTGTTCCCTGATTCACAGGGCGCTGGAAAGCTGCCAGAACAGCAGCAAGCCTGAAACCAGGTCTTGCAAGTTTGGGCAGATTAGTCCAAAGGACTCCTCCGGAGACCTAATCATGCTTGGTATGATTACTCTGTTTGTTTTGTTTTGCTTTTTTTTTTTTATCATGCCAGGAGTGAAAGACATATTATTCTGGACCTGTGGTGGGACAGTGCCCCATTTGTGATGTCGAGGCTGTGCTTGGCACTTCAGGAGACCAAACCTCCTTGGAGACAGGCAGCACAGCTTGTTGCAGACTAAGAATCACACCTCTGGGCAGCAGCAGAGCTGGGATGGACCCGTAGGACCTAGTCCTGCTCCCTGGTGCCATGGTCAGAGCAGTCGGAAACACATGCCTAGAACATAGCACAAGTAAGTCTTTAAGTGTGTGCTCAGCTGTAAGCACAGGAGCAACCTACTGCTAAACAATGCTGACTTCAGGAACCTTATCTTTTTTTAAAGGTCAGAGCATGCTTAAATGCCTCAGTAGCTTAAGACCTTAGCACTCTCAAGAAGGTAAATTGAGAGTAGTTGTCCTTTCCAGCAAAGCAAAGCAAACCCTGGAGGACTGCATACGCCCTTCCCTTCTGCCCAGTCCCTTTCCTGATTTAAACTGGACATGCTCTGAATTCATGTTGGGGCAAGTGGAACAGGACCCAAGTGCTTTTCTTTGCACCAGAGGAATGGTTGGGCAAACAGGGCTGGGCCAAACCAGAACGGTGCTCACACCCCCAGCAGAATCCCTGTGCCATCCTTGGCCAAGAGATACTGGCAGCGTCTCGTGCACTCCAACAGCCTAGGAAAGGCACGAAGCGCTCCTCATCTCCCAAGAGACTGAAGCCTCCAGACACCTGTAGGTGAGAAGCTGGGGGGGCAAGCAGCATGCAGACTTGGCCAGGGGATGGCAAGAGCTTGCCTGCCACTGTCACTGCCACCCACAGCGCGTCCCCTGGCTGCACCATGGTGTCCACCATAGACACCCGATCCTGCCCCCACCCCAAGAGATATTTTGAGGGCCTGGTTTGGTCTCCTTTGCATGTCAGTTATGCTATTTCTAAGCATATTTATTTTTATTGTTTTCCGGTGGTGAGCTTGTCGCCCTGTGTTCTCGCCTTGATCTTTTCCACTTCCTCTCACTTTCATGCCTCTTTCTTTCCCCACCGGGCTGACAGGTCGGGTGTTTTTGTCATAGCCGGTGGATGAGCTGTGTCCCCCCCACGCTGCAAGATCTGTCCACCCCCAGCGGAGACTCCTCGGTACGGTAGAGAGTGCAGAGTCAGCCCTGGGAACCGGGGGCGTCCGTGTGGGTGCCGGCACCCTCCTGCCTAGCCGGGCGCCTTACCTGTTTCCAGCCACCACCAGACAGTCGCTGTCACGTGGAGAAAGAAGTGTTGACTCATTAATTATCACGATGTAGGTTATGGTTAGGCAGATGAGTAAAACATCTTCCAAACGGCATGACACTGTGGAAAGGAAGGGTTTGCTCTTTAATCACTCAATTCCAGAAATGGTAAAACAAGTTGGGCACTGCTGGAAGGGGCCGTTGGGTGACAACATCAGCTCCCTGCTGAGGAAACCCAGCTCCCACCTGGGAAGCTTAACTTCTGTTTAGTTTTGGCTACTCAAAACAGACATTCTTCATCCAAAAATGGGGGAGAGCTGGGGGGAACAATGGTCTTTGGCAGCTGAGAAGGAAAGAGAAAGAGAACGATGTCTCTTGAAATTTTTTTCAATAAAACCTTCCTCTCTGCACCATCCTTTTTATTTTGTTCAAAGTATAATTTCCCTCTGCAAATCTTCAACAAGACTTTTTAAAAAAAAAACCACCCTAATTTTTAAATACAGAAGACTCTGAATCTAAACAGGTACTGATGCCAGATCCGTTGTAAGCTTAGCCTATGTTCAACGCTTCTGGAAGAAGTGTACAGCCATGAACCATCACAGTGAGTGGAGCTCTGATTCAGCAGGGTTTTATTGAAGCAATTCCTGTGGTGAGGTACAGGAGAGAATCTGACACACGCACAGGATCTGCATTCATATTTCCACAGAGATGGGGCGAAAAAACAAGGGAAAAAAACCAAGTGACTTGACTCCAGGGCACAAACCCGTGGCCAGCTGAAGGTCAGCAGGCAAGCTGTGACCCAGGTGAGCGCTGCACACCTGTGGCAGAGCCAGCTTGGATGCATGTTAATGAAAGCCCGTGGATTCAGTGCAGCAGAGAGAGTTGCATTAACAATGAATCATCTATCATTAATATTGTACCATCAGGTGGTTAGTGAGGGTTTTCTCTCCAGATAGGCTCTTGCCTTCCCGTGGAGCAGCTGGGATCAGCCCTTTGGGGAGACGAGTGGCATGTGTGCCTTGAGTATCTGAGTCAGCCTGTTCAGCCTCAGGCTCCTCTGAAGAGCCGGCAGCTCCCCGCGGAAGAACGGCATTAACACCACCCTCGTGCGCTCTTCCCCGCACTCGTGCTAGCTCAGTGCCCCATCTTTTTTCTCTCTCACATAATCACAGAATGGTCAGGGTTGGAAGAAACCTCTGGAGATCATCTAGTCCAACGCCCCTGCCAGAGCAGGGTCACCTACAGCAGGTTGCACAGGACAGCGTCCAGGCGGGTTTGGAATGTCTCCAGTGTAGGAGACTACACAACCTCTCTGGGCAGCCTGTGCCAGTGCTCTGCCACCCTCTCCTTTCTCGCACTTCCTTCCAGTCTTCCCGTTTGCACTTAGTGGGCCTGATCCCCAGCTGGTCTAAGCGTAGGACCACCAAAATGAATGGGGTTGGGCAAAATCCCCCTGGGGCACGTGCTGGGCTGGCAGCCAGCCCTTGGCTTTAGCCCACACCCAGGGCAGCTGATTAGTTAGTAGTCAGGTGCCAAGCCCCCAGTCACTCCAGTTAGGGTCAGCAGTCCAAAGGGTGAATTGGGATCAGCTGTTTATCTTTCCCAAGGCTTAGTTTCTCATTTATAGCTGCAGGGAAAAGCAAGGATGCCTACAGCAGGGAAAAGCAATGATAAAAGCACAGAAGCATCCCACAGTGCTCGGATGCAGTGATAATGGCAGTCATGTAAGTGCTGAAGTTATATAGCAGGAGGGAAGGGGAGTTTTGATTTACTTGGGTGTAGTTTGGGCAGTCTGACCGGCAAATCTCTCTCTTTCCATGCCTCCAACCCTAGGCTGTACTTTAAAAAGAGCATCAGCTTTCTGGGGACCTCTCTTCTCACCATCTCCCAGGGCAGATTTCTCCCCTACTCTCTATGCTAATTATCCCTGCTCCTCTTCCTCAACCTGTGGTAGCTCTGCAGGGTTCATCAGGCTGGAAACCATATGCCAGGAAGAGCCCATAGAAGTTAAAAGAAGAAAAATAAAGAAGATGAGAATATTTGCTGCAAAGGCAAATCTTGCTGTTTCCCGGAGAGCCCACTCCCCAGGGCTGGGTTTGGCTGTCAGTTTGCAAGTGTGATAAAACAGACAGGAAATTCAGGGTCTGGCTTCAGTGCACAGGCGCTGCCCTTCAGAGGTACCCGGGCTTGCTCCAGCACTGCTGACACACAGCCTGGGAGCAGGACAATCCCACTCATCTCCTGCATGGCCTGTGTTAACAGTGCTGCGGGAAAACAAGGTCTGTCACCTCCAGCAGGGACTGTGCTGTCACAGTTGCTCTACTGCGGGTACCCGAGAGAGCGTGCACAGGATAGCTATGGACAAAGCACAGGGTGGTGCAGACATGACCATCGGTGGCAAAGCAAAGCAATCCTCTTTCTTTCCTCTCACGTGCCTCTGTCACCTTTGTGTCACAGCTCTCTCTAGTTTCTCACACCCAGCCTATGTCTGAGGTTTAGCGATTCACGCCTGGCACAGCCTTTCCCTGCTTGCCCCAGTCCTCATTACCGTGTCAGATAGAAACATCTCCTGTCCCAGGTCCCTTGCTGCTTTGCCTCCACTTCCCTGGGAGCACTGGCCCAGGAAGAAAGTCCCGGGCCAGGTGTGTGCTATGCTGGCCAAGCCCATGCGCTACCCTGCCCTGTCTCTGCCTGTCCTAAAACCAGTTCGGTTTCTGGTGCTGTGATTTCTCTTGAAGACTGCTCTGAACCTCCTTCCCACTGACAGCCTCCGTTCATCCCTTGACCACCTCGTTCTGCTTGATTTTGGTGCTAACGTTACCCTCCATATCGGTAGCTTTACTCCTCTCCTGCCAGTGCCCTCCACTCAGCCACAAATTCACCTTCCAGCCCTGCTCAGCCTTGTGCTCGCTCCTTCTCCAGCAGCTGCCCTGCACTGTCCAGTGCTGCCTCTTCGCTTGGGCAGAGCCAGGCAGGAGTCCCCCGAACCACGCTCCGCACAGCGTGGCTCCCCGTAGCTCATCCCAACCACGTGCGGGGAGCCCAGGGGTAGTGGGGATGTGAGGACACGCTCCCGAGGGGCTGAGCAGGAGAACTGGTCCCATTCCCTCCACCCCACGTAGGCTAATCAGCGTCTCGCTTTTTCCAAGCGCGATATTTCCACACAGAGGGAGAGAGGTTTCAGGAAATTTCTGCTCCTCTCAAAATCACTTCTGATTTTTCTAGTAAAAGCGTCTGCCAGCCTCCTGCCGCCAAGTTCCTTTCTTTTTTTTTTAATACATATACGATTCAAGCTGCGTTGGCTCCACTCCTGAAGTCTGGCAGGTGCTCAGTGACATATGTTCTGTGATAAATGTTTATTACATAAGTTCATTCAAGCTAACGTGGATTTTGAGATATAGTCAGCTCTCGTTATACAGCTTGCCTTCAAAGCTCAGTGTCCAGATTATGCCTTTTCTTGTAAGGATGTCTCCCAGGGTTTGTTTGCTCCTTCTCTGATTTAGCCAACTCTTGATTGGTTCATCAAGGTAGTTAACGAAGCGCTCAGACCGACTCGGGGGAGGGGAGGAAAAGGAGCAATTATAACTTCATCTTGTTCCAGCTCATTATTTTAATCACTGTGTATCATATTTGGTGAAAACATCTCTCTACAAACATTAAAACTTCGGAGCCGTCATCGCTCAGAAAGGGTCTGGTTTCACCGATCCCCAAACACCGGTCCTGCCCAAGAGGTGAATTGCATCAGGTTGTTATCACTCTGTCTCATTGCAGGAGTTGCTCCTGAGTCCGCCTGTTTCAGGACTACAGCTACAACTCACGCTCGCTGAGATTTCAAAGTGTGTTGGTCTTCATCCAGGCTGTTCTAAAAACTTCTTATTACTGTTTAATCTTGTTTTAATCAATTCCAGTCACTTTGTGGGCTGATCTTTGGATGGATGAAATTACAAGTGCTGCAGCATGAAATCCTGAGCATCCGTGCAAGTCCAGGGGAACACTGCTATTGAATTTCTCCTTTTAATGTACATCAGGATAAATGTTTCTTTGCTTTGGATGAGGAGTTTGGGCATGGCAGAAGCCAGAGCTGCCTTCGGGCTGCCTCCTGTATCCCCGAGTCTGAGACTCTCTCTGGGCTTCAGTCTCAAACTCACTTTGCTCACTAGGTTTTGGCAAGGTTCACAGGATACGTGCATACAAGTGTCCGGGAGCAGAACGGTGTGCCATTCTGGGGGAAAAACCTCAGCCCTTCTTGTAGAAGTTCTGCACGGGGCACAGATCTCCATGCTGGCTCTTAGGGATCGAGCCGATCCTGCATGTTATCGCTCTCAATGTGACAAATGCTTGTGCAAACTGGATGATTCACATACATTTTGCAAAAATCTCATTACTCTGGACTCTCTGGTGAGTCCAGCCTTCTGAGGCAGGGCTGGGGTTTGGAGGGTACAGCAGCAGAGAATGTGACATTTTCTCATAGGATCCCCTTAGTCCCATGAGTTGGGGGACAAAAGTTTCGGGACTGTCTATAGGCAGGCAAAGTCCCGGTGCAATGCACTGCCCTTGGCCAGGAGGAGCTTTCTCCAGAGAGGCTTTCGGAGCTCAGCAAAGGGCAACGCATGCTGTGTGCTTTACACTTGATCAGTTAGGGCCAGCAGTAACAATAATCATTTTCGAGTCTACACATGTGTCTTATCTGGCAAATTCTGAAGCAAAGGCATGGCGGACTGGCTGTTGCTAAGTGCCTGCGCCCCTCTGGGTCTGCAGTCCGTGCGTTAGCCTCCTATCTAACATTTGCTGTTCGAGCAATCTTAGCAAGAAACAAACCAAACTCTGAAGATGCAGCAGATCTGCAGATGGGAGGGTTTACAGTTAAGGGATAGCACCGGGCTATGACATGTGGTTAGAGTTATAATGTATGCCTGGGTTATTATGGTTGAAGTGGCATGTTTGTTTTTTTTTTTTTTTAATACAGCTGCAGAATATAGTATGTCAAGCCTTCACTGAATGCACCGGTTTTAGCAAGACGTGTGCACATTATTCAAAGAATCTAAGGTTAAACTTGCTGAGCTGTAAATCTCAGTGACCGGCATGTACCACAATTCCAGCGTGTCCCAAAGCGTGCCTGGGAAAAGCAGAAATGCGGAGGACGTTACCCTTAGAGTGCTCGGGATCAGAAACGCAGAACGGCAAAGATCAGCTGTCTCTGCTCAGGCTTTGCCTTGGGCTGACTGTAATCAGCCTCATGTTTCAGATGTGCGGAAAGGGTAAAATCAGGTAGACAGAAGAGAGAGAATGCAAAAAGGAAGAAAGGAGCATTAAGGAGAAATCAATATCACCAAAGATCCCAAACTGATCTTTGGTTTCTCTTGTATCTTTGGGAGGAATTGGGTGTCCTTGTTGCTAAATAATGCATAATGGAGAACACATGGGAAACATCTCCTGCACAAAGGGGAGGAACACAACCAGAACAGAAACTAATGTGCTTTTTTTTAATTGGCATAGGTCAAAACTCCCCCTCCGTGTCTCTTGGAGTGAGCACAGCTGCAATGGGCGGCCATCTCAAATGGACATTGCCAAAGCAAAGGGTCAGGAGCTGAGCCCTGCATCTCCTCTTTTAGTGAAGTCCCCCAGAAAAAGGCTGTGGAAAACTCAGATTTTATCTGGGTTAAATCCCAGCTGGGAGAGGCTGGCGGAGCTCGAGGGGCAACTTGGCACAGTCAGTCCCAGAGGCTCCATGGGGTCAGGGTTTCTCTGCTGGGACAGGAGTGTGCTGGAAGCAGGGATGGGAGCCGCAGCCAGTGGTGAAGTGGGACAGGATGGTTTTGCATAGCCTGGCATTGCATAAGGGCACTGAGAATAATAAACTGTCACCCCAGAAAGGGCTGGGCGATTAACCTCTCTCTCCTATGAACTTCTCCTGCCAGGCTGCAGCCCTCTTTGCTGTAACTTGTGTCCAGCCTCGAGAGAAGTCAGGAAGCACCTGCGGTGGCATTTGCATGCACTGTAAGGTTTTTGAGGCAGGGACTGTCCTTTGGTGGCTTGCGCTGGCAGCCTTCAGAGCCAGGGGTCCTGGCTGGGGCACACCTGCAAGGCAAACCTTAACAAGCGGGTGCCCGTCTCAGCCACTCGGAGATGAAGCATCTTGTCTCTGGCTGGGAAGATGACTCAGACCCAGAGCAAATTAGAGTTAGCTTGGGTGGAAGTGTGATGCGAGTGTCTAGCCATCACTTGTGGGGAGGGTAAATCATTCTTGTAGCTCCATTAAGAATGAGGCGACCATTCTCCACCCGCAGAGAATTTGGCCCAGACCTTTTTAGTCAGCTCCTTTTGCTAATTTGATTTCCCTCTGCATTAAAGACATTAATGCTACAAATGCTTTAGATGCTGATGTGACCCATGTACCGATGGAGGTGGTGGTTTTGCATGTGCTGACATCCAGTCCCTCTGAGCAATGTCCTGATCACCAGACTGCTTTTGGAGCATCCTTACCTCAAAAAGAGCTGCCACCGTGCTGAAATTAGAGCTAAGGTCACTCTTCAGAAAATCAATTTGCCTGACAACCCTGATCCTCAAGGGGGATGACATTAGCGTGGTGGCTATCATCAGTCAGTCTGCTGCTGAGGGCTCCCTGATCTGCGGGCTTTTGAGTACTCTCCACCCTGGGATGGGCTTCTCAAAGCATTTTAAAACTCTGGGATTCTGGGAAATCAGGAGGGACAGCAAGGAATGAGACTGAGAAAGGTATCACCAGAGATGGATGTGTCTTCAGGGTTTACAGAACCACTCACCTACAGAGTGCTCCAGGGCTTCGTGAGCTTAGGTTAAGTTCACAAGCCTTGATGGACTGTAGATGAAAAGCACGAGGTTGATTTGGTTGGTTTGGTTCTCCAGAGGCCAGGATTCAGGCTTTCTTGTTGAATGGACAGTTATGTTCTCTTTCAGGCATGAGGCAACCCCTTCGGTTGTCTCTCCCATAAAGAGGTCTGGCAAATATTTGGTCGAGCTGCACAGCCTCGGGGTTAAGCTTACCAAAGGACACTCTTCATAGTGGGGCCTCCATTTCTGGGACGTTTGGGCAGACCTCGCAGGAGCAGCCTCTCCTTTGGAGAGCGCTGAGCACCAGGTCTCTGACTGCTACGTCCTTCAAAGGTCCCTCTAGAGAGGCGCCCCAGACACAGAGCCTCTAAAAGGTCTGCTCACTCCTGGAAACCCTGGCATGCCTGTAGTGTGACTCTGCTCTCTCACAGACCTTTGCTCTTGCTCATTCAGCCCCATCCTCCAGTCCATCATTTGTTCAGCTCTTCGGTGGATTCTTCTCTCACGTGCCTTTGCTCTGCCGACTTTCCTATTCAGGATGTGGATGCAAGAATCAGCCAAGACACTGGTTGTGGTGGATTAGACATTAAGTCATTTGCATTTCCTCACCACTGCCAATTACTAGTGTTGCAGCAAAAGACAGGGCGCACACACTGACTGTGGCTGCTGCTACTGACGGGAAAACCAGAAGGGAGCACTCCTTCCGTCGTAACATTCTCCACTTGTACTAACAGCAAGTCTCCGCATGCTGTCAGGTTGTTTCGCGCGCCTCTCCTTCATCACAGCAATGTGGAGCCTTGTACTAACCACCCTGCATCCCACCGCTGCGCTCCTGCTGCCCTTAAAAGCGGTTTGGGGTTCGACCAAAAGAAAAACACCCTCCTTGGGAAGAGCTCATACGCAGGGAAGTGACTTTGTCAAGAGTTGCTTGCTTAAGCACGTGGAGACAACCGCTCAGGGTCAGCCACGGATAATGAGCCTTCAGATGACAAATGGCAGTCCCTGGCTGTACAGCGAGGGGTGTATGTTCCCGGCGTGCTCTCTGTGAATTATTGCAATGGCAGCACTCACTTCCCTTCTCTGGGAAAGAAACAAGAGCAAAGCAAGCAAGAACTAGCAGCAGATGGTCCCTCCTGTGCCCAGATCGTTCCAGCCAAAACAAATCTACATCCCCAGCTGAAGGGAAGGGTACAGGAATAGAACAGGAGTGTGACTCAGATCCAGTGACTCAGACAGCAAGGCGAGGGGAGAGAGGGAGGGGGAGAGGCAGAACCTGGCGCAAGAGCCTCTTACGGATGACAGTGATTATTGCTATTATTCCAGCGAGCGCTTGCGGGCACCGACAACTCTCACTCCCGCTCCTGTTCTCTTTTCTTGGGTTGGGTGGTTGGTTGTTTGGTTTTTTTTGGCTGTGTCTCTGTCTTTCTCCCTCTTCCCTTTTGTGGGAAAGCTGTGAGCAACCCCCCTCTGCATCTTTATCTGTTTACGAGCTGGTAAATAGCAGGCCAAACACTTGTGTGCCAGATATCAGACAGGCTCAGCTGTTTGCATGCCAGCGGAAAATGCCACATGCCCGTCCTCCCTCCGTCGGGGCAGCAGCGTGTGAGATTCCAGGCATGGTCCTCGGCTCGCCTCTCCCCTCCCATCCCCAGCCCGCGGGCTTGTGGCTCTTTTGCTGTGTGCCTCCCCACAACAGCGGTTGTTTCAAATGAGGATGATGTTTGCCCAACCTTAGCGAGTCAGATTTTGACTAATGAGCTCAAGTGCTGAACTGTCGGTGTTATTCTGTCAGAGCTGCCAGGCAGGTCAGGTTAGCTGCTGCCACTTACTCATGCCTAAGATGTTTTTGCGGCCCTTGGGTTTGCCTTGGTGGGATGGATTCACATCTTGATACCCCTTAGATGCTTTGAAAGGCTTTGCAAAGCTCCTGAAAAGCACTATCACTGGAAAAACTAGGCCATTGGGTGAGATCATGCATTAAGCACCAGGGGCTGGCTGAACAATCTGTCCCAGAAACCAGCCTTGGATCAGTGCTGTGCTGTGCTCTGGCCCTTGGCACGAGCACAGGTGGGACGAAGGGCCCGGATCCTGCCTGACCGCACTGGAGGAAAATTCCCCTGCAGAGCAGAATATCCGGCCATGCTGGGCGCCCTGGTCCTGGGCACAGGGCATCTGGGCAGCAGACAGAAGGTCCTGTGGAAACCCAGACTCACCAGAAACATCAGCAACAATTCTGTTTCTCCATCTCCACCCCAAGGCATCCTCTTGATGTCTTCCCCATCCACCACCAGGCAGAACTCGGAGGCTTCTGACTTGTGTTAGGCCCAAAACTGCTTCATACTAACCCCACCGAATGGGTTCTATCCCATGGCAGTATGCTCCATAAGCACTGGCATTGCATGTTGATGACCCTTCAGCAAAGTCACTAGCGAGGAAGTATGGTTTGCACGTGCAGCTTGTGTGGTGCAATCATGTCGACTGAGATCTTTGGAAGAGCCTGAGCGGTTGGGAAACATTAGTCTCATTGACTTCCAGCTCAACTAGGTGCCCTAAACTTAGTAGACTGTGACTGTATCAGGTATCCCATACACATTTGGGGTTTCATGGGTGACAAGCACCAGAATACCTCTCTTTTAGGACACAGAGGTGTTTCAATATCCCATTGTCTCTCCTGAAGTGGGTGCCATGACTAGCACAGTGCCTGTGGACCCAGCAGAGCTGGCTGGGGACTTACGGCTTACTCATCACGAATGCAGACACCGGCACCCGAGCCCTAAACTGAAGGCTCCTCAGGGACAGAGCCAATGCACAGACGTGAGCATGTGCCTGCCCACGCACCGCTCACCAGGGGTTCGAGAAAGCCCTATGGTCACTGGCCCAACCAACACATCTGGGTTGTGGGGGACAGGATCCAAAACTGGAGGACCCCTGCCCACTGGGCTTGGAGGGTTTTTCTCTTTGGGGTAGCAGAGATGGAAGGCAGACACTGTCAGAGCTTGGGTTGTTTGCTGAGGGGCATCAGCCCAAGGTATTTGAAGGGAAGAGAGAGGTTGAATTTATATAGAGAAATATATAGATGTTGTTATATAAACTACATAGATATTTTTAACTTTGGTACCCACTCTGGGTTCCATTTAACTGAACAGGATACAGAAGGTAAAACATTCTTCATGGCTACATGAACAACTTCCCCCTCCTTTGCATGTGTTGGTGAGGCCTTGACCCATTATAGACCATGGCAGTGCTATATTTTCACATGTATAATGTGCTGTTTTTTAAAAAAAAGTGATTCAGCAGTAATGCAGACTGCATGCACGTGTGAGTAACTCAAGGGGAACTTTAACGTAAAGCCCCTTCTCCCCAGTCACCCTCCCAGCCCTGCTATGGGCGTGAAAATAGGGTGTGTTTTCTTCCCTTTTTGTTCTTGACCACCTTGTATAATGCTGTACTGGATGAACTACCTAAACGATGCAGGATGAGGGACAGATCACAAACCTTAGGGTCAGCCTATCAGTCTACTGCTGTCCATGTCGGGAGAGGAGCGAACCTGCCTTTCCCAGCCCAAGCCGATGCCTCGGAGGCATAACCTTTACAAGCACATATACTAATGCATGATCTGATGCTGTATCTGCCACACTGTTGTTATACCCAGAGGCTGTTTCTGGGGGAAAGTTTGCATGACCTAGATACAATCTTGTGGTTCTTACAGGGAAGATAGTGTCTGAAGTCAAGACATTCAGGTGGGAATCAGGAGTTATTCTGCACGAAGCTCTGGTATGGGCTTCCTATATAAGTTCACTAAACAACAGGGGTGCTAACTGGGGTGACATAGTGCACTGTGCAGATGAACGAGGCATTTCTACATGCAGAGTCGATTGGCACCAGAGACTGAGAAGATTTAGGTGAGGGGAAATCATTAGACTGTGTCATCTGACCCACAGAGCGCAGACCGATTGCTTTTACCTTGCTACCCGCAACCAGTGCTCAGTGACTTGCGCTTGCCTAAAGCATCTCTTCCAGAAAGGTGTCTAGTCACGATCTGAAGGTATCAAGAGAAGGAGAGGCTGCCCCTCCCTTTGGTCGTTTGTTCCAGTGGTTAATCACCTCTTTGTTAAACACGTGTGCCTTGCAACTAATTTGAATTTGTCTGGTTTCAGCTTCTAGCCAGTGGCGGTTCGTGTTTATGCTATTCTCTACTACATTAAAAAGCCCTGTCCCACTCACTATTTTCTCTCCGATGAAATTACTTATATGCTGAACTTAACTCACCCTTCAATTTTCCCCTCCTTCCCCCTTTGGGTGCAAGAAACAGATCGAACAATTTCAGTATCTCGCTCTAAGGCGTTTTCTCTACTCCTTAATTCATTTCTGTGGCTCTTTCCTGCCCTCACTTTAACCACCTTTTGAATATTAAAATATGAGCCCCAGGCCTGGATGTGTTATCTTATCCACTTTAGTCTCAGTGCTTTATATGGAGGCAAATTAAGCTCCCTGATCTTGCTTACTACCCTCCCCATGTGCTGATTCCCAGGCAGCCCTTGTCCCCGTTCGTCAGCGCACCAGGAGAGGTGTTTGCACTGAACCACTTGCCCACAATGACCTCCAGCCCTCAGTTAGGAGGTCTGCTACACGAGGCCAGTCCTGCTCATAAGGGAGGACCCACGGTCCTCCTCCTCCCTCCAGGTACCTTGGCCTGTCGGCTGCAGGAACCCATCTCAAGTGAGTCCTTCTTACCCAGTGGTCACCATCCCCTGGCGTGGCTGCCTCATCAACCACCCTGCCACCAAAGCCGGGTCATCCATGCCCTTTATCAGTGGCTATTCTGCGTTATCTTCCAGATCTCTGACAAAAAGTATAGGATAAAGCAGGGCTGACTCCCGAACCTGCTCAGAATTTGTTGTTTGGTGATGAGTCCTCACTGACAACAACATTTTGAGATCTGTCAGTTATCCAGCTCTCAATCTGTCTCACATATCCTCTGGTTCATACTATTCTGTGCTATTTTTTAAGCAGGATGTCATGGTTTTAGCTCAATCCCCTTGAAAAAAAAAATCTAAGTATAGCATATCTGCGTAGTTACCTTTATCAGGCAACTTTGTAATCGCCTCAAAGAACTAAATCAGGTTTGTTAAGTGCTATTTTCTCTACAACAACATTGAATCACATTCTCAGAAAGGGGGAATGCTAAAAGGCTATTAAATGTATTATTATGATTATTTTATATATAGTTATCTGCTGTCCTCACCTAATTGGGATCCTATATCGTTGGTCTCTTAGATGTAGCAGCTACCAGTAGAGCAACCTAGCAAGATCACAAAGTCCTCTAGATTACCTGAAACTCGGGATGGCAATGGTTTGGTAGATACCAGTTGGGTGTACACTGGAGAGCGTGGGATGCAGTACGGGCTAGACCATGGCTACTGCTGTGTACCCATGCCGAAGCAGGAGTACGTACCTGCAGGCTATCTCCTGGGCTTGACCGTGTAGCACCGAACCACGCTTGCCTGAAACACCAGCTCCAGGACAAAGCAGTGGGGAAGGGCTCTGACCCTCCCTGCTCCCTCCACCCTCCTCCAGTCTGACAGTAACTGACTCCATTGTGATAAAGGTGTGGAGAAGCAAAGAACAAGGGCTGTTCTCAGGTGTTGGATGCTGTCTTTCTTGCAGAACTGCCTGAGGATGGCTACGCTCAAGTCCCCTGAGTCAGCCCAGCTTTATGGTGTTAAAAAGCAAGGTGAAACTTTTGGATCTATAGCCTCAGTGATGGAGCTAGCATCCCACGGGTTTCTAACACTGCTCTAAGCTGACCCGCTTGGTGAATTTCCCCTGGTGAGTGTTGCAAAAGTTTGTCTCTCCTTCCCAGCTACAAGGGTGCACTGCCGGGAGGCACTGGAAGATTGTGCAGCACCTGCATGGAGCTAGTCCACTCCTGCGTGGGATGCAGTCGTGTTAGCAGCTGAAGAGCTGAGCTCCCACTTTTCTTTATGTGCTCTCCTGACTCAGCCAATCCACGTTAGAAGCACAGCTGCACTCAAGAGAAGAATGTTTTATAAAGAGAGTTCAAACCCGCTCTTCTGTTGTGTTAAGTTTTCAGCTAACATCTCTGAAGCACGTTCTTCCTTCCCGATGGCCATGTCAAATGGTTTTGCAAAGAGCTTTGCAAAGTCTTGTAAAGACACTGTGGAAAGGAGGCCCAGATACGTGGCGTTTGATAGCCACCTCTTCTTCAGAAATGCTCTCCTCATCAATTCCTCTGTCTTTTCATGATTATTAACAATAAAACACGTCTGAGGAATGGACAGAATTAATCAATTAGAAGAGAAACACCCCGGCCCATGCCTTCTGAACACCCCAGTATGTCACTGGCCTTGGGGTCGTGGAGGATTGGGAGGCCAGATTCTGTTTTACGTGACCTTTGTGTCTTTCCAAGGAAGATGGGAGCTCTCATGATTTATGTCACAGTAAGCAAGCTCTAAAAAATATGCCATGCTTCCACTGCAATTTTCTTTCTCAGATGTGCCAGATGCTCTTTTTCACACTTTTGCTGCACATTTATGAGAGTGAGAAGGAATGCACACACATACATGCACATACACAGAGCTGCAGCCGTAAGACCAGCCTGGCCTTAGCCCACACAGTGCTTTCAAGCCCAGGGATGTATTTAGTTAGAGCAGGAGAAAGTGAAAAAAAAAAAAAAAAATTGTTGCTGTAACTATGTCTGGATTCCCAAACACCTGCACCAGGGTTTCCTGATATTTCTGCAGACATTTGCATCAGAGATACAGCTGCCACAGCGCTCACACAAGACCTCAGCCTTCATGTGACCGTGATTCTGTTCTCATTTCATTTTCTCTTACTTAAAACAGAGCTGAAGTATCCTGTGAACCAGAGCTGCAATGCTTGAAGTCCATGCTTGTGAAAGGTATCCAAGGCTACTTACACCAGTTTAACATCATTTAGTCAAAGGGCTGCAAGAGGCTGTATGTGCTCTGTCGGTTTAGTTTAATTTGAATACATGAAGAACAGGCTTAAACCATTCTAGCCCTAATGGATTTTAAATAAGACCAAAAATTTGTGTGCAAAGAAAGCCTAATTTGATGATGATGTAGTTTTTGGAAGGGCAGAACTTTCTTGATATTTTAAGGGATGAGGCTAGTTTTGATTTGCGATGGTTTTTACAGCAGTATTCCTTTCCTGATGAGTACATTAGTTTATCAAATGCTGGGGATTTAACTAAGACAACCTGGGCCAAATTCCCACTTGATGAAAGCAACAAAACAGGCTTTTCTCTGGTGGGTGTTCCTGAGGTGTTCAGAGCCTTCTCTTTGAATTGACTTTCCTGGGGCATGACGATACCCACTCCTGCAGTCCCTTGCTGAACCCTGCCCAGCTATAGCACAGCTGCCTTAGACGAGTAGTGACGGGAGTGAGAAATGCGAGTCAGGCAGATAGCTCATTCATCTTTCTCAACTTAGAAAAAAGAGAATGGGGACTACCACTCAGTATTTCTAAACAGTTTCACTCTCCGATTCTCATGAGGTAGCAAAACCCAGCAGATTCTTTAGAGGAAGCCAAGCAAACAATTTCAAGCAGATTTCTTAAAAAACAAACAAACGAAAAACCCCACAGCAAAACAAAACAGCAACAGCTGAAACGTTTCTCTTTATCTTAGAGATTCTGTAAAAATCCCTTACTTAACTAAGCCTAGATTTGAGACCTACACCAACCTGACAGTTCCTTTAATTAAAACCTCATCCACAGTTCAACTTAGAAAAAACCACAATGACAACAAACCCAAACTTCAGAAAACGAATGAGATGACATCTGTTCTTCAGGCAAGGCTCCTTTGTCCTGAATTCTAGAGAGCTGGTTATTTAAGGAGAGACTTATGTGAACAAGTAAGATGAAAGAGAAGCAGCAGCACACCCTGATGCAAGCATGAGGGTGTTGAAATTGCTCTGCTCTTCTCCCCAAAGACATTTCAGATCCCACTTCTTGAACACTGTTTATGTCGAAAGCGCTCACATTCTGATTTCCTCTACAGCCAGTTCGCTGCTCTCTGCAGTCTCTAAAAGCATCATCAAGCATTTCCTCATTAGATAATATCATCACACACCCTAATGATTAGGCTCAATGAGTCACCTTCCTTTTTGGAGCACTGTATTCAATCCAAAATTGTGTATCCTCTCTCCCGTGAAGAGAACTCCCTCCACATACAGATGTCTCAGGAGACCAGCCCAGCTGTAGCAACAAGTTCATTAGCCAGCCCATTGTGGCAGATACTAAAACCCCTTTGTGTGGTGCTGGAGACAATAAGAGCGGTGTTAGGGTTGGGGGTGTTGTGTGCTGGGAGCCGTGTAGACGCTTAGAAAGGGGAGCCCTGGCCTTGAAGAACTCCGCCATTTAAAAAGCAAGAAGTCAGCTAAGTAGTTAGTGAAAGGCTTTAGGGATCAAGAGGACGATAAACAAACAGTGTAACTGTGGGGGCTTGGGACGAGTAGAGAAGAAATATACCGAGCGTATGGGGAAGGACAAGAAAGAAGAAGAAACACGGAATGGAGACAATTAAAATTTTGTAGGCAACAAAGCAGAGGCTACTCGAAGAGGAAAAGGGATGGGTCCCTCCTGTTTGATTAAAAGGCCTTTTCCTGTCTTCTTGCCTGCAGAACAGGTTTTATTATTTATCCATTTTTTTTTTTATTCAGGCGGTGTTAGCAGTAATTATAACAATAACGGCATCTCTATTGCCATATGCTTTATTTGCATTCCCATAAAGCCTTCGAGCTGTAGGCTGGGCCCGGGGAGAGGGCCCTTCCCAGGGGGCTGTGGCTAGCAGAGGGGACCAGCAGGGCTGGCCAGCATCCCGCGGCCCCCTCCACAAGGGGCCGGCTTGGCCGGGCCGGCAGCCAGGCAGGGAAAGCCTGTTGATCTCACGAAGGTTTTCATCAAAGGGCTTTCCTGCCCCTTCTCTCCAGCAATACTGCATGGTGGACTTTTGCTAGTTTCACTTATTTTTATTTTTATAAACATTGCAAAAAAGCACATACTTCCTCTGGGAGATGGCTGTTTGCATCCCCGCGCTTGCAGATATTTATAGGGCTTCCCTCTCTGCAGCATCTGAATGCCTTGTGTTTTTAAAGGGGATTTATCCACATTTACCTGGGAGTTGTTTGCAGGCACACAGGGCTGAAAATAAGGCAACCAAGTCCAAACCTTAAATCTAGAAGAAGCCGACCCAGGTGCCACTTAACCTTAGCCACACCTCAGCCCAAAGTTTTTTGACAGCTTCCAACTCCCAAGGCACCCACATTTCCGCTTCTGCCCCTGCACCAAACACAGCAACCTGCTCTTGGTAGCACTGAAGAGCACAGCCCACACCTCCAACATCCAGAAACTAGGTGGAGAAATGCCTTAATTCCCAGCGGGACGCTTTGTAGATGTTTTCTGAGCACATGTAAGACTCGCACCAAACATGCTGCTCCACTTTTAGCGACGAGGTTTGCATGTTCCCTCTTACTCACCCAACCCACTTAATAGGATGTGCCACCATGCGGGAACACATCCCCACTGCCAAGCAATAGGTTGTCTGGGCTTGACTCTCTGGCTCTCCTTGTAAAATGGTGACTCACTTCAGCCTCCTGGTTAAGGAACTCACGTGCATCACCTTCCAGTATCAAACGTGGTGTATTCCTTCTATGCATATAGAAGGATGGAGAAGCATTTCCTCCCAGTGACAGAAAACCATGGTCACTCCTGCTTCCTCCTTCTAGCTCAACCACCGTTGGTTTATTCTTCAGGATGCTGTCTGTTTGGAACCCATTTCTGAGGCTCCCACATATTTCCTAGAGAGCCCCAGCCCCACTCCAGCTTAGGTACCTCCTCCCTTTTCTACAACTGGGGCCCAGAAAGCCTCCGTCAACACAGGGGGTTTTATGGCAGAAGATGGAGATGTGGGACCAGCAGCCCCGTATCACAAGTTCACAAACCAGCCCTCCAGCCTCTCCAGCAGCCCCTCCAGCAGCCGCTGCGCACAGAGGCGTCAGAAAGGCCCCCAACTTGGGAAGCTGAGTGCCAGGCTCAGAGAGGAGACGCACTCTCTATAGCAGCCCTTCAAATTGAGATTTGAATGAAAGGTTACTATAATTATTTGCTAGAAGCTCTTGGTGAGGAGAGTAGCTTGCTTGGAGCTTGCTCCTACCCTTCCTCTGGCTTTCTAACCCTGGCGAAAGGGGTCCCTCTTAAGCTGCCTTCCTCATGCAGCTGAGGACTTGTGCTTCTTTGGACCCAGGATATTTCTCCCTGACAAGGAGATTTCTCTTCCACTCCCCCCTTTCTCAAGCATTGTTTAGGTTCCATTGCTCTCGTCATCAAAGAAGGACCTCTTAAATACTGTCCCAGTAAGTTCTGCTCAACAGAGAAGGTTTGGTGCTCCACAAGCCATGGAGAAGGCACAGTTGCTCTGTTTTCTGTCTGTTCTGTGTAGATAATTTGTTGCTCCCAGTTATCCGCCTCCTCCTAGGTCTTTTCTCTGGAGGAGGTACTCTTGTCTCCTTGTCATTGTTTCATAGACACACGCTTAGCGATTTCCCAATGGTAGTATGTGGCAACAATGAATCCCCAGTGCACGGAAATGCACATGAAATTGTATTAGTCACACACAATTAGGCAACACACAGTCACCATGCAATCAGGGGAAGCCTAGATGCAGATTATTGAGGCGCAGAGGTTTTTGATGAACCGTATTGTCACCCCAAAATGCTAATATATGAGAAATGAAACATTTTCCCTGAAAGGGGTTGTACTGGGCAAATTTTTCAATTTGAATTGTATTTTAAAGGCTGGAAATTGCCCCTTTGTCATTTCCAAAATGAAAAATACATTTCATTCAAAATGACTTTTGATTTCACAATTTAAGCTAATGAGATTTTTTTTTTACGTGGCTGAACACAAAACACTTCAAAGTTATCAAAATGAAGCAGTGTTGCTTGCCCCCATTGAGCTTTTTTTCACACTTTGTTTGTAAAAATGCTCATCATCACCTATATTTGCATTGAACGAAAAATGTTTAAACATTGAAAACATTTGCAGGACAGAACAATCACGAGTTGCTCAGCTCTAACGCAACGGCAATTTCACCACCCCCTTGTTACATGATTGTGATACGCAGTCTTGTCTTCTTGACATCTTCGAGAGGATTATTTCTTTCCTTAGGAGAGGAACCTGGCTATGCACGTATTCACACGCTGCAAATCCACACCAGATATTTTGGAGCACTTGCTAGAATGGGCAGCTCTGCTGAGGTGGTGGAAATGGATGCGGTTTGATTTGCCTGAGTTGGATGGGGTCTCAGTGGGGTTCAAATGGTATTGACTTGGCAAAAGGAGACCTTGGCATGTTTTGCAGTCTCCAAGAGAGATTTCCAGCTTTGATTCAAGGCTGCAATCAGTGTGCTACCCATCATTATAATTCCATTATAATAACCAGAGACACGTTCAGTAGCTCAGCATGTTTCCCACAGGTGGAATGTTTGCACACTCCATAGGCCAGGATGTTCCGTGAGACAGGGGACGTCTCCCATGGGGTGCTGGGAATGCAGCCACACATGCTTGGGGGAGCACCCCAAAACTTCCTGCACGGTGCCTCGCTGACCTCCATCAAGCCCTCTCTTTGGAAAAATTAGGGCCAAGGAGCACTCAAACAACTGCTTATCCCACTGACCCATGTCACCTCTGCCTTTCCTTGGACTAGCCCCTCTACCTGCACCCCCTGCCTTTTGGACTATATGTACAGTGAGCTCTGAGGGCACACGACCTTTCTGTCCTGTGTTACAGCATCTCACGTAAGAAAGGTCCTGGCCCAGAAGTGGCATCCTCAGTGCTGCAGAAATATAAACACTTCAGTACCAGACATTTCTCTGAAAATAGCTAGAACACAGGGAGCTCTGCCTAGCAAGAATCTTCTGAAATGCTGACCAGTGCCTTGTGAAGTGGACATATCTACAGCATTCAGCAGCTCGGGAAGCCCCTGCTGCCTGTGTGAAGCCCACGCGTTTGAACAAGTTGTGTGTTAACCAAAGTGTTCGGTCACCGTAGCAAGGCCACCCTGCAGCAGAGCCCGTGAGGTCCCTGGGCACTGCTAAGGGACTCGGCAGCGTTGCACCGCGCGGTCCCTGGGTGCGCTGTGCACTTTCGGGAGCTGTTGGAGTGGGGAACAGCAGCGTTAATTACAGAGTGGCAAAGGAGAATTGCCAGGACTAACCTCGTAGGTCCTGCTTGCTTTTGAGTTTCAGCCGGTGAGGAGTACGTGGCTTTAGCAGTCTCAAGGGTTTTGCTGATGTGATGTATTGGAAGTGCTATTGGGTAAACTCTGATAGCATCACGTTTGTGCTTTTCAGTTACCACAGGGGCTGTTTGGGGGGTGCCTGACCTTTGTGTAAGCGGTCTGTGCGATGCACCAACACTGAGAGTACTTTGCTCAGCCTGACAACAGATGCCCAGGATTCTGGATCCCAGCCTTTGCCCTTTTTAAACCGTCAGGTTTTCTCCTCTGTTGTACAGAACAATTTATAACCTACCGAGAGACACCGTGTCTGATGCTGACCGGAAGAGTCTATTCAAAGAATCTTGCATAACGCAGATGAAAACAAAACTACAGTGTGTTACAAACCAAGGTAATCCCAAATGCAGTGAAGAACTGAAAGACTGGAATCTCCCTAAGACAAGTCTCATGTGCCCAGGCTTCACAGGAGGAGGTTGACGATTAGAAAAGGAAGCTGCGATGTCATAACAGCCATTGAAAATATGGCAGTAAACAATTTGTTTTGAATTATCTTGCATTCAGTATTTTACAGTAGGAACAACACAGACCATGAGACAGGAAATGCAGAGTAAAAGCCCACTAACCACAAGATTTTCCCAGCTAGAATAAATAAATTAAAAAAAAAAAAACAACAACAACAGCATCAACCCCCAAAATATTTAATACATGTTCTCTTTGGAAATACTGTCATTTCAATCTTGAGAAGCAGAGCTGCGCACGTGCCCGGCTGGCAGCGTCTCTCCTCTGCTGAAGCAAGAGTCGTCCCGGTCATCTGATTTCCATCTTACCTAATACGCTGCTCGGTCTGGCCACGCAGTGGCTAGACCGGGGAAAAATAACCTATGCTTTACTGAAACGCGCTTGTCACAGTGGTGCCTTAATGTTGGTTTGCCGCTGTGTTTCCAAAAAGTAAATTTAGCAAAGATACACGGGGCGCTCAACCATATGAAGTGTTCTCTCTGGCTGTAAAAATCAAGGGGAGGAGAAAAATTGCTCTGAAGTCCCTTGTTCTTGGCCTTGTTCTTCCATATGGGCCATCCCTTTCAGAAAGTCTAAGCTCGTGTGCCCTAGGTGACCCAAAAGGTAAAGTGCATCCATATATATACACACACAAATATATGTACATGTTTATACACACACACACACAGACACTTTTGCATGGGTGCATGTTTCAGAGAGACCAATCCTCGTACCTCAGCTCAGGGAGCAGAGGTCTCCAAATGGTACCCAGCCACCACTTGCATGAAGAACGTGCAAGTTCTCCCCAAGACAGTCTGGCCATCTCTCACGGCCAAATAACCCTGGTCCTCAGAGGCCGAAGGACAGAGTCATGGCCTGTCCTTGGCATAGCTGAAAAGCACAAAAAATGTTTATGGTTTTGGCTATTCCCCAGAGACATGAGCCCTTGCTTAGACTGTCCCCCACGCCACTGCCAAGCCCGCAGTTCATACCCACAATTTCTCCATGCATTTTTGTTAACAAAGCTAGCCTGACCAAGGGGAAATGAAGCTCTTCGTTTTTCTTTTTTTTTTTTTTTTCCTTCTTTTCGCAATCATGCGTCTGTCTTTCTGGTCCTGCCACCACAGAGAAGATGCGGTCGCTAGATCCTGTGGTTCTCTCCCACCACCCTCTGAAGCAGCTGTAGAGGACGGTGCTTAGATGGCGTGGAGGAAGAGCAGGAACTCAAGCCCAGCCACAATGTGGTCTCACAGGCTTCAGATGCTGGTTCCTCGGTGGTCCTTAAGAGCCCTTAAAGCAGGTGTAGGTTTGTGAACCTGCCCTGTTTCCATGTTTGTAAGAGTCCTTGTTTTTCCTTCAGTGTTTTGCAGTGTGCAGCATGAGTGCTAAAGGGAAGCACCATAAGCACTTTCTAGTGATTTGAACTTTGCTTGTAAAAAAAGAGAAGCTTGTTATTGTGTAGGCTCTGCATAGGAGCATCGCACTTCACTCTAGAGTTAGTTATTATTTAAATAGGAAAAGATTCCTCAAGAGTAAAGAGGAACACTTTTTCCTCACTCCCATTAGCATCAAGAGCTCAAGGAAATCTTTCTCCCGATAAAAGAGTAAGATTTGGGGGTTTCTCCTAATGCTGCCTGTGATGTTGTGTCACCTCTTTATATTTTATGGATACATATACACAGCAGCATCTGTACTTGTTGACGTATCCTCAAGGAGCTAATCTGTCCTGATATACATGATTCAAGCCAGCGTAATTCCCTTTCTGCGCCACCTCTCAGACACCTGTCCATACCACAGGAACCGAGCACTTCCCAGTTCCGTCAGCCATGCACAGGAAGAGGCTGCTCAACTTCTGGAGCTCTTCTCTCCTTTTTCAAGTGGAGGAGACTTTACTTCGGAAGGGTTTGCACAGGAAGGGTTTGCATGGGCAGGGTTTACATCTCAAGGATTTTTTCTCTCCCTATGAGCTTTCACTTCTCTCTAACCTTGACAAGGAAGCTGCCTAAGTTGCCATACTATGGATAAACCCAGTCTCCAGAAAAACTTGCTTCTCCATTGACCTTTTCGATCCACTGAACTTTTATGTGACTTGGATGCTTTGTTCAGCTAAATATTTATATAGTAAACATTCAGTGTATGGATTGTTTTTAAGACTTCAAGCTCTGCGGGACAGAGGCCGGTTCCCTATTGTGCACCTTGCACAGCCACAGCCAACACAACGCACAGCTATAGCAACAACATTCCTATGGTTTTTGAAGGCACAGACTGTGCCTGATTTTCTCAGGCACAAAGGAGCTGCTATCGTCAGTTGCTCTGAGAAAGAAGTTTCCAAATTCACCTTTTCTGCAAAGTCTGAGGAGAATGGAGGGGGTGTTGAGTTCTATCACGACAATATTAGAAAGAAGATGAGTCAAACGTGCCACAGGGGTGTCCATCAAAGAGGAGAGATAAAAGTAGCGAATTCCAGGAGCAAATTGTGCCTGGCAGACATGATGAAATAATGCTGCTCGAAGGGAGTGAGGGGAAGTGTCACTGCGCCCCGGGTGCTAGAAGCGCCAGAAGAGTGAAGTTGTCTTCACCGCCGCGCTGCAGACTTTCTGTCTGACGCTGGGTGAGTCACTGACGTGTGGCTCACTGCAGGAGTGCGAGTGCCTGACTGCTGTGGAAATGAGTGCAGGTCAGGTGCTGAAAAAAAATTTAAGGATCTGAGCGTCTTCTCTCCTGTGGCGTACAGATAATATTTCCTCTGCATCTTTATATGGTAAGGTCTTTGAGGAACGAAATGGTTTGCGCTCAGGGCTGCAGCACCTGACAGCCTCAAGCCCTGAGCTCTGGGGAGACTCTTCGCTGTTATTTTGGCATGGCAATCGTCGGGAAAGGACAAAATTTGGTCTGCTGTTTATAGGCAGGGGACAGCTTGTGGGCATCGCAGCCCCAGCAGAAACTGCTCTTGCTCGAGCAGAACAGCAGGTAAAAGCCCACGTGGGTCCGGCCCGTGCACAGCAGAGCACAACCTGGCACGCTCACCTGGCTCTCCCTCTGCGTTAGCGCCAAGGGAGCTCTGCTACACTCCGCTTCATCCAAATGGGATTGCCAAACTCGGTAGTGTTTGGGTTGCCCTGTCGCAGACTGGCAGGCAGGACCGCAGCATCTGGGAAATCCTACCACCGGCAGATCGTCGGTGTCTGCAGGGCGCGCTATGTGGCCAAGGACCCGCCAGCCAGCCCTGGAGGAAGCTGCCTATGCTGTGAAATTAATTTTTTAACCAAGAAACAAAGTTTCCTTTCCTGTAACCCCAGACTTATGAGTCAGCACTTCACACGTCAATTATTTACAACAAAAAGCAAGAAGAGCAATTTTAAGACTTTGTAGGATGGAGGGAAAGTAAAAGGGAGACCTTGCCCACAACACACTTAAGTTAAATGTATTCCCTTTCTCTCCTTTCCGGGTCCCCAGAAATTGTCTTTACTTTGGTACAATCTTCCGTGTGCAGCAACTCCAGGCCTAGAAATTTACAGTGTTTAGCCTCAAGGTCAATACAAAGGAAACATGTTTTACAGCTAGGGAAACTAGGGCACAGAGAGCTGAAATAACTTGGCTGTGCCTTTAATTCCCCGTACCGGCTGTATCGTGATCCTAGAGAAAGCAGCATGTGTGCACTCCCTCCTAGGAGACGCGGGAATTCAAGGAAGGGTACAAATCCCGTTTGTGCAATAAGCCTGAAGGCTTTCATTTAAGCACCCTTTGGTAATGCGTGCTCAGCGCGAGACTGTAAATGAAAATTGCTTTGAGTCACAAGAAAAATCCATGCAACCCACAACCTCAGTGCCTAACGGGGCTGGTGAATGCTGGCTGAAGTCATGGAGGCTAACGTGGCCTTCTCTAAGCGGCAAAGTGATCGCTAACTGCCTAATGGCTTTTCCAGCCTCCACGGGCCGTTTGGCCGCCGTGATGATGTTGTGAGGTGGTGACAAAGGATGCAGGAAGTTCTTATGAGGAGGACGCTGTGATGAGGAAGCAAACAAGACGAGCTGTTAATGAAAGACAAAAAGCACTGAAATCCCTCAGAATATGTGAGGAGTTTTCTAGTGAGTAATACCAACATTTTAGGAGCAGAAAAATGAGTCATTCCTACTCCACACGAACTCCTCTCATCCTGCTGTGATTTACAAACCAGTGCAGTCCCGTGGAGTCCCTCACTGAGGGATGGAGTAAATGACGCTTCTCCTGCAGGGAAGACAAGGTTTCAGCATTCACCCCAGACACCTGTGTCCTGAGACCTCCCGAGGAAAGCTTTGCTAATGGGAAAAGTCATTAGGGCCCTCAGTGAGAAGGTGAAACACCTGTGGGTTATGCCCAGTGAGAAGAGCGGCTCTCCTGGCCCACCACCACCCAGCTGGCAGCAATCTGCACGCAAATATGCTAGCAGCCAAAAACTATATAAGGGATTAGGTAGCAGGCACCTTTCTGTCTCCTCTTTCTCCAGCTGTTGGTTGTATGGGCAGTACTGGGTGCTGCGGGTTAGACTGGAAAGCTGCCTGCCCCGTCGTCTTTGGAGCGCCGCCGCCGGTTAAAGTAAGTGGGGCGGGTGAAAGTCTTTGTTGTGATGAGCTGGCCGGTGGCTCTCGCGCAGGCCACCTCACAGCCATATCTGTAAACACGTTTCATGCAAACATCGTTATCCTTGGCAGCTGCAGTGAAAAAGCTGCAGCTTAAACGAGCGTCTGGTTCCTCAGTCTTTCCTGTGCTATGATCTCATGTTACAATGTGAGCGAACTTCCTATCTGTGAAGGGAAGCAGAGGAGCCCCTGGGGAGCTGAGGTGGATTTTCCCTCCTTCCCATCAGGTGCTACTTTTAGTGTGGGGCTGTGGTATAGCCAGGAGCCCGGGTCAGGGTTAACCAGGGGCTCCCCGCAGCCCCCCTGGTGAAATGCTCGCTCTCCACCTCTTGTTGCGTTGCCATCGTGCTAGCAGCACGTGCTGTGGTCTCTCTGGTTTGCCGCTGCCCGTGCTGGGACCTTGCCCTGCCCCAGCATGGCGGGTCCCCTTGGAGAGTGAGGCATGGGGAGGAGGCACGTCCAAACCCAGGCTCCAAGAGGCAGGGGGCCACAATCGGCGGGAGCTGCTGCTGGCATGGGGGGGGGTCATGGCAGGCAAACTGCTCTGGCAACCTGCTGTGCTCCTTTCTGCTCTAAGATTTGGGGCTTTTACTGTGCTCAGGGGCACCCCTACAGCAGTCTGGTCGTTCAAGGAGGAAGGGAGGGTCTTGTGTACGTCCATGCTGCGGGGATCCTAGGGGGACCCACAGCTCGCCCAGCTGGGCATAGCAAACGGAGGGGTTTCATTCTGCACTGGGTTCAGTGCCACTCATTTATAGCAGGAGCAGGAGGAACTTGTGCAGATACCTTTGGGATCCAGGTGCTTATTTTGATAGTGTGGCTGTGTTTGCATTTGTGCTTGTGGGTTTTTTTCTTTTTTTAGAGGTGTAGTGGATTAGTCCTGGCTTGTGCAATTGGTGTACCATGTTCTGTTTCTGTGTTGTACAGGGTTTGGCAATGGTGTCAGGAGACCCGTTCCTTAAGTACTCTTATTATTTATCCTCATTGTACAAGCTGCACCAAATAAGTACCAAGCATTTCCAGAAATTGCTATTGATTGGGCAACAGCGTTTACAAAGCTAATCGATAAGTTCCCCCCACCATATATTTATTTGCGATACAACTGCTCTCTTTGTGTGCTTTCCTGAGCTTGTAATTTGTCCAGTGTAAATAGCTGATTTCATCCTTTTTCCTGGGGAAAAAAATAGCCCTGCTATTATAACGCCATGCCTCTTCTGGTGAGGGAGGTGTATGTGTCTTCCTGCCTTAAGGGTGGGTAATCTCTCCCTTCACAGGAAGAAGATGAAGGGATGGGAAAGAGCCTTGTTGTTTCCTGAACACCAGAGTTACCGAAGTCTCCTGTGGATTTTTGTTCTTTGGCCTTTTCATCCTACTTCTGTTTCTACCATAATAACCCCAGCTCTTTTCACACTGCTCTTCCTGTGACTCTGCAACACAGAAGATAACATAATGCTGTAGCTGGGACAGAGCTGTGCAAGCGCTCGTTGGCCAGCCAGGGGACACGTGCTGTTTGGCCAGGCGGCCGTTTCCTAAGGGTTGTGTACTCTGTGCCTTTCCGCAGTGGGGAACTCCGCTGGATCTCTGCGCTCCACTCTTCCATGGGTTCTCCCAAATCCTGTGGGTGCTTCTTGTTGCTTAAATTTCTACTGTTCTTTCAGATGTGACCAAATTGAGTCAAAAGGTTCAAAAGTTCTTTGAGGAGGATGGAGGGCTGGAGGATCATCTGAGTGTCAGTCCAAAAATAATCATTTGTGTGGATGGCTGAATTGCCAACATATTTAGAGTTCTATTTAGGTTTCAAATTCAGAAGAATTTGGATCGCTTCCTCTTCTGGCCTCAAATGACTTTGTTATTGACGCTACCCCTGCAGTCCTGGATTGCCTATGGTGAGGATGAGAAAATGCACAAGGCTCTTCTAAAGGCTTTTCCCCACAAACTGGAAGCACCAGAATTTTGCAAGAGCTTCTTCTGTAGTGTGAGGCTATGACTAAAGAGGCATTGGCTTTTCTTGCTCCACTGCAGCTGACTATGCCCTTTGTGAACTTGGATATGTGAATACCCCCACCTCTCTTCTCCTTTAAGAAGAAACAAAACCACATTAAACTTTCAAAATCCAATGGATCCCACACTTCTCTCTGGAATTTCCCACTTGGATCTGTATGGTCACCACAACTGGCCCCATTTTGGACATGCTTCTTTCCTCTCACACACACATTGGCTACTGGATCCAGGATACGATTTAAATCAACAAGCTTACACATTGGCAATACTTTTCCAAGATTTTGAGAGACTTCCTTAGGAGCTACAGCTCTGACCATAATTCTAAGCAAGGCCAAAACCAAGGTAGTGCAGAAGGTGATGTGTAAGAATGTTAATTATTGCCAAAATAGTAATACTGATATGTTTATTGTATTCCTTCAGAAATTTTAGACCCTATTGACCATCTTCAGCCAATCCAAACAGGGAAGCAGAAACCCAAATAAACTTGTTACTAAAAGCTTATTGAAAAATCAATAATCGGGCAATAGCGTGCCCGTATACAACACTCTGGGAGTTTTCAAAAGTTATAGGTACTGTTTGGTCAGCTGGACGACCGTCCAGTTGGAGCACAGATAGTCTGAAACAAGCCACATCAAATGCTGCTTCTTTCCCAGTTGATAGTTACAGGACATGGGAAGGACCTGAGTGTATTTGGAAGGGGGAAGGTTTTAAGGATGCCATCGGTACTGGGCTGGAAAAGGGGTAGGTTGTGGTGATGGCAGAGGGGCTCTGAGCCCTGCACAAAGAAAAATGTGGGTGACACTAGGGTAGATGTGCTGGTGGAGTGAAAGGACGTAGGGTGTAAGTTCTTAGATAATGAGAAGAGGAATGATGAGGCCTGGAACAGCGTGCATGATAAAACATAGGTGTATTATGAAATACTTGGTTTCTCATTCTGAAAGAACTCCTACTGCCTGTTTTCATTAGGTTCTTAAACAACACAAAGTGTCTTTCTTTGGCACTAGATAAGATATAATGGTATGTCCTGAGAAAGTTGAATTGACCTGTGTGTAATTAATGCTTCTGCTTCATATACACGAAGGCTTACAGCCAGTGGAGCTAAGCTCCTAAAACCTGAATCTTTGTCTTCTGACTTTGCCTGAGATTACTGTAATTCAAGGCTCTAGACACAATTACAATAGCTCCCATTCCTTCCTTCTGCTCCTCTGTATACTCAGTTGCTTGTCCACACCCTCAGTTTCTTGGATCGTTGACTCAGATGTTTAAATGGAAAAATACTCAGCACAAGTTTATTGCAGTGAGCAGAAGCAAAGAGGGTCTCTAAATATCTTGGTTCCTTGTATGCAGCTGGGTTCCCCCTCGTTTACTTGACTTCCCCACTTATATTCAAGCCACTAAGGTCATTGCTAGTTAATAGTTGGCTAGAAATCTATAGACAGAGAGATGGTTAAAGATAAGTTTTAATAATGGCTGCAATCAAATTCGAGAAACTTTTATCTCTCTGCTGCTGCCAGTGGTGGGTGGTTTTTGTGCAGTGACTCCATTCATCTTCCAGCTGAACAAACTCCAGGCAGGGTTTTTATCTTTGTAAAATAAAAAGTAAAAAGCTATCATAGCCCACCCTGGTGCCTAGTGGCTGGTACCCTGCTGCTGGAGAGCTGAGCCCAAGTGTGTTCAATGCCTTCCATCGCTTTCAACAGGATTTTCATCAAGTGTTCACCACTGTCATGAGGCAACAAAGTCCCAAGATATGGAGTCAGCCAGAGATGGAGGGAGCATTGACATCTCTTGACTGCTTTCTGAACAGATGGGGGCATCTCAAAGTCTCAAGGAGCACTGCTAGTAAAGTTCAGTTTTTAAGTGGCTTCTGCACCTTCAGTCGAGCATTACGCTGAAGTTGAATTTTTTTAAAAGACATAAGCTTCATCTTGGAAGAGAAAACATTGTGCTATGATTTATGCCTGTAAGCTCTGGGTTTGCTTGATTTGGAGTGTGTGCAGGGCACTGCAAAAGTCTAATAGTTATCTCTTGCCAGCTGGACATGACCACAAGCAAAAGCAGATCACTCACAAATACCTCTGGTGTTGAGTGATCGCTTGAACAAGCGTGTTCAAAGCGTGCTGGAGACAATGGCTGCTGCTGGGCTTTGGATCAGGTGCTGCATGATGCCACTTGTACTGGAGGTTCCTTGGCTGCCCACAGTTCGCCTGGCGATCCCGTGCCTGGCACCAGGTTCTCTTCCTGAGGGTTTTGCACAACGTTATTGGGCTGTGATGCAATGGCATCCCATCCTGCTGCAGCACATTCACCCAAAAAGGTATGGCTGGCATTTCCGTGCGTGCTCGAGCAAGTGAAAAATCTTAGACGCTCTATCTAAAGCCCTGCCAGATGTTTTCACAAATGTGACTGGCCATTGGGATGGCCTGGACTTAGAGTGCCTGCCCAGAATTTGAGGGACTTGTGCTCAGCTCCCCGTTTTGCCCTAGACTTCATCTTCTGCCTCAGGCAAGTTACATCAGTGCTGTGACTCAGTTCCCTTGCAGTACGCTGGAAATAGCGACACTGCCCTAACTTGTGGGATTATTGTGATGGTAAACACCTCTAAGACTGCAAGATACTGTCCTCCTATGATCAGGACAGCCACATCAGCACCTACTATATAAAAACTGACTTGAGCTCTTGTATCTCCTGAGTGCTTCAGGGAACGGTTTGAGTTGAGGAAAGGTTTTAAGAGTGCTGAACCTGCCCCAAGGTGTGGGAAGGGACTAGGTAACCATCTGAGTGCTCAGGGCCGCCTCCTGAAAAAACATTGGCAAATCCTGAAGGTCTTGCTGAACTGGCATGTCACCTGAAAACTTGCACCAGAAGCACCAGGTGCCTGAGGTTCCCCTGTTGTAAGAGCCCTGTCCAGGCTATGAATCAGGGAAATATTTCAGTCTGCAAATTCAGGGCTATGAATTCAGTCGGAGTGAAGAGGAGCTGCAGGGCATAATTAACTAGCCAAAACTACCTGCTTGGGGATTACCTAAAGTCTGCAAGTGTTTGCAACTTCTCCAGGGTAGAGAGACACCTAACTGGAATAAATGCAAGGGTTACTAGGGACTTGGATAAGTGACCGCTGGCAGCACTGCCCTCTCAAAGCTTGCAATCTCCTTACTTGCACCGCATCTCTGGAGGAACTTCCCCTTCTTCCTACCTCCAACCCTCCTTCCTTTCTGTGAGAGTTGTTCTGCTAGGAGAAAGAGGTGTCCCCTTGGCCAATGGCACTGCTTTCCAATCCTCTACAAGCAAAAGCTGGTGTGGCTACTTTAGCTAAAGGGGAATCTGTTTGGGCAATTGAAGAACAGTAGGGCATGGTTTCTAATGAGTCACTGGTAGAAGAAAGGCATGGATTGTTCATTACAAATCCTGCTGGAGATGAGTGTTCTGAATGATCCTAGTAGTAACGTCTAAGTAACTTCATGAGGTATTAGGTTAATGAGAAGTAGCACAAGAAAGAATGGTAGAAGGTCTAGTGGGGTTTGCTGAACATCCAGACAGCATATGGAGTCCATTTTCATTATGAGACATAAATGAAAACATGTAGATGTGTAGAGTATTTTACATTTATATGTAAATACAGTGTGCAGTTTCCAAATTAATAGGTGGAAGCCGAGCTACCAGTTTGTTTTGCTGCTAGTGTGCAGTAACAGGACACCTCAATGCATTCAAAGTGGTCATGTTTTCATGGGTAGCCTAGGATGCAGCCTGTCTCTGCAGTGGCATTATTTAGCACACCAGCTTATCGCCCTGTCTAGGAACTACTTCCTTCTTGGTCCTTCACTCGTAAATAAATTCCTATCCACTTTATGTGGTAAAATCTCTGCATTAATGCTCTTGATAAATATATTAGAAGAAGAAAACATCTTGCCCCAGTTTAATCAGCCCTTCTCCACGGATTTTGGCCATAGAGCAGTGAAATTGAAATACAGCTGGGAATTTAGTCCTGCTTTCAGTGGGCAAAGCATGTGATATACCTCAATCAACCTGTTAAATATAATTTAATTCCTCCTGATCCATCATCTGGGGCCAGAGGCTGTTTGCTTGTCTGTGAGGATCAGCAGGTGAGAGCATGGTTTTCTGGTGCTTGTGATAAAGTTTAAGCCCATACATGCTTTGTAGCCCTGCCTCTGTGCTGTGTGAATGGTGAGTGGCCCGTCACACCTGGCACAGAGCCACACCTGAAACCCAAACCTTTGCTGGGCTGATAAGCCAAGCCATGTAATGAGAAAGGAACACTCTGCCTTGCTTTTGAACACACTCAAGGACACACAATGTCAGCATGTCCAAAGGCAGGAAGGATTTGTTTGAAGAGGGGGGGGGGGGGGGGGAGAGAAAGGAAAACCCTTAGTTTTTTAATACTGAGCAAACAAAGTGAGGTTTTGGATGTTTGGGGATTAGGACTTGGATTCTGTAAGCATTGGGCTCTCATTTGCTTTGAATGAGGCCAAGGTCACAAATGACCTGAAGTTGTGGTTGTGTTGCTTTGCATGGAGAACTGGTTAGAGTTTGTGAACGAGCAGTACATTTGCCCCAAAACTGCTTATGTAAGGCCCAGCCTGTTTACTCCTTAGTGTCAAATATGGCTGAGTTTTGGTCAAGGGAAGAATAGGAATGTTAACATCAAATATTTTCCCACAGCTTGCAGACAGCATTTTGACTTCTGTTTCAAAAGGATATTTTCTATGCACAGAACTTTGTTTGAAAGTGTAGAAAGGGGGAGGGCGAAGTTAAAAACTCCAACCCTAGAGTTTTACTTGTCAAATTAAATGTTTAGGACAGATCCTGAAGTACATTTCCCAATTATCTTTGTTTTGCTGAAATTGTATGTTTTCCACTTGGTTGTCAAGGGGGGAAGAAAGGAAAATCTTCCTCGTAGTCCCAGTTTCAATCAGAGTATCAGGTAGGAGATAACATAAAGGTTCTGGGCTCATTACTTTGGGTGCAGCACAGGCAAGTAGCAAAAACAACCTTCCCCTCCCTGACGATCGCCTGAGCAGGAATTAGACAGGATGTAACAAGTGGACAAAACATAAATGGGAGCGTTGGAGGAGGATGAAATGAGGAGGAAGCTGTGCCTCGCCGTGGGCCAGCCTGCTGCCAGAGGGGTGTGAGGGGTAGGCTTGTGGCACAGAGGTGTTGTAAAGAGCTATGTGGAAGATGCTGTTCTGCCTGTTGACGTGAATTTTGAAGCCCACGTGGTAAAAATAAAAATCTCTGCTGTTTTTGGCATTAATGACTAGTAGTTTCATCAACAAGAACTGAATGTGAATGGTGTCATGGGAGTTTCCGCTTTCTTTCGTGTCTCGGATAGTGCTATAAGTCAGGCTCAAGGCTTGTTGACGTCGTCTGGGCCCACTGCCAAGGCCCAGGCAGGAGCTGGCTGGGGGGCAGGGGGCTTTCTCTCGCCGGCAGTCAACCCAAAAGCTTTTCATCTTCAGAAAATGTCAGTTAACAGATCGAAGATGCTCAAAAATGCCGACTGCTCCTGGTTCCTGTTGTCTGCAAATCAGAGCTGTGGGTGCTCAGGTCATGACTTGAATAAACATCAGAGTAGGATTCTCAGTAGCAGCCAAATGCTTAAGCACTCTGCAACTTGGTGACTCTTAGACACGCACAAAGATGTTCTTGTTGATCCTTTGGTGAAGTGCTGAACCTGAGACGTGGATCTGAAATTCCGACTGGAGTCTGCAATTCTCAAAGCAGCTCCAAGAAGCTACTTGCAAACTCTTGGCTTGGTTCAGCTCCATTTGACACCTTTGGAAATGTGTAGCCACGGCAGAGAAGGAATGAGACAGGAGACAGTGCGGGGTGGCAGTGCAGCTGCCCGGCTGGGACAACTCAGCTTCTGGTTGCTTGAGCAGTTAGTCCACCAGACCTGTGAAGCCCATCCTGCCTTGGCACTAAATCCTCTCCTTGTAGTAGTGGGACCCCTGTAACAACTGATACCCACCCTACAGTCTACCATATATTGGTTTTCCAGATCACTGGGGCAAACTACAGCAGAAAGCGCTGCTCTGGGCAGCTGGAGATCAAGTAATGGTTCGGCACATTTTTCAGAGTAACCAACAGCTGGTTGATAGGCATCAACTATCCTTATTGTCATTCAGGTCTGGACCCTTTTGGTGGGTTGCTCCTAAAGAGATGAGGAGAATAGCTGCTAGAGCTAAAGGACAATTTGCTAACCAGAGTCTTGGGCTGCTAATTAGGAGAAAGTTTCTAACCTTCAGATTTTGAAATTGCTTCCCAGTAGGAGCCACAAAAAACAAAGTCCTGCCTAAGGATGTGGCTTGACAAACATCAAAAAAATTGTCACAATTACAAGAAGATAAGGTTTGCAGTAGCAAGAGATTAATTGTATTAATCCCTGACTCTTTCCAACCTCCTGTTCCAGTTGTGATATTCCTGTGATATTAGCTCATGTTTCAAAGCAAACTGGACTAAAACTTCAACTCCTTGGTATCATCTTTAGTCTATTCCCATCCCTAACCAAGCTATTAACTTGCAGAATCAGTTATTAAAGGCACCTGTGGCCCCCTATAAATCTCCAGAGCCAACTGACTTCCTACTTCTCCTTTCTGATCTGATTTGAGGTCAAGATCTGAATATGCTTCAGCACTCCAGTCCAATTAAAAAATTCAATTTGTGTTTAAAATTTGTTAGGGGGTCTTTAATCCCCTGCCAGTAGATTCCTCCCCTCCTTACGAAGTTGTAGGGAAAAGCATGTTCAGTG
Source organism: Vanellus vanellus (assembly GCF_965231255.1). Classification (NCBI taxonomy): domain Eukaryota; kingdom Metazoa; phylum Chordata; class Aves; order Charadriiformes; family Charadriidae; genus Vanellus; species Vanellus vanellus. The sequence continues at coordinate 13,012,576 of NC_138913.1, forward strand.
TTATTAAATGAGTCGCCAAACTAGCCTAGTGGCTTAGCAGGCTTCTGCGGAGCTTACCGCACTCAATGGAGCGTGGTGGGACACCCAGCACTGCCTGCCAGGTCAGGGGTTGAATCAGTGCTATCTGAGTGATATTATCCAGGATGCCTGGGGACAGAGGAAATTAAAAGTCACTAATACTTACTGCCCTGAGCCAAGACTCAATTGCAGAAGCACCTGCAGCGTTGGCCTGCACACCTACTGTGCTTTTTTTTTTTTTTTTCCCTTGGTTGATTCTTCAATGTATTTTTATTTCCAAGCCAGTGGATGGCATGAGGCTGACTGTGGATGGCCAAAATAGTCAGGGATGAGGCAGAATGGGATTCTGCTGACGTGCAAAAGATCTTGGGGACGCTGTTGGAGTGAGGGAGAAAAGTGATGGGGAATGAGCAGCCTTTTCCCTTTTGACTTGTGATCTCTGCGCCTACAAAAAATAGATGTGGGTGCTGGTCTTGGTGGCATGGTGGGGGCAGGAGGCTAAGGCTAACAAGCTAAGGCTGTTCCAAAATTTTCGTAAAAGGTTTTTGTCCAAGGAAAATCTGGGAGTTCAACTGACCAGAATTTCCTCGTTACTGAGAGAAGTATCTGCTATTGAATCCCCCCCTTTTTTAGCTGGAAGTTAAACTGTAGAGTTTTGGATCAAATGAAGCATTCCCTTTTTTGCAGTTTTTAAAAGAGAATAAAAAGTTTTTTTAAAGCGATTGGAGCAGAAATGTGAAATATCAAGGTGAGTTGAAAGTTCTGGAAAAAAAAAATTCTTCATTTTGACTCAGAATAAAACCTTCAGATTCTTCTGAACTGCCAGTGAACCGAAAAATCAGTCATTTGCACTAATGATAAGTAACTGGCAGGTTGTTTTGCCTGTCAAATTCTGTGTCTTGTGGAGTGAGCACATTGTTGTCTGCTGACATGATCTACTGAGCTGTTAAAAAAAAAATCAAATACAGCTCTTTTCTGCTGGCAATAAGGCTCACTGACAGGTGCAAGGGACTCATTTGCTCCTTCTGTCTGGACTATGGGGATGAGGGACTGCAATCCCAGTTTGTGCTCTCAGAAACTGCCATGGCCTAATAAATACCCCAAGTTTTCCTCTGGGTAGTGACGTTCAGAGACTGTCATAGTAATAATTGCTGATTATCTGGATGGCAGTGGCATCTGCAGGCAGCTGCCCACGCCAGGGCTGGACACAATACCGTAGTGTGTCCCGAAAGGGAAGGCGGAGGATAAGATGCGGTGGGGGAAAGGTAGTAACTGTGCTTTCCTCAACCCTCTGCGAAGGGTTGGTGTTACCCACTGCCACAAACAAGGGCAAATGACAGAAATCAGCTGGGCCCTTTGCTAGGGTGAAGAAAAATGAGGCAGAAAAAGTATGAAACCCGAGAGTCTCCCAGCTTCTCCTACTGGGAGATGTGTATGTGTTTGGGAAGCAGGTTGCTTTCTCCCACAAAGGATATATTACGTACTCTGTATATCTTGACACTTGTATCTTGATGCTTGTACTTATTTAGCCTTGGGTGCTTTTCTGATAACACTGCCAAAACAGAGGGGAGTCTAGCAGGTGGGGACTGCTGTTCACTGGGAGGTGAGCTGAGACTGGTGGGGGGCTGCTAGAAGATAAACTCCTGTGGCTTGGGCTCTTCGTGCAGAAGACTGCTCCAAACCTCACGTGGGCTGGTGAGAGCACAGCAGGCTGCGAGGTGATGGCTCGTGGGCAGAATGGAGGGAGGGATGGGGCACAGTCGCTGCTGGGGGTTTGCTGGGCAGGAGATGGGTCTCCTTATTGCAGGTCTAGTGGTAAGGTAAAAAAAAGGCTGCGAGGAAGGTATACGACCACAAGTTGCTGGGGGGAAAAGATGCAGCATGAGGACGCATTGAAGCTATTAACTTGCAGTAGCCTAGATTAGAGGGCCAGGAAAGAACAGGGGAATTGCAATAACTGTAACTTCATGTTACCTACACCAGGTGACCAGGGACTTGCTGAGTGAGGTGGTGTCTGAGCTGGAAGGAAGTTCTGCTGGGAAATTGTATGAGGGTCTGGGTTTCATCTGAGGTGCATCTGGTGGTTGTGGTTAAGGCAGAAACCCGGTAGTTAAACCAAATCAGAGTTTAGGGGTGGGGGAGGAAACAAGCTGAGAGTGTGGGCTAGACCTCTCATCTTCATATTGTTCCTCCTGTCCACCATGTTGATCCTCAGGAGGTTTCTGGCCCTACATGGAGAAGGTGAGGCAGCTCAGCAGGAACCTGCCCAGTGCAGCACAAGGACGGGCTGCCAGTGAGACTCTGGGCAGCCCTGCTCACGCTGTGGGACTGAGCTGGACCCTGGCACGCATGGTGTGGGATGGAGCTGGGAGCAGTGGGGCTGGACTGTTTTAGTACTGAAGTATAAAAGTAATGCCCGTATTTGTTCTAAATGCTTTAGAGTTTGGATTACATCTGGTGATTCAGTGTTTCAATTCTGCTAGATCACTTAGGTTTGTCACCCTAGGAAAAGGGAATCAATCCAGTGAGTATGGCATAAACAGGGGCCAGGTCTGGCTTTACCTCCAGCTTGCTGTAATCTCTGGCACACTGTGTGGAGCAAAACTCAGAAACTACATGCACCCCTCCCCAGGGAGCTGAAAGTCTCACCTGACTAAGGTTTATTTCTCAGAAAACATCAGGCCATGGTACAAGTAAGCATCACTCTAGAAGCTAAACTGGCTGCTGTACACCAGAGTAACATGTGGTGCTGTGGCTCTATTCCCCACTTGAAAAAAAAATTAATTCCTTTGATTTTCCTTCCTTTTTTTTTCCTTTATTCTCTAAACCATGATGTGCCCGGGTCCATCAGGTGACTGTGCAAAGACAGTCATGGTCGGTGTGGTAGGAGAAGGGCGGGTAATGCTGGAGCAAGCGCTTGTGATTCCTTTGCTCAGAAGCTGTGTTGCACACATCAACCTTATTTTCCCTTAATTAAAAAATTCCAGGCGACAACTGTCTTGGGCCCTTGGTGCCTGTTTGCCCAGCCAAATACAAAATCATGGGGGAGATGACACTACCAGTAAACGGCTGCTTTCCCTGTTCACCCTCCTGGGCTCCCCAATACTTTGTTCCAAGGAAAGTGGCATGAAGGCTGCAGGGAGCATTCCTGCTTTCTGCAAACCCTGTACGAAGGGTGAGGAGCTAGATTCAACAAGCAGCACTGGCTGCCAGCTCCTGCCTTTGTTTGCTGGTTTCAAACAGCATTGCCTTATCGGGTGATGGCTCCTGGTGCCAAGTCCTGGCTGCAGACATGTACACTTGTGGCTTTCTGCTCCCCTGCCATCCTCAGCAGCCTCTGCCATGAACATGACTCATGTCATGTTTCCCCTGATCCTCATCGTGGGGAGAAAGGACAGCAAGAGTTAGCTCTTCATCTTCATATGTGCTTGGTAGTCACCATGTTATGGCATGCACAATAACTCCCCTGCCCTCTTCACTCTTAGCCCAAGAGAGACTGGTTGCTCTTCTCTTTCTGTGCTCCTGTTCCACTTGTCTTCACTGCATTTTCTGGTAGAAGGAATTGTTTCAGGTTTCCAGGTCTCGCAGGTCATCACAGAACAAAAAATACACCTTTTTTGGCCTCTCTTCTATTAGTCACCCAACAGGATCTTATCTCCAAATAACCACCTGTCCCTCAAGGATCTTACTACCTGTCTCTACCTGGGTTGAACCAGTAGCTGCCTTCATTGGCACCTCTCACCAAAGCTGGGACTGATGCCGCTCTTCCCAGAGGGGGGATTAGAGCTATAGCCAAAGAGTTACAGCAGAAAGTGTCTGCTGTGCTTTGTAAGTCTCCTGAAAATGAAGCTCGAGCAAATAATTTTTATTTGTGGAAGGGCTGTTTCTCTACCATATTTCTATCTAAACTTAAACCAGATTCAGTGTTTAGTGGAGTGGTATATACTAGGTTGCAGAAGTCACTATCCCAAGTCTAGGTGAAAAGCTGTCAAAGGTTTTGGTGAGTTTCCTTAATTACATTGGGCAGGATAAAAATGCGTAGAGAATGGGTGCTCCAGGACAGAAATCAGCTACCCCCTGACCAGTGCCAGCTATGGGTGTGCATCTGAGTGCTTCACCAGCCTTTCTCAGACAGCTTGCACCATCTTAAGAAGCAGCAGGTACTGACCATGCAGGACTTGGGCAGCAATTTCCAGGAGGGAAAGGAATAAACTATCCATAGTGGCCATTTAATTCATGATATCCAGGGCAGTGCACAGGCTGGGTCACAAAAACTTGTAGCATCTGTTCAGTGTTCCGTCTCCTCAAATAATAGGCTCTGTCCTGGAAGACCGATTATAGGATGTAATTCAGCATCACCAGGCAGAGGATAAGGCAGGATTACGGGATCTTTTTCACTTCTCGTAACCTGCGTGCTCTCTCTCCAGAAAGAGAGTGAGTAGGCCATTTTGGATGGGGTGACAGCACTTGCCATAAACCTTACTGAACATGGAAGAAATTGCCTAAACAGCAGCAGGAAGGGGTTAAACCCTAAAACAGGGAGGCACAAAAGGTCCACTGGACAAAAAAAAAAAGTCACTCTTTCATTTTTGCTTTCCTTTATGGAAGTCGAAGGATGTTGTTTACACTGAACAATGCAAAGCCAAACCAAGATCAACATGTCCTTGATTTTGCTTTGCATGTTAAGTACTGCATATTTACCCCTTGCCACCTAATTTGTGAATTTGCCAGGAATCAAAACATCCATTTAAACTAGCCAGGAAGACAGCAAAATAGGAGTACAGCTAGATCATTATCTAATGCATGGTTATGATGTACTGAGGGTGGCTTTGCTAACTCTGAAGTATAAAAATGCAGCTAGACAGAGCAGATTTAAAAAAAAAAAAAATCTGTTCCAAAAGCTGATTGTTGGTAGAAATTAAACTGGAATGTTTCACATTAAAAGTATTTCCCCTGTGGAAAAGCAGTAGAGGCTGTGGGGGAGCCAAGGCGGGGTGTTGCAGCTTCCTTTGAGGCAGGCTCGTGGATGAATCCTGGGCTTTCCTGAAACCCTCTGGCCTTTTCCCCAGGGAGGAAGGGCTGACTGCATTGTATGGTGGGAAATACACTCCAGCTGGAGACCAGGGGAAGACAGACCCCCATTCTTCAATGTCTGTGCAAACCAAAGCTTTTTTTCCAGGGACAGAGGAGGAGTGAGTGGTCAGCATGGGGTGGCAGTGATGCATGAGCTGTTGCATGCAGGCTTCAAGAGTTTTATATTTTTGTGGGTGCAGTTAGTCTGATTTGCCTGTCTCGGAGGTAGCACAGCCATGTATGAAAGAGGAGAGTCTTCCTTGCTCAAATTGTGCTTTATGTTTGGTTGTTTTGCCCCAAGAAACAATTTGGTAACTAACAGCAGGCTTTGAACTTAAATCCATGTCCTTACGAGAAATGCTTCAGAAAGTATTTTTAATACAACATTCAGTTTTGATGATCGAGGAGGAACTCAATACTTCTCTCCATACTCCATACTACTCCAAACCTTACTGTTTCTCCAAGAATTATGTTCAATACAAAAAAAAAAAAAAAAGGTAGTCTTATCACAGAACTCAGACTGTCATAACTTGATTTCATTTTCCCCAAGTATCGGACATTGCAGCTATTGGTACATTAGAGCACCAAAAAACTGAAGCCACCCCTGGTGATCTGTGTTGAGTATTGGGATGTCTCATGACAATTTGGTGCCTCAGTCCCCACATTTGTAGAACAGAAACTGCTGTGGTTTTCTTCTGTCTTCCTAACATCTTTAAAAGCTGGACAGTGACGCTCATGTGATGTTTTAATAAGCAATCAATGAAAACACGCCTAAATGAAGTAAAATAATACAAAAATGAAGTAAAGGACTCTTTTACTTTCTCCCTGGATTTGCAACCTGTCTTCAGAAGGAAGGGGAAATCCTACAGCTAAGGTTGCAAAATGAGCTCAGCTGCATTGTTAGACATCAGCAAATCCAGGCTGGCAGGAGCAAGAGGAAGCCAGTCTTCCTACGCATCGCTGTCAGGGAGCTGTTGAATTCACTCAAGCGTGGTGCTAATGAATTAACTCTGGATCTGTTGGGGTTTTATTTCTGCATGTAGGTTCTCAGAAAAGGAGAGTGCACAGGATTTTCAGGGTTGTTAAGAAAGCAGCAAGTGATGTCAATCCAAATCTTGTATTCGTGTCTACTTGATGCACAATGGAAGTTAATGAAGTTAATTGGGAATATTAATTGTCCTACACTACTTGCTGTCTATGCTTGCACTGGCTCTGGAAAATTCATGCATAGCAGCAGCTGAAAACTCACCAAAAAGTGCTTTAACGTAGGAAACGGGAAAAATTTGGCCCAGTAATATCATAATGCAGGTGGCTGAGAAATCACTCACTCAATTATATGCATGAGGGGGACTCCATTTAAGAGCAACATTTGGAGCTTTATGGGCAACATAAAAGGAGAGAGAATGAGGTTTTTATATCGCTGCGCTCAGTTGTAGAAGAAGCAGGAGGTTGTTTCCCACCCCTTTGCATATGCTTGGACTGTGCAGGGAAAATGAAAATGTCTGCTCAGAGATTTGGCGTGACACCTGGGGAGGACGGGCTGGACCTATACCAGAGAACCCCCAGCACACACCCTGCTACATCCCCCGTTATAGAGGTGACTTCAAGTGTTCAGGACTGGGCAATGTCAAAACAAAAGCTGTACTCTAAAAATAAAAACCTTGGCTCCTTTACTAACAGTGAACTCTCAAAGCAAAAAAGTTTTCAAAAAATATGATCATAATTAATTGCTGCTTTTCTTGTCCCTTGGCAGTTGCTAGAGCAAGTGAAGTAAGATTATCTCCTAGCATGCACAGCTCCTGCCATTTTGTCATCACTCTTCTGTCTCCTGTAGGGACCCTGCCCCTGGAATATAGGAGGTAAATCTCTTTATTAAAGTTTCTTTTCTAATGCTTACTGTGGCTGAGGGAAAGAACACAGGTAAGATTGCACCAGCCAGGGCAATGTATTTGTATTTTCCTTTATTTTAAATTCTTTTAGTGCCTTAGCCCATGACTTTTGTGAGGCTAGGGCTGACTGTGGTGTAGCTCTGACACTGCAGTGGCTGTGTCCATCCTTTCCTCCAGGCATGCCAGCACCCGAGCTCTCCCCATCCCTCCTTCCTACTGCCAATTAGAAGAACCAAAATATTTATTTTCTGCTGGCATGGAGAGTCCTTTTAATCTGTTTAAAGAAGATTCATCCACTAGCTCAGTGTTCTCTTGGCATTTCTAACAGAAATGCCTATTTTGTTTTTTTATAGTAAGCAAAATACAAAACTATCACAAATACCTTAATTCTTTCTTTTTCTTTCTTGCTGTAAAGCTTGACATCTGGGCCTGTAACAGCTCATCAGTGGATTTGTGAGATGAAGCAAATGACATGTCTATATAGAGCACTTGCTGCTGTAGAAATCAGATGGTGAAATGGGACTGCAAAGAATTTGGTATTGAGTGATGATCTTCATCCAAGGATCTCGGAGTACAGCAGTCCCCACTTTGCTGATGCAGATGATGGGTGACGTACTCCAGCCCGCACAGCAAAATTGGCTTCACATCACAGTATCTCTGGAGACCTGTACGTAGAGCACAAGCACTCTGGAGCAGGCACTGCATCTGTTTTATAAAGCTCTTTGTTATAATAAGTCTTTGATCCTGGTGTGGACAGAAGTGGATCTCTAACTAGCTATGCATGAAACACTCATCCCATCCCATCCTTGCCCTGCATGCAACCCACTCGGATGTCTTCTGCCTTGGCAGAAGATCTGCTGTTGACTTGCACCTTGCCTCCCTTCACACATGCAGATGGAGCTGTATTCTGTATAACATTGCTTCTGCGTGTTAAAACACAGTGTGGGGTCAAGGCAGCATTTTTGCTCTGTCCTGACCTCAGCAGTGCTGCTCCAGGAAAAATGGCTGGAGAGCAGTTCCCAGCAGAACTACTGAGACTACAAAGTCAAAACAAAACCCAACAACCTGAAGTAGTCTGAAGATTAACTTGCTAAACTCCTAGGATGCGTTTGCTTCCAGCAACCCGAGTTTCCCTTCAGTCCCCTGTTCGCACCCCTGGGAGATGGTGACTGGGTCTCTGCCCCAGACCCGCCTGGTGGAAGTGCTGCTTCCCGGTGGCCGCTCCCGGGCTGTGCTTTCCCCTTCCCGCTGGTGCTGAACACCGGGCGATCAGCACCGCTTTTCACAGCCGCCGGAGGAGAAACGTTTGTTTTCCCAGGATAGCTCCTTGGCCGGATCAGAGGGAATGGTCTCTTGCATCAAAAGGACTTTTATCCCTGACTGCAATGTTTTTCACTGCAGAGGGACAGGAAGAAGCAAAGTACCGCGGTTCATCTCCTTGACTTTGTAAACAAACTAAGGTCTCAAAGTGTAGAGGCGCGCCGCTGTATTTTCAGCATTTCCCTGTTTGAATCATTTAGTTCCTTCCCAAGTGCCCAGCAGTGGTGTTATGCTCTCGCCTCTCCCAAGGGATTCGCAATGGCAATGCCAAGCTCTCCACAGCATGCCCACGAGAGCCTGTGGAGATCAGGGATGCTCCTTACACAAGCTGTTTGCCAGTGTGCTGCTGTGGGAATGGCAGGAAGAGTTGTAAGGGATGGGATGTACATGAACACCTCTTCTCAGTACATCTATCATCACATTGAGACGCGTGCAGATGTTCTGATTATCACTAATTCCAGCACCTCTGTGGTTCTGGTCTTCCTGAACAATGCTCGAACCGCACACCGTTCCTCTTAATCTTTAGAGTAGCTGGGCACTGACAGGCAAATTCTGCCTATGATGATGTGGTGCTTAAACCTTGTACAAAGGTAATTAACGTGCTTCAGTGAAGGCAGGTGATTTATACCTGCTGGAAATGTAGTTCTGCGCTCCAGCGAGTACATTCAATAGCAAAAACATTCAGACCCAGCTGCACCATCTCAAGCCATGTCTGAACAAATTTCTCCAGTCAGCAGTAAGAACTGCCGATTCCTAGAAATCCCATGTCTTGTAGACAACCATCAGTCCCATCTTTCTATCAGCCAGTCAGTGGTGTGCTCCAGCCTCTGGCAGGATGTGAGGGTGCCAAACTGGTGGCCTAAGGGGAGTCCCAGACTCGGGACTCCTGCCATCAGGAGTTCTGTGGCACTCTCTGCTAGAGAAGGAGCATTTGTATCTCTCTCCAGCTGCCTTCTGTTTAGGGGAGCTATACTGGCTTTTTGCACTTGCAGCTGAGCCTTTTGTTGGAAAGAATTGAAAAGCTATAAAAGTCACTTTTATTCATTGACATCTCAGTTTTGCTATTATACAGGAAAAGGTTCTCACAACATCCAGCTATCATTACTTTTAATGAAACCTTTCAACTTCAGTTGCAATGGCCTTACATATAACCGTATGTGTAAATATACACACACACACATGAGTTATGCTTGTAATTAAGAAATACAGCTGCTTGGAATTTTCTTTTCTGGAGGATATCTCAATGTTCTTCCTTTCTGACTGGAAACCATGCTGTGCTGTATCACTTCAAAATTCGCCATGGAACCGAACGTGCATCTTGTACCTACCATGCAGCTCACCTGCCTGTTAAAGGGCTGGATGGGGCTGAAGCAGGTTTCCGACTTTAAAAATTGCTTTGGAGCTATGTGGGTATTAATGAAAGCTACCTCAATAAATGTGAAGATGTTTGTTTGCTGTTGGACCCTACTCTATTCTGTTCAACTGGAAGTGCTTACCTATTTCTTAAGGACACCACTTGGTGCCAGCACAAAGTGGAGGCTGCCTCGCTGCAAGCACAGGCACGTGGAAGCAGGAAAACTTGGCTCTGTTCTTGCTCTTGTTGTGCGCTTTTTAGTGACCATTGTTTGCCCTGTTGTTTCATAAGATAATTTGCAGGTGAAGACATATCCCCAGTTTGGTTCTTTGCAGCTCTAAAAGCAAATCTGTGATGAACCCAGGGCAAATTGGCTTTGCTTTCTGGGAATATCCACAGGGAGGAGTATAATGAAGGTGCTCAGTAAGGCCCCCAAGAAGCATAGGAAAAGGCATGTCAGCTTGAGTGGTGCAGAACGATCTGTCAGTGGAAATCTATCTTTATAGAGCTTTCTGTTGAGAGCTGCTGTGAGGTGCCCCCTGCAATCCAGCATCGAGGTGCTCCGTGCCTGATGATGCCTCATCACTTCCCCAAGAACAAGGGAGATAAGGCCATTCCTGGCATTTTATTTTTTTTTTTTTTGTTCCCTTATCAATTGGCAACTCTACATCAAGTTTTAATGAAAACAGTGGAGAGTGGGGTCAGCGGTCTGTAGCTTTGCTTGATAAAGAGATGTCTACACGTGCAAAAAAAAAAAATCTAGCAAACCCATTACCTTTTATCTCTGTTGTACAATAGCACCAAGTGGAGGGTGTTAGTCACTTCGGGGAAGAGGGAAAGGGATTTTACAACATAGAATCACATCTTCTTTCTCTTCCCTTTTCCAAGATTTTGTCCATCTGTTCCCTTTTTCAAAAACAAACAAACTATTAATACAGTGCTTTGATGCAGCCTTCTGTTCAAGGCTCTTAAAGTGCTGTACAGATATTCATTATTTTATCTGCCAAGAAAGAGCCTTTAAGAGATAAATATTAAATTTCTTGCTTCCCACGGGGCAGAAGCCAGAGAGGCTGTGTGTGTTTGTATGTGTGCATGTGTGTAGGGCTGACACCATCACTGAGGCCCTGTCTTTGGACTCTGGAGAACTTGCTCAATCCCTAGTTCTGCAGCAGTGTTCCCATAGGATCATACACTAACTGCCTGTTTTCCCTGTGTCTCAGTTCCCTTATTTGTAAAACATAGGCACTTCTTTTCTTCTCCTCTGCTTTGCCCATTTGCTCACTGTGACCTGACTTCAGCTGATGCACAGGCACGCTGTGATCCAGTCCATGCGGTACAGCCCTTGGCCAGGGATCTGTGCTGGGTGGCCATTGCTCTAGTGTGGCATAACCAGAGCTTTTAGCAACAAAGTTCTTGGTGCCAGACTGGCTGGGTTGGGTAGCAATACCAGTGTAGTCCTGGTAACAGGATTCGGTTCCAGCTACCCTAATGCTTGCTTGGATTCCTAGGCAGGTTTTCTGTCTACACCAAGGTCTTTGCTGCTGCTGGTCCTAAAGGGAGCTCATAGGAGCTCACCAGAACTGCTGTTGCTCCTCCATCTGCATCACCAGTGAATTCGTATAATTAAATCCCTTTGGATGTGGTGTGGGGTAAGGACACAGAGCAGTGCATTGGTATAGCTTGTGCAACTAGGACCCCTGATCCCAAATCTTACTACTTTTACGAAGGCACTAGTGGCACCTGTAAAGCACCGGAGGAAGTGTACACGTGGTGAAGACTACAGGTTGAGGATCTCCTCTAGAAATGACTTCCTGAAAATCTCCTTGTTGCCTGAAACATCAGAGCTAGGGACTGCCAGCCTGGGACAGCAGCCCAGTCACGATGTTCTCTTAGACATTTTTTTTGTCCTTTTTGTTGGTAGCAGAGACAAAAGGATAAATTGGATAAAATGCCTCCAATAGAAAGCTTTTGTTATCAGGGAAGAAGCAAAGGCATCCAAGAAAGAAAGGAACTGAATGTATCCAGCACTGAAATGTATCCCAAAACATCCTAGTTGCTAGTTACCAGAAGTCAGAGCCTCAGAGCATCTTAAATTCCTTAATAAGAGAGCAGCCAATGCAAAATTTTGGGATTTTAAATGAAAAATACTCTCCCTTCTCACTCTGTTTTAAAATAGGGCTCATGACAATTTTCAAAATGTACTCTGCAGGTCTGAGTTGGCTTGTGAGCTATTTATCCTAAACACAGACTCACAAAGTTGACCTGACCCGAATAAAAACGGCTTTCAGCAACGCTGGCCTGTCCCTGGGTTCCTCTGCATTGCAAAAGGATGTTACAGCTGGGCAGAGGTGGCAGCTTCTGCTCAGGAGCTGAGAATAAGATTAACAAAGTGGGTAGGGTTTAGGAGTATGGTGGGGTTGTAGGATGTGGTAAGTGTACCGGACAGGGATTGGGTCATAGAGAAGAAATGGGCTGATAGGCATTGTACGTAGACACAGGGAGAGACTGCTCAGATGAGCTGAATAGCCACGGAGAAAAGGTGGGTCACCTACAAGAAGATCGATATCAAGCTGTCCCCACACTGGAACAGTGCAAACAGTGGTGAAAGTACTTATTGTGTGTCTGGATCAGGAGATGCTCAAAGGCAAAACCTCCTGGATGAGAAGATGCTTGTCTGAAAGGATCAACCGATCCTTTCTTTGCTACAGAGAGAGAGTCTTTTGGTCAGTCTTGGGGGAAAGTGCCTTTTCTTCATGTGGTAACCGGGGGCAGCCAAGGCTTCCTCATTCCCGCAGAAATCCCGGCATACAGGGCTGGGGTGCCTGTGTCCACATTTAGAAGGCTGGGATCTACGGGTCTACCCTGAGCTTGTTTTTTGGGCTCTCGAATATGCCCCACATGTAGGCAGAGAGGACTAAGCTGCCTGAAAGAAGGAGTATGGGTCTAATGTAATTCCAGAGTAAACAGGGAGGCATGGCTGGAGAGCAGCGTGAAGGGACTTCTGGGCAGCGTGTCCTACTCTCTGGAAGGGTTGGAGGAAAACGAGACTTCAGAGCTCAGCTGTTCTCCTACTGATCTGTTCTCTCACTGCTTCCCACCAAAAAACTGTGAAAGCCACTGAGCCTTCGGGTAGAGAAAGTCTCTCTCTTATAAGACCTCGGGGCGACTTGGTGGCAGGTGACGTGGCAAAACAAGACATTTCAGGAGGACAGGTGGGGAACAGCGAGAGTTCAGCACAGTCTGTACTAGAGAAATTAGACTGGATATTGTTGTGTAATTTCTTGTCATGACTTGGCGTGACCTCCATTATACCCATGAGATCACCTCCAGCGAGTATCAATAGCCTCTTCCCCTATGCCTTAATGTATTTTTAATACTATGTAACTGCCAGAAAATAATATTGTTTCTGGAAGCTTTCACTGCAATATTTAGTTATACATTTATCCTACTGCCTGTGAATTCAGGATCCTTAGTTACCCTGAGCCCAACACCTGCAAAAGGAAAAAGGAGGTTAGAAATATCTATCCACAACAGTTTTAAAATAACATTGCAAGTCATTGTTATCTGGCCTGGTTGAGTACAAAGTCTGATACAAATTGTGAAAGGCAATTTCTGGCACCTGGACTGGGATATTTTGAATTATTCTAGCTTACTGCTGAAGTAGTCAATTAAAAAGCTATAAACTATGTATACAAACTTCCACATAGCTTTAGTTCCAGGTTTTTACTTTGTTCACCGAGTATCATACCTTTCCACAGCACATAAATATTCAGTAGTGTGTGAATTATATGTTCTCCATCAGATGCAAGTTGTTGTAGTTAGCTTTGCTAGATCTTGGCTTAGGACATAACGTTGCCCATCTTGAATTAAAATTGGGTAGGATTTATGAGGCTGTATATGGGCCTAAAATGTTCCAAGCAGTAAACATGGATTGGTGAGAAGAGCACACGTGAAATGAGTGATGATAAGGGCTGTGCCATAAATATAACTAATCATACAGCTACTGCCTCTGCTTCAGTTGACTATATGACAATAACATTTAATGCTCTTGATCAGAGGATCTCAGATCATTCTGTAAGGAATTCCTCTTGTTCACATTATGCTGGTAGCGAAAATTAATATCTGGGAGATATAGCGAACATCTGAGACTTGAACAAGCCATTACACATGACAGAGAAATACAAACCTCATTTCCCTATATATCCAGTGTGAGGTCCTACTCACTGGACCTCCTGTATGTGGCTGGGTGTAGTTAGAAACACATCTGCAAGCACATACAGCTTCAAAGCAGCACAGAAACAGACCAGGCACCACAAGCAGCGCCAGAACTGCCTAGCTGTATGGCACCTGAAAGGGCTGAAGGAGAGCAAAGAGGCCCTTTGGGTTGTTTTCCTGGGAAGGGCATGATCTGGCAGGTAAATTTGTTGATTCTCTCTGAGCTAAAATCTCATGAACTTTGGTGTTCTGATCCTGTCCTCTCTGCTGGGACAAGAGGCAGCAGCACGATACAGCAGCGGAGCTATGAGATGGTATCCACTTCTGCTTGAGTCTTCCATGTCTTCCCTTGGTCTTTCTCTGTCCTGGCTCTCCGGGAAAGGACTGCTTCTTGATCCCTCTGTACAACCTCTGGGTAACCTGCACCTGGTTACTAGCACAGCTCAGTGGTGAGTGTGCGCTGAAGGGATGAAAAATTCCCTGCACCAAGCCCTGAAGTGGTTGGCAAGAATAGGTCGATAGTCTGATTCAGCGGTGACCGCACTCCACCCTCCTTCTGTAAATGCCTCCTATCTCCCGCTGCCAGTCATGACAGAAATACAGACGTAGCTTTTCTCAGGAGGATCTAAATGTTCTGGTTGCTATTTGGTAAGGGGGATATTTCTCCAATTAATTATTAAGTGGAGCTCTGGCTGGAGGAAGGGGCTGCAGAGATGTCAAAGTGAAATGGGGAGAGCGTTTTAACCTTTCTGAAGCTCTCCCGCAATCGGCAGCAGGTTTGCCTTGTGGGTCCTGGCCAGTTCTTGTTCTACAGCACATCGTCAAGACTGGCCAGCACAGAATGGCCTCACGGGGACTCTGCCAACTTCCATGGCTCGTGGGCCCATCTTTTCTCTCCCCTTGGCAGCAGAAATATGCTGCAAGGAAACTGCTACCTACTGCTCGTGGCTTCATCCTGCCCCTTTTCTCCTGAGCTGAGATGGAGGTCCTGGCTGGGCAGCTGTGGGCACTGGGGGAAGCAGACTTGGAAGAGCCATTGCAGGGACAGGGAGAGGATTGATCAGCTGAGAAGGAGCAACGGGAAGGGTAACATGGTCTACTGGATAGGGAGTTAGGTCCCTGGACTTGCACTCTGGCTTTCATCATGCCAGGTTACATGGGCAAGAGAGACTGCAGTGATCACCTCGCCCCATGCACCGGCCCTTGTTCCTTGGTGGCAGTGGGACACAGTTGCAGGGCCTGAGGCAAATCACTGCATCAACTCATGCCTTGTTTTTTTCCAGCAATAAAATGATATTCCCCTATGTTGGTGACAAATGAAAGGCACTTTTCAGGGGCTGAAGTGGGAAGGCTTAATTGTGCTGACTTCTCCAGGGAGATCCTCCAGTGCTATGAATCAGCATGGTCTATACAGTGAGAAATATTTACTAATGGACCTCAAGTGCATAAGGATCCTGCCTAGATGCTATGCTCTTCTTTTCTAGTGGCTTAATTATCCTTACAAAAAGTATGGAGAAAATATGTAAAATGAGACTCTATTAATTACTAAATGTCTTCTCAAGCTTGAGCTAAGATAACCCTGCAGATCACCACAGCTCTCACCTGGACCCATCCACCACTGGGGCCCCTGTTGTACCACAGGTTCTAAGGCCAAAGGTATAATAAGGCTTTGATTCAACTTACAAACTAATATTGTGTCAGGCTGCGCTCTTCTACTCAATAAACGCTGCAATCAGTAGGTATTTACCCATGTCTTAGCAACTACAAAACAAGAATGTATAATTGCAGTGGTTTGGTTCTGATATTCTTCTCGGCAGCTCTACAATGAAGATGGTGTGAGAGATTTCTCGCCAGCACAGGGCCAAACTCAACAAACAAAAGTCTTAAGTAACGAACAAGTAAACCAGGAATGACCTCCAAAGAGTTCATTCTGCTCCAGAAGAGAGCCTTTCCCAAGGTCCTCTCCAGTTTGTTTTCCTGTTACTATTGCCAAGTGGTGGCTTTGCGAGTGCCCCGCTGCCAGCCCTGGCCGGTGCAGCCCCTCTCCCTGCTGCGCTCAGTCATCCCACAGCTGAAGGGGCTCAGGGGACCACTTCAAGTGAGGCTTTGGAAGAGCACAGGACAAAAGGACAGCCCTGTCTCTGCAAAACTTGCTTAGATTATAACCCCGTGTCGGGCTCTGCTCCTTTTTTTCCCCACCTGTTCTTCATTTCCAACGCTTTCCTGGGAAATGCGCGGTTTCAGATCCCAGACACTCTCTGCAGTCTGGACTCCAGGACTTTGATCACGAGCGCGGCCATCCTGCTGACCCAGCCTGCCCTGTCTATCTGCACGAATCAAGCTGTGTCACCGAAGCACATTCACCCGCCTTCCTCTTGTCCTTAGCCGGTTGTCTGCAGACAACTGAGAAGCCAGGGTCCTGGGGGGCAGCCTCCCGGCCCACACCGCGCTGCTTGAGGGAGGACCAGGAGGTTCGCTCCTGACTCAGTCCCTGCCTTGCTGCTCGTCCCGTCTAACCCGTGTGACTCCGATTTGTTGTTGTTTTTTTTTTTTTCCTTGAGCCTGTCTCTCTGCTCTTTTCCCTGAGCTTGCCGTGAAAAGCCCCAGGGCTGCTTGTGATCCCGCACACGTTGGTTTCAGGGCTGCGCCCCCCTTTGACAGGGAAGGCTGCCCCGGCACCGTCAGGTTGCAGCGTAGCTCTATGCCCTATTTCTGGGCTGTGCCACACATTTTGGGGACGACCCTTTGCGTTTGTGTCCCCTTGTTGCTCCTACCTGTGCAGTGTGGTTGGTGACAGCTCCGCCTCCAGCAGCGTCAGCAAAGACTCAGTTTGTTGGGGGCTTCGGAGGATGAAAATCGGCTTGTGGTAAGAAAATGTCCAAGCTGTCTTTTACCATTAAGCTGTCAGCAGGATGTGCTGAGGGGTTTAAATATTGATGCAAACACAGAAGAAAAAGTTGCCTTCTTCCGGAACAGGCGAGTGGTTTACGGCGTAAACCATCCCAGAGCTCTTTGCCAGCACTGCGTAGATCACAGCTGTTCATCCCTGGTACCAGCACATGGTAACCCTGGTGGTGAAAAACCCTCATCTCCTGCCTGCGTAAGCCCAGAAAGCTGAAAGCCGAGTGAGGCAATAGTTGGAGTAGCACGGAGAGATGGATGCGCAGAGGAAAAGGCTCTCCTGTGCCTGAGGAGGAATCCTTAGCCCGGGGGTAAAAATCGAATGGGAACGCTGAGAGGTGGAAATTGAACCTCTCCTTTGGGGCTGGATGTGACGGGCTCTCCAGGGAGAGGGGACAGAAAGCTGCTGAGCCAGCACTTTGCTGTCCGGGAAATGGAGTTTCCGTTATTCAAGCCTCCCCACCAAAATCAAATATTTGCAAATGGAGGGAAACTTTATTCTTGGGGACGTTTGCAGTGGGCATCCTGCTGAGCTTTCTGCCAGCAGCTTTGTAAGTCTGAGCCAGAATCACGTGTATGAACGTTTTGGTATTTTTGTACATCTAAATATTCAGTCTTCCCCACCTGTGCCCAAGAGAGGCGCAGAAGCAGCCCTGACTCGCCTCTCAGCATGTTTCCAGAGTTAAATCCAGGTACGGTTGAGCTTCTTCCTCCTGCTGTTTTAAAACAGTTGGGAAAGGGGAACATAGGGGAACATAGGGGAACATAGAGGCACTTCAGGGGCCTGAACGGAGGGTGAAGGACAGGTGTGAGCAGAGCCAGGAGGGTTAAAAGCCTTAACCTTTTTCTGGGCATTTTGGACAAAATGTCAGCTTCTTTGACAGAGTGGAAATGAGAGTCAGAGGTTTTTCCCCAATCAGCTGCAACTGCAAACTCCCAGTTAAACCTCTACAGCTCTTAGGGCCAGTGCCTGGTTTTGTCTCATATGAGAATGAGCACTAACAGCCCTGGCCTTGCTTGGGGACAGTGTCGCGTCCCTCCTAGAAACCTCTCCTGCGGCCACCCCCCACTCACCCAACCCAAGGGCTTTTCCTAAACTCACGTCCCGGCTGGCTGTCGGAGCAGCCCCACGCTGCTCTCCAGCTGCTGTACCACATCTGCACAGACAGGGCTCACCACTGGCTCGTCTTTATTTTCCTAATGCCATTTTTTCTAATTATAGGCCTGTGGCTATCAGCCAATCGGCTCCGTTTTTGAGGCTCGTTATTGGACTTCGGATGTCAGGCTGAATTTTTCCTAGCTGTCCATAATAACAGTAATAGCTTGACTTCCACCATGAGACAATTAACCTTCTTAAAGTTAAGTGCCTCAGGCTGTGCCTCAGAAAGATTCCCTCTACAAAACAGACAATTACCTTTACTTAATAACCTTTCCCTTTTTAATCTGATATTAGTGCCAAAGTAAATGTAAAGGGCAGCGCTCTATGTCCCCTCTTAAGTACTTTAAATGCCTGTCCGTGAAGGCTAATGAGCTGCCATTTTGCTTAATCTAGATTTGCCATGGATCTAAGGATACTCTGCAGCGTCTTCCTTTAAAAAAAAAAAAATAAATCCAGCTCTGTTTTAATGCGTATTGAAACTTTGTATGTGAAAAAAGGAAAACTCATGATGCAGAAAGGAAAATAACGATGTCCAAACTACAAGACAAGGCACAGCACATTCAGCGTTGGTCTGATGCCGGTTTAAGGCTGGTTCCAGTGGTGTCAGCGTCTGTAAAGCAGGAATTTGTTGCTGGAGCTTTGTAAGGTTAGTGCCAGGTGGGATGGGGAGACAAGTCTGGGCAGTTTTATCGTTTCCTATGCATCTGTCTGTCCGGTGCGCATGCGGTCTGTCGGTCCCCGCCAGCCAGGAGCACTGACCTCCCCGGTGACGGCGGCAGCAGACCTACAGCACATGCACAACTGCTATGCGGATGCAATTTCTTCATGGATTGCTGCTCGTGGTAATTAATATGTACAGCATTAGTAACTGTTGAGACATGAAATGCACTCTCAGCGAAGAAGTTATTGCTCCGCTGACCCTGTATTTTGCACTTTCAGCGAGAGTTCTCTAATAATATTGAGTTCAACCTTTGGTAAAACCACACAAAAATTTCTGAGATAAACATAAAGCTGTAGGCTCTTCTCTGCCATGTGAGCAAACAGCATTTTTCTAAGAACGCCAGTTGAAAACAGCAACAAAAAGTAGGCTTAAAACCCAGGAAAGTCGGGACAATGGCTGCTCTTAGCAAAGATGCCTGATTCGTCTGCAAGTTTTAAATCTACATCTTCGGAGGCAGAGTATTTCCACCGAACATCGCTTTCGTTTGTTGTACTGTAGTGCCCCTGCGAAGTCCGTTGCCTGCTGCTGAGCCAACGTTTACTCTCTCCTTGTAGGAACGCTCTGGTTTCATCATCTCGATATAATGAGGTTTATATTATTTTTTTTTTTATTATAATAGAAGCAGCCTCAGGTCCTAATCAAGATATTGGGCTAATTGCTATGGAAACCTAATTAGGCAGACCGTGTCTCAAACTCTGTAAATATTTATACACGCACTTAACCGTCTGCATGCAAACCAACCCACCCCAGCCATGGGAATGAAGCTTAGCACATGCCGAAGTGTTGATAGGAGTGGGAGTCTCCTTTAAGACGAAGTTGAGCTGTGCTGCAACAAGCACAGAGGAGCGTGTAGTGGTAATCAGATTGGGATCGTGTGTGCGCAGATGAGCATCAGATCAGATAGGGGCTGAGTTACGGGTTTGAGTTAAGAGCTGTACAGACCTTCGGAGCTGCTGCATTTTTTTATTATCTCATAAAATAATAATTAAAAGGATGCGAGTCACTGTACCAGACACAAACATACATACAGAAACACAGGGATGTACGAAGTCGCCCTGGCCAGGATAAACTAACAGGTGTCCTGTGCCATTTCTTAGCGTAGCCCTTTAAACTTTATTTGAAAAACATTTCTTAACCCCATTTTAGAACTTGTTTTGCATGCATGAATCAGTCCAGATTTACATGTTTATTGCAGCTGAGAGAAAATTCAACGTTAGCTTCGGTATAAACACTTTAGACCGCTAAGGTATTAACTTTAGAAGCCGAATATATGGAACTAATCAAAACCCTTTCATAAACAGATTAATGAGGAGACAAAAATGCACAAGTGCAAGCTGCTAGGCTTTGAACAGTCACATCTTCTACAGCGCCTTTATTTATTTATTTACTTTAACAAGTATTTTAATTGGTTTCGTTACATGTCAGTTGTGGGAACGGTGAGGTGGGGTGAATCTGCCAAACACGAAGAGCTGCTGGCAGATAGGACTGTAATAATGTAGCTGGAGCTCTCTGCGCGAAACCCCAGGTCCTGGTGATGATCTTTTATTTCTGTTTTCCTCTCTGTTTGCTGCATCCTCTTGCCTGAGCCCCGCTCCCTCATGCGCAGCCCTCCAATTTTGCATACAGTATTTAGCCTCCAAGGCGGGAACAGAGGTGGAGAAGAAGGGCATTTAATTTGGCATAACCAGTAGGGCAGCATCCAACCAAGAACAGTAGATTCTCTGCCACAAAAGCTGGAAATCCCTTTCCCAAGACTTTCTGCTCAAGTGCGTTGGCCATTTAATGCCATTTATTGCTGGTAAATAACCTTGTACGCAGAAAGCAGTGAAACGCTCCAAGAAAAAAGAATAAAAACCACCCCAAAAGCAAAATGAAAAGAAACTCCCGCAACCTGTTTTTAAACCCTGCGCTTGAAGCAGAGTGGGACCGAGAGGAGATGGGGCTGCTCAGAAGGAGCGTTTCCTGTGCCGGCTGAGTCACTGCAGAGTTCAGCAGCGCAGTCCTGTCGGGGGACGCCTTGCAGACCTCGCTCGCCATTCAGGACTGTAAATTTCCTTCCTGAGTTTGTTAGCAGCGAACAATGTGTGTAAAAACAAAACAAACAAAAAAAAAACACCACCAAAAAAAACCCACCAAACCAAACACCCAAGCCCACTATAGCTGCTGGCATTATGCAAAAGCACTAATGCATAAGCGATGTGCTGCCTTTGGAGGAGCCGTGCAATGTGACACCAGCCACCGCAGAAAGCAGAGCGGCAGCTCTTCCAAACCTGGAGACAAAGAAGGGATCTTAGTGGGGCTGGCTGCAAATTTTCCATGAAACACTTTTCTTTTAACCTGGCTCTTGAGTAACCTTCTTTTTTTCCTCCAAAGTTACGTCACTTCTGTACAAAATGTCAACTTCTTACTAAACCAACCAAACAAGAACCTCCCTCTCTCTTTGCTAATCTGAAGAATTTTGACCCTGGGAAAATGTCGCAGGATGTGCCTCGGCAAAATTTTGGTTCAAATACCTCAAGTCCTCATTAGCCTCCAAGAAGCAGGTGTTCCCACCTGACATCTTGACCCCAGGAAAGGCTCCCCAAAAAAGGGGAATAACGGGCAGGAGTGCCAGTGCTGCCTGGGAATCCAAGTCCAGGCAGGGCTCTGGGGGAGAACGGGGCCAAGCTCCCTGGTGCTCCAACTCCACAGAGAGTAAGCCTTAATTTCCATTTCCTATCTTGCAGTTTTTCACTGAGATGCCAAATTTTTTCTTATAGGACAATTACATTCCAGTTGCTGTTGAAGTTAAGCTTTAACCTAACTTTTCTTTCTTGCTGAGATGTCTCTTCTAAAGTTTGCCCAAAGCTTCAAGAAGAAAGAAAAAAGCCACAGGATTCAGAGAAACTTGCTATTTTTCATGTTTAAAAGGTGAGTTTGTCTTTATAAAGCGAGCTTCTCTTTATACGTCAGAAAGGAGAGTAGCAGAAGCGACAACAAAACATGCAGCTATTTTTTGATTTGCAGTTCACTGTGAAGAGTTGTTTTCACCCTCCCCCCCTTTTCCCTTTAGGGAGAAGTGTTAAATTAGCAATGAAAACAGCACATTAGCTGACAGGTACTGCAAATAATCTAATCATGAGACAGCATTAAAAAAAAAAACAATTCAGCACGTTGCGGATGTTGGGGCTATTTTCTTCAGCAATTACATCTCAGAAAGCTTTCCTCAGATATTTAACGGGTTGCAGCTAAGGAATTTTTGAAGCACATTTCAGAGTTGCTGGTAATTGAAAAGGTTCAAGGATTTCATACTCACTGCTAAGTTTTACAATAGATGATGGCACATCCCAAGTTAAGCTACTTCAGTAGGAAGCTGGCAGTGCCTATCACCAAATGCCGCAAAGGAGAGCTTGTGTCGGTATAAAAGGAGAAGGGACGGGATGCAATGCCGGGCATCCTGAGTGAAAAGCCTTATTCAGCCAAGGTCCAAAATGTGATATTTTTTTTAGCGCTTATTTTTAACTAACTGTGAACTTCTGCAATAAGTACAGAGTGCTACTTGGCTCCTTAAATAGCTGCGATGACGAGCTGGCGCTCGCTTCTGTTACTATGTGAATTTATGGAGCTGTTGTCACACGCTTTGTTAGAGGAGATATATGGCGGTTCTGTCATAGGGACTGGACACCTATAATTCTCATTTTCTTTGCCCGCTCATAAATCCCCGCTGCTCGGCTGCACCGTTATTGTACTCAGGTTGCTGCTATAATCCCCGTGGCTGGAGCAAGGCGAAGGCAGCGCCTTGCAGGGGAAGCGCTGAGTCACCAGTATCGCTCCAGTGGAGATGAAATGCTGCACAGGGCTGGTGACTGCCCGCCTCGTAAAGGAGATTCATGCGCGTACAGCTGCTTCGGGGGCACGCCGACAAATAGCTCACGGGTGGATGCTGAAAGGCACCGGGTGCCTCGGAAATGCCACTTCTTTGGGGGCGGTTGTGTCATCTTGGATAGTCTTTCGTGGCTTTTTGGTGCCTCACCGGCACCAAAGCAAAGGGACGAGCTTTGCCTTCTGATTTTTCAATTGTTTTGCCCTTTCTTCCCAGCTCCCCGCTTTTTGCTCGGGTCAAAGCACCAGCTACGCAGGACTTGGCCGTACTTCATTTGTGTGCGGAGAGCCTTGCCATGCCCTGCAGCCCTCCACAGCCGGCACTTGAGAAGTGCGAAGTCTTTTGTTGCTCAGACATCTTCATTCTAGCTGGGCTCGGGATCGGTTTGATCCCGCCGGCTGCCCTCTCGGACCCGTGCCTTTGCTTTTCCTCCAAGGCCGGAGCCGCTCTCGTGCGCCGGCTTGGCTTTCACCGCCAGTCCCTTCTCTCGGCTCCTCCGTCCTCCGAACCCCTTTCATCTCGCCCTGCCACGCGCTGCAGCCGACATCCTTTCATCTCCTCCTCCCTGCCTGTGGAGATGCCCTTTCGAAGCCCGCGGTCGGCCTCATCCGCGTTGCTCTTTGAGCAGCCCCTTTGCGGCGGGAGCACGTTGCTGCTGCCTCTCGTGTGGCAGCGGGCGCCTCGCCGAGCCCCGCGCCGACCCACGCCGTGTCGGCAGCCGCCGCTGCGCCGCTGCCCGGCCTCCGGGAAACGACTGCCCTCCCCGGCGCCTCTGCTTCTCTTTCTGACTTTCATCTGTCTTTTTTGCTCAGGCCAGAGGCTGCTGCCTGTGACAAGCCTGACGGTACCATGACAGCCGGGTCTCAGCTGGGAACGCTGCCGCAACGCAGATAATGACTGTAAGCCGTGTCCCTGCTGTACGCCATGTCCCACGTCGGCACAAACCGCGGTCCGGCCTGTCTCTCACATCCACTGTTTGGAGACAAATGAGCCCTCCCAGGGAGAAGGTTTGGCTTGTGTGGCCTCTCCTGCACCTTAGCGGGAAGAGTAAAGACTAAAATGTGGCTGTGTTTATTCCAGCATTGGGCTGACTGCACTGGGGGTCTTGGCCCCGTGTTGGATACAAGGGGGCGAGCTGTGGCTACATCCACCCATGCCCCTGCCAGCAGCCCAGGACCCACCAGGAGCAGAGCTGGGGGTTGGGACAGCACTGGGATGCTTCTGGGTGGGCTCCTGTTGCTCCCGGCTCCCTCCAGGTTCCTGGGGAGGTACTGAGCATCTGTTGACTCATCCCAACAGTTTGCAGGGGGCCAGGCCCAAGGAAAGGCATACCTTGTAGGAAGGGAAGACCACCACAATCGTTGTCTCATGGAGCTTGTAGCTCTCAGGAATGATGCTATATTCTCTTAAGTGGCTCCTGAAGGGATTTTATCCATAGTCTATTCACCATCCTGAGGTCTCCTAGGACCAAAACTCTGCTCCAGCCATGCACTGAGATGCCACACAGCTTTGTCAGGTGTCGAGTGTCCCAGTGTCCCCTCACCCTCCCTCAGGGTCTCAGTGATGTCCCCCATCTGTGCTGTAAGCAGAGTACAGGGAGAGGGGATGGAGACATGGAGTCTCTCTCCTCTTCCCCCATCACCGTGTGTCAGTCTGCCTCACTGGAAAGTGGTCTATTGATCAAGATCCATTGCCAATTATTTCCCGGAGAAGCAAGCAGTGATTGAAGGAAGGTTTGTGCCTCTGATACATACTTTCCCCCTGGGGCAATGCACTTACCTCCTGTTCCACCATCAGAACAAGAGGGAAGGGCATAAGCCAGCCCAAGGCTATCACTGCTTTCTAAAAGGCAGAGTGACAGAGATGGCCGATGATGGGCACCAACTGGAGAAGCTTAATCCCTGCTCGTCCCATTTTGACAATAAAATTACACGTTTTGATAACGAAAGCTTCCACCTGGAGAGCTTGATGAAAAGCATGGGGAGGTGTTGGTTCTAGGCAGGAATTTGCTCTACTATTCTGCTCCTCTGGAGCTTTCATAAGCAGGTTTCTTTGCTACCACAACAGAAAGAACACCTCTTTCATAATGAATTGCCTTCAACTACCATGAGCCAAGCTTAGGGGTTTTTTTGTTTTTGTTTTTTAAATGTGGGAGCATAGAAAATTAAATCTCTGTCGGACTTTTTTAAGCAATTATTTTAAGCACTGTGAATAAACAAGGAGTGCCTGACAAACACCTGTTATTTTTCCCATCGTGAATTTGGCTGCTGCTGAACAGTCAGAAATGCTGCTCTTTATAGGATCAAGTGTGTTTATCTGGCAGAGAAGAATAGGGTTTGTTTTCACGGTGGAATAATGCACTGGCTGCCGTATAAAGTGCAGCACCAACTTTTATCGAATAGGAGGCATGTGTTCCCTGGCTTCCTCCTGGTTGCTCACAGATTGGCAAGACTCAGTTGCTTCCATTCCACAACAGGCACCCCAGACCTGGGTAGAAGGAACTGGGGTAATTTCACAACCCACTTCCGAAAACTTCTGTGTTTGTGGGGAATATGGAGCTGAGCTGGAGTACAAAAATTGGCTCAGATCTGGCCCTCAGCCGCCTTCTGAAGAAACCAGGGGGTGCCAGGTCTGGGCTTCTGAACTTCAGTAGGAGTAAGGTCAATCTCAAACTCCATATTCCCAACAAGCACTGAACAGCGGAGGGCTGGAAACAGGAGGTTCTCATGATCTACTGCTTCTTCCTTAGCCCTTTTCCCCATCTCCCTCCCTGGATGCTGCAGGCTGGCAGTACCATGGGGACAGGGTGAAGGGGATGCTGCTTGTACAGCAGCATCCAGCCCACAGGCGCACAGAACAGTGTGGGGACCTGGGGCAGAGGGATTACTGAAGCAGCTGGCTGACTGAGCTGACCTGATTGAGCTGACACTTCCTTCTTTTCCAGCCTTAACCTTTGCTGAAGGTCGTTGACTCCTCTGGCCCATCCTTCCTCTGGGTGCGGGGATGCTACAGAGCAGCTGAGCCGGAGCCCCATGTGCATGGCATGGCCTCAGGGAAGGGAAAGAAGAGGTCAGGGGTGGCTGGGACTCCGTGGCAGATGAGACAAGGCACAGGGGCTGACGGCAGTGGATTTGCAGCATGCACTTGGTATTACAGGTCAGGCTTGAGGTGACCTGATCGGTGACTGTTGCACAGAGACAGTCGAGATCCTTTGTCTTCCTTCCCTCAGGTAGCAACCAACCACCAGCATTATTTTTCAAGCCCACGTGTCAAGACAGCTCTTTAACGAGCTAAGACAAGCATCACATTAGCCCCTGGCACAGATGACTTTCACAGGGGCACTTGCAATGTTCCGTTATAACCAGCCAGCAAGTGCTCTGCCTCCTGGATTTTGCTACTTGTTGGTATGGCTCAGTTAATGCCCAGAATAAGAGTGCAGGAGAGAGGTGAAGGAGCACTGGGATTTTGACATGCTTGAGGGAAGGGTTGCCATCCAGAGGGACCTGGACAAGCTCCAGAAGTAGGCCCATGTGAACTTCATGATGTTGAACAAGGCCAAGTGCAAGGTCCTGCACCTAGGTCGGGGCAACGCCTGGTACGAATACAGACTGGGGGATGAAGGGATTGAGAGCAGCCCTGCTGAGAAGGACTTGGGGGTACTGGTGGGTGAAAAGCTGGACATGAGCTGAAAATGTGCGCTCACAGCTCAGAAAGCTAACTGCGTCCTGGACCACATATAAGGAAGTGTGGCCAGCAGGTCGAAAGAGGTGATTCTGCCCCTCTACTCTGCTTTTTTGAGACCTCACCTGGAGTACTGTGTCCAGCTCTGGAGCCCCCAACATAAGAAGGACATGGACCTGTTGGAGCACGTCCAGAGGAGGGCCACAAAAATGATCAGAGGGATGGAACACCTCTCCTATGAAGAAAGGCTGGGAGAGTTGTGGTCGTTCTGCCTGGAGAAGAGAAGCCTCCAGGGAGACCTTATTGTGGCCTTCCAGTACTTAAAGGGGACTTATAAGAAAGATGGGGACAAACTTTCTAGCAGGACAAGGGGTAATGGTTTTAAACTACAAGAGGTAGATTTAGACTAGATATAAGGAAGAAATTGTTTACAATGAGGGTGGTGAAACACTGGAACAGGTTGCCCAGAAAGGTGGTAGATGCCCCATCCCTGGAAACATTCAAGATCAGGTTGGACAGGGCTCTGAGCAATCTGATCTAGTTGAAGATGTCCCTGCTCATTGCAGGGGGGTTGGACTAGGTGGCCTTTAAAGGTCCCTTCCAACTCAAACTATTTTATGATTCTGTGATTATAACTCACTCCTGTTGGTGCTTGTGTTTTTGAGCAGTGCAGATATCCACATGGCTGGTTTTCCCCCTTCTCCTACTGGTCTGTTACTGGTTCTGCACATGACCCGTGCTCTGCCAGTTGAGGTGCCTTGGGCAAGACATACTGTGGGGACATGTGGAAGAACAGAGGTTTGCGCAGCAGATTTGCTGGCTTAGCAAAGCACTGCAAGTCAAGCAAAGCTGTCTGGGATCTGAAGAGCTTTGAGGGAAGCAAAGAAACTGCACCAGTTTTACTCCTGCTGCTGCTCTTTAAAAGTCTCTAACTGTGAGCACGTAGGCAGCCAGTCTGCATTGCTCATTCTGAGCTCCTGCGTGGTGAATGGGGACAGCAGGAACCTTTGCCAACTGTTGGCTAGTGGCAGAAAGGATGTTTTTAGTGGTTAAGGTGTAAGACAAGTAGCAGAGACCAGGCTTCCATCCTGGGCGTTGTTACCAGTAAACTGTGTGTGAACAAAACCCTCAGGCCAAAATTTTCATTGCCCTGCCCTTCTGAAAATCAGGCCACGAGTTGCGTAAATATGGGTGTAGGTACCTAGCAGTAGGCAGCCAGGTTGGAACATCTTGGCTTTAATCCCTGTGCCTGAGTTACCTCATTTGTAAAATGGGGATAATTCTCTGCTACCTCGAGGGATGCTCTGAAGCACAACTCTATTGATGCTGGTGAAGCATGTCCCAGCTCGCTGGATAGCTATTATTCTATGCTTGACAGAAATTGGGTATGGCAGAGCCGAACAAGTGCTTTTGGTGTAATTTTCTCCCTTGCCACTGGACAGCCTTTGAGTCACAGTCTGCCCCCCCCCCTCGCCTTCTGCAGTGAGATAGAGCAGGCTGGGTGCACTTTTGGCATTGCCACAGCTCCATGTTGCAGCTTTAAAAAAACCCGACTGTCCCAATAGCTCTGCCCCTGCCTGTCACTGCGCCAGGGTACCACGGCTGGCCGCAGGAAAGGCATCTTCCCCCCTGCGAACAGAGATAAGACTTGCCAGGACACTGTGTAGGGTGACTTTGGAAGCTCCTCCTGTTGGAAACAAATTCTGTTTATATCTTCTCAAGTTTATGCAGTTTGCTTTCTTGTAGCCTAAATCCAGCATCTCTGCTGCGGGGCCAGCTGCGTGTAGAAGCCAATTAAAAGAGCACATTGGTTCAGAATAGCACTGGATTTGGATACTCTTCTTCCGGGATAAAAGGGTCTCTTCCTCTACTTAGCATGAGCTGTTGATAACAGGAAGCATTCCCATCAATTTCCCAATCCTTAATTCATCCCATGATTTCCACATCGTTTTCATAGTCAGCAGCAAGACACTCTTTCCAATAGAACTGTGCTCCATCTTCCTTTTCCCCAGCACCCCGTCTCAGATGCTCCTCGGAGAAACATAGATGATGCATCATTTTAAGCTAAGAAACATATTTTTATATTTCAAAACCTCTAATGCAAGAAGATTCCTATTTGCACAATGCCAGCAGAACAAATACCTCAAAACCTTGCACTTAGGGTCACTTGCCAATTTAAATAATAAGACACAAGCAGTAAGACTTTTTAGTTGAAAAGGAACTGGCCGCTCGGTTTTCATCTTCTGTCCTGTTGGAAACTAAAGCGTAGAGGAAATCTTGAGAGACGCACATTATCCTAGGATTCCCTCTTTGGCCTCGTCCTCAGGGCGAGTTGATTTAAGTTTGGGTGCCTACCTTCAATTACAGCTGCTCTATCTTCCCAGTTTCAACCCTCACCATAATGACAAATGAACCTCCATGCCCACCTTTGCACCCAACTGGTTTCATATCGGGTAGTTTCACTGCCCACATGTTGGTTAGATAAAAGAGGAGTCTTCGGCTCTTTTGCAATCCTCTTACCTCCTCAGAAACCTTCTGCAATCTGCATTGTCTTGAACAAAGGGTGAGCTAAAAGATGAGTGGGATACTTCATTATAACCTCTGGCTGTGCAATGAGTCACACCTGTGATTTTGAAATGCAAAATAATAAATTAAGAGGGCAGTAGTGAGATTGAGCTGACAACTTGATAATAAAAATACTGGGCAACTTGTCAACTTCAGCTGAGTAACCAAAGAACGACACTTTCTGCCAAGCACAGGCGAATGAAAGGCTCTCTTTGCTGCACTGTTGTCATGTTGTGGCCAACAGCAATGTCTAGTGGTTCAATAAAATGTAAACACCGGCTATATTTTCTGGAGCCAACTTCTTTTTTTGTCCTCATGGAGCGGGAAGGTTGGCAGCTCGGAGTCTGAAGTAAGGAATGAGAGTTGGGAGTCGTGGCTTTGTCTTCTGTTTGTGCCAACACAAAAATCCCCGTGACTCAGTTTACCTATACGTAGACGACTTTATAAATGGGGTTTAGAAAAGTTGAATTACTGTTAGTCTGATTCTCAGAGGGAAGGCGCTGATAAATATTCTTTATGTTTATTTATTTATCATCCTATACCGTCATTTCACTGCAGCTGCCAAACTAACTGTCCAACTCTTTTCTTAATTTACTTCATTTGCTCAGCGGTACGAGACTGTGCAGTGCGGGGCAGGCTCGCTACGCTGAGCAAACTCAGTGTACGCAACGCCGCGAAGCCGTAACGCCACATACTGCCGACAACTCGGGATGCAACTCCATGGAACCAGCTTCGCAGAAGAAGGAACAGCAAAATGCCATCCTACCACCATCAGCTGGGTTCGACAGGAGTTTAACATCCTTCGCGTGGCGCTGCCTCTTTCAGAAAAGAAAAAAGAAAAAAAAAAAAACCACCCTGACTGGTAGGGAATCAGAATTTGGGTAGGAAACAATGCCCTTATCCATGGAAAGAACAAAAAAAGGAAAAGACTTGTCACCAGCATGTCTTCTCCTTTGGGTGATTACATAAATAGGTATTTGCTACCAGGAAAGCCAGGCTCCTCTGTTGTTCTGGGCAGAGAGCTCGCTCTCTTTGTCTGTGAGGGGGAGGAATGCTCTCGATGTTTCTTCGGAGAAAGGTGGGGCTGCAGCTGTGTAACTGAGGTGTTCACGTGGAGGTTTGGCATGACCCAAAATTGTCATCAGGACAAAAACTTCCCCAAACAAAAGAGAAAACTTCTCAATGGAGTAAAATCCCTACTGAAATCATATACAGAAAGCTACTCTTAGTAGCAAAGCGGGAAAGCTACCACGATCACAAGATTTCTGGTCTTAAAAGGTGAAGTTTAAAAAAAAAAAAAATCTGCAGGGTTTTTTTTCTCTTTTCCTGTCATTCCAGTAAATATGGTGTTGGGGAATGGACATTTTCCTGTGAGGCAAAGCCTCATGCTTGTAACTGGGCAAAGTACAGGGTATTTTACTTCTTGGATGCTCTGAGCAGGAACTCTTGGCTTTTGAGCTTTGCTGATACAAAACAAAGCGCTGGAGTTTTCGCCCATCATTACAATTGCACATTTCGTTTCATGTGACATCTCAACTGAGCCTGAGTATACTATAGTGTCTGAAGTGACATTTCCAGCAGATGGGATAGCGATGATTGAACTGTCAAGGATGTACCCATTTGGACCAGCTGTGAGCCAGAGGATGGTCCATGGGAGTGGATGGACGATTTCCTTGGCTGTAGAAGCAACTCTTACCCAATCAGCGCTATGCCACTGGTCATTTTTCTGTCTTCAGTTTCAGAGTTGGTTAGTATTTGGCTTGCCAGGTGCTGGATACTGCAATGACAGAGACAGATCTAGATGGTATATAGTTGGCAAGCAGAGCATGCCTATTTAGCAGGAAGTATATCTTTTTATATTGCAGCAAGATAATTGATGCATTACAGTAGATCAGCGCTGTCTTGAGGGATTTGGGGCCATGGGGCAGGCTGTACCCCCGTGTCATTCGCAACCTCACGTTCATATTACATCCTGCAATAGTACGTGCCTCTGTCTATACTTTATAAAAACAGCTCCAGGTCAGGATGCCAAATTGTTCCTGAAGTAAGTGAAACTGGCACTTAGAGGAAAGACACAAGGAAAGAGTTCAGGCTGTTTTCTTGGCCATACAGTGGTGACAGAAAGGTGAACAGGATAGATGTTGGTTGCTATATCAGATACCAGGCACTGCTCAGCCTTGGCTCTGCCCTGCCACTTTACCCAGAAACCTTAAGAGTAGTCCTGAACCCTGCCCAGATGATCACCCCCACTTCCCCAAGCACGTAGATGGATTTAATCCAGTGGGACGTAGAAAAGCCAATCGGACACATGCCCATAATGAACAACCCCTCAGAAGGTGTCATGGCTGCTATTGCGGCCCCTTTACCTTTAACTCCTCAGACTGAATGACCATGTACTTATTTACAACCAGCGTGACCAGAGAGAGACTTGAATTCATTCTTTTACCGATGCAGTGAGACGTCTCTATTTCTCTGCTGCTGCTGCCTGCCGGGGAATGCATAGATGAAGCAAGATGCTACCTTCTGTCACCAAGGACAATGTGCTCTTACTAGTCAATAGCTGTTGGCAAGACCTGGAGGCTGGACATGCTCCTCATTTCAGCAGCCTGGAGAGAACATGGAAAGCACCTGGCTACTGGGGCAACAAGGGTTGTAAACAAATAGAGACTTGACTGGGAGTTGCCACTGCGATCCTGCACATAGCACAGGAGTTCAAATGAGATACAAAGCAAGGCACCTCCTATTACCAAGGAAAACTCTGCACGGTTCTGGTTCCAGTGACAACACATCCAGTCAAGAGACAGTTTGGGATGGAGGATTCTCTGGGCCTGATGCAATGTTCTCACCCCGGGATCAGATTAGTCCTAACCCAGGATCTCATGCAAATCCAAGGCTGAAGGAAGCTAGAGAATGAAGTAAGAGAAAATCCCCGTGATCAAGGTTGCTGATAAAAGCAACCGCCTCCAGCCGGTGAGCAGCACCGCCCACAGCCTGGCTTCTGGCATGCCAGGCTGGGCAGAGGCTCAGTGGCTAATGACAGTCCAGCACGGTGAGTGCGCCCATCGGGTAAGAGCATAACAGGATGTTGTCCCATCCCACGCGCAGAACAGCTCCATCTGAGCAACCAGGAGGCCATGCCAGAAACGTGGACAGATGCAAACATCTATTACGCGCCGTACGCGGGGAGTCCTGGGGCAGCGGTACAAATCTCAGCTGCAATGGCTGTGTGTAGTGGCTGAGTGTAGGCATCACGCAACCCTCCGTTTTCCTGGACTTACTAGATATCCTCTGTTCAGCACATTACACATCTCCTGCCTAGCATGGACAAGATTTGGAAATTAAGAGGGTCTCCAGGCTCACCGTTGTCTCCCACCTGCTTACAGACAATGCTCACGGAGTGTTTGTTGTGGCATCTCTTCAGTGAGAAGGGGTCTACTCTAGTTATCCTCATTATCAGGAATGGAACAAGGTCCCACAATTGTTTCACGTGTGCTGATAAAAGCCATCCACATGTCAGCATCTTCTCTCCCCTGCGCTCGATGCACGTGCTACGTGCTGCAGAGGGTGCACGTCGAAGTAGAAATTGCAGAAATAATGTCTACTAAACATTGTGATCCCTGACAATTACTCTTCCTGACCTTCCCCGGTGCCGTACAGATGCTTGATGGCTACTCAGCAAAGCCAACTGCATGTCCCACCTGCACAAGACTATTGTGATCTGGTATCAACGTGACTAAGACCGACTTGCAGGCTCTGTCACTTACCGTTCCCAAGAAACTTTCTCCCAAAGGGAGTCACGACGCAGGGTTGCGACGGCAGGTATTCTGCCCAATTAAGCAAGCGAACAGCGCTGTGTTGCTGGTTGACATTTAGAGCACAGCAGAGCAAGAGAGGTTGGAGGAAGATGTTGCAACCTTGTTTATGTTGGCAGTGGATGGGGTTGCGAAAAAGCCCTAAGAGAAAGTAACAAACAAAGGGTGTGTCTTGAAAGGAGGCTGAGTTCAGAAACCTTTGCACAATGTGTAGGCAACACGTGCAAGAGCCAGGTGATTCAGAGCTGCCTTCCCTACGCTCTTGTGACCTAAATCCTCCAACAAAAGGGACTACTACGTGCAAACATGACATGAGCCTCCTGGGCCTCTGGACCTGGTGTTTCCAGGAAGAGCTCTTCCTCCTGGCCCCGTTGCACAGAATCACAGCATGGTACATTTTTCGGGTTGCGTTTCAAACCCCAGGGATTGTCTAAGACCAGAGTCGGGGTAGTGTCCCAGTATTTTAATCTTCGTGTGGCTGGGCTCCCTCTAACATAAAGCTGCTCTTTACGTTGCCTCTTGTAGGTTGACCCCTGTATGAATATTTTAGATTCTTTCCATTTGTTTTTTGCCAAAATAGCAAACAGCTTTTGTTTGCTTGGGGGAGCAGAGGGTTAGTACTCCATGCTGAGGGTGATGCTTTAAGAAGTCTTCCCTCATCTCCAGGCCTCTAGAAGAGCACGGCAGGACGAACCAGCAGTACCTATTGGTTACAGAGAAAATGTACTTTGCAACTTCTTTTGGAGCTCCAGGAGCTAAATGCAGGTGTTCCTTGGTCCTTCGTTTCAACCCACAGTATCACTTACTCTTCCATCGGCTGTGGGAGCTCCTCCATAGCCCAGTGCTGTGTCACTTCACAGAAAAATTTTCTGAGCCCATGTTATTTCTTGGGAGGAGTGTTCATGAGACAACTATGAGTTATTTAATCCCTTTGAGGACCTCTTGAGAGATCAGTCAAAGCTTTCTACCATTATGGACAGACTTTCTCTTCATCTTGCATGGGCAAGAGGAGATCGCACAACGATGCTGACGCAGCGCTACAGAGAGGGGTTGTGTCACGAGGCACTGATGAGGCGAGATGATGCAGTGATGTCATGAGGGTGGAATCTGCATATCCTGCTGGAATAAACAGTTGAACCCCAAGCTGAGCTCCGCCATCACCTACTGCGTTCTTAGATCTTTTTGCTGTCTTGTTTGTGATTCAACCTTTGAGACACCTGGTATTTGCCTGGTTTTCCCCACTACTGAATCATGTTCTCATTCGCACATTATTCCTTGTCTGAATTTCCACAATCAGTGTCTAGACAGGTATAGCTGCTCTGCAAGGAAGACAGGTGGAAAAGCGCATTTTTTGCTCCTGAGGATCTCAGAAGCTCTTGTGAGAGGCAGAAAGTATGCTTTCTTCTTTGAAACAACATACAGACTATCTAAAATCAGACCACGGCATGGGCGGAGATAGGAACACGGTGTGTAGGTAATACAATATTCAGGTAGGGCAGCCAAGGCAGCGCTCGGCTCTGTCTTAGTCTCTGTAAATCAGCCAGATGTCTCACAGGCAGAACAGCACAAATAAGGTCTCCAGAAAGCACTCAAATACAGCGAAAGAAGAATTTTATGAATCAGCTCGGCGTGTATTGAGGTCAGCGAGGAGGAAGGCAGGAGGACATTAACATGGGGAGAGTCATTTATTAAAACACTGCAGACCTGAGAAAGAAGAGCGGGAATTGTTGATTTCAGAGACCATGTGCAACAACTGCCCGACAGGGCACTTCCCTTCTCCTCTCCTGGAGTATGACCTCCGCTCATACTTCAGCTGTTCTGGTTTATATCTGTATGTTGTAGCTCCCAAACCCTCAGAGCTGAGTTCGTCCGCAATATTTTTATGTAATGCATTTATTTTAACAGCTTCCCTACATGGACTGTGTGCAGTTCTTTGGGGACAAGGCCATTTTTCAAAGTTAGTGCCGCAGAGACAATAAAAAAGAGTTAAAACAGATTAGAGTTTTGACTCTTACTATATATCAGGGAAATCTTACTGGAAACCTCAGACAGATGCACAGTAAAAAGGCTAAGCGTGCTGCTTCTGTGATATATTTGCCTGAAATTGCTAGAAGACTCATCTAACTTTTCCTTGTTTGCACTTCAGAAACAGATTGCTTCACTTCTTGATCCGAAGTTTGAGCAGTTCATGCTTGAAAAACTGCAAACCAAGGGGCATTGGCCAATAATCATGTAATTGTGCCGCTTTTCTTTTTCTTTTTTTTTTTTTTTCTTTTAGTGTACTTTGACAGCACATAAATCATTGTAGCTTTCCAGATAGTTATAACGCTAGAGCTCTGCTCCCAAGATTTTAAGGCAAAGTCTTGCAATATGAGCACCGAAAATCAGTTGAGCCATGGTAACTACCGCTGTCAGCTCAGCTGACAATAACAGGAGGTTAAGCTAAATTGCATAGGCTGCAAACCTACGCGCCCCAAAGTCACACCGGGTTTGTTTATTACGGGCAAAGAGGGAGTACATGGAGAGTTACCACAGCTCAGCTGATATATGGTAAGTTGTTAAGCTTGTAAGTTTTGAGGCCCTATTTTCTAATTTAGACCTGACACAGGAAATGGAAGACAATAATTAATGAGTGGAAGAGGAGATATGGCTTTACAATAGAGAGAGATGTTGAGATAACCTTATTACATATTTCATTGGATCTTTTACCAAACAGATGATAGACTCATTATAAAGGGTGCACAGAACAAAGGGAACATTGACATTTAAAGAGATTCTGCTCCGGAAAGCAGCCACAGCATTGGCATGATGGGTTTCCGTGACTTTTGTGTTTGGTTTTCGGGTGAAGGAACAGATTTGTGTCTATTAGACCTGCAAACTGTTGCAATGTGGGAGTTAGTTACGCTGATTTTGAGTCTGATGAGATTTTGGTCTTGAAGTATGTTTCTGTTTCTTTCCTCCCTCCCTTTTTTCCCTTTTTTTCTTTCCCCGCCCCCCCCCCCATGAAGGCCAGGTAGCAGCAGCTTTTCCTCCATTGTTTTCTTTGTTTTGTTTTTCTCATTTGTTCACAGGGTAGGGCTGTTTTTCCTGCTACATTGTTGCTGCTTCAGAGCTGCCTACACACAAGCTTATCTCAGCTTAGTTCAACCAGTGTGAACTTTTGCATTTGATGCTCTTTATCAGCTGTAGAACGTCTTATTCTTGTTCATTTAAAAAAAAGTTCTAACCAACAAGAGCTGAAGAAACAGCTCTATTGATACTTAAATAAGAGGGTCTGCACAGCCTTGTGCCCCGGTTTAATTAAAAGTTCTTAAAGCCGCGTTCTTTTAAATTAGAGTCATTTGATTTGCCCTTGATATGTTGGTAGTATCATGCAAGGCTTGTACAACCTATTGTCTCTGAGTTATATCCTCGGTGAAATATAGTAAAAGCCTTTGCTTTGAGTGAGGCTGAAAAATAAGAATTTAAATGCCTGTAAGCTCGAAATGTGCAAATGCACTGGTGGAATCAAAGCAGCGACAATACTAGAATAAGTACTAGTGAGACAAAACCGTATGTGGCTCAGCGTCCCATCTCCAGACGTGTTTCCTCGCTCCATCTCTCTGCAGAGCATCCTTGGCAGACCTCGCGGCTCCCTGGGTGTCTTCGGGAACGGTGGGTGCTGCCTGGGTGCATTTGGGATCCCTTGGAAGGTGACGCATTTTAAGGTAGCTTAAGTCGCCCATAAATCCTGCTTAGTAACACCCAAACAAAAGGCTGCAGTGAGGCCATTTTGCTTTTTCTGAAATGACGTTTCTCAGAATTTGGGTTCAAAGGAAATTGCAACTTTCCGGTTTGATTGAGGAAAACGTGAAATGTCTTATTTTTCTGTGGAACAGAGATTTCAGCGTTCATTCAGCTCAGCCAGCAGGTGAGGAGAAGCTTAACAGTAGCACACGGAGTCGGTGGCCACCGCGGTAATCCCTTGAGCAAAGAGCACATGAGGCTGGAAAGCTCTGAAAGGGAAGTCAGAATGACCCTAACAGAGAACCTTTCCTAAAGGAAACCACATCTGTTCGAGCTGGCATGCAGGACTGTTCTCAGGAGGAGCGAGATGCAAAGTTCAAGGGAACTGCCTGCGAAGACGCACCGTGACCGCGCTGGCGTTGTATAATGAGCCTCGGCGCGAGGAAGCTCTTTGTTCTATTTACAAATCCCTGTATTACTGACAAGGAAACTTCGGTGGCTGCCTTCCAAAGACAACAATGAAGAAAGAAAGAAAGGTGGGTTTTTCTTTGTCTTGCAGCTCCCATAAATCCCCTCCTTTTCTGAAACGTGATTTTTTTTAAAACTTCTTTTTTTTTTTCCCCGCTTGTGTAACCCCATCACACCTTTTACAAATATAATTACAAAGCAATCAAACGTGGGAGCAGTAACGAAGAGTGCATCAAGGAACGCTGAGCCTATTTGTTTGAAAACTCCGCAGGTGCTGGTTACAGCTTTGAAACCCCAAGGTTATCGTGTCTGAAGAATATTGTTTCAGCCACGAAGAGGTCAAATACCAGAGAACATTCTTGGATATTATGTGAGATTTAAGTCAGACTTGTTCCTCAAAGACAGCCTTACAAACCAGCTTCTCTGATACAAACCCTGAGAAAGCTCAGGGTGAGAGTGGAACACCAAGGGAGAGGATAGAGCAGAGGTCGGACAATCATGAATAATGCAGAGAAGAGGAATAGGGAATGATTTATCACTTTTTTCTACAGCATGAGAACACTGATTTTCATTTATATATTAAAAAAAAATATCACAATCATTTTTCTGTGCAGCAACAGGTTGCCATTAAAGAGACTTCACTAAGACAATCTCTGGGACTCTGCCTCTACTGGTCAGACACTTTTCTCTACTCCTCAGTAAATATTTAGACTGGATAGTGTAGAGCTGTAATGTCCTCCAGGAATTAACCCTTGGTACCTGTTACTAAATATTTACTGGTGAACAGTTTGACTGTAGATTAAAACTTAGCTGCAGTTCTTATGTTGTTCTTGCTATTCAGTGAAAAAGTTATTCTGTGAGATCTGCATCTTCATTTTTAGCTATTAAGAAGTTCCCATTTAATTTCCTATCTCGGGGGAAAAGGCATTCATTTGGTAAAAGCATAATACAAAGAACTACGATGTAGGGATAGTCCTTCTGAGTCTTGTTCAAACTCCATTTCAGACATCAGGAGTCCTTTATCTTGGCTCTCTATCTAGGAAAATATTTACCCATTATAATGATCTAATCACAGGAAGGGGCCAGGGCCCTATATTTCTAGTTTGCCTGCCTGTCTCATCGTGGGGTGAGGCTTGACGCAGGGCGTGTGCCAGTCCCGGCTCCTTCTGCAGAGCTTGCAGTTGGTGTTCAACACCAACAGTGTCAACTGGTGCAACGCTCTGGGTGGCTGTGACAGAGTCCCAGTGCTTTCAAACGCTTCCTTGTGACATTCAGCTCCTCCGTCAGCACCTTGCTTCCACGTGTCCAGAGTGGCCACCTCATCTAGGCATCTCCTGAGTGGTGCTGATGTGGCTAAAACAAGGCCAAGTAGCTGCTTGTTCCTCCCTGAAGGTAAAGAATGCGTGAAAGGTCTTAAATGGAAGGCACTGGAACCAGTCTGCTTAGGACAAGCGGTGACCAGTGACGAGTGGCATTCCTCAGGGGTCAGTACTGGGACTGGTGCTGTTTAACATCTTTGTCAGCGACATGGACAGTGGGATTGAGTACACCCTCAGCAAGCTGGGCGACAACACCAAGCTCTGTGGTGTGGTGTGGTGTGGTGTGGTGTGGTGTGGTGTGGTGTGGTGTGGTGTGGTGTGGATGACTCACTGGAGGAAAGGAATGCCATCCAGAGAGATCTTGACAGGCTTCAGAGGTGGGCCCGTGCGAACCTCATGAAGTTCAACAAGGCCAAGTGGAAGCTTCTGCATCTAGGTCAGAACAATCCCAAGCACAGGTGCAAGCTGGATGGAGAATGGATTAAGAGCAGCCTAGAGGAGGACTTGGGGGTGTTGGTTGATGAGAAGCTCAACATGAGGTGGCAAGGTGCACTCACAGCTCAGAAAGCTAACTGCATCCTGAATCGTGTATAAAGAAATGTGGCCAGCAGGTCGAGGGAGGTGATTCTGCCCCTCTACTCTGCTATGGTGACACCCCACCTGGAGTCCTGTGTCCAGCTCTGGAGCCCCCAACATAAGAAGGACTTGGACCTGTTGGAGCGGGTCCCAAGGAGGGCCACAAAAATGATCAGAGGGCTGGAGCACCTCTCCTATGAAGACAGGCTGAGAGAGTTGGGGTTGTTCAGCCTGGAGAAGAGAAGGCTCCGGTGTGACCTTATAGCAGCCTTCCAGTACTTAAAGGGGGCCTACAGGAAGGATGGAGAGGGACTCTTTATCAGGGAGTGTAGTGATAGGATGAGGGCTAACGGTTTTAAACTGAGAGGGAAGATTTAGATTAGATATTAGGAAGCAATTCTTTACTGTGAAGGTGGTGAGACACTGGCCCAGGTTTCCCAGAGAAGTTGTGGCTGCCCCATCCCTGGAGGTGTTCAAGGCCAGGTTGAATGGGGCTTTGAGCAACCTGGTCTAGTGGAAGGTGCCCCTGCCCATGGCAGGGGAGCTGGAACTAGATGATCTTTAAGGCCCCTTCCAACTCCAACCGTTGTATAATTCTGTGAAAAAGGCAGAGCAGGAGAGAGAGCCTAGATGAAGATTTGGACATTCAAAGAATTGAGCTGGCTGGTTCTGCTATGTTCCCACAAGAAGAGACGCAAGCTGATCTCTCTGATTGTAATAAGATAGGGTGGGAACGGTTATATTCTTAGGTTGCTGGTTTCCTTAAACCCTCCTTCTCTGTAATGCTAAATAAAACAAATACTTCAAGGATACAGGTCATTATCCTTGGTCAGCTGCCCAAAGGGAGGGAACAGAGGGTGGTAAACAGCTGACACATGGGTGTAGCCACCTTTTGATTTAATAGTGGAGAAAAGTGGCATTTTTCAGCCTACGCTCAGGAAGGGTGAGATGTTGAACACGTGAGATGGGCCTCCAGAAGTTCTGCAAATGCTGGAACCATGTGGCTGAAACATAGGCAAGATAATGCAAATATCAACTGAAAATATTTTTCCCCTGTGGTAGGTGTGGGCTTGAAAAATACAAGTGACGCCAAACTGTCAGCTTTCCTGAAGTTTTGAAGCCATTCGACCCTTTCTAAAAGCTCTGTGCAGAACAGGTATTTGTAAAATCGCTTCACACTCAAAAGCTCAGTCTGGAGTGCCAGCCCTTGCTTGGACCATTACTGTGCTCCTACAGCTGTGGTGGCTGTGGTGGGTCTATACAAGTAATTGAAGTAGATGTGTCCTGCAAGAGGGGAAAGGATACACGTAAGTGGCTCTGACATCTTAGGCACTTGCCAAGGCACCAGTGAGATCCTGAGGTTTCTCCAGTGCAGCCATCTCGTAATAGCTGTGCACAAACTCAATGTTCTCAGGTTATTATCCTGAAGGTAGGGGAAGATGACGCTCCCAATGCACGTTGACTCTCAAATTGTCCGCTAGACTAGAGGCGAGCGATTTGGAAGAGATCTATGAGCAATCTGGTTTAGCTCTCTGCAGACATTCCTCTCCAGCCGCAAGCAGCTCATGAGCAGCTCCAACCCAGCTGCAGTGCCAGGGATCTGTCACCTCACTGGCAGCGGGGCTGGACTGGCTCCTCGGCGATCCAAATTGTCGATGGTGTGAGGAAATGTGCATGTGGGGATGGCCGAGCCCAGGGCTGCTGGGGTGCCCTGCGTTGCCCCTGTGCCCCACAGAAGGATGGAGCGGCCCGTGGGTGGAGACGCTGTTGGTCACGGTCAAACACGTGGGTTATAACGGGCCTATAAAAATTCTCGATTCAGTCTATATTTATGTGCTATAATGTATACAGAGTTCTTAGGGTAACTAATGGTGGCAGCGAGTCCATCACTTTATTTCCCCGGTGTGTTCTCCCAGAGGCTGGGAAGGGCTGTTGTCTCTTTTTATAGATGGTGCACTGAGGCATAAAGCTCCAGAGTCACTGAGGAGGAATATGTTGGATAAATGTTTCTCATTAGAAAATGTTTATTTGTCAGACATGATTCCTTTCATGTTGTGTGTGTGGGAGTGTATCCATTTCAGCAAGACACTCTAGGAAACGTCTTTTTGGAATGGGCATGGAATTTCTAGCCAAAATGGTCTTCCATTGTGACATGGTCATTCCTGGGGTGGCTGGGAGACTGCAGGTCAGGTTTTGGAGCTGAGGCTGGAGAGGTGGAGAATTAAAGCAGGCAAAACAGTGCCGTGATCCTCAGTCGGTTCTGGCACTGTGATTTGTTTTTCATTGCGTGCTTTTTGTCCTTTATTACAAGGGAGGAAAGTCCTCCAAAAATGTTGAGAAGTCCTGTTTTTGTCACAGTAGAGATGGGAAAGCTTCCAGACTCTCCAAGATATTGGCAAATGGTGGAAGCTGTTTCCAGCTTAGCTCAATCTGCAACTTTCCCAAGGTCCCACATCTGCTCTGTTGCAGAGCAGGAGACTTAACCCCAGTTTCCCACAAAGAAAATTACGGTACACAGACTGCCTAATCACACAGCTGAGAATGGGCAAAGCTGGCAGCCAAGAACTGGACACCCAGCAGCCATGTCCTCTCCTTTTGACTTCATTGTCCTCTGTTTACAAACTGGTCTGTCAGATTGGTCACACCCCGCAATTCTCATCCCTCGTACCATCTTAGACTCTTGCTTCTTTGAGGCTTTAAACTATTTAGGACCTCTGTAGGAGATGGCTAGGGATTTTGAAGCACTCTGTGGGAGACACCTCCTGAGCCAGCAAATCTTTGTTGTTGCACGGGGCACTATCTTATACCACGGGATTTGGGCCTACCCAGTCTTCCTGGAATGTCCACCTCAAGTTACTCGTCTTTGGCATTAGCCAAACTACGTGGCTTTTGATTTCTTAAACTCCTCCCGTCAGTCCTGTAGTTCTTCCCTCAAGTCTGCCCAAAGCTCAGGGAAATGGAAATGTCCAGGGGCCAAGCAGAGAGTTCAAGTGCTGTTCAGATGAAAACCATCAAGAGAAAGAGCATACTACCTCTGAGCAGGGAGGCCAGAAGGTCGTTGGCTTATTCTGCAATCTTGTCAAACAACTCCTCTCCATTCTGTTGTTCAGCACAGCTCAGACTGTTTCTCATCCAGAATAGCTCTTCATATTTTAATTTTGGTTTCTTTTTTTTGTGTCTTTTTTTTTTTTTGTGAATTATTTCCCTTATTTTTCACCAGGGGGAATCTAATTTTCTCTTCTCCTCCCTTCCTAATATTTTGTATCTCTATAGGTGTCTCTGTACTACACCCATCTCCCCTGATTGAAGGAGTTACATGCGAAATTCACAGTTGGCATTTCTAGCTTGCAGAGATTATATTTATGTGGCTGTACACATTTTTGCGTGCTCTAACTCTGTTTACTTTAGAAGAAGAGCCCACAGGATTGATGAGTGAGGCAACATATTTAAAATATACATCTTGTAAATGTGTTAATGACTATATAGGCTATAGGTCCCTGTGGAAATAAGAAGAGGCATTCTTTTAATAAACAATGGAGCGCATCCAGTTTTTCTTCCTACTTAAGTTATTTCCAGCACATTCACTAAAATGCTACCAGATTCAATAATATTTGTCTCTTTCTTGGCTTCTTACATACATAGCTTTCTTCCTTGACAACAAGTCCAAGATTTTCTGGAGCCAAAGCAGGAATGATGATGTGTTTTTGTTGTTGTTGTTCTTCTAACCAGCTGTCTCTGCTCTTCTTGCTGTCACTAGGAGAAGACATCTGCTTAGTACATTCAATATGTTTGCTTTGATTCTCAACAGGGAGGTCAGAGCCTATGCAAAAATGTCCCCCGAAAGATTTGTTACTGCAAATTTTTCTTTAAAGACTGGGGTACTTCTTTGCTAAAGAATTTGACCAATTCCCTTCCTCTGGAACAAAGCACTCACAATTTCAATGCTGAAATCTGGACATGAGACAGTCAGCACTAGCGAGATACTGTGCAAGATACCAGATGGTGTAAAATATAAAGTCTAGTGACTTCTGCTTTAATTATACCACATCACTCTGATGAGATACTATAAACCTGTTTTTTTTCCCCCACTACGCTGAGACCCAGAGAGTGAGGATTCTGAATGAAATTGTCAACTTCTTTACCAATCCTATGTGTTAATTTCATCAAAATTTATTAGAAAAATGGAGTAGTGCCAGTTATGGCTTGCCTGTGGCCACAGAGCTCCAGGCAGTTCTTTCTTCTAGGCAGTAGCAACCCGCTTTCCTCATTAACTAAAGATCCAGTCTAGCAAAACACTTCAATCCTTAAATCCACCCCTGTTCAACAGAATGCTTAAAGCTAAGCTAAAATCTCTCTGGGCTCAAATTGGATTTAAGTATGTCCTTAAAATTAAGTATGCTATACCGTCACGTTGCTCAACTGCACTTCTCAGCATTGGGATTTAGCAGTTTTATAAAGCTTTACAATTCCTTCCAAGTGGACGGAGGTGGACGTGGACGGAGCAGAGCAGGGAGCAGAGCCTGAAATGGGTGCAAGGAGGTTTATACTTTCCTGAGCTACCCAAAACTTGACTGTGGCCAACAGTGAAATGATATGGAATTAGGTAGGACCGATAACCAGGTAAAACTAAGCATCTGGTGAACCACATGCAGGTCAACGATGTGTACAGGGATGTGGGGTTTGATGACAGTCACTCTCTCTCGTACGCTCAGGGAAGGTTGGGGAGGTTGTTGGAAATTGTATTTTTCATCAGTGAAGATTCCCTCGGGGTTCTGGCCCAGACTTGATCCCTGTCAGTGATCTGTGATTTAGTAATGCCGGCCCAGTACGTGCCTTGCATTCCTGTCTGGACGCAAACATACCTACAGAATGGGGGAATGACAAAGCTTGGCCCACTGCTGTTCCTAGATGCCTTCCACCAGGCAGCAAGCACGCGTGTATCTCTCAATCAGGAACGCGCACCCTGCTTGGAGATGAATTCAGACTTGCAGGCTAAGTCTTCCCTCCTGTCTGCCTAGTATCCATGCTGGTGTTTCCTCATTCCTTCCCCAGTGCCACAGGAATGACATCGCTGTGAGCTCAGGTTTTGCGTGTGCTTCCAAGAATACCCTTTGGAGACCGAAGGGTCAAGTGTGCTGCCGCAGCGTGTGTCCTGATGGAAACGGGCGTCCTCATGGCGAGGCGGGTGAAAAGTGCTGTGGTTTGGGGCAGAGGTGTCTCCAGTTGATCTGAGGCTAATTGCATCTGATCTTTGTCTGAAAATTAGGTGGCAACTCTCCCAAGAACACGTGCTTAGCGTGTTTTCCAGCCTCTCTGGCTTTTACCCACGGAAGGATTAGTTCACCAGGTGGGCGACTTTCCTGTTGTTCTGGAATTGTTGCTAGTGAGGGAATACGTCAGATCCCCACAACTTCATCTGATTAAGAGTTGAATTGCAGCAAAAAATGACTTGGGTTAGAGATAAGGAAAGTGTTTCTAACTGTGAAGCCCTGGAATGGATCCTCTAGATTTCCTTCGGAGCAGGGTAGGTGAACCTCTCTCAGGTACGGTTTAAGCAATGCTGCTCCTGCTTCATGGTCCGAGGGATGAATTCCCATGGCTTCCCGAGGGCTCTTTCCTTCCTTTTATTTTTTTTTTCTTTCTTTTTTTTTTTTTTTTGTGATTTTACATGGGAAATCTCACCAAAAAGAGGAGACCCAAACTGAGAAGCAGCCACGGGGAGGTGAACCGACTGGTCTAAAGTCATACAACACAGGAGAAGTAGGGAGAGAGGCCAGGTTTCCAGGCTTCTACTCGTGCACCTTAACCATTAAAAAACTTAATTTCCTTGAATTAATATTGGCCCGGGCTGACTCTTGTATTACTGCCTCCTGAGCGGCCTATGCCATGTCAGGCATTCCAGTCTTTTGCTGTTTAATTCATTTTGCTGCTGTGGTG
This sequence comes from Vanellus vanellus, assembly GCF_965231255.1. NCBI lineage: Eukaryota > Metazoa > Chordata > Aves > Charadriiformes > Charadriidae > Vanellus > Vanellus vanellus. Next base: position 13,057,172 of record NC_138913.1, read on the forward strand.
CAGGGTGCGGTAGATATTACCGAAGGAATGATTGCACGTTTGCCAGTATTTTTGATTCTTTCCAGGCAAAGAGCAGATTTTCACAGCCAGGCTCAACACCTTGAATTTTCTACTTTCATTTCCAAAGCGTATGATATTGGTCATGATAGGAAACCGGAAAAAAAAATTAAAAAAAAAAATCAGAAAATTCACGCTGCGCTTGACAAGGCAGTGACCATTCTGGGCAGCGCGTTACAAAGGTAATGGGCTGCGAATCAAACTTCTGCTGCTGTGCTGCAGAGGATTAGTCACAGTTCATCTACCTGCAGAATGGAGGTAGCAGTAGTTACTATCTCCCATTCTGGAGGCTCAAAGCTTAAAACTTTTGGGATCGTTCAAAGGAGGCGGCTATGGATGTGCAAAGTAGCCTCTCTTCTGTTAACAAACACGACTGGAAAATTGCATAAGCTCGATGGATAAAGAAGCAATAATTGTTGGATACAGGACAAGGAAAATATTTGACCACTGGTTTTCTCTGAAATACTAAATGGAGAACACTTGTCTCTCATCTCGGGCCAAACGGTTTCTTTCAGTTTTCAGACGCTTCCCCCAGATACCAGTTGACACAACGCAAGGGTTGTTGCAGATTTGCAAGGAAGATCGAACAGAGAAGAAAAAAACAGCAGGGCAACAATCCCTCTGTAAATCTGCTTCCCCGGAGCATTACAAAGCCAGGCTCTGTCGAGAGCCCCACCACGCTGAGGTTGACAGACACGAGTGCCAGGAAGCCCCTCGTGATGACCGCCTGACCCCTGCGGCACAGAATACTGTCATGAGTTGTCCTCAGAGCACGATGAAGGAGCACGACCGTGCAGCCCAGCGGTCAAAGTGCTCAGCTGGAAGGAGACACTCGAACCGCAGGTTCTCCAGGGAAGGAACTGAACCCGGGGTTGCAGGGCCTTGGGCAAAGGCTGCTCGGCTTGTGCTGGTGCGACGGTCTCATCCACCGGTGCTTTAGAAAGCAGCCGTGCCCGTGTCTTTCACAACAGGCCGTGTTCGCAGAGCGCTAATCGGCACTCTAGGTACACCTGCGGCATGGGGCCCTGGTGACTCATGCGCCATTCTGCTTTGGGTTTGGATCTCTGCAGGGTTTAAACACAGGGTAGGCGGCTAGGACAAGGCTAGGGTATTTCTAGTCATAGTCATAATGCTTCGAAAACGTCTGTGGCTGTGACTGACAGGCTCATGCAGGTTTAGCTGCAGTGCTTCTAAGAGAGCATCTGGCCCCGGCAACCCTCTCCATCCCTCGGGAGGAATTTAGCGCCCCTGGTACGGGGGGCCAGTGCAGGACACTGAATCAACGGCAGACGGGGAGGATTTGCACCGAGGGCTGAATTTGGGATATGTCACGCTTCCTCTGCTGCGGGGCCTGCCGGGGAAGGGGGACCCGTCGGGGTGGGGTGGTATCTCCCGGGGTCCCCGATCTGCCAGAGCGCTTGGGTCAATCTGGGAGCGCGCTTGCTTGTTTTAGACACCCCGGCAGCCAGGGAAGGGGGAGGGAGGCTGGATCGCAACTCTGCGCTCCAGCTTCTGAAGTCTTTTAGGCACTTATTGTCCTTTTTTGGGTCCTTACGTGCAAACTTTCCCTCCTGGGGCTGTCGAGCGGCGACTGTGGACATTAAAGCTGGTAATGGGATAAGATTGTAAACATCTTCTGAAAGCGCACAGCAGAGCCCTTTATTGTCAAAATGAAATACATTTAAAGCGCTTAAGAACTCATCCAGAAATCTCCTTCCAAATGAGTAAGGCTTGGCAACCCTCCCCTCCACAGCCTGAGCTCAACGTAACCCTTCTGTGTTCTCCTTCTCCTCGGGGCAAATGCAGGTACCCAACGGCTACTTAGAGGGTAACATTCCATTACAAAAACAGTCACACTCAAAACCCGAATTATTTTAATTGCAATCCTTATAAACAGCCACAAACCAGAAAGCGATCAGAAAACACAATTTCCCTTCCCCCTCTCCTTAATATGCTCGACAGGTTTTGTTTTGAATCTCTGAGCTCCTTTGTAGCTCCGAGCATCTTTTACCTCCCTCCACCTTGCTACGCGCCCTGGTTGGGGATGAACAGCGGAAAAAGTTGGTTGGAAAAGCAGCAAAGAAAAAAATAAAAAATCAAATCACACGGAGCCCTGGACAAAACTTCTGGGTGAAAATATTGCAAGCCACGGTGCACGCTTCTGGGCCCACCACCCCGCCGGACAGGGCAGGAGGGCGATGCGCAGGGTCGGGGCTGCCCGCAGCCCCGTCGCCCCCAACACCCCCCCGAAGTACCGGTAGCTGCCGCCCCCCAACCGTGCGGCCGCCCCGGCCCCATCCCTTACATGGACAAATCTGCCTGCAGGGAAAGGCAGGAATTTGGGCCCTTGACGTCAGCCCCGGGCAGAGCGCAGCAGCCCGGCGGGGCGGGAGGCAGCGGCCGCCGCTTTCGCTTTTTGTTTCGGGGGCGTCCCGCCGAGCTCGGGGCTGCCGCCCCCGCCGCTTCCTCCATCCGAGGGACGGTAAGGACCGATGGGGGTGGCGCGGTGGGGGACTGGAACGAGGGATGCAGAAGGCGGCCCGGGGGGAGGGAAGGGGGGGGGAAGCGGGGGGGGGGGGATGCAGAGGGGCGCGGGAGGGACTGGCGGGGACCGGCCGGAGGGGGGGACCCGGGGGGGGGGGGGGGGTATACCGAAGAGGGGGGATGCGGGAGGGGGGGGGGGGGGTGGGGCTGCCGGGGGACGCGGCGGGGCAGCGGCGCGGAGCGCGGAAGGGGCCGGCGGGCGGAAGGGGCCGGCGGCGGGGCCGAGGGGGCGGGAGCGGCGGGGCGGTCCCGGGCACAGCCACCGCCCCGGTGCCGCCCCCGGCACCGCCTCCCCCCCCCCGCCGCCTCCTCCTCCCGCCGCCGCCGCCGCCGCGCTCGCCTCCGCTGCCTCCTCCCCCCGAGGTATTGTTGCAGATAATAACTTGCCCCCTTCCTCTCTTCCCACTCCCCCCCCCCGCAACACCCCCCCCACCTCCGCCCGCCGAGGCAGCTGTGCAACAGCTGGAGCCCACGGCCGGGGCGGGGAGCGCTTCCGGCCGCCCGGGGGGGGCCGCGCCTGGCTCCTCCCTCCGCCCGGGGCGCCGAGGCCGCCGGGGTGGGGGCCGGCCCGGCCCGGTGCGGTGCGGTGCGAGCTCGGCCCGCGGGGGGGGGGGGGAAACCTCCCCGGTACTGCAGCGGCCCCGCTGCCCACCTTCACCCCCTCCACCATCCCCCCACCGGGCGGGGGCTGATTGCGGGCCGGGGGCCCCCGTCGTGTCCCGCCCCCAGCGCCCCCCCCTCCTTTGCCCCTGGGGGGGGGGTGTCCGGGGCTCGGCGCTGCCGCCCGCAGGTGCACCTGGCCCGGGCGGGGGCCGCCCCCGGTGCGGTTGTGCCGTCCCCCCCCCCCCCCCCCCGCCTTGCACCGGGGACCCCTCGGCGGGGCTGGGCGGTAAATAAGTTGAGTAAAGCCTCGGCGGCTTTTTATACGCCAGGGGAGGCCCACCCTTGACCAGCAGGTGAGGATGTAAAAGTTTCCCACACCCTTACGTCACCCTGGGCTTTTTATTTTTTTTAATTTTTTTTAATATATAGCTATCTATCTTTTTTTTTTTTTTTCCCTCCCCCTTCTCTTGCCCTCCCCTTTTGCACAGGCAGATCGTAGCCCTGCCGCTGTTGAGGAGCGCTCTCGGCGCCCCGGGGCTGCGCTGGGGAGAAGGCAGCGCTGGGGAGTAGGAGGTGTTGATGGAGAAACTTCTGTAATTGCTCTGGCAACTGTACCTCGAGGTGCAGTTTGGCCCCGTTGGAGAACCAAACGAGCTGTTGGATTCTCCTGCTATGTTTTTATTATTTTTTGTTTGTTTTTCTATGCCTGTATGAGTTGGCTTTTTGGCCCAATTGTTTGGGTTTTGGGTTAGGTTCCTGTTCGATATCTTTCTGTTTTGCTGGGCGATTGATAAACAAAAGTTTTAAGAGCTTGTGGGAACCATTGAGCTTGCTGATGTGTCTTCCTATATATCCACACCACCTTGGGCCCCGTGCACAAAGTGGTTTTGATCCGTGGGAAACGCAAGGTCTCAAACAGAAGTGTTAAGTTTTTGGAAACACTCTACATTTGAGAATTTCTTTGATTCCTTGGACTCATTTACCTGTAGAGTCTGTGCTTATACTTTCCAGGACTAATTTTTGGGGCAAGATCTGAGAGAGAGCGGGGAGTTCCCGGATGTCTGGGAGCTGGGTGATACAGTGGGTGCTGGCTCACCAAATAATTATAGATATGGTATATTAGGAAGGCAGGGGGACACTTGAAGCCAGAAAATGGGACACAGCATTTCATCTGTATAATACCAACCACGTTTCTGCTGGATAACATTTCTCTCTGGCCTATGTGTAGCCCAGTTTGCTGTGCAGCAGCACAGTCTGGGGATGTGAGGGACTTTCTGGTTATCCCCACCCTTGCTGCAGCAGGACTGGCCCAGGCAAAGCTAAATAATACTCTGGAATATGGGATTTCCCTTGGGAAATATTTCCATCTGAAGATAAAGATTTACTGTTGAAAACTTCTCCCTGCCCGTTGGCCTACTCTGTCTCCCCCTGCCCACCCCATGACCTTTCATCCTATCACTCCTAAATTTATTAGCTCTGTTATTCCCCTCTTTCAGTTGTTTAGCTTTTGTTGGAGGGTTTTTCCCTGCAGGATGGGCTGTCAGCAGGTGAAAGTGTGGGTGGTGGCCATAGGGCCACCTGGTAGCAAGCTCCTAACCTCAGCTCCTATCCCACCTGCAGCTCCAGCGAGATGCTGGTGCTGATAATGGGGCCTTCAGCCCTGCCACCCTCTAATTGTTGAGTTTCATTTATATGAGTTTCATTTATTTTCCCTCAATTGTTTTCTTCATTTTTTTTTTTCCACCTGAGTCAGCTTGTGTTGGTTGTTGTGAAAAGCTGCCAAGTTGGGGGAACCTGGTCCAGCATGGTGGCAGTGCAAAGTCCTCATCAGTTACGGTGCTGGGGGCTCTCCTGCCATCAAGTGTCTTCTGGTCCTTGTAGGCTCTTCTCCCAGCCCTGTGGTTGGAGGGCCTGCTTGGAGCACATGGGTTGCTGAAGGTCACTGTAGGCTTTTCGGAGGCCTCTTGGCTGGAGAGAGGTGCCTGGTAGTGGGTAGGCAGTGGGTGATGAGTCTGACGGACTTGTGGAAATGTGCTCCTTGTGCACAGAGAGTGCACTTCGGTGATTTTTAATGCCCTCTTCCCAAGACTCAGCCCCAGTGTGTGTTGTGTGTTGGCCGTGCATGTGTCCTGTCTTGCCAGCCATCCTGCCGTCCAGAAGTTCCAGTCAGGGATATGTGGCCCTTGTACTCTGCCTGGGTAAACTCCTGGCTGGAAACAGAGAATGCATCCAGGAAAATGAAGCTAAAACTACATCTCATTGAAGCTTCTGCAGGTATGGCCCCAAACTGCAACGCATTGCTGTTGTGCAGTCTCCACAGTGCGCGGTGCCGGCTCGGTGAGGATCACAGCTTGTTGTTGTGCAGTTGTCTCCATCATGCAAGTCCCAATCAGCCGGTGTGGTTGGTACCGGCTGCTCCTGCCATAAGCTGGATGGGCAGAGCGGCTGGTACAGAGCTGGGAGAGAAGTTCCAATTCCTGTTGTACCGAGGTGAGATTTTCACCTTTGGAGCACGCTTGGAGCTCAGCCTGGGTGTTGGGGCAGAGTGCTGGTGAGCATGCCCGTCTTGGTGTGGCCTCCAGCTCCGTGGGTCCTGTCCTTTTCCATTAGTTGCCGTTTGGACGAGCAGTCTCCCAGCTTCAGGGGGTAGAAGTGTTGAATGATATTGCCTGTTACGCGCTCTAGTGAAACCGGGGCAAACTGGCAAAAACCTGCCTCTAGACTGGGGTGGCCAGGAGTGGATTTCGGGTCCCATATCCTGGCAATCCCGGTTAGGGTACAGAAAATCCCACTGTCCTGTGCAGTTTAGCTGCCTTGTCTCGTGGAAACTTGCAGAGCACATCAGATCTCCAAGTTGCGCTGCTCTCAATATCATCTTCAGCTGTGCTGCGTTAGTGAGAGGTTATGGGCTCTGTTTTACCAGAATCAGGAACAGGTGCGGTGTAATTCAAGCTTTCAAATAAGGAAAGTGCAGATTCAGGTGTGTATCCCTCGCCAAAGCACTCATTTCTCTCGGACGTTCAGGGGTGAAGCTGCAGAGCTGGACTAGCGGATTTTGCAAGGTACCCAATAGCCTCGGCTTCAGTCTCAGTGGAGCTGGAGTGCTTTAAATATATAAAATGATCATCAGTATATATTTTTAATTATAGTACGAATTACGGTGTGGGGGCTCATGGTCAGAGTGGAGACACCACTCGCTTTGTTTTGAAGCCCGACCATTGCCTTGTTTGTTAAAATTGGTGCTTGTGTTTGTTTGTGTGATGCCTGACTGTAAAACTTAACTGACTCCCTTCTGGTCAGTAGCACCTGGTGCATGCAGTTTTGGAAAGGGACTGTAAAAATGGTGTGGAGCTGGAAAACCTGAGGGAGTTTGACCAAGAGTTCGGGATTGCTCCTCTATAAAGGACACGTGTTAGAAAGGTGTCACAGAAGCAGTGAGTGCTGTGGAAAAGGGGTTTCTGTTCCTCTGTACAAATGCGAGCCAAAGTGAAAGTGGCTGATTCAAAATGAACAAAATTAAGTGCTTTTCCATGTAACTAAGTGGTGGCATTTATCATGCAGCACGTTGCTGAGGACAAGAATTTAGCCAAGTTTGGAAAGGAGATGGGACGATTGTATGAATGTCAGGAACATTCAGAGTTACACCAGCGAAGGGGGATGGCTCTTCTATCGTAAACTTCTAATTGGAAAGAAGAGACTGTTTCGTGCAGGTTTCTCTGAAACATCTCTTGCTGACTGTAGCTGGAGAAAAGCAGTAGCTTGGGTGGATGACAAATTGTTTGCAAGAAGACAGTTTCCGTGCGTCTGTGGAAACATGTACCCTCAGGGTGCCCGCAGTGGTTTCTCTATTCCTTTGCCCATCATGGTTGTGTGAACAATGCATCCGCGGTGGCATTTCGTTCCTTGTCGAGCGTCTGAAAGCCTGACCCCCACAGCTCTGCCTTTCTCCTAATAAACTCTTCTGGCCCTGATGTGGCTCCGGGCATCTCCTGCACTCTCTGCTGCGGCTGGCCCTGGACCACGCGGGGTGTCACCTCCAGCTGGTCATCCCCGCTCTTACCTGTGCAGCCCTGGTAATCCCTTCAGGTGGAGAGAAGTCCCTGCGGATGCATGGAGGGGTTTTTAAAGATGGCATTGGGATGATGAAGAAATATACGTTTCCTTTAGGTACATCTGTGCTTTTTAGGTACGATAAGTTTTTGATGGAGAGAAGCCATCAGGGAAGCAAGGTGAGCACCAAGTCTACGTGTCCCGCCAGAAGCCTGGGATTCAGCCTCTGTTTGCTATGGGCACGTGTGAGCGATGCGGAGGGCCGAAAGCAGGCAAGGGCAGCCTGCTTGCTCGCTCCGGTGGCTTCATCATCTGCCTTTGCTGTCGCTCTCGTAGCAGGGTAATTCTGCTAAAAGCTAGAGAGCTTACTGGAACTGCAGCCACGCTTCAAAAGCAGGCAGGAGCAGGGGAGACGGAAACCATAGCTTATCTAAGGATGTGGGTTATCTGAGGGACAGACTCGCAAGGAACAATACCTTTAAAAAATGTGGGTTATACATAGGAAAATACAGAACTTGAAATAACTTTATGAAGAACGGTTCCAGAGGAGGGATTGGAGGGAAGATGTTGTGGTCGGCTTTCCCTTGTATGTCGGGAGAGCATCAATAAAGTATGACGAGCACTGTATTTTCCTCTTTTTAATCTAGAGAGCTTTTTGTTTTGTAAAATAGAAACAAACAGAGAAAAGAAAACAACAAATCAAACTGAAAACCACAGACCAGAAAAACCCCACAAAGTTTAAAAGCTTTTTGAGAGCTTGTGCCTGCCCGAGAAGCGGGGGGTTCCGGGGCACGGGGCTCGGCTCTTTCCATTCCTCCTGCGTCTGGGCACGGCCGGGCAGGTAGGGCTGGCCGTGTTTCCAATCCAGACGTGAAAAAAAAAAACCAACCACGCTACCCACACTTAATCATTGTGATTAAGGTTACCGGTAGAGACACCTCGGTGGAGATTCTGCTTTCATCTCAAAGAGCTGCTTTCGATCACGTTCTGAGCAAGCGCAAGAGCTGGCATGAAAATGATAATTTCTAAGTTGCTGTCAGCAAGTCTCTGTCATTTTTAGACTGTCAGTATCTGTTGTTGGGATCTGTGGGTGACAGTGACACACGTGTGAGTCACTCAGAAGCACTCCCAAACTATCGCAATATGCTCAGGAAAGGAAAACAAACATCAGTGGAGTTGTGGGCTGCTGATAACCTTTTCTTGGAAAAAGATAGAAGCTTTTGAGCATTGCAGGCTGTTAGGGAGGATGTTTTCTGCGGCCCTTTATGCCATAAGAGAACCTCGTAACACAGTGATTTCTCAGTAACCCCATAAATTGCTCTGTTTGGTTGGGGGTGGGGTCGGGATGCTTGAGGGTCTCGGACTTAGGCCAGCTTTGTTTCTGTGTGGGGGCCCATCAGCCCTCTTGGGGGTTTCCAGGTCTGGCTGGGAAGGATGCTGTTTTGTGCCTAAGTGCCTTTATGTGCTTAAGCATCCTCTAAGTAGGTGCCATTCAGCACTTGGCTGCCTTCCTGCCCCTGCTACCGCTGCCCAGTGATGCTTCAAGGCAGGCAAACTTCCGCCAAGTCTTGGATGATTGCGCCGCCAGTGGAATAGTTAGTTGAGATTTAATATGGCCATTATCTTTAGGTAATAAAGTATCAACTAACTTGCCATAACTATCTTGTTTAATGTCCTTTAAAAGCCCAACATACTTCATTCACTGGGTGAAATTGAATAGAAGTTCATCTAAGCATTTATTGCTTATTTAATTTAAAAATAAGTTGATCTCCACAGTTGGTAACATGCACTGAGGATTTAATTAACATTCAGTAAACTACCCTGTTAGCTCTGAATTACCCAGTCAGGTCTTGTTTATGCATCGATTTGTAACTTCCCCCCCCCTTCCCTTTTTCAGGCCAGTGGATCTCATTGTGGGGGGCTGCGGCCATCTCCTCTTCTCCCTCTGCTCCTGCTCTCTCCTCCAGCTGGAGAGCCTCTGGCAGGGCTGGGGCTTGTAGCTGCTGAGAAACCAGGACCCAGCTGCCTTGCTGTGGGACCAGCCTGGCCAGCTGGGCAAAGGCAGGCAGGATGGATGGATGGATAGATGGGTGGATGGAGGAGGCTGACAGACCTCGAAGGGGCCGGGGAGCCTGGCGGGATGGGTAAGGATGCGCCGCACGATGGGGTAAAAGCGGTCCAGCTCCAAACCTTAGTTAAGCATAGCGGGGCGGATTTAAAGTATCTCCTCTAGGGCTTTTTCAGCAACGTAGCTGGCTGCAGGAAACTCAGTTTGGTGAGGTTTGGGGGTTTGATTTTTTTTTTTTTTTTTTTTTGGAAGAGAAACTTGGGGTGCTTCGCAGGTGACTTGCAGGCGGTCCTGCTGCAGTTGCCGTGTTCGTTGTACCCCAACTGCGGTGGTTTATGTCTCAGTAACGTGCACGTGCGTCTTCGATGTGCTGCGTGCACGTACCCTAAGGAGCTGTCTCTGTTTCAGCAGTTTATTACCTCACCTTAACAGACTTGAATTACTCCACTTAATGAGGCAAGCTTGAATGAAAGCGAGGAGTCTCCCAGACACTGTGCGGCAGGCAGCGACCGGGTTGGGAGAGTGATTGGATTAGCAGCTGATAAGTGGTCCTAGCTCCAGCTGCTCCGTCGCCCCTGCCTCGCTCGCCCCGGTGTCAGCCGCATTCCTGGTTCAGCTCAGCCCCGAAGGAGGTCGGCTGGCTTGAATTTAACGTCGCTTGAGGTAGAGACTTGATTTGCTTTCCGTGGGTTTGGGCAAATCTCGAGAGATACCTCGGGCTATTACTGTGGCCGAGACGAGCCTTTAATCTGGATTTCCCAAGGGAGACAGTTAGTGATTGCGGGAGCCACGTGGCGGTCCTGTAGTTAATTACGGGCAATGCACTTGGTTAAAAGAATAGTATTAAAGTTGCAAAGTCCAAGTGCTCCACAGCTACGAAATGCCAGAATGAAGGTCGTCGATGAAACCTTAACTTGGGCCCCCTCTGCAAGCAGGTATTGTGAGATAGCCACTTAATTGCCGGAGCACCTACTCTTTGTGCCCGGAGTGGAAGGTGATACTTAACAAGCAGCTATTCAGTTTCTTTTCTTCTTGTGCAGTGTGTGGCCCCAAGCCTTATTTGCTACCTACTATTCACACTCAGGGCTGAATGCAGAATTACTAATTTCCTTTTGTGCTTTTCTGGAGTGCTCTTAGCTCTGTCATTGGAGCGCTTTGCAAGTTGGGGTGACTATTTTTGCAGTGCCTTCCGGAGGTGAAGGAGGATTATTCTTGCCATTTTACTGATGGGACACAGGCTTGGAGAGGAACGAAGCTGGGAGTTTTGTGTCATCCCTGACACTGAAAGCCAGGAGAAAAAAGCCAGTTAGACCAGGGTGGTTTTCTTCACTTTGCAGTGATAACTGATAATCAAACAGAGAAATGGTTGAAAAGGATGGTTTGTAATTACAGACTGAAGGCAGCATCCTTTCCTCCCAACTCTGGAGATTGCTCTGAACTGCGTATGGCAGTTATGCCTATCTTTACAGTCCATCTCCCCCGTCTCTTCTGCTTTTACCTGCCCCTTACGCATTATCGTCATCATCCTTGACGGAGGGGCAAGGCCCGTACTTATCTTGTGTGGGTATTGAAATGCCCGGCTTAGTATGGAGGCTGGTCTTCCCCTCTGGCATTTAGAAACCAGGACAGCTTAATGCTGTTGAGTGTGAAATGTGGTGGTGGGGAGGTCCAGAAATGAGCCACAAAAATGGTTAAGGTCTAGGTGGTACTTATGTATAAAAACATATTTCAAGGAATAGAATAAGGGTAATGGGGACTTCACCTCATCCACTGGACTCTTCCTCAGTGGCTTGTTTTCCCGTGTACAGTAAGGCGGCCATTTTTTAGGGTAGTTTAAGCTTCCTTTAAAGCTGTGGTGGTTCTCCCTCGCTTCTGATCCTGCAGGCTGTTTTTTGGGAGAATGAGATTTACGCCTTCCCTAGCACAGTTCCACGTCGGTGCTTTTTCAGAGAATCCTTTTCTTTCTCGGGTTCCTGGGGATGCAAAGAGCCGGGCTTGGAAAACACGGCATTGCGTCTTTGCCATTTAAGGAGGGCTCAGTGAACCTTCCGCATAGTAAGTCTGAAATTCAAGTGTATGAGTAATCCAGCTGAACTCTTGGCAGCTACTTGTACGCCTAAAGATAAGCAAGTGTTTAAGCACTGTCCTGTACCCGAATCCTGATTTGCTCCCAAGGCAGATGGATGGGGAAGAAATGATGGACAAAAGGGTTAAAGTTGGCTAGTGAGACACCTGGTGTCTCTTCTTCTGAAACAGTGCTGTAGCAGGTAGAATGGCCGTGGCCTCGCTGCAATGAAGAATCAGCCTCCTACAGTGCAGGAGATGGTACTGTGAGTGAAGCAGACAAGTTGCAAGCCTCTAACAGTATCATTAAGTGCCAAACTGTGGGGCAGAAACGTATTTCGGAAGTTAGGGATAATGCCTTGGACCTCTGCGTTGCTGTGGGGATGAGCGTGGCGTTCTTGGCACGTAACGCCTCTTTGAGTGTCGCGGGGAGTGAGGCCAGAGCAGCAAGGGAACTTAAAACACTATAAAAGAGTGTGTCTTTCCAAGGCACCCTGCCCGCCCAGGTGTTCGAAGTGTCCGGGTGAAAGGATAGCAGCTTACGGAGTGCCTGTGTGCCTCCTTCCATGGCTTGGCACAGCGTGTTTCGCTCTGCTGTGTGGCAGAGTGGTGAAGCTGGGGCATGGGATGGCCGAGAAGTCGGTGGAGAAGTTCTGAAGGACCGCATCGTAGAGCGGGAGGAGGAGGAGGAGGAGCTATGAGAGTAGAGCTCGTTGCCTTGCTGCACACAAGGATCCCTGTAGGGTGGGTTCTGTGTGAAGTCGGCTCCCGTCCCTCGTTGCACACATGACCTGCGTGCAGTGTTTTGTGGTCACTGGATTTACAGGTGGGTATCGGATCTCTCGGAGGACGCAAGGCAGATGGGTTGGCATCACCTCGCCTTTGCACCGCCTGGTGTATTGCCTTGCTGTGATGTACCCTGGGGTGAGAAGGAGAGGACTCCTGCTCTGGTGTGTTACAATGATCATCTGTGCTGGCAGTGCCCCACCTTGTCTAGGGTCAGGCCACTCAACCGGGGTGTCATACCCATACCCGCACCACCCATGTTCCTTGCCTGCTTCCCGGGATGCCGTAGACCAAGCCTTCAGTCTGTATGCATTTGCACACCTGAGGTGGTGTTTTAGCTTTTGGGTCATGCCACCATGTGCAAGAAGTCCTAGCAAAAGTGGTCTGCTCCAGCTTTGTTGTGTTCAGGGCGGCTGTCTGCCTGCGTCGGCTGCTCCTCATCCCTTGAAGGTGAAGTGCAGTGAGGCAGAAGCAACCTTATGGGTTGTTTGCAACAGCTTTTGATAAATTTCTCATGTCTCAGATGATTTGATTCATACCTGATTAAGGGTGTGCCCTATTTCACAGGTGGAACTGAATGTACAAAGTGTGTATTATCTGTGTATTATCAGAAAGTCCCACATTGGATCATCTGGTTTAATTCCAGCTCTCTTGGTGGATGCACCTGCTAGGGTGGGAATATTTTCTGCCTGTTTTACTTGTGCACATTTTACCTGACGTGTAATGGAAGCGATTCCAGATGCTCCTTATTTCCAGAACAAGATAAGGCCTATCCATTTAATGAAAGACATGGGTAATTCTGGGTATGGTGTTGGTGTGCCTCTGGGCACAGGTTCATCCTTCTCTTTGTTTTCACTTCGATATCCATGGACAATGTTTTCTTCTGTCGTCCAGATCTCTAAATTTGACCTGTAGCATCTTGGGCTGAACCTGACACTTGTTACGCTACCCAAAGGCCATAGGGAGTCTGCCAAACCATGCGTGTTGAAGTCCTATGAACCTGAGCAGAGAGCACAGCCTGTACCCGTGGAGCAATGTCTGGGTCCGAGGAGCTCCTGCCCTGGGAGGTGAAGATAAAGTGGAGAATGGTGAGAGAAGAGCAGGGCGATTGACTTGGGGACGCAGAGACTGATTATGAGGGAAGATGAAAAGGATGTAAAAAGTGTGCGTTAGCAGAATGTGACTAAGATGGAGACCCGATAAGTATTGAAATGTGTGTGTGGAGGAAAGGGGAGCAGTAGCTTCTGGCAGAGCGTAGCTGTATGTCTAGGACTTGCAACTTGGTGCAAAGTGATTCTGAGTCATGGGGACGTATGACTCCTGTGGCCCTGCCGTCACAAGCCTTCACCACCTATAGTCCCTTCAACAAACGTGCTTGGTTCCATCGGGGGAGCTCTTCCCCGTCCTCCCTGGGGAGTTCATCTCCCTCATGGCTGTTTATCACTGTGGTTTCTGAGCTGTGCACGCTTGCTGTCTCATTCCTCAGCCCTTAGTCACAGGAGGCCTGTGTGGGAGGGAGGGACACCCAAGAGAAATGTGAAACTTGATGCAAAGTCCCTTACCGCCAGGAATTTGGGTGTCTGATCTGCCGCAGCTTGGCTTCTGGGAGCCCGCTGGAGATCCGTGGGCTGAGAGTCTGTGATCTGTAGCCCTGGTGGGGAGTGGGCTGGAGGCTGGGGAGGAGGTGGGTTTCTCCTGCAAAGGGCAACCCGTACGGCATCTGAGGGCTCCTGGTGGAGCCACCCTAGCCCAGCCTGTTTACAAAGTTCAGTTGTGCAATGGGCTGGAATAAAGCGGAGGAGCGGAGCAGCATGACTCAAACTACGGGTGACCAAAAGTGGCCTGTAAACTATAGGTGACACTTCATGCCTCCATCCGAGCTTCAGACAGCAAAAGCTGGCCAGGAAGATATGGCCATAGATGCAAATAGAGTATGTGAGTTTGGGTCTCGGTCCAGCATTCACATCCATAAATAGGTCAGCCCCTTCCTTATGACAGCATTTGTGTGCACTTCACAAACATCAACCAGCTAATCCCAACAGATGTTTGGCAGCGTCCTGAGCCCACAAGGAAGTTGAATATCATTGCACTTTGCTAGAGAGATGCCCGGGATTCAAGTAACACCTGCCAGAAGAGCCCGTCTAAGCTGGGGTGTGTTCGCGGCTGCGTGGGGGCAGCTCCGCAGAGCAGCTGCCGCCGCTCCATCGCGCTGCTCTGACCGCCGCACCCGGCGCTGCCCTCAGCTGCGCGAGGGCCAGGCTGCCGTTGCGTTGAAATCAAAGACACAACTTCCTTGACTTTTTGAGGGGGAATGGGATTTAGCTCTGTGTTTGTACGCTGACGCTTTATTATAATCCAATGGAAAGGGGGGAGCTATGGGGTTGGTGTTTTTTTTTTTTTTTTTTTTTGTTTCTTTTTTTCCTGCACGCTGATGTGTCCGCCTCCTTGATGGTGCTGTGCGGAGACATGATGCTCGTGGCTGGCCTGACTCCTTTGGTCGCTTTCAGTTGCGAGGTCCATGATCCCTGAGGTCAAGCAAGTTACAAGGATGCGTGTTGCTGAAGCAGCAGTTTATTCTGGAGTTGTCTCTGGACTCTGCATGTTGCGATTCGTGTCCTGACTGTTCCTGCTCCATCCCACCGCGACATGCAGCACCAGCCAACTGCCAGAGATGATGCACTGAGAACCAGGGAACTCCACTGCAATAACTTTGCCTTTACAGAGGAGTATTCGGAGGTCTCGGATAATGTATGACTTGCAGCCTTTTTTAATCAGGAGAAGTTTGCTCAGTGTTGCATGGGCTAGAAGCTGCCCGACACTTTGCTTTCACCTAAAAAAAAAAAAAAAAAAAAAAAAAAAAAAAAAAAAGCTATTCATCTAACTTTCCAAAGAGAAAATGAAGCTGTTGCATGCTACAGGGGAGTGAAGAGTAAGGAAGGCTTCGGTATGTCACTGTAGCCTCCTCGAAGGTCCATATTCATCCTCGTAATGAAATTCAGCTGCACAAAGGCAAAAAAAAGGAATCGATCCTCTTCACATGGCTTGTTAGTGCCCCAACAGCTGGTCTGCAAAGAACGACTGGGAACAAAACCAAGCTTCTACTGCATCTGAATGTGGTGTTTTGTTATTTTCTGGGTGCTTTGAAAGATGATCGGGATGCTTTAGACGCTCAGCTTTCATGCTCAAGAAGGGCCAAGGATTGTACTTGTTTCTCCTGGCCTCTGTTTCATGCTTTGGCTTGATGGCTGTCCTGATTTTCAGGCGGAGTTATAATTATAAGGCTGCTGAGGGGAGGGGGAGGCAGCGATAGGATAGTTCTGGATTGCTAACAAATCAAGGACTTTTCTTAGGGGTTTCCTCACTCAGATCTTTATCCATTAAATATGGATGACGGCTCAGGATACCAGGATGTGCTTCTGTCTTCTCCATTAAATCTTCCTGAAGTCTCCTCAGAGCACAGACCCTGCTGGCTTTTGTCATTCAGCATCTCGAGGAGAAGCCTTGGGTGTCTTCTGTGAGGATGGAGGCTGTGGACCGCTCCTCCTCTCCCTCATCGCTCCGAACCTGCTGTGGTTGCTCTGCGTGCTCCAACTGCGCGCATCTGAGTCGCCCCGTGCTGCCGGCTGCTGCTGCCTGGCCTTTCTGTCTGCATTAGCTTAATTGAGTGAGGAGCTTGCAGGAGAAGCTATTCATTCCCCTGGTAACTGTGCTTGACAATCAGAAGTTATTCTGGGGGTGAGGGACTGGTACAGATTTGTTTTCCTTGGCTGCAGATCCGTAGACCCTAATAGTTTGTCACTCTCGTATGAACTGAGGTTGACTTGGTTTGCGGCTAATTAAAAGCCAAAAGGATATGCAGCCCCCTCCAAAATAATTACCATCTTCGGCTGAATGGAAGAAAACTCTGCCTGCTTCCCGTTTGTTTCCAAACCCCTCCGTTCTGCCGCGTTGCACTTGCGCTGGCCACCGTGCGTGGGAGGGCCCCGGCAGGGCCAGCAGCTCCGTCCTGCTCCATGGGCGGTTTGTGCTGGAATCCTTTCTCTGCTTTTGGGCCAAAGGGTAAATATAGGAAAGTCAAAATTTCAAAATCAAACGTCAATTTCACGTTCAAAAATTTTATGAAACCCAATAGTTGCATTTGTGGGGAGAATTGTGTTTTCTTGGTGGGAAGCTGCTAAAGGGACAGAGGCGAGTGTGTGCACTCCACGTGCAGGAGCGTGTTGTTATCTGGACTTTTTAGGGGCTAAAAACCAACAGCAACAAAAGTTTTTGACTGTGTCTGTGCTGACTACCAGGAACCCTGACTGCAGCAGCTGGAGTTCCTAGATAGTTTGGTTTCTGTCAGTAATTGGTTTCAGATACATATTAACTTTGATTCGTGCGTTGTTCTGGGCCTGGTGACGCAGTGGAAGGTGTCCACTCCTCCCCGTTTGCTTGACTGCTGGGGCTGGGCCTGCAGCAGGAGGAGGACAGAGGGTTTCCTGCCTTCAGCTGGTCCTAGGTCTCCACGCAAGTCTTCGTGTTCCTTCAGTGCAAATTGGAGGGGCTGTCTGATGTCATCACCGGGTTGAGGGCTGGAAGATAGATGTCCAGTCCAAAGTGGGTCAGGTTCCCAGGCAGCAAGGGCTGGAGCCCTGTAAATGGTGTTTGCTCCATGTGAGCAAGGGCAGAAGCACATCTCCAGCCTTGCTACTTATCCCCACCATGACCTCGTGGTGGGGTTTTGGCTTCTGAGCACCAGCTGGTATAGAAGGAACAGTCACCGGCTTTACAAAGCAGTGGTACAGGGATGGGCAGAATCCTCCCAGAACCGGGCTCAAGAGTCTGGGGCAGGATCAGCTCCATCCGTAGTGGTCCTTACCGGGGATGTGCCCAACTTGCTGTTGGGAGCTGGCGATGGCAGCCTGCAATCCCCTCCTCTGCTCCGCTGCCCTGGGCGCGAAAGTGGGTCGTGTTGGCTTTGCACAGGGGATGTTCCCAGCGTTGCTGCGTTTGCCCGTGGGGCTCACCAGGAGCAGCAAAGGCGCTGCATCTTCTTAATCTGCCGGTTTCACGAGGCACTCTCTGGCACTGCCTGTAGTGTACAGGCTTTTTTTTTTAATGCAGATTGAGTCCCCTGTTTTAATTGCTAAGAAAGGAGAACTTGAAGAGGGTATGAACCCATGACCTTGAGATAAATAGTTTCTTATTGAGTCCCCGAGCCCCTAAGCCGCCCCCTCTTCTGCGAGTAGCATGGTTTAATCAAAGGTCAGAGGTTTTGTTGTCTTCGAGAGCCTCAGAAAAAGAGGGCGACGCAGGCGAGCTCTCCTCGGTCCTCCATGACTGCGGTCATTCTTGGCCTGTCAAGTTCCCATTGATCTCGCTGTGCTTGCCATCATCCAGGAACAGAGGACTCTCTTGACCTTCTCTGGTCTCTCTGAATGCTGATAAAGGCCTAGTGATCAACCCAGCTGTGTTTCTGGGGGTTGTAACTGGATATATGGTGGCTCCGGGTGAGCGGTGTATGTGAGGCTGCTGTGAACAACGTGCAGATTTGCAGGCTTGATAGGACATGGTCTTCACTTGCCAGCTCTTCCCACACAGCCTCCCACGTGTGTCTCCTGTTTCTACGCTGAAGGCCAAGCGTGGTATCTCATGCACCGCTGTGTGGTCAGTCTTGGTGAATGCTGCCCTGTGCGTGGCGACTGCTGTCTGAGACGTTGTGGTTGCTCGCAGAGGTCTCCCCTCATTTCATTCTCCGTGTTTCCTTCTCGGGTGGTGACCAGGCCTGTGGCTGTACCCCTTGGGATACGTGCAGGATTAGTCTGTCTTTCTCTCTCCTCTCCTTCCTTCTTCCTGACTGCAGTCACTAACACTCCTTGAGCCTGGCTGATGGCTGGTGTGGAGTTGGTCTTGCTTGCATGTTGGATGCTTGGCTCCCTTGATGCTGTGCCAAGCCAGTCTTTGAACGTATCGGCTGGCACGTCCTGGAGAGATCTTTGTCTCCAAAAGCTTTTGCAGCTCCTTTCTGTTTTCCTCCATCACCAAGTTAAAAAAAAAAATAAATAAAAATAAACCCACTTGGCTTGATAACACAAATGCTGGCTTCAGGGCTGGTGACAAAATTCCCGCTGACAAGCTCAGTGTGGCAGGGGAGGAGTAGGCGAGGACAGGTACAATGGGGGTGTTACGCTGTTAGGTGCTCCTGTGAATCACACCAGCGAGATGGAAGAAGGTTGAAGAGACCTTTCTTGGTCTCAAGTGCTTTGTACCTTTGGTGTGATGCTGCACCCACACACTGTAGCTAACGTTTCAAACAAATAGGTATGTACTCTTCCAAAATACAGTGCTCAGGTGCAGCGGGTTGGAGGATATCGTGTGGCAAACTCTTGGAAGAACACAGAGAATTGGTAGCCAAGAAAACTTTGCGCTGAGAAACCGTCAGGTACACGGGAAGAAGCGCGATCTCTCCCTGTGAGTGCCGATGAGATGCTGTAAGGGTGCTGAGAGATGTGTAATTGCGAACTTTGCCGTTCTGCAAACCAAATGCCTCTTTCTTTCTACTGAGAAACAGGAACGCAGTCAAAGTGAACCAAATCATATAGGTCCAGGGGTGCAATTTTATAGTCATTGTTGGTGCTATAGGCAAATAATAAAGGAAACGCAGAGCAAATTCAGTGTATATGCTTCTCCAGGTCAAGATAAAATGGCATGGAGGGGCTAGAGCCTTTTTAGCCTTAATTTTTAAGGAGAGGAAAGGTGTGACAATACTTGCACTTACTGTGCTGAAAGTTCTGTGATAAATCACAGTCCCCTTTTACAAGCAATTAATTAAGCTCCTTTGGGGAGAGGATAATCTGCAGAATTCCCGTGGAAGTCTGTATGCCGGTGGTCCTGCACAAGGTGATGGAGGGATGTCCGAGCTCTGCTGCCTTCCCTTTGCTTGCGCCCAAGCCCCAGCTGGGAGGACGGGAACGTGTATCGTGCTGCGTGCCGGGCATGACGGCTGCATCCTCGTGTCCTCACTGTCCCCACCGCTGTCACCTTTGGGGGAGAAAGTCCCTCCCTGACATGCAGGGAAAGCGCAGGGCGCTGCGTGTCATCCCGCGGGCAGGTTACCAGGTCGTTGTGCTGCCGCCGTCTGCGCGGTGCTGCTGAGCCGGGGGATTAGGATCGCTTTTCCTTCCCGTGGTCGTGCTGCGGTGTGTCTGCTGGAGACCCTCTCCGTCCCCTTATTTTAGTTATTAGCGCCGGGCTGAGGCTTGCACACCCCGGCACGGAGCATCCTCGCCATCGTCCCTCCCCAGCCCGGGAGCGGGGGCTCGGCGGTGGCAGGACAGTTTCCCCATCACAGGGAGGAGAAGTTTATCAGTGTAAAGCATGGCCTGAAAAACTGCCTCTGCTATTTTTTTTTTTTTTTTTTTTTTTTTTTTGGTAAGCGCTCAATTCAATGCGGGGCCTGGCTTCCAGCTGAAGTAGGGGTAATTTAGGAACTAAAACAGCTTTTTAATGTGTTTTCTGTGTGTCTCGGTCCCTGTCTATGATGGAAGTGATGGTACTTTCTTGTTCGGAAGGCGGACGCATCCACAGGCATCTGTGGTCCTCCTAGTTTTGAAATGTAAGAAGAGCAGTTATTAGGGCTTGTCAGAATCGCTCCAGAATTTTTTATCTATATTTGGTATAAATGGCTCCTTTCTCAAAATGGAGTTTTCTGCAGCAAGCGTCAGCTTGCAACTCAGTTCTTGTTTTGTAAAGGGAAAAAAGTTTAGGTTTTTTCTTTTATTCTTCTATTTGTGATGGTGACAGCATTTGTTGAAAACAAAAATGTCTTCCTGAAATGCAAGGTGGTGGTGAGGTCGCTCCGTTCTCCTCAGTCTGATTGCCACACTTCCGTGTTAACCTGGGCCCCTCTGCCCCATCAGGGCTTTTTCCTTTTTTTTTTTTTTTTTTTTTTATTTTTTTTTTTTAATTTATTTTTGAAGGAATACGCTTCCTCAGCCTCTCAGTCCAGCTGTTTGGATAGAGGAGCAGCTACACTGAGAACCTCTTTAATACAGGTGTTCAAGGCCCTCATCCCACCTGGAGGTATTTATTCCAAGGCTGAAACTGGGGGAGTTTGCTATTAAGGTATAAAAATTAAAGAAGATAGCTAATGCTTGGTCATCCTGGGACAGACATTTCTAAACCAGAGAGATTTACTGTTCCTGGCCGATCCTGCTTTTTTGAACATCTCAATGGATTATAACTCTCTCAAAAATACCCGGCCGGACCAAGCGGGCATGGGAATGGGGCATCCAGTTGGCTGCAAGGTGTTTGTTGCTATTTTCAAATGATCTGGCCAAAACTGGATAAAACAGAAGCCATGAACACAAAGACTGGTTGTGTAGGCTCTTAAGTTTTAAAGGTTTCATTTACAAATGGCTTTAAGAAGAGTGGTAAGAGAGCCCACCATGGGGCCAAGGGTTTTGTTGTGGTGGCACCAGGGCAAGCCTGGGAGAAGGTGACCTTTGCCTTTAAATTTCGGCCATTTAAAATGAAAATGGTTAAAACAACATTGTCCCTTATAATAAAACTTACTTCCTCACCATTTTCATTGCTGTTATTCTAAGCAGCGCCGCTAGACCTGAACGAACGTGCACAAAAATGCCATCTCTGCCCTAGGGAGATTTCAACCTAAAGGTGGGCTGCAGAAGACCCTGTGGTGGGACTGGGGGACGGCCAGGCACCTTTCTGCCCCCCGTGCCTTAGGGCACAGCACTTCTCCTCTGTTCTCTTGTGCTTTTGGTCACCGTTGGTCTGTTTTTATTGAATGAGCATCTTAAGACGCGGGAGGCGTGTTAGGGCAGTGCTGTGCTGGTGCTGCCTGGTGAGGATGGCCATTCCTTGAGGGGGGGGAAAAAAAAGACATTTTTTTGGTTTTGAATTGCAAAACATTATCCTTTGTTTGAAACCCAGGCTCTGTGGCGCTCTGATACTGCGTGAGAACTTGAAAGAGAAATCAATTACCCTTCTTTGATCAAGAAGCCAGGGTGCATTCGAGTGAGAAAGTGAAACTGCCCCCCTCTTCCTTGGTGAAATGCAGACAGCAAATGGGGGGGGAGGGAAGAAAAAAAATATGAAAAAATCAATGAGGCTGTTTCAAAAATCTTTCGCTGGTCTGAGGGAGTGCGAACAGCATGAGGCCGGTAGTCTGTGCGTGGAAATACCGGGTCTGACCCTGGTGCCAGTTACAGACGCGTACCTCGCAGGCAGCGCTGCTGGCAGCGATGGGGAGCTGCTGAAGGGTCGCTCCAGCGTGGGACCCGCGGGCTTTTCTGGCACAGGCATGCCGATTCCTCTGGTGCCTCAGCCACCCTTCTTTTCTAGCCATCCTTCTGCATTTAGAATAAGAGGGGTGCGACATGGCTGGTCCTGCTGATGGGTTGGTCCCCAACCGTTGCCCAGTAGCTCCCGGCCGCCGGGATGCCGTAGGTAGGGCTGTCTCGCAGATTCCTCAGCCACTGCTGAGGTCTGTCCTGCCCCAAATGATTTTTTTCGTTTGTTCTAACACAGCAGTCTCCATCCAGGAAAGCCAGTTCCCATCACTTCGGTGCAAGCTGGGCCCCATCCCTTTGGAGCTGCCGTGCCTGAAGGAGCATGCTGGAGCGGTATCTCCTCCTCCTTCCCCCTACCTCCCCGCTCCGTTTTTTCCTCTTGGTTTAATTTCATTTTATGAGCCCCGGGACAAACCTGAAAATCAGGTGTGACAGCAAAGAGAAAAAATGAGTCCCCGAAGCCGAGTATGCCGCTGCTGCCGGACCCCGGGGCTCCCGGGGGGGCAATGCTTTAATGCTGCCGGCCAGTTTGCTCTTTTTCGGGAGCTCATTTTCCCCGTTGGAGCTGGCGGTCCATGCTGTGGCCGGCATCAGCCTTCCTCCGGCGCGAGCGCCGGTCCAGGAGTTGGGAAGCGATTAAGTCCCATTACGGCTAATTTTGACACCCGGGTTTAAAAGCGGCTGCGTGCCGAGTGCGATAAAGGAGGGGTGTGCGCTTCCTTGCGGATCCAAACTCGCCGCTCGTGTGCTTTGCTGTGTTACAGCAGCACAGGATCTGACCCCCCGAAAGGCGGTGGCTGTATTAGCCCTCAACGCGAAGAGTGTATGGGCTGTTTGTGTCGAGGACTCTCTGAGCAGGTGCCGCCGCTGGCAGCAGAGCGGAGGAAAACCTTTTGTTATCTTGCGTGATCTTTTCATTAGATAACTGCAGCAGCGTACTTCTGAATCGAGCGGTTTTAATTTTAATAAATGGAACGCGAGGAGCAGAGACGCAAACGCTGAAAGCTCTTAGTCGGGGCCAGATCCTGCAGGCAGCGGTGTCCCGGGACAGCGGGATGAGCCCGGCTCTCCGGGTGGCTGTGTGCAAGCGTGAAGCTACCCACGCGTATAAGCCGAATTTTAAGTCGGGGTTGGGCTCTGAATTGAGGTTTGCACGTGAGGGGTCTGATTTTTCCGATGTGTGAGGACGTGGGGACCTCAGAGGGCTCCCTCGGCGCGGGCAGGAGGGCGGGGGGTCGGGGCTGCCGCAGCGGAGGGGTAATGCAAGATTTCTGGGTCTGGGGACTCTGGCCAGCAACTAACAAATACGTTGGCACGGCATGGGAAAGACATAAAAATACACGTGTCAGAGCAGGGCAGGCTCTTAAGTGTTTTTCATTTAAAATGAAAAGGTCAGATTGAATAGGGTTGTCATCTGGGGACCCGTACGTGCACCTGCCAATCACGCAGGAGGGGACCCGTGTCAGTTCGTGCTGATGGCTGAGTCGCTGGGAGCTTGTCTGCGCTTAAAAATTGATGACTGGAACAGTTAAAACAACAATTTTCCTTGTGGCGGTCGGGCTGAGCCATCTGCTCCACGTAGGAATGGGAACGAAGGATCCCGGCACGAGGCTGCTTTATCCCAGTTTAACTGGTGTCCGTGCTTGTGCTTCTACAAGTATAGCCATACTGGTTTAAAAAAAAAATAAATAAAGTTCTGAATATTGGTAACACTTCCAAGTGTAAAGGGGATTTCGAAGTGAATGCAACTTTTGAGCAGTCAGAAAAGCAGACGCTGTTCAGCCAGGCTGTTACGTGAGAAGTGTAATTAGCACTTGCCGAAATTATTGTCCCGGGTTAAGTTTTTCTTTTAAAGGGTTTGGGGAGTCTGGTTATTCCATTTCTGAGCGACCACTGTGAAGTTATGCCAGGGTCGCCTGTTTTTCTGAAAGTGCTGACCGCGCTTCTCTGAAATGTGGAATTCTTGGAGAGGTTTTACACTGTCCATTTCTGAAAAATCTGAGCAATATAAGAAAACTCAAACCGTAACAGAGGACTGATGTTTAAATTCAGGCATTGTAAACTACTGCTTTTAGATTTATATCTGCAAACAGGAAACCTTGCTTTCCATACTCATGTGTTAAGTTTATATTTCTTTTTTTTTTTTTTTTTCTTGAGAAATGTTGATTCTTACTGTCGATAATACAGCACGGGGTATTATCAGCCGGTGAGTGAACGGACTGTTTTTGATCATCGTGTCTTTAAGGATTTTAGAGTTTGTAGATCTCAGCCTCTCACCTTATTTACCTTTCAGCTCAGGATGGCTTTTTTTAACTTCTGATCACATTTTTGGCCTTTTATGAACCGTACCTTGAATTTAACTAGTTGGAAAAAGCAAATGAAGAAACTCTTTTGCAAAAGATGGGCTCTTTTGGTAAATTCATGTTCCAGTAGTTTGTTCACAGACTCTGCTTAAGGCTTGAACTGTGATAGCTGATTCCTGCTGTTTGGGCATTTGCTTTAAATTACTTTTAAATGATAAATCGCCTATTGGAATGGTGCATTAAAATAAGTGGTCTGTATTGTGCTAAGCATAAAAATGAAGATGCAGATGTGCGCGCGTAGGTGTATCCAGACTCCAAAGTCTCGGCCTCTGTAGCTGGAGATCTGGAGGCACAAGAGTCGTACTGAGTTACGCCAGATGGGAGGTTGACAGTGTGAAGCTGTGTTACCAAAGAGACTTTCCTGCTGTTATCTCCTGCAGGGCTGTGGTAGAAAGCTGGGATTTCTCTTTGCAAGATGAAAATCAGAGTTAGTGGTGCACAGATCACTGAGCATCTGTTGTGGTGGCTCTGAACTAAGAGGACCTCAGTTTTGTGGAGCTAAAAGCCTGCCTGTTGCTACTATTTCTGTTGTAAAAGCACCTGGATATTCCCCGTAAAGGTTGTTGGGGGGTGTATGAAACCCAGAGGTGGCTCCTTAGGGACAGTCTTTGCATGTATTTCTCCGGGGACTTCTGCGGGGGGAAAGACTTGTGCTGGAATTGATGGCAGTGATTTGGGTACGTCTCTACTGTGCACTCGTTTGCCTTTCCCTACCTGTGCCAAAGCAGGAACAAGCATGACTGTGAGGGGTAGACCCTTTTTCAGGACTTCTTCTTGTCTCTCAAGATCTGTATCTTCCTGCTTCCCCAGCAGAGCCAGCGTGGTTAAGGCACAGCTCTACTAAGCCTTTGTGAAGTCCTCTTTGGTGTGATGCTCTTGGGGGTGCTCCTTGCTGAGGGATGTGTACAGGCAACTGAGAAGAGGGACTTTGGGGAGAGGAGCTCTGCTGATCTTGGGGCTTGGGGGGCTCCAGTCTTGAGAAAAGCTTCCCATGAAGAAATCCCTGTTGAGATCATGTCTTGAAGAGGTCTGATTTGGTGGTGGCAGCATGGTTTGATGGCTTGTGATACAGCAGATTTAGAGCTCTTCTGGCACCTTGGGTCTGTCCTCTACTTTTGTCTTCTGGGTATTTCTGTGCTCAGACCCAGCCTGACTTTTGCAGCCTTCCGCTAAAGAAAGCGGGTCACAAATGGAGTAGTTTGACAGACTGGCTCAGGGGGATATTGCTGTGACCAGTTAGGCTCTCCCTGTCCTGCCTGGCTGTGGACAGGCAGCCAGGAGGGAGCGTGTGCCCAAATGTGAGTGGGTTGTTGCTCCTCTGGACCACGCAGCACGTCTTGCTGCTGGGGAGGATGGTTTCACAGCAGGCTTCAGCTGGATGGCTTGGGGAGGGCACACGGGGTCCTGCTCACCTTGCTGCAGGAACCCTTGTCACAAAGTGATGGGGACAGCCAGCATGGAAAGTAAAGTCAGGCAGATGCGGTTCAACTAGACAAGTCTGCCGAGTCCTATAACTGATCCTGTAAACGTTTTTTGGAGTTAAACCTGGTGAAAGACAAGCCCGAGCCAAGATCTCTTAAACACCGGTTGAGTCCCAAGAAATATTGTCTTACCTGGAGCTCCCGGAGGTGCTGTTGTGGGTTGAATTGAAACGGTGTTGGAACCAGAGGGGAATGTTGTTGTCTTCTGCCTTTGCAGATAAGACCGAGGGGCATTTTGCCAGGAGCCTGTGGGAAGGACCTAGATTGTATATAACTCTACATCATTTTAAAATGAAAAGTAAACATGCACAACCATAATATTTGCTTGTACTTGTCTCCTCCTTGATGGATGGAGAGAAATTGCTCCTTGGCTGAGTTCACCAGCAATAAAACGCTGCAGTTACTCGTCTTCATCCTAAGCCTGCAGTGTATGGGAGAGGCCTTTGCGATCTCTGGTTGAATTTGTCCTCATCACACCTGAGGGGAGCATTGATGGTCCCAGGGACTTTTATATCTGCCCAGACCTGTGGGGAATCAGGGCTGGGTGTGTCCTGGTTTGAGGGACCCATGGGACCAGGCTGGGAAGGTGTTGCCTCTGTCAGGGTGGACTTCATCATGCAAGGTGTTGGTGCAATGGGACATCTACTACCTCTTGGGTGGATGATGCATGGCGTGGGGGACACAGGGTGCTGGCAGGGGCAGGAAGCCGTCCCACTGGGTGACAGGGAGGAGGGACCTGGACCGTGAGCCACCAGCAACCTTTTGCATTTTGCTGCATGTTGGTTGTAGACTTGTGGGCTCACGTGCACCCTGGTGAGCGGCACAGGTACAACAAACACAAGCCTGAACTGAGCATTTCCATCATTACAGCAGAACACAGCAGTAACTTTCTCTGCTGAGTGGAGATGATGAGGCAAGACTGCCCCTGTTATGATCAGAGATAGGGCCATCAGGGCGACCAGGATGTGGCTGGGATGGGATGTGGCCACGGGCTGGTGGGGCAGGAAGGAGTGTGCGATTCAGATGCTGTCTATCTCTGTGGGATGCACCCCAGCGTGTGTTCTGGCGATGCCACGTGCAAGACGGCGGTGGTGTGGCCTGGCTGTCCCCTCTGCTCTACTACCTTCATCTTCTGCAGAGGCACCGAGTCTGTCACTTCAAGAAAGAGTTGTGTCTGCTTTGCAGCTACGGGAGGGTGAGGCAGTCCCTGATGGGAACTGGGCAGAGCTCCTCAGCGAAAAGGCTGGGCTGAGGCGGAGGATGGGGTGAACAGGATGGTGGTGTAGCTTTGCTTGCAGGAGTGGTAAACCCCATGAGCTTCAAACTGAATTACATGATGCCTCCTAGCTCCCTCGCTGTGCCTGAGGTCACAGAGATGAGTGATGGATTCGCCTTGTTCTCTTTCTTTATGCCTCGTTTGACATCTTCTTTTACCTCCCCCTTCTCAGGGGCACTAAGGGCAGTAAAGGAGCCATGGCTTGAGGAGGTGCAAGTTGTTGACCAAGCTGTGTCAGCTGACAGCCCGTCCTGGTCGTTGGCCCAGTTCGAGGTGGTGATGCTTGCTTTTAGGGGGTGCCGAAAGGAGTCCAGGAGTATGGAGGCTTCTGCCTAAGAAAGCTGGGAAGGAAAATGCTGTGTTTCCCAGAAGCTGTGTGGGTTAAACTGCAAGTTTTGGAGACGAGCTGTTGGGAGGCCCATCCGGCGTGCATCACATGAGTATCTCTCTCTCTCTCTCTCTCTCTTTGCAGGGCTGGGAAAGAAACCCAAAGTCGTGACTCCGGCTGAGCCCCGCGTGTCTCCAAAAGCCCCACTCTGGGTTCATCCCACCAGCAAGGTTGTGCGGCGTGAGAACTGGTACGTAAACACGCTTTGCAGGCGCGAGGGGCAACTCCTAAGAAGGATCTGTGGCTTTTCTGATAGTGGCACCTTGTTCATGTCTCTGCAAAAAATAAAGTCCTCTCTTAAATGGAGTGTGGAGGGTGGGTGGGATCACTGGAAAATAGACAAACTGGTGGTTCCCTGGTGGTGCTTGCACCCAGAGTTTTTGGCGGGGAAGGGCTCAGCAGCGAGAAGCTGCGAGTGTTCAGAAGTCATCCCAGACTGTGGCAGTGAGGCTTTAGCCGCGCTCTGTGGAGCGGTGTGTTGTGTGACAGCACACACGGATAGGTGATGGGGGGGTGATGACACATGCACGCTCGAGAAATGCACCGTATATACATACGTATGTATACACATGCTGTACAAATCTAGGCACATGGAAACAAAGATGCGCAATGCCTATATAGTATATATTATACTGTGGTGTATGAGAGCTGGGGGTGTATATACCAAATGTCTGTATATACTATATATGGCGATAAAAGAATGCATATGCATTCATGTTCTCTTTTATTTTTTTTTTTTCTTTCTTTTTCTATCTCTTCTGTCTCTCTGTGGAGCTGTTGCAAAACTACCAGATTCAACCTCCTGGGGAGCCTTTCTGGCCAAGGTTTTACAAGCCCGCACCTGCTTTGCCTGCCTGACTTCTTTCTATATTTATTCCTCTGCACTCGGTTTTCGCCTTTGCCTGCAAAGTGGAACTGTCACCACCATTTGTGCTAACTTTTGGCTGCGCAGGACTACAGCTTGCAAGTCCTAAGTCTGCTTTTGTGCACGCCGGGGGAGGAGGCATATGCGTGCCTAGTTGTGCATGTGTGCGTGTGAGCATCCCTGGTCCTGGCTGTCTGCACTACGTGGTCTGTGTTCCTGTGACGCTGCAGCGGTCCCCGCGTTGTGTATGCCACGCAAGTTGTGCTCTCTGCCCCTTCAAGACATTTTTACAAATCGGATATTCTCCGTGGTCCTGCTGATGTGATGTCATTTAAATGAAATTAACCACGCCTGACCCGGTGGCTGATTGGTAACCATCGGTACTGCTGTGCAGGAGGCTTGAGTTGGATTTTATTCCCGGGCCCCCAGGCTTGTAATTCCCAGGGTTAGGGCAGTGGCAAGGAGAGGGACTTGTGGTGCCATGTAGCAGGGAGCTCCTGGTTAGGCTGTGGTTGGACAGGGATGTGTCAGTCCCTCCGGGTTTTTCTCCTCTGCGTCATTTGGGGTGGAAGGTGCTCTAAAGCAGAGGCACCGAACACCAGCTCGTGCTTAGGTACCACTGTTCAAAGTGAGCCCAGCAGCATGGGAGAGGATATAATGCCCTTTCAGCTGGGAAACTGAGAGCCGATTCTAATGCTGTCCTGGGGAACTTGAAGCAGGGGGAAGAGCTGCGTTGAGAGTCTCGTGTCAGCAGATGCTGCTCAGAGGAGACACGCGCTCGTTCCCGGTCCGATGGGTACAACTTGCACTTATTGAAAAGCAGCGCTGGGCTGCCTGCCAGGAGCCGGGAAGCGGCTTGTCCTCGTATGCTCAGACCCCTGAGCTCCCAGTCCCTCTGACAGCTATATTTGTTTCTGGCACGAGAGCCCCTCTTAAGCTCAAGAAGACCTTGGTCCCGGGTTTCAACCCCAGGGGCCACAAGACGTACCCTGCCCTGACCCCTGCGCGAAGGCAGAGGCAGCGCGAGCAGCCCGCGTTCCCTGGGTTTCCTTTCCCTGTCCCCACCGCGTGTGCCACTGCAGCCTGCATTCCTCTCCGGTTCGGTAAGCCCTTTGCCTCTCGAGCTGACACAGCTAATATTTCCCCCGCTGGCAGGGCAGGCGGGGTAGTGGCATTTAACTGTTAAGGAAAACCTCGATCTGTTTGTGCTGCGGAACCCCAGAGCAGTAAGGGCTGGTGCACGCCTGGGATGGGGTCTCTGCTATTCCAGGTGTTCCCCCTCCACGCTTTTGTTCCCTTCCTTGACATATTATTCCCTACTTCATCCTGCTCTTCGTCCTTGCAAAAAGCAATAACCTTGGGAATTGTTTTCTGCAAAGGGCTGGAAAACTGTGTCAGAGTTTGTAAAACCTGCACCTTACCTGACCCTTCTTACCTTGGGTTTGGAGCATCTTCTACCGTGGTGACTACAGCGCGTAGAATATCTCCCACTTCCGCCCATGGAGAATGCTCCTGGTGGCCCGGCTGCCAGCTGGGGCACATGGGGGAGGTTTTGATGGGTTTTTAGAAAATTAATTGCTCAGCTGCCCACCGAGAGCTAGCCCCAGCCTGCACTGCACTGACGTTGTCCTGGTGTGCCGCTTAGTGCCACTCGGGCTGTTGGCTCTCTAAAGCTGCCTTTATAACTACCAGTGTGATGGACATGAGCTGGCACTGCCTGGCGAGGTGTGTTTTTCGTAGTGGTAGTGACAGATCACCAAGTTAAAGGTGGTTCTTATTCTAAAGGGCAGAAAGCTTTGTTTTCTTCTAAAGCAAGGGTTTATGTGTTTTCTGTCACTTGTGGTACTGGGTGCTAAACTCATGCTGCCACGGGCCCCTGACCTCTGCCTGCTTACTGGAGGTAATTGTACAGCCTCTGTCACTGCAGGATTTCGGCTCCTCCCGAAGCCTGCGCTTCAGTACCAGTGAAAGCCAGATGTACTATAATGTCGCTTTTTTACAGTTTGTTTTGGCCATACATGGGCAGAGTCAGCTCTGGAATTCCTTCCCTATAAATTCAATAGCATCTTGTGGGTGGTGCTGGGGAATCACTCGGGTCTGGCTGGATGGCCTCAGCAGCCCGTTCCCCTTGAAAACATCCTGATCTGCACATTCCTGAGGGGCTGCTCGCTCCTGGAGCCGATGGCTGCGGCTACCAGGGGGCTGTCATCCCGTGCTGGCAGGCGTAGTCACCTCCCTGCTGCCATCGCGTCGGCTCTCGCAGCCGAGGAGCGATGCTCGTGGGGGCGGTGGCATGGGTGTATGGCTCCTGTGTGCAGACAGGCTCTGCAGGGACAGTTGTGCCCGCTAAGCATAACTGTTCTGCCTCCTAAATTTGCTGTAGGGGGTTGAGCCTCAAGCCCCTCTCCCGGGGGTGGGGAGGCTCGGCGCTCCCCTGTTCCCGCCTGCCACGGGATGCTACGTTGTGCATCCCGGCAGGGGTTGAGGGGTGCTGCCATCCTGGGGGTCCTTGACCCCGCAGGGAGATCTTGCCTTGTCCAAGCAACATGTTCCTTTCTGCAGAGCTGTGGTTGGGTGTTTGGGTTTTGGGTTTTTTTTTTTTTTTTTCTTTTCTTTATAAAGCAAAATCAAATATGCGCTTTTTGCAAAGCAGCAGCTAGATGAGCCAGGTCAGGGGAGATTTCCCTGCCTCAGGTGAGCAGCTGGTGTGGGACCTGGCAGCAGGACCTCTCTAGTGGGACTGACGGCTGAGTCTTGTTGAGCTGGTGTCACTATAAACACAGCCTGAATTTGCCTATTTGCCTTAAAAGGGCACTCTGAAAAATAGTTCTAGGAGGTTTTCTGCTGATGACTTGATGGACCTTTGCTGTAGGGATGATGGGCGATGGCTCCTGGTGCTGCCCCCGCTGCATCTCCCCGGGCATCCCTGGGAGGGGACGGGGATGCAGTGTCAGCCATCGAGCCAGGAGCCTCCAAAGGGCAGGTCAAGACGGCGACACATGGCCCCGTGTCCAGGCTGTGTGTAGGTCAGCAAGAGTGCTGTGCTCAGCTCAGGCTTCAGAGGGGCAAGTCATCCCTGTGCCAAAGCCAGGGAGAGAAGGGTGATTTTTTTTTTTGACATCCTTTGGAGTTTTGATCTCCATATTTGGAAATGTTTACCCATTGCTCTGATCTATTGCAAGGGAGGGGAGGTGACTCAGGGTCTGGTGGAAGCAGGATTTGAATTCCTGGAGTAAGGGTTTTTTTTTTTTTCCCCCCCCTTTCTTGTTTTGGAAGCTTGTTGTGGTCAGTTTTCAGTTCTCTCTTGCTCCTGGACCTTGTTCCAAATTTGATCTGCCCGAGAAGGAAGCGTGTTAGTGAAGGAGCTTGCCTGGATGCTGGTAAGTGCATCATTGCTGCTTTAGCAAGCAACTTGGAATATTTTTTTTATTTTTTTTTTTTTTTATTATTTTGTTTAGTCAGATGGATTGCATCAAAGCGTGTGCGTTGCTGGTGGAGGCAGGCATGTGGATCGCCAGTCAACAGCAAGGGACCCAATGAAACCCGCTGTAGCAGGGAAAGTTAGCTTAGTGGATTGGTCTCAAAGGCAAAATGTTTCTTCAGGCCTAAAGTATAAAGATAATTTAAGCCAGCTCCCATTCAGTCATGCTCTTCCTTTTACTTTCACTGGCTAATGCAGCAAGGCGGCAGAGCGCTGTAGAGTTAAATGAGTATATATGTGTGTGGTCAGCAAGTGAAATATAGCTTAAGTATGATTTCTGTCTTCTAAGCAAAGTGTGTGTTAAAAAGACTGCGTAACGTATAGGTATATTTCTCTCAAATATTAATATTTAACTCTGTTTTGTTAGGGACCTGCAGGAGTTTAGCTGCTGTAACTGGATGAAGGTTCAGCCTCTGTTTTTTCCTGTTATTCTTTATTTTTCCTTAGTGTGAAGTTTTTAATCTGTCTGATATTGCAGCTGGCCGCTTTTTTTTTCTTTTCTTTTCTTTTTTTCTTTTTTTTTTTTTCTTTTTCCCTCCTTTCCTTTCCCTTTCCTGAAAGGAAACCACAGTTCATCCAGACAGTGAGGGGCGTGGGGGGACCCTGGAAGATGCTCTGCTTCCTGTTCTGTCCATGGCAGCTAAAAGCCTGCCGGGGAATCGGGAGCAGAGATCCACCGTCCCACATTCCTCTTGTCATTTGGAGCATGTAACACGTATAGAGTGCTGGTAACGCTGCTCTGGGGGGTCGCGTAGCAGCCAGTCCCGTGCCTCGGACAGAAAGCGCTGCACTTCGTCCTTCTACTTGGGAAGGGGCGCTGGTGAAAATCCCTTTATAGTTCCTACTGCTGGTTGGTGATGCTTGTATCTTCTCGGCTAGCTGGTATTTTTAGGCTGATTCAAACCTGGTGTTATAATGCTCTCCCCGTTTTAAATTTAAGTCCTTTGTTGGAAAGTTAAATCTCTTGTTGGTTTTCTTTTGCCCTTTTAAATAGGGATTAATACTCAGCGTGAGGCTTGGGTTTGGGTTTTTCCTCCAGAGATGTGCATTTGCTGCAGGTCCTTGAGGTGTGAAACTGGCTCGATTGTTCTGGGCAGGGAAAGAGATTTGGTGTAGTTTGCACGAGGATGGGATGTGAGCTGAAAAAGTACTCGGCCCCAAAAGGTGACGGAGGGACTGCCGGAGCCTGTTCCTGCAGGTGGGACGTGTTGGGGCTTTGCGGACTTTAGCTGCATCTTAATCCTCGTTGTCTCAACGAGCTGCTTGGATTACTGCAGCTTTTGGGGTCAGGGCCCCGCTGGGCTGGGCTGGGCTTGGTACCGGTGCAAAGGGAAGAACCGCTGTCCTAAAGGGCGTACAGCCTGCCCGGAGGGTGCAGGTGACGGGATGGGGAACAGAGCACCGGGGAGGCGCGTGGAGCCGCGTCAGCACCTGAAACCTCAGCCCAGCAGCTCCTCCTCTGCGGTGCCGAGCTGTGGGAGGCAGCGAGCCGGCCGTCTGTGTCGCTCCTCGTGCGCTGCGCTTCGCCTTCGCGCCGCGTGGCCCCGTGCGACGGGCGATGGCTGTGTCCCCCCCCCCCCTTCCCCACGCAGCGCTTCCCCTGCTTCCTTGTGCCCTGGGTCGGCCCCTGCTTCTGGTGGCACGTGGATGTGGCACGTCCGGCCTTCGCCAGCTGCTTGTGGCCGAGCTTGGTGTTTCGGGGACAGCGCGGCGGGACTGGAAATGATGATGTTCTGTTGCTTTCCCACTCGCCAGGACAGGCTGCTTGTTGGAAGACAAGGACGAGCAGAGCCCGGGCGCTGTACCCCGGGGCGCCGGGCGCTGCGACTCTGGCACGCCTGGGGAAGCACGTTGGGGCCGTTAATCCTTCTCTGTGCAACACCGCATCGCTGCGAGGATGTGACTTGAGAGCTGGATGGATGGTGAAGGATGAGCTTCCCACGTACCGCCTGTGTTCCCCCCCCTGGATGGGTGCTGGGCAGGGCTGGGGGAGCTCCGGAGGATGGAGGATGCCCACGGCCGGGACCGCAGGCTGCCAGGGCTCTCCGACTGGTATTTCTCCAGGGCCTGGGCAGGTCCGGTGATCACTGATGCTAACCAGGACCCACGGCAGATTTTCTTCTGCTCCAGGAACAGAGCCATTAAGGGCTGACCTGTAAATTAATACAGCTGTGTAAAGATTTTTTTTTTTTTTTTTTTTTTTTTTTCTTCCCCTCCCTCCTGCAGCCTGGCACCCTGTAAACACTTGAGTCTGAGAAGCTTTCCATGGCGCTGGACCTTGAGCGTGCTCAGAGCGCTCCATGCCTGCCTTTCTTAAGCTCCTCTCAATCACTTCTAATGATGTATTAAACACAGAGGATTTGCTTTAGCTCCCGTGTAAGGAGGATTGGTTCGCAGCCCATCCTTCATCCTGGCTGTTGCAGCGATCGATCCAGGGCTGGCACCGCAGAGGACGTGGCAAAACGGTGACAACCGTCACTGTGTGACTCGGGTGCTGTGAGGGGGTTCAGCCTGCACTAAGGGCTGGGTGTACGTGCCCCACAGCAGGTGAGAGAAGCTGCCCCAGATAGCGTGGGGCTAGCACGCGTGGGCATGGGAGGATGGCGGCGAGACAAGGTTACGAGCCGGGATGGCTCTACACAGCTGGCACTTTGCATTCCTCTAGGCAAAGGTTTCGGAGCCCTCAAACACTAAATGGTGCCTGCAGGCTGAGGAAAGCTGTATCACTCTGGTGTGCGGGTGTAGAAACCGAGGCACGGTATGGCAGATTTGGGAAAAGTGCAAACCTCCCCATTCCACGTGACGGTTTGTGTTCAGGTCCCACAGACAGGCGGGTGCTTCACAGCCTCGTGCCGAGCGGTACTGCGAAACCCATCTCACTTTAATAAAGTCATACCTTTCTGAGCACGAAATATTTCTGCAGTGGTTGCTTAAAGGTAAACCAAGCCGGATCGAGTATTTCGTAAAGCTGATGCACGTTGCTGGCGTGCGACGTGATCCCAACACGTATCGTTACTTCAGGAATTTCCAGATGGCATCTTACCTAATCGTACCGCTGCTCCTTCCTAGGATCTGAGCAGAGTGCAGGCTTTTAAGAAATGTCTGTTGTTATTAGGTTTATAATACACATTCTCGTGCAACAGCTGTTGCAAGCAGCAGGAGGTTTCACTCGCAGCCTAATTCTTCAGTCAACTTTGGGGGGGGGGGGGGGGGGGGGGGGGGGGAGGAATGGGCTCCTGTGAACTAGGTATTTGCATTTGGGATGAGATCTCCCAGCTGAGAAAAACTTGTTTGCCTCCAGTGAGCGTGTCGGTTCAAGGACTAGCGTGCCCGGGGGGAGGAAACAAGTTGCTCTTGTTGCTTTACCACCATCTTCTAATAGTTAACCGTGCGTGAGGCTCCCCAGTTGCTTATTGTTTGCCACGGGAGGGATGACTACGTTTTAAAGAAACATCATTTTCCGAAAGCCTGGCTGCCCGTGGCGGGGAGGAAAGGAGTCTCCATACTGTGCCGTCTCACACCCCTGCTGCGAAAATGTCACGGGGATGAGTTCCAATGAAACTGCCCGTTTCTGCAGCCGCTTCCCTCCCACATCCTTGTTCTTCAGGTAAA
This sequence comes from Vanellus vanellus, assembly GCF_965231255.1. NCBI lineage: Eukaryota > Metazoa > Chordata > Aves > Charadriiformes > Charadriidae > Vanellus > Vanellus vanellus. The sequence goes on from NC_138913.1 coordinate 13,092,103, forward strand.
TCCCTCTTCAACTCCGTTAGCCGTTCCCCCTTCCTCCCTGAAAAGTCATTATCATCCCTTGAAATTAAGGAAAAGGCAGGAGGAGGGAATAAATGAATGTTAAGAAGTAGAAAACAATCAATTAAATAGTACATAGCATGTAATTTTCCTTGGAAACTTACCATGAAATTGAGGAGCGCTTTAACAACTAGTAATTTAAATTGCATTTGAACACTGCTAATGGGTTGTTTGCATGGGAATTTCGGTCATTTCACAGCAGGTTGTTGTCTTTAGTACCCCTTCATTCAGCTTTAAATAAATAAATAAAATCTCACAATAAGGAAGATGCTGTAGACAACTGGTCCAACTGTTGCTAGTAAAAGGTGGTACTGTTGAAATTTTGCAGGGGCGTGTTACATTCAGAGCCATTTACATCCTTAGCAGGAGCTCTTCCACTGTTAAATTCATGGGAATTTGATGCTTTTTACCTAAAAACCCCATGTCATTGCTAAAAGGTAGGAAAATAATGCTTATTCCCATCGCACTTGCAAACCCGACGGAGGTGGGGTGGCTGGAGAGGCTCCCCCAGGCTCAGGGGGTCGGGGTTTGCAGCTGTGGGACTGACCCAGGAACGCAGCCCGCGGCTCCGTCTTTATCACCTCAAACGAATCACAACGACGTTTGGGGATCTCCTCCTGGCTCGCTCCTTCTGAAAAGGAACAACTGAGAGGTGCTGATCAGCTGTAGCTGCGGGGTATTTTTCCTTAACTTATTAGTCTTGTTTTTCCAGTGTTTAATGCTCTCCTCCGCCACTATTTCTTTTATAAAATGTCTGTGTTCTTCAGCAAAAGGCAGTATCAGCCCCATCGTGTGCTATTTTGCCGCTGATTGCGCTGGGAGCAGACTCTATAGGAAGGCAGACGCAAGTTACTTGTCGCCTGTTGCTGAATGAACATCCCTTTTTCAGAGCAGGGTTTTTTTTTTTTTTTTTTTTTTGCAAATCCGTGGGCACGCTTAACATATGGAAGGGGGGTTCCAGTATCAAAACAAATCTGGCCGCCTGTTTCTGGATGTGTAGGTTGTTTCTTAGAAGATGGAACCTTTAAAATCTGTCCCGGCAAACACGGCTGTTAAATCCTGCTATTTCTAGAGATGTGAGGCAGCTGTCTACACTGAGATAAGCTATAAAAAGGCAATATTTTCCCCAAATGGCTTTTTTAGCTATACCTGCCAGACAGCTTGGCCAGCAGGAGTTCACCAGGAGCGTCGCCGGTGCCGCCCTTCTATGCACAGGGTGCTGAGCAATGCGAAAACTTCTGGGCAGGTCTCCAGGGGCAGCGTTAAGCACCAGCTCTTCGATCTCTCTATCTTGTGAAATGCTGCTACACGGAAAAAGTGCCTTCAGCGCGAAGGAAGGGGCGCTTGTTGGTTTGGTTTGTCCTTGTGTGATCGCCTCTTGTTTTCTAGGTGACTGCTTTGTCCTCGACTTTTGTTCTTAATTTTCGTCGCGGCTCTTCTGTTGCCACTGATTTGTCTGCAGTGACTATCTCTAATCACAGGGTGCTTTGAATGCCCCCTCTATCCCCAATTATTTACTTGAAGGCGTTTCTGTTTGTTGTGTAGTCTGAGGGTAGCTGGTGCGTTCAGATGAAACCAATAAAAAAAAAAATTGTAATTTTTCCAAAGGGTCTGGATGAGGTTTCTCATAGCGTAACGGTGTTATCGCTTATACTTCCTGACGCACGCGCTACCCGCGGTGCTTTGTTAGTTATCGGCTAATTCTCCGCTGAGATGTATGAGTGTAAGAAAGCTACATCAGATAATCGCACAGAGGCTGTTAAGACTGTGGGGACAGAGAAGGACGTGGCTTTCGAGCGTGCTCCCAGGGAAGAATTTCTCAAAGCTGGGAGGGCGCTGGAGATGGGTGTTTCGAAGTGACCGGGGGGGATGTCCTTGTGTAGGCGAGGGGCTGGTGAGTAGGGGGAGGCAGGGGGTGAAGTCCACGCAGCGGAGGAGGCCAGAGAGAGGCAACTTGGGGCATTAGGAAACCCCAGACAACTCAGGTTCCCATGAGATAAGGAACAGGCTGATAGCGTCAACTCTGTGAACTGCCTAGCAAGTACTCTTGCCCTCTTCTTTTTTTTTTTTTTTTTTTTTGGTTGAATTAATGTTTTATCACACTGATTCCTGAGAAGTGCTACTCCTGTTATGCAAATCCCTCATCAAACATGGGCATTGTTGCTAAACAGCCGGCCAATTCCATGCATCGCCTCAGCCCTGACATGGAGGGGGGTTTTTGCCTTCGCTGTTTGGTTTTTTTTCCTTGGAACACGGGCTGCCTCTTAGTCACCTCTTGATGCCCTATGTGTTGTGGGTAGTTTTTTCTTCATAACTTTTTTTTTTTTTTCCTTGCCCCAGCTTTCCATTTCAACTGCCGGCTTGTCTCTTTTCCAACCTCCTTCCAAAGGCAGAGACGCGCTTGGCTGGTGGAAGTCAATGTAGATTTGATAGATGCTCCCCCAGCAAACAGTCGGCTGTGTCTGCTCGTCCAGAAACCCACTGAAAACTAGACAGAAATGAGGCACGTGGGGTTTGAAATAATCCCAGTGAGTTATTTCTGGCCTTGTTCTTTCCTCGCAGTGCTCCCACAAGCTCCTCTGCATCTCGGGGCTTGAGCTTATGGGTGAGCAGGGCTGGTAAAGGCTCTTTGTTTCCCCACCTCCCTTTCTCAACTATTTTTTGAAGAACGCTGATAAATTTAAGTGATAGCCTTGTAGCTGAGAGATAAGGAAGAAAAAGTCTTATGGGTTGATTAGTTTGTGGCAGAGAGAAGGCAAACATCGAGGGAGCCCGTGCTGACCTGCCCTGAAATGCTGAGACTGCGTATTTATTGTTTATCTGCCCCATAAACATATAGCGTGCTTTAAAGTGGGGAAGAAGACAGTCCTTGTCCTAAAGAGTCTGCAATCCCAGGCGGACAAACGTGCGCTTGCGGGCTGGGGAAGGGAAGGCACGGGTGATACTGAAGACTGAAATCCAGATAAAGCAGATTCCTAGAAGAAAAGGAGTTGTGACGTGGGAGTCGTGGGTGATGAGGAGGGTGTTTAAGGTGCAGGAGGAGTGGATAGACAGAGGAGTGTAAATGGGTATGGAAGGAGGTGAGAAGACCTGAAAGAAGGTTGAAGGGGAGGGTAGAAAGCGAGAAAAGAAGTGGGAGGAAAAAAAAGAGCAGCGAGTCAGCTGTGGGAGGGGATACTGTGGGATGCTGTAGATGAGAGTCGAGATGACCTTAATGTCTCTTCGTCGCATGTTAAAAGCTATGCTGTAACTCGGCTACTGGGATTAGTCATCTCCCAGTGTATGAAGTACCAGTTTCTTCTCTGAACGGAGAATACTGGTCCTGGCTGAGGTCCAGCGCTGGAAGATCTCTTGGCTGGGCTCAAACGCCCCGTGCGTCTGGTGGGGTGCTGGGTGGTTACGCGCCGTGCGATCCTCTGTGGGCACCATTGCCAAACCTTAATGGGCAAGTGTATCAGTAACTTCCGCTTAATGCCATCAAAGTTAGTCCTCTAGAGAGACTTAGCCAGCAAAGCAGAGATTGGCTTGTGTGTGTATATGTGTATTTAATATCAACGTATATGGTATGGGTGGGTTTTCGAGCGCAGCAGGCTGCACTTCAGTGACATCTGATGAGATATGGGTAGGATCAGTGGTTTATGTTCCGCCATACCCGCTCCCCAGTAGAAGAGCAGTAATCTTTGCACAAAGGTCCTTGTGCATTAAATTCCATGGAATTGAGGTGGGAAAACTCGCTAGTCATGTAGTTCCTATGTATGCAGCTTTCAGTTCCCTAAAAAGACCTTGAGACTTCCACAGCTTCCTTAGGGGTTTTGTTTCATCCCCAAGGACTGAAGAAGTCAAGGAAGAATTTACTGTCACCAGCCCCATTTCTCTTTCTCTGCTTTTTTTTTTTTTTTCCCCTCTCTGCTTTTGGAAATGGTTATCATTGATGTTTGGCATTTATACCCTGGCAAGTGCCTGTAGACTGGAATGTCCACAGAGCTCTCCTGAAGCAGCAGTAGTAGCTTCACCTAGACCCTTTTCCCTCCCCAATTTGACCCCCCTCTGGCTTACTTATCTTTTTTGGGGGACTTGTGTTTGATCCCCGTCTGGTTTTTGAGTCTCCTTTCACTGCGAATGCTTTCCAGATCTTCCTTCTGGTTCCTCATGTCCTCTCCAAAGTAGTCCCCCATCCTTCTAGTCCTTCTCTGATTACCCATTAGTTAGACACAACTTCTGTGTAACCGGTAAAAGGCACGGGAACATGAAGGGCATCTCCTCTGGAGCTCAGTCTATCTACTGTTGTGGTGCGCTGTTCCAGCAGGAGAAAAACCTGAGTTTAGAACATCTGAAATTGCCCATTATCTCGGCTCATTTCTTGCAGTCCATAATTTGGGGGTGGGGAAGCAAGGGGAAGAGGAGGCGAGTCACTCTAAAAATGACTCATTCCACAATAGATCGATACAAAACGTTCCATTACATTTTCATTGCCAAAAATGACTCCCCTCTCCCACCCCCCCTTCTGTGAGATGCCGCAGAGGCTGCTTCGCTAGACCTAGTGGTGGTGTCTTTTGGTGCATGTAGGTTGGTGGTGGAGCCAGCCCAGCTGGCTGGGTGTCTGAGTTTTGGTTCAGACCTTAGTTTCTGGGTGGGCTGAGGTTGAGCGTGGTGGAGATGACCTGTTTTCAGAGGGGGTAGAAATTCCTGGCTGGTCTCAGGGGATTTCAAGTTGCTCAAGGCATGGAGCAGACCTGTTTGACGAGAGGAGTCACTCCCAGCCTTCCTCTTTGGGAGGGAGGCCAAGGGGTGTGCAAGGCATAAGGCAATATAAAGGGACATAATAGAAAGTATCGTGGGATATCTGCCAGCAGCCCCTTTGAGCTGGTGCCGCTGATTGCTCCCTTGGGCTGATGGCACCTTTCAGTGGTGTGTCCCTGCTGAAGTTTCTTGCTGTTTGCGGTGATGGGGTGGAGATGGAAATGCTGGGCTTTCTCTTGCCTGCAGGTGGTTACACAATTCTAAAGTATATTTAGGGCAGCGATATTGCCCCTCCATTTACTGACCAGTAAGGGGGGCAAGGCCGAGGGACTTGCCCAAAGCTACACACATGTGCACACATGCATATAAGCATTTGTATGTATGCATGTGTATGTACATATATGGCAAAGCCAAGAATTGCTCCAAGTTTTCTGACCCTCTTTGTCCTGTTCTTCTTCTTGGGCTCTTCAGGGGCACCTTTATGGGCAGCCCTACTGTAGCAGCTAGCTGTAATTATGCTGGTGCACAGGAGGATGCTCTCCTCACCGGGGGTTGCCCATGCAGCCCTCTTGCCTGGCACGGCAAGTGCCGCCTGCCTGCGAATGGGATGGGAGATATCACTGGGCTGACCTCAACGGCCGCTTCAAAAGGCTGTGTAGCATTTGCGGTTACAGCGTGTCTTCCACCTGCCACAAGCAAGGCCTTGATCTGCTGGAAAACTTGCAACGCTGCTTTAATAAACAAACCCCCCCGCTAACAGGTAGGGTTTTGCTGGGACAAATTCAGCCTGCGAGGGAGGTGTCTGTGGGTTCGCGGGCACTCGCTCTTGATAATGTTATCTGGTAGTACAAACGGTCCCAACGGCATCTTCCTCTTCATCCTGGGCTGGGAGAGGAGAAGGTCTTGCGAGGAGTTGTGTGTTGTGGTGTGCCGTGGGGGCAGGGGCAGGGGCAGGATGCTTGGCAGAGCCCGCTGAGCCGTCTGGATAGCTGCTGCTCTGCTTGGGCGCTGCTGTCGCAGAAACCGAGTGTTGGGGGATCCAGGGCGCGCACAAGTGTGTTGACAGAGCAAATAAAGGCGGGAGAGAAAAAAGGAAAAGCCTTAAAGTGGCTTTGGGGGTTTTTTAAGTGGTAAAACTGAGAAATTCCTGAGTGTATGCAATTAATGTCTGTTTAAACAGAAACTTCTTTAATAGCTAAAATATCAACTCCTCCGGAAGAGCTTTCCCGGTGGGTCTTTTTCATCTCTAACCGCCTGCCCTGGCAGGGTGTGTGGGGGATGACTCTGAAGGCGCTGGGCTCGGTGCTTTCGGTTAGGCTTGTTATGTGTTTGCAAAGGGCGATGCCTTCCTTCGTTCCCGGCTTGCTTCCACCTGCCTGATTGTGTAGGGGCAGAAGTGGTACATTCATATGAAAACTTGCTCATTTGGGTCACGAGGGTCTGATGCCTGACGTCGTTTGTTTTGGTGGAGTGTCATTTGGCATCATTGTGTGTGTATATATGTTTATATATGTGTGTATATATCTCTTTAGGTACATACATTTAAGTATATACAGCAGTTGAGAGGGGCAGGTATAGCACACTGGCATTTCTCAGGGCTTCGGACAAGATATCAAAATGTTATTATTTACTCTAATCCCGGAGGAATAAGGTGCAGAATGGGCTGAAGGGCTTTTCTTCCATTTGAGCCATAGGCGCTGTGTCTGTGAGCAGGCTGCTGTCTCCGAGCAGCTCTTCTGGCCAAAGCCCGTGAAGTTGTCGGAGTAAAACCGCTGGGGAACGGGGTACGTGGTGGAGGCAGAGCAGGCAGCGACAAAATCTTTGCAGGTGTGACCTGCCCATTAAAACTTGACAGTGTCTTGCTGGCGGTATGGATGCCATACCAGCAGCCTGCTGTGGACACGATGCTGGTTTTGTGTAGCTAATTTGATTTTTAAAAGGAAAAAAAAAAAAAAAAAAAGTCATGAGGATGTTTCAGAGCACTGGTGAGCGGTGACAGGCAGGGCACAGGCTCGCAACAGCCTCCCTGAGCTTAGAAGAGCGCAGCGAGCACCGCTGTCGCCCTCCTGGTTAGCTACAGCAGTGACCTGGGGCTTTCTGCTTGTGCTGGAACATACAAAGGTACACTTTTTCCCCTTTTTCCTTTTATCTTTTCCTTTTAAAGATACCATTTAAGTGCCTTTGTGGTGCTTCAGTAGCAGTTGCTTCACCCTGTACCTTTTTCCACGTGCTTATTGGAGGCTCCGCAAGTTTTCTTTTTCACAAGTAGACCAGCTATAAGGAATGGTCTACGCCATACCTGAGCTCGGTGGGGTGTGGTGCCCGATCCATAGCTGGTGCCCGATCCATAGCGGGTGTAAATGGCGAAGCGTGGTACCTCACAGCCTGCTCTGTCAAGGCTGTTCTTCTCTGAATGTTGGCGGAACTGTGCTGCGCTCCTCGCGGTTTGTAAGGCTTTGAAATCTTGACACGGACACGATGTTCCTCCCCGGGCCGTAGCTGCTGGATCTCTCGGCGCAATTGTTCTTTTGTTGCTCCCGAGCGCTGCAATTATTGTGGAGCAAACTCTGAAATGTTTGAAAAGGCTGTGGTCTCCTCGTAATATCTCTTTTCCCCCAGACAAACGCAGGGAGATGCTCAGCCCTCCCAGCTTTCCTTCCTCCTGCCAACCTTGAGATCGTCCCACTATTGTGGATTGCTTCTCATGCACGAGCGTGTTGCGTTTGTCCCTCGAGAACGCACCAGTCGCTGCTGATTTGTCTCCAAATCATTGTCCTTGCAGTCTTGAATAATACCCGTGTTAAGCAGGTGGAGCTGATACAATGACTTCCAGCGCAGCTGACGGCAATGGGATCAGATCCTTTCTCACTGTTTCCTGACAGAGGAGAAAATAAAGCACACGTGAAGGCAAAATACACAAGTTTTCCCCTTTGTCTCCCCTCCCTGGCCCCAAATCATGGTTTCCTCAACAACAACAAAGTCTCAGCCAATCTGTTTCACAGAAGAAGCTGAATTTCTCAGAGTCAACGTTTCCATGTCTGACAAAGTTTAAAAAAAGTGAAAGAAAAAAAGAGCAGAGAGGCTGCATGTGGTCTGGCAGGCAGCCAGGCAAGGAGTGCTCTTTGGGGTTATTATTAGGCAGATAACTGTATCAAGAGCTTAAACATCAACCCTGTTCTGAAGGCTGCGGCGCTGTGTTTGAAACGCTGATGCATGTTTGATTCTCGTGAGAAAATGTATTGCAGTATCTCAAGCCACTTCTTTAATTTTTTTTTTTTTTTTTTTCCTTTTTCCTCTTCAGTAACTTGGGTGCCAGCAGAGTTCCTGGGAAGCGATTACAGGTGCTCCATGGGGAGCTGTTGCCAGTTTTGAGCTTGCAAATCCTTTTCTGTTCTTACAAGCAGCTCTTTGTTCCGGCCTTTACTAGGAACCATACCGAGAGTTCGCACGTGTTGGATGGAGGCGTTCCTGAGTGAAATGGACTGCCTCGAAGATCTTCTCACCCCTTCCCAAGACCTATGTCAGCAAGGAGGGAGGAAGTCTTGGGGCCTATGGGTTCTGGTTTGGAAGGCGTGTGTACAGAGGAGTGTTCAGGGGAGTGGGGAAACCCAGTCAGCGGCACCGCAGTGCCCTGTAGCAAGGGGGACACACGGGGAGGTGGAGGGACAGACTTTTGATGGTCCTCAAGAACTGAGACGCAGCACTTAACACACTTGAGGAGCAGGAGCTGATGGAGAGATACCTGGGGCAGAGCTGCGAGCTGGGAAGTTTCTGCTCGAGTGCTCTGAGACCAGCAGAAGAATGCCTGCTTGTAATGCTGCTAGATACCACCTATCTGTCTATGTTCCCATCTATATACGGCATGTGCAAGGCTATATATAAATGCTATGGTGGCTGGTATTTTGGCTGATACACTCACAGTTTTGTGCCACATTGAGAGATTTAAAAATATCTCCCTGTTCCAGGAACATCTATACCATGGCAGATGTCATGCGGCATGGGGAGTGGCTTCTGAAAATGCAGCACAACATTATTACTATGAGCCTTAGTAGTCTATTAGATTATTTATTGCTTCACTGACACCATAAGACACGTGAGATGCGTTATTTCTGCCTGTCAGAGTTTTTTCACACATGCAGGCAGGCAGCATCTGTCACTCCTCCCTGCGAGTCACTAGCTTTCATTCTCAATGAACTTTCTTTCCAGCTGGAAGGGAGGCAAAATAAAGGTTTCGGGACTACACGGAGCTGATGAGCGAGGAGTTCATTAACAGTTATTTACCTCGGAGCTGTGCCTTTGAGGGCTGTCTAGAATTTGGGCCCTCCTTGGCCAAGACACGGTTGCCTCACGCTTGCTGTTGTTTTATTTCAAGGCGAGTCCGTCAGCCTGTTGTGTCAGGCCCCGCGGAAACCCGGTATGAGTCAGCCCTGTCTCGGCTGCACGAGACAAAGAGTAGGATAGGAAACAAATGAGAAATGACTTGCTCAGGACTTTTTTTTCGGAGTAGCTCACAGGTTCCCTGGGCCTCAGGTCATCAACTGAGGACCTGGCAGCGCTGCCTCATCTCCAGGACCTGTCAAAGCATGAGCAAGTCCCATTTTTGTGTGTCCTTGCAGAGCTGGGAGGTTCTTGTGGTGGTTGTGAAGTGCTGGCTGTGCCTACTGTGTTGTGATGGAAATGTTTGGAGGGCAAGTGCTGGCGTCGTCAGCGAGCTCTGCTTGTACGCGCGGGGGTAATTCTCCATTGCTCGTGCTTTGGACCAGGTCTGGACGGAGCCTTTCAGACTTGGAAGGGCTTGAGAAAATGTTGGGGTTTGTACTTCCATTGCAGAGAGTTCCTGGGCCTGTAAACAAAGCAAGGCAGTGAAAAAACAAAAGGCATCAGAGATGTGAGAAGCCACACCTGAACCTTGACCTGGGTCTCTTGTTTTGGGTTACCCTGAGAGGTATTGGTGCTCTGTTCAAATCCGCCTCTCCGTGCTGGGTGGGATGCTTGTCCTGTAGCCAAAAGCAGGGGAGCAAGAACTTTCCTTTCTCTGTTGGTGGGTGAGGATGGAGGCTTTGGATGTGGGTCCATCTCCCACGTTCGCTGGTGAGGGGAAAAAATGATCAGTGGAGCAACAAAGGTGTAGGTGTGGAAAGTGGGATTAGAAGCAGTCAGCTCTTCTTATGAAGGTCGATCAGGTAGGAAGAGTCCCTGTGGGACTTGTTACTTGTCTAAGCTTGGCAGGTGGGCTGCCGGGTTTGCCCGTGGCTTGGTAGGGTGTTGTCAACACTGGCCAGGCATCCTTGTCTGCCAACTCTTCCCAGAGTTGCCGTGTTACTGGGGGAAGGTTTGCTGTAGAGGCTGAAGGTAGCCTGTAGCAGCTCCAAGGAACTCCCCGAGTGAGTTGCTATTGCCACAGCATTGGTGCTTGGGCAGGTGTTGAACGGACAGAGTGTTTCTGTGTCCCGTTTAAAGGGTAACCCAAGAGCTGGTGAGTACTGTGGGTTTGTGCTAACTGGAGGCAAAGGGACCCTTGGATCTGGACCAGGGTTGGACCTCAACTTTTTCTATCGCTTTGTTCAGTTCATTGTTAATGTCAAAAGCAGAGAGATGTTGGTAGGGTTTTTCTGTGGATCTCCCATTTCTTGCATCCATCCCAGAATTCTGGCTCAGCCCCACTTGCTCTTGCCAGGCCCATGTATACAAGTGGTAATTCAAATGTGAATAAGGCTGGTACCTCCTTCTAACCTGGAGACGGACCTTCAGTGTTCTCCTAATGGGACAGGAGTGGGACGGTTCACGTCTTGGGGCTGTCTCCTCCCGGCTGTAGCTGGGGATTGGGCTTATAGCAGCGGGGCTGGGTCAGGCCAGACCATGTCCACCCAGCCCAGGGTCCACCTCTGCCCGTGGCCAGCAGCGGATGCCGAGGGACGGCAGTTGGCGCCCCCCCCGCTAGCAGAGAGGCATGGCCACAGCGAGCCCCGACCTTGTGCGACACCCTTCCCGCTCTGACCTTGCAAAAACCCCGAGCATCCACGGCGCGGCCATGCCGGCGGATGAAAACCAAAATACATAGAAAGCTTTGGCAGCGCCGACGTGTGTTGGGAGAAGAGCGAGGAGGAGCCGGGGGGGCGGGGGGGAAATGTGGAAAAACAGCTCCGGTGTCGCCTCGCAGGCTGCCAGGAAGCGTCCCAGCATCGGGATGAAAGACGAGCAGGGTCCGGCCGCCGCGATGGGGTCGGAGGAGCCGGCAGCCCCGGCGTGGCGGGACATTCTGTACATTCTGCAGCCCCGCAGCACGTGGGGCCCGGCAGCCTTGGGTTGTGCTGCCAGGCATGCAGCTTCGCTGGTATTTCGTTATCCCGATACCCGCTAAGTCTTTCTTTTCTGCCTTTCTTCCCCCCCCCACTCTACTTTCAACTGAGGTGCACTTGTTTATCCATTGGGGCTCTACAGCCTATAAACAGGATGTCTCTCTGTTTCCTTTCAGCTCAGTAACACTAAACCGCTTCGAGTGAAGATAACGCTTTAGTAACCCTCCTCCTGGCTGAATGAGCCTTGTGTCGGTCATAGCTAGCTCCAGACGAGACAGAATGCGCCTATATATGTATATGCATATTTATCTAATATATGGATGTGGTATGAGTTGGCCATGGTGAACAAATTCACGTTGCCAGAAAGGAAATAAATGCGTGTTTTAGGCAGGGTGGTTGTAACGAGACACCGATTTAAACCGGATCCTGAATTTACATTTTGTAAAAACAAGCTATTGTATAAAACCTTAAACCTGTGAAACCTTTTGGGGGAAAAAAAATTCTGCAGTTTATTTTGTTTAAATGTCGCTTCCTAAAGATTTTCCCCCTAGGCCACAGACCTGGATACCGGGAGCCGGACAGTGAAATGGAGCATGAGGAAAGGGATTGCGTTAACTAGTGCTTGCAATACTGAATGAAATTTGAGAGGGGGAAAAAAAGATAGGAAAAGAAAAATACTAACACTGTCGTTCAAGAAATTGTCTCCCTTCAGAAAGGCAGTGTTCCGTCTGTGTGAAAGCAGCGAGGATAAAGGTCATTCTTCTGAAGTACTTTTGATCCGGGACCTTGCAATCACAAATAATAGTAACAAGCAAAACGGAGTTTTAATTTGAGATGTTCAATGTCTTGGCTTTAATGTTCATGATCTTCAGTGATTTCTATTGACTGTGATCTTGTAAGCTCTACCCCATATCAAGTCTTTCGTAGCTCCTGCTCCCTTAAATCTGTAATTTCCTTTAATATCTAATCTTTCATTTAAAATAAACTTAAGGTTCTGGGCCTCGAGGTTGTGCAGGAAAGCTTTGGGAAAAGGGCTGTCTATACAGAGCGCCAACAGGGGGAAAACTTTAAACACGCTCATTTTTATTGTGTTAGTTTTTAAGCTCGTCTTACCAATGCTGAGGCTGGACTGATAATTTTTGAACACTCGAGGTTGGAAAGCAGGTCTGTAGAAGAGAAGCAAATGGTGTCTGATTTTTCTTGGGTCAGTGTGCCCTTAGTTCAAGGGAATTGTCAATGAGAGCCTATGCTTTTGTAAGAGTTTCAAGCTTCTACCCGCCGCTTTAATTGGGTTGTCAGATCAACACAACGTCTCGTTTACGGAGACGTACTCTGGATCTGTTACTGAGCCGTGGTTCAGAATAGCTATTGAGGAACAAGTTGTTCTGCCACAGCTCTTCTGTGAGCGCTTCGTATGCATGCTGCTTCATTCCAAAATGAGCATGCCTTTTTTGACTCAGTTCAGGCTATTTTGGAAGGTGGAGTAAGCTAAAACATGGAAGAGAAAAGCTCTGTTCTTCTTGAGATAAGGCGGTCTTCACTGGGCATCTTTTCTGCGAGCTCTTGGTGTTTTGGAAGTCGCTACCGACCCGGGCAGGCAGATCCCAAGTCATGCGGCTGGCCCTGAAATTTTTACAATTCACTTTATGGTAACAGGGAGTCCTTAAGACATCAGCTGTTTTCTATAAAAAGCTGGATGATGCTGATTTTGATAGAGGGGTCAGCATGCTTGCCTTCCGTGCCCCGGCTTGGCACATCGTCCTTTTGTATGGGCAGGCTGGGTGAGTGACGGGGCGCACTCGCACCCGCTTGCACGAGGGGTTGACACAAATGAATGGGGTGATGAAGCTGATGCTCCACCTGCCATACAGATGCCATTTAAATAAAGATGTCCCCCTGATCCCGAAAGCATTTACCCATCACAAGGGCTGGCAGCGCTGGGTGATAGTTAAGCTGTTTCGCTTAGCTCATGGAAAACAGGAGTAGATTTCAGCGTTGCCTTTCTGGGTGGGCAGTGTGACATTGCGAGAGGTCATGGGCTTCTTGGCTGGTGAGAAACCCCCGTGGAGCTGGTGGCCAGGGGAGCAGGCAGTGCTGGAGGGGTGGTTGGTGCTCTGCTGCAGAGCCTGGGCTTGTGAAATGGCCTCTCCCTACAAGTGCCGGGGAATGGGGGATGTCGAGATTTGGTTTTGCTTTCCCACGGTGCTGTGTAACCCCTCCTGCCTCCCGTTTAGCGTGGCGTTACCCAACTGCCATCGCTTCTCTGGTAACATGCTTGCATCTCCCCTGTCTCACATTTCCCAGGAGAAAGCGGAGCCGAATGGTGTGAGATCCATAACTGGGCTAATTGCCCACTCACGTGTTGGCATTCAGATCAGAGGGACCGGTGGGACTGGCAGCAGAGCTTCTTCTTCTCTCTGCCGCACCTGAGTGCCGCAGCAGAGCTTGCTGCTCGTCTCCCACAAGTGGTGTGACACCTCCGGTGTGCTTCCTCCCCCCCCCCCCCCTTTTTTTTTTTTTTTTTCTTTTTCCTTTTGAAAAGGACAGAGCAGGACTGAAGCGGAAAGGTAAAGCTGAATTTCCATGGTGCCCAATGTCAAACGGCTTGTCCCCACCTCCTGTCCCTGCAAGCCCAGTGACCATGGTAGGGTGTGCTGATAGAGAGCCAGTGGCTTTCCTTACTGGTGATGGGGGATCCTCTCCTCCTTGTTCCGTTCCTTTATGAAAAAACATTTTCTGGAACAGAAGTGACAGCAAACCCTTGCTTTTGGGTACAGGTCCCTGGTCCAGAAGGCAAGGTGCCGGTTAAACAGTAACAGAAATATGCAGGCTGCATTTCCGCTTAGATTGACCATCAGAGGTGGTGGCTACTCCACACACTTTCCCACTGGAAGGAGAGCAGTGCTGAGGAGCTGGGATGCTCTTGTCAGCCGATGGATGGACACAGCAGTGGGTGAGAGCAAATCGCCATGAGGGTAATAAAACAGATGAGGTTTTACTTCTCACCTGTAAGGTTGAGTCCTCTTTATGTAATTGGTGATCACGAGTCAGTAGTTGGTAGACTTTTGACAGATTATATGGGGAGAACATCTAGGCTGGGTCCCAGCTTGATTTTCGGGGGGAGGGGGGAGGTGGGGTGGGGGAATGGAAAGCGTGTTGGGGAAGGTTTTAAAGGAAAAGAAGGTTGGAGTGGAAATTGGTAAGGTTCTTGGAGTACACTGGTGACTGCTGTAGTCAAATCCTGCCATGTTCTTTTCCTATTCTAATTAAGTCTTGCATTTTACAGAGTTGAGCTAAATGTAATGATGAGGAACAGCTTTTAGGCTGATGGGGTGTGAGGACCTACCGTTGTTTTCCTGAGGTTGCTCTGATAACCTCAGCTGCTTTAGGAGTGGTGAACGGAGCACGTGGTGGGGTTGTAATCTGGGGGAGCCTTACCATGGAGTTCATCAGGATCAGAAGGAGACTGGACTTGACAGTGAGCACTCAAAATATTGATGTATGCAATAGAAGAGAAAGCAGTGTCCCTGTAGAAACTTCTGGGACTGGGAGGAGAGAGTCTGAAGAGGGATGAAAACAAAAAGTATTGCATCCATGCATAAGAGATGGATATTAGAACAACCCTTTCACTTCTCCCTGCCAGAAGTCACTGTGGATATAAGGTGGTTCCCCTCCCGGTTCTCCCTGTGTCCAAGCAGTTGCTTGCTGTCCTGGACATCTCTTGAAGCGGTCTCTGTGGTTAAAGCTGCTCCATACTCTATGCATCAAGGTCAAGAACTGTGCATTTCCCTCTCTTCTATCATGTAGAGAAGGTCTCCTTCCCCATTGCTCACCTTGGCAAACATGAGGTGCTCTCATCTGACCGGACTGACTGGTGCATGGTTCCTGTTCAAGCAGAAGGATGAGCTGGACTGAAAATGATAACTGTCGTGCCTGGGAGGGGACAAAAATTATCTTTGTCTTGTGTCAAACATTTGCTGATGCTCCAGTAGGTTGAGGAGGGGATGTGACATGATAATTTCCAAGTGCTGCTGCCTCCATTGGGTTTGTGACTGACTTGTTGACAACATCAGGGACTTGATAGTTAAAAAACTTGAGTGCTAAACTTTGCACTACTGATTCCTGTGTATTAGCCTGGAGTGGCTTTAGAGGATTTGTCTGGTGTGTGTTCTTGATGCCTGAGCCGCTCTGCACCTTGTGGCATTTAAAAGCAGGAGGGACGTTGTGTATGATGTGAAGAAGCTTGGTAAAAGACACAAGGGAACAGCTATTTCTAATGCATTCAGCAATGCTAATTGAACAGTGGTAGAAAAGAGAGAATGTATAGGCCAATCATCTTAGTAGATGACTTCTCTGCACTATTTAAACATTCAGGTGGAAGAAATATAGTTGAAAAGTGCTGCTACTGCATAAGAGAGTAAGGGCAGTTGCATCAAACTAGAGGAGAAAGATGAACTGATTAACTCTTGTTAACATTTAAAGTGGAAAAAGTCATCTGGTTTGAAAATGTCACTTGGTTAAAGGAAAAAAAAAAACAAACAGCCAACCCCAAAAGTCTAAGCAAGCATTTACTATGTTGTGTGGTGGGTGGGATCGTAGGACCTATAGAAAAACAGTGCTTGGGAGCAGGTCTGGCCCAGGAAGGAGTTGATGGGGAGTGACGTGCTGGGGCTGAATGTGACACGGTCAGTGGTTCTGATGTGAAAACAAGGTGGTGTAAATGGTTCCTCCTCCCAAAACTGAGATGCGTTGATTCAGTCCACTGATTAGTAATATGTAAGAGGAGGAGCAATGGTTAATTTGATGGGGGGAGGAGGGGAAAGAATGTTAATGCGAGCAGGGGAATAATTCAGAGTTTGGAAGGAGGACATTGCAAACGCTGGGGTAGTGGCAGCCTGTCAATGTGCTCCCCACCATCGCTGGTGCAGCAAACGCTGCTGCTGTGCAAGGTTCAAAACTAGTGCTTGGGTGGAAAATGGGAAGTGTTTTCTGTGGGGGGAAAAATTTAGAAATAAACAGGAAAAAGCGTGTCCTGTTTTTGACAAAAAAAATAACTCCTAAACACCTTCCCCCCTGCCCCTGGTAAAACCCACAGACCTCTCCAAAATCTGAACTTTCTAGTTCCTCTTTGGTTTAAGATAAACAGTACAACAAAAAGCTGCCTCCCCTCCAGAACACCAGAATATTGACTGAAAGTCATGCACCAATATTGTTCTTGGTGGTGGGACATGAGCAGAGTTCTGGGGAATAAATTGATGGGAGACCTCCAGGTGCTACCCGGAGCTCAGATCCTCTCTGCTGCTGCACTGTGTGGGTTTGCTGGGAAGAGGTAGATTAAGTTTCTGTTAAGTTTCCCGAGGGCTTCTTTCTTTTTTTTTTCTTTCTTTTTTTTTTTCTTTCTTTCTTTTTTTTTTTTTTTTTTTAATGCTGGTGGATGCTGTGTTATGCCCAGTATTATAATGTAATGCCCTCGGTCAGTTGTGCTGGTTGTCTGTGCTTTGTGTATTTTGGGAACCCGACAGCACTCTAGCTTCCTTGGGTTTTTTACCCTCCTCCTCCTATCAGCTGTGTAACTGGATAATTCTGTCTGGTTGATAATTCCTGGCCTCAAACTCTTTAAGGCTCTCCTGCTGATCTCCTCCTCTTCTCCTTCCCTGATTTCCTCATTGCCTGCACCCTGCGGACGTGCTCCTGAGGTGCTGGGTGTGGGTTACAAGTTCCTGAGAAAATCTGTGGGTAAATAATTAACGTGCTGTAACACTGAGCTCCCCCTCTCCTCTCCCCTCCCTGGGGCTGACTGGTGACGTGAATATTCCCCTTTTTGAGCTTGTCCTGCCTGTCCTGAAGAGCAGATCTCATTGATTGGGTTCTCTCTCTGTCCTTTTTTTGTTTTCTTTCACGTTCTCTTTGTGAGAGTAAATAATGTACGTGTTGCAAACGAGAGGTGGAATTGCAGATGAGGAGCTGACCTGTAAGTCTTTGTTGATCTGGTTACATCCCTGCAAAGGTAAAAATGGGTTCTTTCAGCTCAAACTGGTGCAAGGATAAAGCCACTCTGTGCAAACAGCTGCACTCGGTTGGGGTCTGGTTTGAGCTTCCAGATGCAAACTTGCATTGAGAACCAGCAGCACCCAGACCTCCATGGTGGATGTGCCTGATACATGCTCACCTCTCCTACCTGCTTCCTCCTGACCTGAGCAGAGTGTGTACTGCAAAGAGAAACATCACTCCAGAATTCCTTCCATAACCAACCTGGGCTGGAACAAAACATTCCTCTGGGTGAACAGCTTTGCCTCTGGCAGGAGGCAGACCTGGAGGTCATTCTGACTGCTATAGAGCATGAGCTTCATGAGTTGGACATGAGGATGGGAAGGAAGGGGCAACAAGTGGGAGTTAAAGCCTTGGTGGGAGTTATGACTTGAAAAGTAGTGGCTCCGAAAAGGAGTTTTGAGCTGTGTGTCAATGAGCAGTTCCGAGCAAACTCCCAGGATGACGTGGTGGCAAAAGTGTCTGAAGTGATCAGTGCCTCTGCAGCAGAGTAGTGGATGAGGATACCAAGGATTGACTCTCTTGATACGATATTGTTATCATATTCATATGAAAATGAGTGAAATGTTGTATGGTGTTTGGCTATGTCTGGATAGATGGTGTCTGATGACTTGGGTTGTGCATGCACCAGTATGATGGTCCTTTATGGATTTGTGATGCCATGGATGACAAGTAAGGGATCTGAGCTGTCCTACCATCCTCAGAAAGTGCTCCAGTACAGCGGGGATGGAGGGCGTGGGAAATGGCTGTGGAAGAGTCGGTTTGCACCATCCCTTCCTTCTTGTGATACCATCTCTAAAAGGCAAGCAGTGGTGGCTCTCCAGGAGGTGGGGGACAACAGTCCTGGTTGCATTGATTAGAGGCCACACACTTGAATGCTGCGGGCAAGAGTGAAGTGACACCAGTCTGTGTATTGTATTCTTCTTTGGGAAGACCCCCTGGGTTGCACTATGATTAAAAGCGATACTTAGAGTAACAAAGACCTTCAGGGCAAGTAGGTTGTTGGGAACTGCCGTGTTGAGAATGTCAGAAGCAGTGTGGCATGCCCAGCACCGAGGGCAGTAGGTAGGGATTAGACTGTGAACGTGGTTGCGTGCTGTCCTGGTAACTTCAGGATTGTCCCATATTTTTGCTGTTTGTCCCAAAGCCCTTCATGAAACAGCAAGAAGTTCCATCTCCTTTCAGCATTTCATCTGTACACCAGATCCCTGCTGTGTGCAACTCTGTCAGCCCCTCCTGCTCCCTCGGGACCTGAGACACTGCCAGCTGGTTTGGATGTCACCCTACAGCGTCTCTGCTCTGCGCTGATTTAAGACCGAAGGTATATTATCGGCTGGAGCAATGGCTCTGCCGACGCTCTGGTTTTAGGCCTGCTGCCAGGCTGTGCAGCGCACAGGTCAGGGTCTGTGTCCTCAGGCTCGGGGGAAGCGGGGAGATGTGGTCCTGCTGCAGCATTGCTGGGGTCCTCTGTGGTCCCAAGCTGGACATGGAGCATGGTCCATGAAGGGCTCGGTCCGTCCTGCCCAGGAGCTCTTCTACCTGGAGGCCTGCTGTCTTCCTGCAAAGGTGGGCCTCCTACTTGTCTTTCCTGCCCTCTTTTGAGGTGGGTGGAGGGAGAGGAGAAGAGATGACAATTTGTATGTTTTAATAGGACCAAGCCTTGTGCCCTCTGCTGTCCCTCCTGGGGCACTGAACCATTGGTACCTGTCCTTTTGACAGTCCACCTGGCTCCAGTCAAGGGCTTTTTTTGTTTTGTTTGTCCTGGGTGCCGCTTTGTGTGTAAAATCCTAGGAATCCTGTAAAACAGACTCCCTGGAGAGATGGAGAAATATTTTTTTTGGGTAAGTTGCATTGCGAACCCACAAAATCCAGTATTTCTCTTTTTCAGCTCTGCCACTGATTCCTTGTGTAATTTTGGGCCCCTTCAGTGTGACTGTGTTTTGGTGAGGTTCATGTGGAAATCTGTAAAAGTTCAAAAGGCCAGGCTCAAGGTTAGTACCAGAATCAATAGTCTCAAGTTAATTGATTCTTGAAGTTTGGAAAAGCACCTCCCAGGCTTCTCCCTGCCTCAGCTTCCCCTTCTGGCAAGTGGTTCTATGGAAACCTCCTCCTGGATTTTGTACGACACCAGCTCAGCCTCAGTACTGCGGCAATGATGGCTGCGGAAAGATCTGCTGCTGGCGAGACCACGAGGAAGCAAATGGGAAATACCCAATGTGTCTGCAAAGAAAAGGAACCCAGAGAGTCCTTTGATCTTGAGCTTTTGTGGGTTTCTCTTTATTTTGCTTGCTCACGCTCCTTGGAGCATTTCTGGAGGAGCTCCAGAATTCAACCTTGGTGAAAGTCACCTTGAGGCCTACGGACCACGTCCCCAGTGGGGCTGAGTGTGCGTGGGGAGAGCTCTGGCCGTGGGGCAGGCACTGCTGTTTATCTGACTGCCTGGACCAGTTCCTAAAGCAAAGTACCCAAAGCACAGCCAGGCAGATCAAGTGTTTCCCCTACCGAGTGGTATTTGTTGTGATGTAAAGCTGGAATGGTTCCTAGAAAGCATTAAAACACAAATAATATTAACCAGAACCGAGAGAGCACAGTCACTCGGAAATGGGAAATATGTTACGGTGAGAACGGGTCAGTAAGAACGAGGCTGCCTGGTTTCTACTACTACATCCCTCGAGAGCCTGAAGCCTGGTCTGGTAGGATGGGGCACGAGCAAGGTGCTTGTCTGCGCCGGGGTGGGACTGGGAGGCTTCGAATGCAGTTGATGCTGCTCAGCTGGAGCATACTGGGCAAGACTGGTCCTGCCTGAGGATGCTGAGATTGTGGGCTGGGGAGTTGGTCCCTCTGAACTCACCGTATCCACCTGTCAGCTGGGACTGATCCAGCCCACCCGCCCCAGGGATGCTTAAAAAGAGTATTTCTTTATAAGGTGTTTTGGGATCCTGGGAGCTGTTGTGCTAATCACATGCAAAGTGCTGTTCATTGAATGCACCAACTGTTTATTTATTGAGATATTTAACTGAATGGTAACATCTCCTCCCCTTCCCTCCAATGTATAAAACGTGCTTGATAAGTCACGTGAGTGCTGGTAAGGCCAAAGGGACAGTCAGCCCTTTAAATCTGTGCTGTTCTGGAATAAATAACCCACTGGGCTAATTCCCTGAGAGCTTGTCCTAATCTTACCTCATCCTCATCTGTGTTCACACGTGCAAATGCACGCCGTCAGCAGCATGTAATGTGCTTCCGTCTCTCGCAGCTTAAATGAGTAAATCCTACAAGACCAAAGCTTCGGATATGGAAATTGCATCACGTTGGTGGTCTTGGGCACGTGATTCAGGCCACTGAAGCACGGCTTGAAAGGAGGGCACTGGCTTCAAAGAAAAGAAAAACTACATTCCCTTCTATCGAAATTTCACACTGTAATTTGGGGAAAGCCATGTTTTTCAGTTTTGCTTCATGTTAAATAGATGCGTGCAATCACTTTTGTGTTTCAAAGTAGTTAGTTTCTCCAATAGTTTGTGCAAGACTTTCCCACAGCAACCAGGAGAGAAAGAAACTACTGAAAACCACTGACTTTATTTTTTTTTATTTTTTTTTATTTTTAAACGTACTGAAAAGACGAGCAAGGGATTTGTCACAAGTGTAGGTCCTGAAACTACTTGTATTTTTCTCAAGTCTCACCCTTTATTGATACACAGTTGAACTTGACGGTAGAGTTTGTTGCTTTGAAACGGGAAGTTGCAGCACCCTGCAACGCTCTTCCTCTTGCCTCTTTGTCACTCCTGGTCTCACTTGCTCTGTTGTCACCTTTGGAAGAAATTAATGTGTTTCCGTGCAGGGGCTGAGGGTGGGAAGCAGGCTCCTGGTATGTTTCTGTAATAGAAATCCATATTTAAATGACGCAGGCAGTAAAGTTTTCTATTTTCTTTTCACTTTTGGAAGGTGCTTGGTTTTATTCTTGTGGGAGGCAAGTTGGGATGCTGTACTTCCCCGGGGCAGGCTTGCAGCGATGGCTCTCCTTCTCCCTGCAGTCACTATGTGTCTCTAATTGTTTCTGTAATTTGTCAGATCAGCAGATACTTTGCCATCTGTGGTGGGGTTTTGGTTTGTTTTTGTTTTTTGTTTTTTTTTTTTTTTTTTTATAAGAGGGGAAGGCAGGCATTTAGCCTTCAGTTGCAGCAAGGCTTGGCATCACTGTACATCTTGTATTCAAAGCAAGACTTGCACAGAGACCCTCTGCTTCAAACCCCCTCGTCCCTCTGTGTGGGAGTGCAGGTCGAGACCTCTCCGTGGCTCTGCGAGTCCCTGTGCTGCTGAAGATGCAAGATCCCATTGCACTGGGTGTGGGAGGTCCCAGAGTGAGGGAAGAGCCCTGAAGTTGTGTTGCAGCAGGGAATGAGGTCATTTGGTGCCCCTCTGTGCAGCAGCCTTGGTTAAGCAGCACCTTTGCTTCTGGCTTTGGGCACAAAGCTGATGGGTCAGGCAGCTCCATTGCTCCTGGAGCTGGTTTCACCACGCTAGGGAGAAGTAGTTTGGAAAGGCCAGTGTGGGTTTGAATTGGACACCAAGCCCAGGCACAGAGAAGTTGTAGGTGCACTGGGAGCATGTGGTTTGCTGTCCTGATCCTTTTCTGCTGCCCGACAGGATCTTAAGACCTTGAGATGTTGAATCTGCAGAGATTTCTCATCATGATATTTTCACCAGATGGGATCCAAAAGAAAGGGAGGGATTTTACAAGGTAAAATAAAGTCATCCTGCACTGCTGAACAGAGCGTTGAAGCAGAGTTGAGTTTTGTTCTATTGAGGCTTCCTCAAATGGAAGGTGGTGTGGAGCCATTGAGCTGGTGGAATCCAAAACCTGGATGCAGCATTTGATGTCTTACTGCCAAGTGTTTCTTCTCCCATGCCAACTTCAGAACTGAAGAACTTGTTGATCCCTTATCCAGGTGCTTTGGGAGCGATGATTAGTGCCGGGGAAGGGCCAGGGCTTGGAAGGGATAGTGTGCATCACTCTTCTGGGCAAGCAACCCAAGTGGGGTGGGCGGGTGGGTGTGGGAGCAGCTAGACTGTAATGTGGAGCATTGAGGAAAAGGGAAGGGTGAGGCCCTCTAACCTAGAGGGGTTTGGGCTCTGCCCCGGGCTAGCAAAATAATCATCAGTGTCAACATCTGGCCCATCAATTTTTCCATTAGAAACTCAGTTCTTTGTGGGATTTTAATATCTTGGCTATTGCGAATCACACTGAGAAACAGCATGCCCCTGTGCAGGCACTCAGCATGGATGCTTTAGTTGTTTGCAAAGCCAACATATATATAATAATAATTTATTGCATTGCCTTGAGAATGGGCAAAATGGGAAAACCCAGCCTTTATGTAGTAGGAGTTCTTTTCTATCAGGCAAGCTGTAGGAACAATGTGCTTGCAATTAACTGTAATAACAAGAGAGGAGCTGGTGAGGGGAGGGGTTGGGCAAAGAGGCTTTTTTTGGCTGAGGTTCTGTTTGAAACACGAGAGCTCCTTGGTGATAGAGCTGGTTCAGATGCCTTTTTGGTCATTGCTGGGCAGAACTAAAGACTGCTTTCTATTACTTTTGCATCCTTCCTTGCTCTTTGCTCTGCAGTTACCTATGTGAGACCACGCTGCACTAGCTGCCACGGCAGGGTGGGATGTGTTGGGTTGCATGGTGGTGGGTGGGAGTGTAACTGTGGTCCTTTGCGAGCAGTTGGCTGCAGCACTGTGCTGTGACACAGGGAACTGGGAATCCAAGACCACACTGAGTTTGTTGGGGAAGCGTCCAGGGAAGGGGGGATGCCGGTGGAGTCCTGATAGGTGTGTCTGCTTTATGTTGATCTCCTGGGCCACAGAAGACCCCAGACATCTGGAAGACCAGAAATGACATGGAACTTTAGCAGTTGCAGATGCCCATTGAAGAAGTGTGGTGGAAGACTGGGATGAAATCGCTAACTTCCACACAGGTAGCATGGAGAGGCGTTGGAACATGGTGTCCCATTTGAAGCCAAGAGGCTTCTTGGTTGTGGGTCTGTACATCTTTGTACATGTGGACAAAACTCTGGCATTTTGAGCCATAACACGTACCCCACCAGGCGAAGTGGTGGCTCAGAAGGGACCAGTGAAAGGTCTTCCCAGTACCTGCTGTGTATGCATGGCCCAGAGCTGGTCCACAGCGTGGCCCAGAGCTGGTCCACAGCGTGTTCCAGAGCAGGTGCAACTGGGCCCAAGGAGACCTTCTCTTCTTGGACAGATCTGCAACTCCAGTGTGTTGTAGTGTCTTTGCCTCACTTGCCAAGTAAGTCTAAAACCTCAAGCTTACCCTTCATAAAGTCCCTGTCCCAGATAAAGCACTTCTGAACCTCAGGGTGGTGGTTATTTAAAGCTCTGGGTGAAGCATTTGGTTCATGGGTGGGCACAAAATTAAGGCAGTCTGGTTTGCAGCTAGGCTGGGGAGCCAGAGCTTTCCTCAGGGCATGAGCTGCATGCGCGCGCGTGTGTGTGTATGTATACAGCATCCCTACAAAACACGATCTGGTTTAAGGGAGTTATTTCTGTACAGGAGAGCACTAAGTATATACTTAAGTCCTACAGATGTCAAGCAACTTAAGCGCATATTAAAGTTAATCACGTACTTAAGTGATTTTCTGAGTTGGCCTGGATCTGGGATGGCACATAAGGCTGCCTTGAGTTGGGGGTACACCGCTCTGTTCTGTAGTTCCTTCCCAAGGCAGGTGATTGTTTATTTTTAATTCTGTTTTTAGTAAGGCCAAAACAGGCCATCTTTGCTTTGCAAATTATTGGAAAAGGTGATGTGAAAAGTTAAAGCGTTCTGAGCAACATGGTCCTTTTGAAATGACTGAGAGAATTTGTACCACTCATTTCAAAAGGGCTCTGCGTAGCAAGAAAAATGTCGTAACAAGGATGTTTCACTGAAGGATACTGTTGGAGTCGAAATGCCATCTGGTGCGATCAGAATGACAGCCCGCTTGAAATTGGTGCGGTGTAATGTGCTACTATAGATTACTTTCCTTTGATGTCATTTTTTTTTCCCTTCCTGAAGTCTTTTTGCGATGAGTGGGGTGCTTGCAGCATGGATTTGAATGCAATATTGTGTAATAAGAATAATAAGCAGGTGCATTGTATAATATTTAAGTGGAAAGCTACTGCCTAGAAGGGAAAAGTAATGTGGTTACTGCTGCATCTTTTCCCCGTATGAGCATTGTTCCCAAAGCACTTACGGGTTTCCCTGTGTGTGAGGCTTATTTAAGTAAATTCCTATTCAGGTAGATGGGACACTTTGCTTCTGAATTGATTTTTTTGGTAGAACTTTTTACATTTATAACAATAGACGGTACTAATATATGGGTTCTTCGTAAGACGACTAACGTTTTGCCTGAAAATAACAGGATCATTTGATGAATGCTTGAGCGTTGCTAATGAAAAAAGGGGTGGGAGACGAAATTACCTTTAATAAGGCGTTTAAGTGACATTTTTCTTATAAAATGACACTGTGTTTGATGTTCACAGAAGAGAGAAACCAAAGGTGTTCGCAAGGCAAGTGCGGTGCAGCTGGGTACCTGAAGACTTGCCTTGGCTACTTTTCTACATGCCTCTGTACTTACCCCATCCTTGCTCTACTGGAGGTCAGTGCTTCCTGGAGCTCGGCAGCCCTGGCCAGCAGCGTCCCTCGCTGTCTGGGAGAGCCCAGCAGATGCAGTCTTCCTGGTGTTTCAGCCCATGTTTGCAAAATGCTGTCTGTTCTTGTGTTTCGTGTCCCCGCTCGGCCTGGCCGCGAATGAACCCTTGTCTTGACCTGCTGCATCCTCTGGTAGGAAGGCTGCCAAGTGACTTCCAGCTGAAAACAGAGTTTGTTAGGAAAGGGAACGAGTTACTTTTTGGCTTGCCTTTTGGACCTCTGGCCTCCAGACTAGGCAGATCTTCTTTCTAGTCCTCGCTGTAGTAAATCCACCCTTGCCAAGAACAGCAGTGATGTTGGGTGCTTTTTTGATAGAGTCTTGTCGTGGTTAGAGAGGCCTAGCTAAGAAGCGAAGTTACTGAACAAAATTGGTTCTGTTTTACCTCAAACCAGGACAAGTCCTCTCTCCACTGTTGTCGCGAGTGAAATCTTCCAACTTCAGGGTACCCTCAGGAGGAGGCTTGCTCCTCTGAAGGTGCCTGGATGACCCCTTTTACTGAGGAAAGATCTCAAGTAATCCATTTTAAGTCCCACTAATACAAATGGTACTGTACCAAGAGGAGGACAGCATCTCAGGGATTTTTTCTCCACATGCGATGTGGAGCTGGAGGTTTGTTTGCGCCATGCTGCCATCTCCTAGCTGTACCAATCCACGTTTCTTTGCATTGGATGTCTATTTGTTTTTTTATCAGAGGACTAGGGCAAAAGTGGACTTGTCAATCTAGAAAGAGGACCATAGACCATCTTTGAACTACTGAGAGATACCGTTCAGGAGTGTCTGGTCTCTCTGAGAAGCAGCAGCTCATGGGTCCCCTTAGCTCCTCATGGCTTACACATGCTAAAATGGGAACGAAACCCAAAGCTTGAGGCATCATGCCAGAAGGATGGTTGTTTCCTCATTTAATGAGGAAAGACTTGGGTTCTCGGGAGCATGTGTCTGTGACAGGTTGGAAGATGGGGCGAACCTGAGTTCTTTCCTTGATGCGGTACTTTTGTCTCTCTGACAACCCACTGCTGATCTGGGTGCCTAAATTTCCCTCTCTGGGAATGCACTAATAGTTTATTGTAGGTGTGTTGTGACATTTGTAATGAACATATTCTTGCATTGTATAGGTACAAAATTTTAAGTCCTTGGTGGGTTTGATACATTAGCATGTTTAACTCAATAAATTCCGATAACTCTCTAATTGACATTTTAGAGCTATTTTAGTTCATGAGGGCTACTGGTCCTGATGTTGAGTTCTGCCCTGAGCTGCAGCTGGTTATTTCACTGAGACTTCGAAGCTCTGGAAGGGGATCATCCTTCTCCTCGGGGTAACAGCAGCATCTCAACTGTTAAAGGAGAAATACGGACTTATGTCAGAGGAGATGAAGGAGGAGTGGATTTGAAGTGAATACATTTTTGGAGGAATGTATGTGGGTGGCCCATCCTGATTTCACTCAATGTTTGTTGATAAAGTCTCTAAGGGAAGGCAGTACTCAGTACTTGCCTCATTCTGAGCATCTAGGGTGCCTGAGCACGTGGGGATTCTTCTACTGGACCTGGAAGCGCAGGTTTTTAAGAGAAGGGGCCAGCCCCGCTTCACACCACCCATAGCATTGATCCCCATCTGCCTGTGCAGGGATGGACATTACTTGCACCCAAAAAGCTGTGATGTGGAGGGCCACAAATTTTGGTGCAAGAGGGGGAATCTTTCTCAATGAAGTTGTCCTATGTAGGATAAAGACTGTAGCATTTACTTGTAAGGACAGGATCTGAATTGTCCAAGTGCAAATGTCCATGCAGTGCATTTTGGCCGTTTCTAGAAGAGACACGCCATGGGCTCTACCTTGTGTTCACGGGTAGCTGGGTGACACCCTGTTGTTTCTGCCCTGATAAAGGTTACGAGTGGTCTGGTGAAAAGCATGATTAATTGCAATAAGCTGAAACTTTCCTGGGACTAGTTGGTGGGCCTGAGGGCCAGTTACTGCCCTGCACATCCTCGATCCCTTTTCCTGCTCCACTGTGAGGTCTCCTCCTTCAGAAGAGCTCTTTTTTTGCCATGTGCCTTATAGCCACAGCATCTTTCTTGCTGGCTGGCACTTCCCCAGCTCCTCCTAGTCCCATGCACTCTTCCTAAGCCCCAGCCCGTTTACCTCCTGCCAGGCTGTACCTGGTACAGCTGTCATTCCACGTCCTTCAAGCATCCCCTTCTTTTCCATCCAGGAGTGAGTGTGATGGGGCAGCGCAGCTTCAAACTTCACCTCTTGGGCTTGTTGATTTATTTATTTTTTTCTTTATGTTTTTTTTTTTTTCTTTTTTTTTTTGTGGTTTGTTGTTCCTGAGCTTCCATTTCTCCTGTCTGCAAAGTGGGGATAATGCTTCCCTTTGTGGGGCTGTGGGGCTGCAGGGAGGTGGTGTGTTATCACAGCTGAACGTTGGCTGAGCTGCAGTGACCGTGCGCGCTCCCAGCCCGCTGGAAATGCGAAGCAAAGCCCTTTAGCTGAAACCACTGAGAAGTCAGTTCACCCAAATTTGTTAAGCCGCAGTGACTTTTGATTGCAGTCACCTTGGTATTTAGAAAGTGCTCTGGTGTCTGAGAAAGAAAGTGTATTGCGGGTTTATTAGTTTTAATTTAAATGTTTTCGAAATACTGGAGACTTCTGCTGGGAAAAAGAAAGGAGGTTTTGGTTTTCTTATGCTATCAAACCAGCCCTGGACGCGGTGCAGACAGCTGTGTGGTCGCTGGGGATTTGCCACCTTAGCTGTGATATTTCTGCAGACACGGCTTCAAGTACAATTCTATTGGAGCTCTTTGTAGCCCTACAGTGAAGGGAATTATAAAGGGTTTGCACAGCCTGGTGTGGAGTTTCTGAGCTTATGAAAATGAATAGTGTAAAATGTTCTTGGCAGGCTTTTGAGAGCAGCTGTCTAGACACATGCATTGTCATATAACGACGGATCTTCTTCGTTTGGGTCGGGCATCATCATCCTTCATTACAGCAGTGAAAACTTACCTGAATCCACTATTCTGTCTCCAAAAATGGCAATTACTTTTTCTGTCGACTAATAGTCACATCCCTGGTAAGGGAGCTTTGATCCCTTATGGAAAGCGATTCTGCATCCGTCCCGGAGCAAGGACGGGACTCAGATCTGCTGGGTGTCACTTTTGCTGCTGAGGTGCTGCAGGCATAAGAACCGAATTTGTCCTGTGTGGCCCCATGGGAAACTACTGGGGGAGTCTGGGTCTGTTGTCTTGGGTGCAGATGGCCACCATTGTGTCGGGAGGTTGGCTCTGGAGCATTGCAGCTCTGTGGTAGCTGCAGGAATTTGTTGCCCAGAGCATATCTCTGTGGATGCCCTCTGGTCATTTGGTTTATGTCAATATAGTGCAAAGAAGGCAGCTTTGGTTGATGGGCAAGGTTTGGGATGATTTTGAAGGCCAAACCTTCTGCAGTGGTGGAAGAGCTGTAGTTATGGCTGTGTTTGGCTGAGAGAAAACCTGTGCCTTCTCACAGTGCTGTGGCTGTGCTCACTTTCTTCTGTTGTTCAAAGGCAAAAGCGATAGTGAAATAAAAGAAGTAAAAGAGATCCCAAACTTCAAAGCTTCTGGGCAACTGGACTGTGAAAGCAGAGAGAGAAACACTGTTGAGAAAAAGCAAGTGTGAGCCTTGTGTGTGATGTTTTTGGCTTATAAAGGACTCGTGGTGTTAGGTAGCTTTGCAGTTGAACATAGGTGATTTTGCTGGAAATGTCACCGTTGGTTTTTATCCCATCTTGATGGAGATGAAAGGTGCCAAGCTTAAAACCATGGTAATTTTCATGGTAATGATGGTAAAAAAAAAAAAAAAAAAGGACTGTAAGATCATCTCTTCCTTGCTGAAGATGGACCTCCTCCTGCCTCTGTGCCCCCCAAAACCAGAGGGGAGCAATGGATCCCACTGTTCATGCTGAGATGGTGGGAGGTCCTGCGTGGCATCAGGGTGGGTTGCTCCTCACGGCCCCTCTCCCTGGGCTGGGGGCTGGCCCTCCTCAGGATTTTGGGGTGTGAAGAATCACTCATCCTCGGAGACCTGGAGAAACAGCTTTGAGTGTCTCTCTTGCCATTCTGTTTATTGACTCATGTGCACGCATGGGGGTGATTCTTTGGTTTTAATTTATTTTTATTTTCCCTCCTGCTCACGCAGAAGTTCTGCAAACAGCTTCCCAGGGCTTTTGAGGTCCCTGCATAGCTGCTGGTGCCCATAGCTGTTCCCGTGGAGGTCCGGGGGCCTCTCCCCTTGGGAAGGGCTGGACTTGCAGCCCAGCTGATTGCTAAACCTGCTCCCAGTCAGTGGTTTGGCTGCAGAGAGTCCCTCTTGGTGAGCTGCCAGTGCCTGAAAAGAAAGAGGGGCATGTTCTGTATCAGGAAGGGGGGGAAAGAGGGAAAAGGAGATAGTTTTCCTCTTTCTCATGAATTTATTGCTTTTAATTCCTATAAAGAAGAGAAAGTAGGCTCAAATCTCAGTGTTATTCACCAAGCCCTCGAAAGCAATGACTAGCGTATCAAGCCACAACAAACAGGCTTCTGCTGGCTCCTCATCCCAGCTGGTGGCAGGGCTACTGTGGGCAAGTTTCAGGGCACACAGGGTGATTGCCTTTGCAGGAACCATTGGCCCACCAGTTCACCTGCAAGAAACGCGGGCACGGTTCTGCTCGGCTCTTGTGAGAGGCCACATGGGTCGGCTGATCCTTCCAACCTCTCGCCCCCCCCCAGCCTCTTCTGGTTGCTCTGCGAGGACTGGTGCCTCCTGAGAAGTTCCAGGCATATTAGTCATTTATTGCAAGGCTTTTTTTCTTTTCCTTTTTTTTTTTTTTTTTTCCTTAATGCCGTAGCATTTAGGCAGTGGGAGCGAGGAAAGTTTCCAAGCCGTCCACTTGGACCACGGTGGTTGCAGAGCACATACTCTGGGGCAGGAGGTGACGTTCCGTGGGGGACTGACGGTGGCTGGTGCTGAGCCACAGGGCACCGTGTGGCTTCTCGTGGGTAGGGGACAAATACACTTGGCAGGAGACATGTGGGGGCCTGCTGGCAGCGGGAAAGGAAGCATTCACTCTTGCTCCTCACACACAATTTTTTTTTGCTAATCATTCCAGCCCACAGGAGTTTTATATTTTACTGAGTTTTGCTGTTGGTGGTTCTTTCGTTTGGTCATTTTGTTTTGGGTTGGATTTTTTTTCCCCACTCCTTTAATTGCTGGAGCTGTTTTTAATCCCTGACCATAATAAAGCCACACTGTTAACACAAGCAGCGGGGTAGCTGGAATTGCAGCTGTACTACAAGCTCTGCTTTTAATTTCAGGCTGTTATTAATGAGGCTAGAAATCTTCCCCTCCCCCAGTCGAGTTTCAGCTGTGTGTCTTCATCCATGTCACTCCACTGGGTGCTTCAGAGCATCCCTGTCTCTGTCTGAGTGCAAGAAGTGGAAGGTTGAAGGTTGTATTTGGATGTCACAAAGAGGTTTCTGGCCACTATCCTTCCCATTCCCCAGTGCAGGCAACTACACAGGTGGAGGGCTGGGAGCAGGCAGCTGCAGGAGGTGGGACTGGACCTCCAAGGAGAGGGTGGCGATGGGGAACCACAGCCCAAAGGTGCTGGTGCTGGGCAGGGGATGGGATTCACTATGTTTGGCAGAGGCAGGAGGACAAGACAGGGTGCTTGTGTGGGTTCGGGTTGCTCATGAGGTGCTGCCCGCTGCTGTGGTCCCTGGGGCCAAGTGTGATGGGCTCTGGTGGTTGGTATTGTCACCCAACAGCGTAGCACCCATCAGGCTCCATAGGAAGGGAAGTTAGCATGGTGCTGATGGGAAACATCCCACTTCTGCCCAGGCAGTGTGCCGCCCTTTAAATGGGTTTGCAGAGGGGCTGGAAGCGTTGAGATTGTTCTCTTCAAAGCACAGAGAGATGTCTTTAAGTGGGGAAGCAGCTTTGGTGTGTCTGTTCTCCTTGTCCCGATACACAGACACATATGATAGTCAGTTGAAGCTGAAAGATGAGAATCTGGAAGCTGATAAAAAAAAAAGAAGCAATTCTGTCACCCAACCTATAATTCAGAGCATGGGGCTTGTTGCTAGAGGAGACTCTTGAGGACATTGACCTAAGATCCAAAGGCAGACTGGATGCTTCTGTGTGTGTGAAGAATTATTTCAGTGCTAACTACTATTGGCAAAAGAACAAAATAAAAGTGGGAGCAAGATTAAACCTCTGCCTCACGATTAAGTCAATCTTTATATTTTGGACACTGGAATGAGATGGTATCTGGGGCAGAAGACTGCAAACCTGCCTGTTATTGAGGATTTGCATCATCCTTCAAGGCAGCGAGAACCAGCCTGGGTTGTAGGCAACACCCTTGGGGAAGTGGATCAAGTTGGTGATTTCTTTAAGGTTCACCATCTTCTTCGTGGCCAGCTCTAGCGTGGCCTCACTTGGGACCCCGATGCCTGGCTGAGGAAAGCAGACAGAAGCACGTTGCTCTGAAGTAGCTGAGGGTAAGGAACAGCATAGATGGTCGTGCAGATCTTTTCAGGCATGGGAGGAAAAGGGAGGACTGAAATGGAGATGATCCAGATATTGGCAGTCTGTCTGTGGGCTTCCTTCTTTCCTGGGGCTGTTTGCCGTGCTCCGATGGTGATCAATCCCACGTTTCTCTCCCCACCGCTGTGGTTGTTGTCACCGCTTTCCTCTGGAGGATGAAATGAGAGCTGCTCTTTTGGTGCCGAACAGGGCTGAGAAAGGGGAGTCGGTGCAGATTCTTCCTGGATATTTGTGATCCAGGACTCCATGCCTTTGCTGGAGGAGCATGTCTTTCTCTTCTCCTTTTTGCCCCTGCAAAGTCCTGGGTGCCCACAGGAATAGCCTGTTGCTTACAGTAGAAGCAGCAATGGCAAAAAGGCTTTATTTTTTGGACTGTAGTATTATAATTGCATCCTGGATATGGAAATCCCAGTCTGCTGCTGAAAAACTGCTGCAATAGACTTTAACTTGGAGATTGTCAGGACTTTAGGAAAAACTCCCAGCGATTTGCATCTCTGAAGCGTGGTCCCACATTCCCGTTTGTAACCTGTGCATGTTAGAGGGGACGTATTTCCCTGTGGCCGAGGGCGCGTAATCCTGCCAGCCCCAGGCACAGGCACTGAAGGCCAGGTTGCCTTTTATTTCCTGTGCAGGTATGACTTGAGTGCTGCTAACCTGGGAAACAAACCTTTAGGATTGTAGCTATAAGTGTCTCACGTTTTTAAGTTAGCGCCCCCCTTCGCTCCAATATAATTAAGAAAATTATTGCCTGTGCACATGTATGTGAGCATGCATCTCTGCAGGAGCCCTTGCTGGGCCGGTCTAGTTCAGCTTGCTCCTCTTTTTATCCTGCACCTCAGGAGCGTGATGGCTGAGCCCAACGCTCCGCGGTGCATGCTCTAGCCTTTTTCCTAGATGGATTGATTGGATTTCCAGTAAAGACAAACAGAGTCGGAAATCTAACGGCATTGAGCAGGCAGCGCTGCGCTCCCTGGCCCAGCCTGCTGTGCGCAGCTCCTTATACGGCCAAAAAGAGGAAGAGGAAAAGAGGGCGCAGCGTGAATACCAGACATACGAAGCATTCCTCCCAGCTGCACACTCAGAATTTGCTTTTCCCCGGAAAGTGGACCTTCTGCGCATCCATTAATTGAGGCTCTGTACTGTTTAGCAGGGAGAGGGAAACCAGCGTTGAGCTGACTTCTGGCAACACTTAATCACCTTGTGTAAGGGAATTTCTTTTCTGTGAAGGTTTTTTCTTTCTTTGGTGGTGACAGAGGAGGGAAGGGGGCTGGGAAGAGGGAGGGAGAGGAGGCCGGGTTGTCCTGAAGCTCGCTATGACTCCTGGCAAGCTGCAAGCAGGTAGACTGCAATTACATCTATTTTCTTGTCCTAAAAATCAATCTGATTCATCATTAGCCTCTGCCTTTAAATTATATTTTCCCTGAATAGCATCGTGCAGTTAGCAAGAGGCGGAGGGTAGATAAGGGAATCGATCCCGGTACTTCATTCATAACCGGCTTCAACCTTCCCTCTGCGTGCAGCCTTCGTTGCTCCAATAACTACGGGCATGAATGGGCGGCTGCGCTTGGGGGCTGCTCTCGTCCGAGCTCGCACCGCAGGTATGAAGCACAGGCCTGTATTTATTAGATACGGGCCCTGATATCTCCAAGCGTGACCAAGTTTCTGAAGCACTGGTTTGTTAGCTTGGGTTTAACATCCTCTCGAGACTTTGAATGAGGAAGGTCAGGCCAGTCCATCACCTCTCCTGGTTTGCCACTGACTCATGGTGTGCAAAGACGCGTCCTTCAATGACACGGGAGCTGAACCGCCATGGCAGGTGTTGTGGTTTCCTAGATTGTTTGGAAGCCAAATTGTGGACTAGACGGCACAGCGGAGTGAATCACAGTGCCGCCTGCGCACGGGCAGCCTGCCTGCCTGCCTGCCAGCACCTGGGGCCGCGCTAGCAGGGACACCTCCAGCCAGCCTTGTTTGCACTCGCTTCCGAAGGGAGAGCCGTTCCAAGACCGTGGACGTGACCTGTGCTTCCTGGTGCATCTTTCCGTGGATGCTGTCTGCGTTTCGTGGGGACAGGCAGGTGGGAGAATTGAGCAACTGTCACTCAGCCAAAAGGCATTTCTAGTAGGGGAAAAAACAGCCTAACAACTTTGAGTCATGTTTTGTTGCCTTGGGATCAGAGTGCCTGGAAAGCAATTCTCTATTGTCTCTTTGCAGGCCTTGTAGAGGTGATGATGCCACTTAATTTCACAAGCTCCTTTCATCTAGCTCCTGCACCGTGCTTTCCCGTCTCGAGGATGGGCTGTGACAGCACTTGACTAAGGCAATCTGTGTAGTTTTGTGAGGATCCCATCTGTTTCTCTACTTGACAGCTGGGTTGTTCCATGTTACTTGCCTTCTTGCTTTCCTGTAAAACCAAGCACATTATTAGGACCCAAAATAGTAGCTCCTCTGGGCCATGTTGTAATAGGAGGGTGTTTCATGATGACAAGTTCCAGCATTGCGTGAA
The DNA here is from genome assembly GCF_965231255.1 of Vanellus vanellus. Lineage (NCBI taxonomy): Eukaryota > Metazoa > Chordata > Aves > Charadriiformes > Charadriidae > Vanellus > Vanellus vanellus. Next base: position 13,126,006 of record NC_138913.1, read on the forward strand.
GGCAAAGCCCTTTTATACATGCAAGGGAATCGCAACAATCTGCTTGCAGGTCAGGCATGGCTCAGCTCTTTGAACTTCTACATTATCAAGTGTATGCTGTCTCTGTTCTCAGAGACTGTACTTTGCAACAAGCTCTGTAAATTATCCAGCGAGGATAATAGAGGAGTTTGATGGTAGAAGAAAGAGGAATGAATGGCAAATTTATGCTAATGAAAACATCTGTTGAGTATTCTTGTTACTCTTTCCTCATCCATCCCCACATCCCGGAGGTTGTTTAAAGCCAGGTGGAGTAAAGAGACTTTAAGGTCCACTCAGAGGAAAAACCAGGCTCTTGCAAATGGGTAGCTATGGGTGCAGGGCAAAACATTTGGGGTAGAACTGGCAGGTGTTGTTTTTTGGCACCACTTCACATAAGTGCATTCCTGAGCGCTTTGTGATACCTGGGACTTAACGGTTCTCCTTGCGTGTTAGCCAGAGCTCCCTGAGAAGTTGGTCAGTGAGCACTGGATTTAGAATGCCTTAATTACTTGACTGACTGAGCTCTTCACGATGGTATTGATATGGATGATGCCTACCAGGTGAGAACAGGAGATTGACAATCTGGGAGGGTTGGGTATGCTCATAGCGTCCCGTGGGAGGTGAGGATAGTGATCGCTTGGGGTGCTGGACTTGCAGTTGGGTTCCTGTGTGCATCTGGCTTCCTCCTGGAGATGGGAAGATCCAGTTGCCCTGTCTGCCGCAGCTCCACAGCTGGTGCTGGATGAAATGTTGGAAGGGAGCTGTGCTCAAGCAAAGCCCCAGCGGTGGGTTGGGCGTTGTGGCTGCACATTGTGGGAAGCCAGTGAGCCTGGTGGGGGAAATGGGTGTTAGGACTCCACTCCTGTGTCCCCAGGAGGTGTTTTGCTTGCAGAAGCTTTTCAGATGCTGTTGATGCCTGGCCTGTGTGGATGGTTAAGGACACTCATGCATTTTGTGGGTCCTGAAAGGACCTCTCTCTCTTGCTTCCATTTCTGCTAGGGTTAAGTGGGAGTAAATCTCCCCTAGTTACTTTTCTAATTCAACAAAACATACTGGAACTGGTGGAGGAGACATGCGACTGGTAAATATTTCTGTAAATGTTGTGGCGCTTTTGTTTCCAGAATGTTATTCTCTTGCTGGGGAGGGGGGGGAAGGTAATTCAGTAAATACAGAGCAGGTAACATGTTTGCACCCTCTAAATGCAGGGGAATGCTGAGCTTCTATTGCTTGCTCTTTATTTATATTTTTTCATGGTACTGCCTTAAAGTGTCTTACCAGAAGTAGGGGCCACCATTGTTAGAGAATACTGTAAAACAGCTGTAATAATTGCACAATATTCTCTATTGCTATCAGTTTTACAATTATTCATAGATTTTTTTTTTTAAAGCCATGAGGGACTGTCTCTGCACACATCATTGATTTTGCTAATAAAATCTTATATTTTAATGGTACGTTTCATTGGAAAAACATCAACTGCTCCATAAAATTAAGACTCATAGTATCATCGGATAGGGATGTTTCCTGTCTTCTTGATGGAGAAGTTGATTGAGGTGGATTTATTGGGCTGCTTAACAGCTATTGGGGAAGGGTACAAAATTGGATGTCTCCTCTTTTCTGCTCCATCCTTTCTGACCAGGGTTTTGGAGGTCGGTGTCCAGCTCTTACCCTTTGTTTTCTCAGCGGGCTGCCATGATGGCTTGATGTCTCTCCCCTGGCTCCGTCCACGATGCCGAAGGATGCTTCATGGCTGGCACTGAATTCAGTGCAATTATAGGAACATAACTGGCCGTGCGGCTCCAGCCTGGCGTCGTGCCAGTGGCAGTGCTGCAGTGGGTGCTTGCACATGTGGAGCACAGTCGTCCCTTGCCCAATTCCCTTATTTCATGGGGCATCAGCTCCCCCCCGCCTTGATTTCATTTTCTTCCTTCCAACCCGTGAGAAGCCTGATGCTGCTCCTGACCGGTGGCTCTGATCTTTGCCAAATTGTGCCTCTGCTTTCTTAGACGTCTCTCCCAAGCTCCCAGTTCCCCTGGGCTCCTGAGAACCGCGGGGATTAACGTGCCTGGCACAGAGGGGTGGTGAGGCTCCCAGGGCTGCTATCGCTCCCTGCCCTCCTCGCTCAGGGGGGTGTGAGGACTGGGGGATCTGTGGTTTGCAGAGGGGGCCTCAGTGATGGAAGGTGTGCTGGAGGAGAACGTCCCACAGGCATGGAGGTGATGCAGCCCTGTGCCCACCCGTCTTCACTTGCTGCAGGGGGTGGGGATGGTGCTTAAAACCCGTTTGAAATGATTCCAGAGTAAGGTATGGGGAGAGGACAGCTGTTGGACCATGGCCACTGTGTTGTCCCCAGCGGTCCCTCCATGTGAGGTTCCTACCTGGCTGCTGTGACCACAGGTCAGCTGCTCAGGTGGAGGATGTTGTTTCTATTCAGGCTATTCAAGGACCGTGGGCAGGTTAAACTGCCTCCATCCAGCATCAGCTAGGACATGCTTGAAAGCCCCAGGCTGAACTTTCTCTGTCCCTTGCTAGCTGAGCTACGCAGGAGCGTGGATCAGCAGAACATTGGTTCAGCTTCCGCTGGAAGCCCAGAGCACACGAAAGGGCCCGGAGCGAGGTGAGTCTGGGCGCTGCTCTGGTTCATTTTGCCAGATGCCACCCTGCCATTAAATACCTTTTCCCCTGTAAGGCAGCCGTCAGTGTTGAACTTGCAGTCAGAAAGCCACTGCTGAGCCAAAACTTCAGTCCTGTATTTTGCAGTAATTAGCAGGTTTCAGCACATCCTTAGTTCAGTAAAAAAGAAAAAAAAAAAAAAAAGCTGGGAGATGACACAAGGCTGTGTTTTATTGTATTTATTTACTTAGAGAGCGTGTGTGTCTTGTATTTCAGGGAATGTTTAGTGTTCAGGTTGGTAGAGCTGAATCCGATTTAGTTTTACAGGAGGCAGCTCAGTTGTCCGTAGCAACCTGAAATTGATTTCCCCCCCCTGCCTACCAAAAGCTCTTCCCTCTTGAATCATCCCTTTAATTTAATATAGCGAATAGGATGTCCCTGTATGCGGAAACTTTTTTTTTTTTTTGAACAACAAATAACCTAGGCAAAAAAATATTTTTATTTGAACAATAGCCCTGACTCTGTCTTTGTTACCACTGGTCATTAGTCCTTTCCATGTCATTTCCATGTGCTTTGTTTCAGGCACTAGAGGCCATTATCGGTATCGGTTAATCACCACAGGGAGACCTCCCCCTCAGGCTCCGGCCACCTTGGCTGCCTTCTCCTCTCGGCAGCAGGTCTCGCTTCAGCATGAAGCCCTTGAGGCCGCCCTGCTCTCCCCAGCCTCTGCTGTGTGGGTTGGCCTGGCGTGTGTGGTTATGCTAAAAAAAATATATTCTCTGTGGTCTGTGTAGTATCAGTGCTGTGCCTTCCCCTTCCGTGCAATGGTGCCTGCGTCTGGCTCCGGTGATGGCCTGCGTCGAGGAGCGGGGCCAGTGCTCCTTGCAGTGGCCATGTACAGCACGAGGAGAAGGGTTGAAGCATGCCCATGTTCAGGGCAACCATGCTGTCGTCAAGTGTCCTCTCCACCTGTTGCTAATTAGGGTGCTCGGGGCTGGGGGCTACTGGTGGCTGTGCTGCAGAGACCCAGCGCCAGGGAGATGGCTGCCTCGGGCATGGCGCTGGCGCAGCACGCGGCCTGGGGCACATACAGGCCCGCAGATGACTGCATGCTCTGTGTTGACCTTGCTGAGTATTTTAAACTCAAAAAGCATTACAGTACTGCTGCTTACGATCTTCTCTGACTTGTACCAGTTTAGCTCTGGTTTTCCATGCTAGGTCTCTGCTTCTGTCAGAACCTCTGTTTGCGGGTCTTTCCAGCAGTGGCGCTGCTTCAGAGGAGGCTGGTTGGAAGGCATTTGGGAAGAACTGCCGTACTGTTTTGCTCCTATGTATAAAAGAAATCTGTGTCCTTGCTGTCTCTGTGGTGCCTGAGGACTCCAAAAGAAGTGACTTGTGTTGTCAGAGGAGTGCCAGTGATAAGGGATTTAGGGCATTTGTGGTTTTGCTATCTGGAAGAGTGTTTGACTACGTTTTGGAAGACCAATAGCTTGCACGTGACCAGCAGAGTCTGCAGCCTTTTTCCATGGCTGCTTGCCCCTAGGTTTTTGCACACCATTGCAAGATAGCACAGACTTTCTCCTGTGCTCTTGGTTCTTGCCCTGCTTGTTACGAAGCCATGTGGTGGAGGAGGTGTTGCTGGGCTGGGGCAAGGTGTGCTGTGGTAGCAGTTGTCCCACCAGAACTTCTCCCCGTTTACTGTTCTGCACGGAGAGAAGCAAGCTGCTGCTTGCATCTACGCTTGGGCCATTAGCACAAATTGCACCAATCTGTGCTGTGAAGTGTCTGCCTTTCCCTGGCTTGTTTTCTGAAAAGGGGAGGGGGTGGCGGGGGGAAAAGTGCACGAAATCAGTATGGCAGAGCCTTCGGTTGTGTGTTCACCTGCTGTCGCTTTGACAGGAAACCATGTCACTCAACATGCCTGGTGTACAGCACTTGTTGAGAAGGTAGTTATCTTTGTGTTTTTTTCACATCAGTCAAAAATTTGGTTTATTTAATGTGCATCATCTGAAAATTTCACTGAATAAGCTACCTGAAAAAGATTAATCTCCAATTCCGTACTGCTTTTACTGTCACATCCAACTGCTTCAAAGACAGTAATGAGTGTATCTCTAATGATGATTTTCAGATGCAGAGGTAGCGGAGGCTTCTACTATTTTCAGGTGCCAAAACTGAGACTTACAAGGCTTGTTTTTTAAGAACGCTTCATGTTTTGTAGCGCTGTGCATGGTTATAGTACAAGTCTCCATCAGAGATTCGAACTGAGAATCTCAGTCCATGACTGCTACTTCTTGCCTCTTCTGGATGTGATCTTTCTGTGTCTTTAGTTAGCCAGAAAAGGCACAGCAATAACTATCTGGGAAAAAAATTGACATATGTGATCTCCCTCTTGTCGTTCAGGAGGTTTATGGCAAAGGCATAAACAGGATCTAATCTTTCAGAGTGATGCTCAGCTGCCAGACCATGAAGCATCCTTTCTGTTCTCCTTACAATTGCCTGCCTTGCATGCTTCTCATCTTCTGAAACCTATGGTGAAGAGGCCACTATCCGCATGGTTGCAACCTCCTTTTCCACGTGACACGGTTTTTGTACACTACTAACAAGTAGAGTAGACATTGCTCCAGGTCTCAATGTGCTTCCATGTGTCCTTGTTTGCATTCTGCGCTTCAGCAGGAGCGTTGCCTGCCTGAGAGCTGGGTTTAGAGCTGGGTATGACCTGGCTGGGATCTGCAGAAGTTCCTCGACTGTTGTCTGTAACTTCTGACAGCGGGATATTTGTAAATTTAAACGCTTCCTCCCAGAAGTATCAAAGGAACTAAGGCCACTCTTCAGCATGAACATGAAAGGCTTTCTCGCACTAGTGCAGCAAGTATTGCCATGGAGAACAAAGGCTTTTGCTAATCGCTTCTAATGCCTTTCAAGTTTATGCCTCATTTTTTCCCCTTTTTCAGACAGCCTCCCAGAGTACTGAGACTTCAGTGACTGACTCACCAAATAATTAACAGGAGGAGGACTTCATCTCTGAAACTTTTGAACACCACTTTTAATTTTCTTAAACCAGCCAGTACCCTGGCCAGGTTCCAGTCCATGTAATTACATTTGACCTAACTTAATCCCTTGGCAGTTTCAATTGCATGTGGTAGTCTTCTTGGCTCCCTGTCCTGGGCTGCCATTCAATGCTACTCCATGGTTTTCAACAGCTGTTGTAATTCAGCTGTAGAAATGGGTGCATTTTCTTGGTGGAAGCACGCTCCTCGTAGCTCTATCCCTTGCTAAACATCCTTATCTCACTAGTATTTTGGGAGGTAACGTGTCTGATGCTGCAGATGATCTTGCTGAAGTCCTTGGAGCTACTTTCACCCTTAAAGATCGGCATGCATTTAAACTCTTATTAGTTGGCCATCATACGTTATGAGATTACTTTGAGTACTTCATCTCCAGTAACAGGCATTTATTGCTCGGTCTCCTCAGCTACTGTGTGCTGCTGTAGGGACGTTATTGGTGCAGGTATTCCCCTTTAGCCTTGGAAACAGCACTTCTGTTATCAAATCTGTGCTAAATAGGAGCATGTCACCTTCCTGTGCTGACAGCAGTTGGGCTGGCTGTGAAGTGTTGGCATTGGTAAGAATGGAAATGATCAAGGAAAGCAAAAGCCCAGGGCAGCTGAGAAGGATTGCAAAGGAAAACAAACCAAACCAAAACAAACATCCCAAGTGGAAACTTGGAGATGGACAATGTACAGTAGTGAAAGGGATAGTCAAATGAATGGTGCATGCAAGAGAGAAGACACTGAGTTGTTTCATTGGCACATCCCTAGATGTGCAACAGGCATCTTGTTTTCACAGCAGGTGGCAAATTGAGTGTTTCTTGGCTTCAGCTCTCGGAAAAGGCATATTTCTTACAGAGCCGCTTGATCCTTTGGGGCTAGCAGCAGACCCTGCTAAGGGAGACAGGAATTTAGACAAGATGGGGTGCAAAAGGTGATCCACTGGTGAAAGATGTTGTGGCAAACTGTCTGCTACCGTCTAGCTCTGCTTTTCTGAGAGCCTCCAAAAGTAGGATGGCAAATGTGTTATTGCTGCTCTCCCCTGTTGCTTGTTCTCTCTCCTGAAATTTGGGATGCTTTTGTTATTCAGAGCTCTCCCCTGTGTTTCCAAACACTGCTCATGTAAATCCTTTCTTTATTCTTTCCTCCTTGTCACCAAACCCTGGGGTTCAGGAAAAAGATTTCTTTTTGCTAGGTGGAACATCCTGAAGATCAGGAGGTAAGGACTATGTTGTGAACACAAAAGTTACTCAGTCTTTCATCGGACCTGACTTTTCTCCTCTGGGTCTATCCCATAATTACATAGAGTCAAATCCCAAAGTAGATTAGAAGCCTTGCCTCTGTTGGTTTCAGTGACACTGTAAATAAAGTCATCGTTGTCAACAAAAAGATTTGTCCTCTGTCACAGTGAATAAAGCTTTGGAGTCGGAGCCATCTGATTTTGACATGTGCTGGGTATTGCTTATAGCTTGGCAGAACTTCCTGCAGAGTCAGTGAGCACTTTGTTTCCTAGAACACAGATTTATCAAACCCTTATGGTGGTTGTCAGAAAATGTGGCCAAGTTTGAGTGGTGGCACATGATGTATCTAGAGTCATTGATGTTGCTTTCAGAGATCCGTTTGAACGTTAAATAGTGGGGTGGAAGAAACTGCAGTTGAGAGTTGTTGGTTTTTCCTTACTACTGGACCCTCTGCCTACCATCCTAAAGATAAATCTTTCTTTTTCTTGTTTCAGAGTACTTTATAACTGGGTGTGCCTGAATGCATCAGCCTTTGGATGTGAGCGTCTTCTCTTGAAACAGCTTTGTGATATTCTAGCTGCCTGTTCTCTCAGGGTAAGAAAAGAAATACACATGCAGAGACACAAGATTAAGAATGTGCTTTGAGCAGAAGCAGAATGGCAGGGAGAAGGCAAGCCACACTGGTGCCTCGGCTTGTAAATTTTGGAAATGGTGAACTTGTCATGGAGAAAGGGTATAAACTGTAAATCTGCCCACTGTAAATAAGACAAATTATGAGCTTAAGTTGCAGCAAGAGAAATTTAGATGAGACATTAGTAAATGATCTCCTGCATTAAGAATAGCCGAGTGCTGGAGTGGATTGCCTGAGGAGCTTAGGCAGTTTCAGTCATTGGAAAGGTTTAAGAACAAGTTGGAAAAACTTTAGCAGGCAGCCTTTTAGGAGAACCGATCCTTCCATGTGGTGGAGAAATGGACTAAATGACTTCTGGAGAGTCCTCCTAACTCACCGATAGTTAGAAATGGGAGTATGTGAAATTCTTATCTTAACAGCTTTATTCAAAACTGGTAAGGTAAAAGACAAAACTCAGTGTATCTGTGCCTGGTCTGACGATGAACTTTGATACAACAGCAATTAACTGTGATGCTCAGCATCTTTGTTACCCGAATGGTGACATTCGTCTGGAGAGCAGTGTAAGCTCATGGAAAAGGGAGTTTAATCCTCTGTTGTTAGCACGTAATGTAAACTTGTGATAAAAACAGGAGGTTGTATCAATTCTGGTTCCTTTGTAGCAAGTTCCTGGGAGTCTGGGTTTCTTCTGTGATCCGTGTAAGGGCTTTACTCTCACTCTCTGGTGGGTAATCTCATCTATTTTATTGTGACATGAGAACACAATGCTACAGATGCAGGTATACTGAGCAAAATATGAATATCATGTGGAACGCAGAAAGGAATCAAATGATTGCTTTTCCTCTCTGTTTCCAGGGGATGATGAAATAGAGGAGAGTTTCATTTTTCTGTTCTTGTTCTTCTGTTCCTGTTCTCCATTGTGTTTCTTTGTCCTGTCTTGACAGCGAACGCAGCAGGCTTTTTCTGTGTTTAAAAATGCTGGCTCACCAACTGGGTCTTCAAACGATGTCCTGAAGATGGTGGCTCATTTCATTCCCTTGCTGCTCCCTCGCTCCCCTGGGAGCTGCAGATGACAAACCTAGCCTGGGCTCAGGCAGCCTCTGAGCCATCATCATGAGAGGAATGGAATCGAGGTGCTCCATCTTCCTTGGTCCAATTAAGAAGGATGGTGAGATACCTGTCCTGTCTCATAGGGCGCCTGAAATTCAGTGGAGAAATTCTTCAACCTCCTATTGGACTTTGTTTGGGTTTCATTTGGTTTCTCTAATATTTACCTTTCATCCTTAATGTCAGCAAATACTGGTGTCTCCCCTGGAGTTATACTAGTGTCTTATTGTTCGTTATCATCTTCTGCTCAGCAGCGATAAGCTGTTGTGTCCCAGGGGTATAGGAGCATGGAAGAAACTTTCAAGTAGCTCTAAGAAATGCAAAATGCAGTTGGTGTCAAAAGAGAAATAAGGGGAAGCCTTTCTGAAGTCACCTTTATACGTGTTTTTTTCTCTTTTCTCTTTTATTTTTTTTTTCCTCTTGAGCTTTTCAATTCCTGCAAATATCTGCTCAAATTTTGAAAGCAGAATGCGTTCATGGAAAGATACAATTTACTGTGTGCCCCCTGATCTTTTGATCTCAATCAATCAAATAAATCCAAGACCTTGCAGTTCACCTTGTTGCAAGGACAGTTAATAAGTTGAGAGGTTGTGCCAATGGCAGTGATGGTTTTCCAGCCTTGTGCTTTTTTATTGTTGTTATCATTATTTTTTACGATTCTGACCTTTCGGACCGGTCAGGGTAAGATTATTTGCAAAGAATACTCCATAAATATGCCTGTCAGGACCAGAGTTAACATTCAAGCGTTGCTGCTTAGCAAAAGAAACCAATATGCCAAAGTTCAATTTGGATTTCCCTGCAGGGTTGAAAATAATGACAAGACTCACTTAACATGGCAGAGATGAGTCCTGCCACCTTTATGGGAGCAGTTGTCCTACGGTCCTGCAGCACATTGCAGCTATGTGCCTGGCTAACTTGCTGGCTGCGCCTGAAAATTTGGCTTCTGGCATCCCGCGCTGGGGTTAACTTGGGGCGGAGGAGCCCCAGGTGCATCTCCCAGCTCTCCCGTGCAAGCTCACTCAATTAGTAGTTTTCTTTGATTTTGCAACTGAAAACTCCTTTTGTTGTTTTTGGTTTTGTTTTTTTTTTTCTTTTTTTTGTTCTTCTAATGCTGTGCTCCTTGCTTACACCTGCAGACAAGGTTTTGTGGAGCTGCTTGAAGCTGTGCGTCCTGCAAAGCAGTCCTGTTTCCATCCTTGCGCTCGGAGCGCAAGCCGACGCGCATTGTCAGCGGTGCTTGAGAAAGTCCCGGCACGTCCTGGTGTGTTGTGAGCAGTGCCCTGCGGGTTGGTCTTTGTAATCTTTGAGCGCTTTGGGAATCCCAGATTTTGGTGGGCAGGCCCTTGGGTTTTCCCCGCTGTAACTATTCATCGAAACAGTTCCTAGACATCTCCCACCTAATGTTTGCCACCAAGGAGGCTTGCAGCGTCCAGCGGCAAGAATCTTGCTTGTCTGTCAGAAAGTATAATGCTGATTATTGATGTTTCTGCGGTTCCGTCAGCAGAATTGACCGCTGTGGGTGAGAGCAGTGCGAGGAGCAAAGCTGGGAGCCAGCAGCTGCTATTTAAGCATTAACCTGCAGTGTTTGAAAACCACACCAGTCCGTTGTGTAGAAGTGGTCTCTCTATAGAGCCTGGTCATGGATGTAAATATAGTTTGTCAGAAGCACGTGGGTCTTCTAAGGTTATTTTTTCCTCCTTTCATAGATGAGAAAGTGAAGGTGTTGAAGACCTCTTGCTTTACCCACAGGAAAGTGCACGGCGGTGGAGCCCTGAGGTTGGGCCTGAGACACACATAGGTCTGGCCAAAAAAAAAAAAAAAAAAAAAAGCAGCTGCATGTGGTAAAAGGCAGCTTGTTCCCTGAAAAAATTATGCCATCAATTGAGAAATCAGGCTTGGACTGGGTGGTGAAATAACAGTGCAAACTGCAATGCGACTTGTGGAAAGTCATGTGGCACCTCAGTGACAAATCCCCTGCGACAGCCCGGCGGCTCTGTGTCCAGCTCTGCAACCCCGTAACGTGCTGCGAAGGAGATGGGTCTGGTTCCTTGTCAGCATTGGCTGAAAAGTTTAAAAATAAAATAAATAAATTAGTGTTTAGACCTGTCTTAAAATCCAAAAGCTGTTTCTCTAGCACCGGTAAATAACTTAACCCGTTGCTGGATTTACCCGCCTTGCACGTAAAGCTGGAGGTGTTGGGGAAAAATAGATGACGGAAAGTGGCAGAGCAGTGCCTTTGTGTGCTGCTGCACCCTCCCAAGCCCGGCGTCCCTGCCGTGAGTTGGGGAGAGGTGTCCCTGTCCCCATGGATAGCTGCCAAGGGGGAGAAAAAAAAGCCCTGCAGTATGCAGGAGTTTTTCATGGCCCAGACACCGGCACTCTTTTCTTATTCCAAAAGGGACTGGCAATTAGCAGCAGGGGTAATAGCCACCTTGAATTAAATCGTATGGAGGCATGAGAAATAGCAGGGTATATTTGGAAATATCTTTTGCGTATATATATTCCTCTTAAGAAACATGTTGGAGATGCCATATCCATAAATACTAATAAGGCTGTTTGATTCCAATTTTCAGGTAAGATTAACATTTTATTGAGTATTATATCTGTCACATTCAATGCTTTAGTGTACCATCCTCTCAGGCTTATTAGCATAATTGCAGTGCTTAAGCAACAATAAAAAATTCAACAGTAAAATAGCAGTTAGCACAGACAATTTGTTATCAAAAGCTTTTACTTAAGGACAGCTTTTGAGCATATTTATTATCAAGTTAGGGCTATACATTATTTTTATTTAGAAAAACAAGAGAGAAATGTTGTAGGATTTTTTTTTTTCTTTTTTTTTTTTTTTAATGGTTAAATCAGAAGGCCTGAAAATTGGTCACAGCTTTTTTCTCTGTTTCTTAGAATTGCTCAGCAAATTTGCTTGGGGTGGGAAGATGAGATAATGAAACAAGCCCAGGTCTGGAGCGGGGTTGCGATGTTACTAAGTCAGCAGAACAATATCAATAAGTCCCGATGCCATCTCGAGTGCCCTTTTAAAATCCCCTTACCACGTCCCAGGTCTGAAGACACCATCCTACCACTCTGTACCCAATGGCACTGTCATCAGAGCACTGCAAGGACATGGGTGGCCCAGCCTTGGGCCCTGATGGTGCCTGCAGACGAGGGGAGAAACCGGACAGGACCTGTGGGAAGATGGACTTTGCTGTTGGTGCTGGTTGTCTTTGAGGTTGAAGCAGAGGAGGACAGTGTGGCCATGTGCCAGCACCGCGCACTCCCCCGGTTTCTGTTCTCTCTTTGGGGACACGCAGGGGAGCAGTCCTTTTCCAGAAAAACTGTAGTGAAGGTGTGAATGTGCATATGTTTGTGTGCGTGCACCTGCTTGTGCACATCCACGCGTGTGTGCATGTACACACAGAACATCCCTGTTGCCAGCATGGCAAGATTTCACGTGTGTGTTTTAATTTTCAACAAAAGGCATTTGGGGGGCAAATTTTCTATGTGCATTTAAAATACAAAGTTGTACTTTGTGAATAAAGAAGTAAGTGAATTTTTAACAACACTAGAAGTCCTCAAAAGAAGAGGTCTATCAAGAAAAGCACAAGCAATTGGCGAGAGGAAGACTGTTGTGATTGCTTGTGGGTAAATGCAGCTGAGGTGGCAGCTGACAGGGACATGCAATGTGCCATATTTATTCAAGTGAAAAGTGTCCCCTCTTCTGTATGATTCCTTTGTTGGTGGAGGGTGTTTTCAGACCCCTCTTTGCTGGAGTTGGCTCCTCCGCATCCTTCAGCTGCTGCCTGACTTCTTCAGATTGTCGCCTTTGGTTGTCCTCGTTGTTCCTCAGATATCTGCTCACCTCCAGCGTCCCTGTTCTCCTTCCCGTCACTGAAATGTGAGGTCTCTCTCCTCTCATGCGTTTTCCTCATCCTCCCTTGTTCTGGGAGACCTCCTCTGCATTGTGCTGTTTTTTCAGAGGTTGCTCTACCATCTTCTCTCTGGACGACCGATGGTGGACCTGTCACTGTTTGCTGTTTCGGTGGTGCCCAACACCCATGGTGAAGAGCTGCCACAGCCCTGGCAATGGCTTGATCAGGCTCACAGCCTGGACGAGCAAGAGGGCTAAACCTGTTTGTTGTTTTTTTTTTTTTCCCCAGTTTGACTGTTACCTAAGCTCACCCCATGAGGAGAAGTGAAGGCAGCGCTGCCCTGGGGCAGAAGCTGGTGTTCATAATGAAACAGGATGTGCAAGCAGGTTGTAGGAATTGGGAAGGGAGCGCATGGAAACAGGTGAAACTAAACTGGGCACATATTAGAGAAGTGATGTGCTTGTGGGGTCCTCTTCACAAACACCCTCTTCTGTGAATATGTGAAATTTGAAAGGAGCTGGTTGTTTCAGATCCCGTTTTTTTGGGGTACAAAAACCCATGTTATTCTTTGGAGATAAACTGTATGTTTCAGATTCTTGAGTAGTCATGAGTATTGTGTTGGTACACAGCTCACTCTCACGAAACTGCTTAGTACTGCACGGTGGTTAGACTTTCTGTCAACCAGAGAGTTTGGTGATGTTCCTGGGAAGATCAAATACACAGAAACCAACTGTGGAGAGCTAAGCTCCCCAGGAACTTTGCTCTCAGTGGAAATTTGGCTGTGATTTGAATTGCAGTTGAAATATGTGCTCGCTGCCTTGGTGGTCACCTCCAGGAATGGGGACTCAGCACTGCTCTCCCAAGAATAAGCAAGTTCCTGCAAGTCCCCGCTATCGCTCCTTCTGGCTTTTCTCGTCTGGCTTTAGTAGCTTTCAACACATTAGCTACCTGAGCATCTCCGGCTTGCACCTAGTCTTGTGGCTAGGTAGCGGTGTGTGTCTTCTGCTGCGGCCAGGGAAGCACCCTTCTCTGTGCTGTGCACAGGCAGAAGGTTCCCACATCCATAGGAGGAGCTGGGGGACCAGGGAAGGTCCTTTCTTAGGCTGTTGATGTGATTGAGGGCATTTCCATGTGGCTCCTACCCAAGTTCTATAGTTCTCCAACAGTTTAGGTAGGAAGGACCTTGCAGGTATCTCATGCAGCTCCTGGCTCAAAGCAGGGTTAACTTCAAGGTTAGGTGAGGTTGCTCAGGGCTTGTCATGGTAGTGGTGGTCTGATGTGATCTCAACTGATGGTGATGGTGTGCACCTTGACCAAGAAGAAGACACCTTATGGAGGGCTTTAGAGGCTGTAGTTTGGTGTCAAGGCAGTGGAGCAATGAGGTTTCTGCGAGAGGGTCTGTATGAACAATCAGCCAAGAGCCAGAGTCTGCACTACAGTGGTACTGGTCCTACATTGAATTACCCTTGTGAAGTGGGGAACGCCATGCCCAGCTCTGCAGGACCAGCGCTGCTTGAAGCTGGCTGCCACTGTAGCCACTGGGGAAACCACATGGCTCTTGTTCATGATAGACGGGGAGGGATGATGGGAGGAGAGGATCGGTGGCTGGAGCCGAGGCCATGCGTGAACATGTCTTCCTCGGGGAGGAAAGTGTCTCCATACTTCTTGCAGGGAAAAAAATTGGCTGAAAGAATTTAGCAGTGATAAATGTCATAAAAATACTTATGCTGGAATTTGTAAAGCCTGGAACATCTGTTCTCAACAGTGCTTTGATCATGTTGTGAGGCTTTTTAAAATGATACTTCCATGAAATAAGTGAGATCCTTATGGCTGCAGGATTCCTTTCAGTGCCCTTTTTTTTCATGGAGCAAAAAGGCAATTTTCACAGGGAACATTACATGACTTGAAACACATATTTTAATGGTTAGTATCAACCAAACAATGTTTTATTAGGTGCTAGAAAAATGTTCCAGTTACATACCCCAGGAAGCAAAGCACTCCCATTTACTTTTAAGCTTATGGGAGCTGTACTTTGAAAAAAAAAAAAAAAATTAAAAAAAAATAAAGAATTCATTGCTTGTACATTACTGTATTCAAAACAAAACCAAGACGGTGAAATGAGCTTAAAGATTTTTGAAGTTGTAGTCAGAAAAGGGCCTTTTGGGGTTTTGTTTCCAGGCAGAGGTGCAGACGAGCCGGGATGAGCGTCATTTCTGAGGGACACGCAGCAAACAATTGCGAGACACTGACAATTTACTTTCCTCGGTGCACTGCTTTGGATTGAATAACTTTTTAGTCATCCTCCTTTCTCTGAGGAATCATCCTTTCCCCTTTCCCCGTCGTTTTGGCAGGCTTCTGCCCGTTTCCCTTCAAGTAGCTGCGTGTTTGCGGCTGAGTTGTTGTGATGCTGAATGTCTCCGGCGTTTTAAGGAGCGCGGAGAGCTGCGATCGCCGAGCTGGGTTCTTCGCAGCGCGACACCTGGCAGGAGGATTTCGGCTCCTCTGCCTTCCTGCTATGCATAGGGGAAAAAAAAAGATAATCTCCCAGGCTGTGTTTGCAGAAACAGCCTGTAGGACGTGCGGAGCAGCAGGAAGGATGGAGAAAGTGAAGAGGAGATGTGGAACGAAGGAGTCTCCTTCTCCACCATGTTCTTGTGTTTGTTCTCAGCAAATCCTTTCCTGCTGCCGCAGCCAGCGAGTCCGGCGGCTCCCAGTGGGGTGCTGGGACAGCCTCCTCGCTCCCATCTCCCCTTCCCTCTGCCGTGTGGATGAATGTGCCCACGCGTGGCCCCGGGGCTCTCCCCAGCGAGAGGAGCCTGGGGCAGTCCACGGTTTCTTCATTTTAAAGACTTCCCAAGCTGTGAAAGGAGAAAGAGTTACAGTTATAAATAACAGAGGAGGAATATGACTGTGCTTTCTAGTAAGGTTCTGGGTGTCAGGGGTTAATTTATGAAAACGAAATTGTTTAATTCATTTCTGCAGCACCCAACAGGTGAACAGGCGTCTTATTACTGTGACATATCCATTTATAGCAGTTTTCCTTCGCTAACACCTGCGACGCAGTTCTGTTACACGCTTATGCTGTCTGTTAATTATTTACCAATGATTTACAAGTACAGAGTGCAAATAAAACGCTTTCATGCTGAAGACTGCATCGCCCACCTAAGATTCCTGGGATTTATGCCCCTGTGCTACCAGGCACAATTCCATCGTCATCCCGGGGCTTCTGATGGAGGGCTCCTCGTGCGTGCGTGAGCAAGAGGCAGCCTCCTGCCCACCACAGCTCGCACGCAGAGGGGCTGCGTTTTTAGGGCTTGCTACACACATGGCTGTGGTGTGCGAGTGAAACTGTGTCCTTTGCTTTCTTGCAGATTGGGGTTTTTTTTACCGTTTTGAGTGACTTTCTTCCCCCCCTACAAAGGTTCATTCTTCTTTGTAAGTGATGGCAGAAGTGAACTGTCGGGAAAAAAAAAAAAAAAACAAACAACCCAGTGTGTGATGTGTGATGTGCTTGTGCTGTTTTTTTTTTTTTTTTTTTTTTTTAAAAAAAAATAGTAAAATAGTGTAAAAGTCAAGTAGCAGATCGAGTTCTGACTCAGCTGGTAACTTATGATCCTGTGCTATTTCTGTAACATTTTTAGCTTATGACCAAATTTTTCTAATATTAGGACATTGCCATAGAAAGTGTGTCAGAGTCCCAGGCTGCCAGAACCTATCGCTGTACAGAATATGTATATTTCTGAGCAAGTGTGCAGGAGCAGTCCAGTAAATTCTTTGTTGTGGTTTTAAATTGCTTCAATTTCTTTTTTTTTTTTTTTGTGTGTGTGTTGTTGATTCACTTAACGAACAGTGCTGTGTGGAACAACATAGCTGCTTTTTGTTTCTCACGCAGTCAGGCACTGGGCTCCCGTCCCCAGCTGTGCCTCTTGCAGACTGGAGTTGCTTTACTGGTAGATTTTCAGCAGTGTAAACTGCTGTAAGTCAATTCAAGATGTACTAACTACGTGGATTTTGTGGAAGTTGAGAATCCGGTCATACAGCTCATGGTTTTAGTAAGCAAGGAGTTCTGGAGATGGTTGTCCTGTTCTAGGTGGGCAAGAAAGGACATGCAGAGTTGTCTCTAAGCTCAAGGAAAGTGTATGTGAACAAATAAAGCATCTGTGTTGCAGTACAAGAAAAGGCATTTACTGAGGAAATCTCAAAGTTTACAAGGAGGAGTTTTTAATAGGTTCAAATGTGCTGTGGCTTCGGAGTACCTAAGGACACTTAAAATAATGAAACTCCAGACAGTCCAGCCCAAACATGCATGACACGCAGCAGCAAAGCAGTCGTTGTGTTTAGCACTGCCAATGAACTAGCTAATGCAACAGCTGCTTTGGGGTTTTGCATTTAATTCTTGTCTGGATAATAACGAGGAACGCAGGGTTAATGATCTGTGTCCGGTTTCCCTCCGAAGTGCTTTATTTGCGCTTTGTGGCTGCTGTTCATGGTTCTTTGTGGCAGCCCCAAGATGTCAACTGATCTGAAGAAATCGACAATGGGTCTTAAAAAATCTGAAAGAAAAGCTAGAAAGGATGTTGCTTTCTAGCTTTCATGTGACCACCTCCTATGCAGGCTCCCTTTGATTAAGTAACCAGCAAAACCTATTCACATGTACTCCAATTAAAATTTAATGAAGCAAGAGGATGTATTCATATATGCTGACTAATGCGGGAAGAATAGATTCCAGTAACTCGGCTCTGCAAGCCCTTTGCTTCGTGTTCGGGCTGGGTTTACTAGAAAGCTCCTTAGCGGCCGTTGAGCTCCTCTGGCGTGAACAACCCTTGCGAGTCTGGTGGGTTTATGCAGTTATAGCGAGAGGCGATGGTGGCTTATACAGAAAATAACGTGGCGCTCTCGTAGGGCAGAGCCTTATCGATGAAGCCCGGTTTGACCGATTGCAAGAGGTGAGGCAGAGCTCCTCCTGCCCTAGCGTGCTCCGTCGGAAGAGCTCAGGGAGTCGCTGGATGTGTGCGTTTTATCTGCCCTTGTATCAAAACTCTCACCCAGCAGCAGTTGGATGAATGGAGAAACACGTAGCACGAAGGGAAGCCCTATGGGCCCTGATTTTGAAGTAGGGAAATTGGTGCTCAAGTGGAGGCTGTGTGGCAGCCAAGCTGGTGTCAGAAATTAGCTGGGCTTTTAGTGTCTCTGCCTTCGACGCAGGTTTACTGGGCAGTTGCTTTGGTAGTTGTGTTTCCAGAGGGTTCCAGCCTTGCTCTGCAGAGCATTTGACTTCTAAAACATTGCTCCCATCAGCACAGACATCTGCACGGACAATGAAACGACCTGCCAGGGGTGGCATGGGGACTTGCTTACTCTCACACTGTTGCTATCTCTTCCCGAGCGTTTCCACTTCTCAGGCTGCTGTAAAGCTCTAACATCATCTCACAGCCAGGACAGGGGTTAGAGAAATGGTGTAGGAGCTCATCTGCTCGTTGCACAGTGCCCTGCGGCTTCAGCTCGGCGTGGGGACTGATATCCCACCTCTGGAGTGGAATGTGGCGGTGGGGTGATGCTGCGCAGCCACGGTAAATGGCATCTTTGGATAAGCAATGAAAGATCCCGCTGTATCCACTCTTAGTAATGGGTTGGGCGACAGAACGGAAATGCCATGGTGGAATTTGCCTTTGCTGCTGACCCTTGCACGACACATGAGAGCTTCTCATCACCAGGCCTTTGTTTTGCCTGATCCAGAATACAAAGCAGTGCTTCATTGGCATGGCTGGCTGTTTTCCCTCTGGCTTGACTCAGTGGCAGAACTGCAGCAAACTTTCCCGAGGTATTCCGGGTTTTCCAGTTATCATCCCCATTCAAGTCCTGCAAAGGCTCTCGCTTGCTCTGCTGCAACGAACTGCTGAAGAAGCCTCCAAAGGGAGATGCAACTCTGGAGCTGAGATCTTGTGCTTTGTTTTTGGCCTGGAAAGCTGCTCTTGGAACACTAAGCATGAGATTTCTCTTGAAACCTTCTTTGTGTGCCTTTCTGAAGAAATAGCTGGAAGGAGAAGACCTGTCAGTTGAGCTCTAAAAAAGAAACCTATTGGCTCTGAATACACTGGGGACATTATTTAAGGTCAGTTGATCTGTGAGAAGGCACGACTCATCTAACGCAGCCTAAGGTTAGTTATGCAACAGACGGGCTGTTCTTTCTTGTGAAGAACAACTTCAGTGTGTGCCTGTGAAAATCAAAGGTCTTGCTGAAGGCGTGTTGTGTTCTGGCTGGAAGCTATTGGGTCTCCTCCTCTAGTGATTTTCCTTCTGTAGTAGGTTATCATCACAGAAAGGTTTCCCGTTGGAAGAGGCATTCAGCAGTTGCAGGCTGCAAAAGTTGCAGCTAGCAGATGTATATACTTTGGTGGGTGGCGGTGTGGGACCACGTGCATATGGTATTGTTTCAGAAAAGCCTTTCCTTCCTTCGCTTCTCTGCCGTACGTCTCTCTGTGTCAGACCAGATCACTGGATTGGCTAGATGCCTACGTAGGGCAGTGTTTTTAAGGTAGACGCTGAAGAGGGGTGTTTTCTGACTCCTTAATTCTAAAGAGAGAGCTGTAACCATTTGCCTTTTGTTGCAGTTTGAAATACAAGGTTTGCGGCGTGCTGGCTGTGTGGCACTGACATCTCCTTTCTTGGAGAAACTGTCTTCCCTCTATCATCTCGTATTAAAACATGCTGCCCAGCCAAAGTGCTATTATCTCTCCAGAGAGACTCAGCATCACTCAGCAAATCGAAGCAAGGAGATTTTTTTTTCTTTGAAACTGGGATTGATCTCCCGTGCCTTGTGGGGTGGGTAGGAGTGAGCAGTTCTGAGCAGCCTGTTTTGGGTTTGAGCCTTTATGCCCAGTGAAAAATGCTTTATGGCTTGTGCAACGCTGAGCACAATATGCGGCGGGATTGCCCGACGTGCTCGCAGACTGTCTCCTTTCTGTGCTTTTTATTTGTGGGGTGTGTGTTGGGAGATTTAGTATTTGCAGAATGAGGATATTTTAACTAGCTTTGCACAAATATTGGTCTTGTGTGGTTTCTTAGCTGCGCGCTCCTGGGCAGAACTAGGGGATGATGAAAATAATCAAATGTCTTGAGGGTTTTTTTGAGGACCTTATGTAAGAGATGGAAAAATTAAACCTTAAAAGGAAATAACCAAGGTGTATAGTCATAAAATGTTGTTTTTCCTAAACCTTCAACTTCGTATATAGATGGCTTGGCGAAATCCAAATTGTCTGCGGTGGAAAGGTGATATGGTTTGACAGTGGAGGTGCTTGGTGAACAAACTGGTCTGGCCGCAGCGATCCCTGGTCTGGACTCCTCAAAGGATATGATGCTCTGAGCTCAGGGAGAGTGTTTGCACCTCCCTCAATGCAACTTGGGACCAAAAAGGCTTTTCCTAGTTGCCTCTTGCTCTGGAAGTCTTTTGGCTGTCCAGCTCTTCAAGTTCCCTTTGAAGTATGCTGAGGCATTATTGTTAATGAGAGATTTCCTTTGCGTTACAAAATCATACTCCGCCTTCCCCCTTCTCAGCATCCAAAGTGATTAGCAGTTTCTGTAAATCCAGGCCTATGGATTTTATGAGGACCCCTGACTGCCAGGGGTGATCCTGTTCTCCCCGAGTGTTTCTTAAGCAGTAAGAAATCAATGCATCAGGGGAGGCTGTGCCTGACATCTATTAATTACACTGTCCCCTTGTGTCTGACGTACCAGAAAAGGGTCTGAAAGGCAACCCCCTTTGCCCTGGCTAATTGATACAAAAACAAATTGGCGCGAGTGGATGTAAACTGGTTCCTAAAAAAACCCAAACCGACGACATTTGTTTGGTAGCTGGAATTGGAAGGAGCGGTTGCAAACCAAAATAAGATGTACGGCAGCATGAGACAGTTGGCTGTAACAGACCCTGTAAACGGTCCCACCAGCCCTGCAGTGCCCCACGCTAAATGCTTGGGAATAAAACATGTCCTGCTGCTGCTGCCGCATCAAATGAAGGCGTTGTGGTACATGCCCGGGGCGATAGGCTGGGGGATAATTACTGTTTTCTTCCCCTATACCATAAATGAGATGATTTTGAAGCTTTACCGTCCTGACTTCTGCAGCACACACTAAGCTGAACATGACAGCAGTGTTAAGAGTTGTGGCACTTGTGGTTACGGCTTTGGGATTCCTTATATTTACTTTCTAGGGAACTAAAATTCAAAGCAGCTTTTATGGCTGTCACGAGAATACTGTCAGTTTCGAAAGAGGTGGGTAAATGTGCATTGACCTTTAACTAATACGGCCATATCCTATTTTCTGTGTGTTTCCAATTAGAAGTATGTTATGATTATTTTTTTGTTTAAATTGTTAAAATAGGAAAGTTATTTAACTGCAAGACTTCTGCTTTTTCCCAAAATAAAGATAGTGAGTTGTCGTCCAAGGGCAGAAGTTTTCATACAATTACTATTATAAGCTGGAAATCAAGATTTAATAATAGCACGCGCCATCTGCCACCAGTGGTGGAAGAACAAGACCGAACCCTGGTCTGCAAGCAGTTGTAAAGCTCCCTGTAAGCAGTGCTAATTTGCAACTTGCAGCAAGGCTGCAGGGCTTCACATCCTGCTGCGGAGGAGAGGACAGGATTCTTGGTTGCAGCTGCTGATCCTCTCCCTGAGCTTTTGGGGGTCTTAGCACTGTAAATCCCACATGCAAGATCTTGTCATTGCTCAGCGCGGTGAGTTGTGCCTTCAGAGTAAAGTAAAGGGGAGCGTTGACTGTGCCAGACTTGACCCAGCTCTGCCTGAAGCCAGCTGCAAACTCCTGGTTGTCACCGATGAGAGCTGGACCCGCTCTCTGGGAAGACCATGACTAGTTTTTTCACATGTTTTGATGGTGGTGGGACTCTCCCTGTGCCGCTTCTGAAAGGGCTTGTCCCTCCTCCTCGTTTTCCTGGATGTGTGTTGCAAAATCATTTTTTAGCTTTTTTCCTAGGACTTGGGATTCTTTTCATGCGCCGCAGTGGATCTTTTGCTACCTTAGAAAAAAACATATTTTCCACTTTTTAAAATGTACTTGGCTAAGTAGGTATTTTTGTCAAATTGCAGTTTCCTCCAAAACATTTTTCTTTATATAGAAAATGGGATTCCACCTCTCCTAGACCTTTGCTAACAGCTGTTCTGCTAGCTAAATGTCACTGAATTAAAAAGAAACAAAAATAAGAGTATGATGTTTTCAGATAAAGATTTTAGTTGACCATTTTTGTCCCAGGCAGAAGAAATTCTCCTCTCTTTTGAATTTTGGGATATTCTGGGGATTATTACCCTGTTATTTTACCTTGCAGAACATTGTAATACTGCAGCATTTCTGGAAAACCGTTGTCCGTGTATATAAACACGCTCCATGCGGGCTTTTGCCTTCCTCCCTCACCCAGAGAAGCGCTGGGGCAGCTCTGTAGGACCCTTGGCAATGAGAGTGCTGCTGGTTTTGGCAACTCAGCTTTTGGACCTGACCTGTAACAAAGTTGGTGCAACGGGATAGTTTCAGGTCAGGGGGCGTAGGAAAAGGGGACCTGTGCCAGCCTTTTGAAGGTTGCTTTGATTTGCTGTTGGGCACAGTGAGGACTCCTGGGGTATTATCTGAGGATTAAGTGCAACGTTAAACATTGGAGCTGGCTTGTCGCAGAAAGGGCAGTTTATCAAAATATAATTTATAACCAACAGTTTACTACTAGCTACAGTAATTAATACGGAACATGACGGGGCCCATCATTAATGTGCTTTGTTGTCTCAGCTTGCGTTACTGCTGCTGGCAAGGCCAGCTTCTGAGGCTAATGAAGGACAGGGAAGAAAGAAATTTGTGCTGTTGTTAGCTGATGGTAATATTTCTCCAGGTCACACGCTGTACCGTGCATTGCATCTGATCACAAATCTCAGCCAGGCATATCTGTCCAGTAAAAGCTGGTTTTCCAAATTCTTGCTTAGAGAGAAAAGAATTATTGTTTGCACCAAGGTCACTTGGAGCTGATGACAAACTCTGTTAACGCTGGGGTGGGGGAGAGGGTGCGCAGGCTGGTCTGGAGGATAGGGAGAAAACTTTTCACCTTGTCTGCAGTGGTCCAAATCCTGCTTGGGTTACTGGTGAAGGAAGGAAGTTAGTGTCCAGTGGTGGTGGTTAGTGAATTCGTCTGAGGGAGGAGGAAACGGAAGAGGCTTTTCCAACATTTTCTGATGGCCAAGTACCCAGATGAGGGTAATAGCTGGTGCTGTGTTGCTGATGGGAATCTCTGTTGTTGAGGAGCTTGTGGTTGGTTTGAGATGGGACCCACTTCCTTATAGCCCTTCCTGGGCTGCTTGAGAGCTGTATTACTTCAGGAGAAGTTTTATTATCATGCTGTTTTCAAGACAGACATTTGGAGCCGTTCCCAGCATTGGGTTAAGCTACAGCAGCAGCGTGAACTCCTCTCTGGTGTTTTGGTGAGGGATAGGCCAGCTGATGGCTCTCCCAACGTGTGTAAGGAGCTCGTTTTAAAATAAACAGAGCTGTTCCCATGGTCTGTTTGTTGTATCAAATCCGTCTTTGCCTATATTCCAAAGAAGGATCCCCGAATGTCCTCAAACTTTGAGAAATACCTGGGACTGGAGAGGCTTGGATGCTGGGGGTGGTCCAGTCTCCTGCACGGAGATAGCAGTGGGAAAACCAAGTGCCGTTGAAATTTGGTGTGCTTGAGCTTCATGGTCAGTGTGATCTATTCCGACACTGATTTAGAAGAATATTTTTGGTTTAGCACCCACCCTTAATTTAAACATTTGGTCAAACAGCACTTTCTGACCTACAGCTTCCCACAGCTGGAACACCTAGCTGGGGCGCTTTTATAGCAGAGGGTGTTGTATGTTGGTTTTATTGAGCGTTGCCCAAACAGTTGAGAAGTGCCTCATGTTAGTCCAGACTTTGCTACTGCCGTTTCCCGATAGCATCAGGGCTGTCTGCAGAGAATCCAAAGGAACGAAACTGGAAGGTTTCAGCAGTTCTGCTCCAGCTAGAACCAAGTAAGCAATATTCTCGCAGTTCTCTCTGTGCATCTCTTCCAAATGAGTCCTTTTTGGCATATTTGATGATAAAATCAGATAAATTCACTTCATGTTAAGATGACAAAGGTAAATGGTACGTTTGCCACTTTCGTTTCCATGGCCTTGGTTATAATGGTTTTTGCTGTGTGTCCTTAGTCATCCCTATTGCTGGCTGTAACGGGTGGAGGGATGTGTCTTATGGGGGATTATATATACCCGTCATGGCCTTTTTTAGATCGCAGCGCTTGACCTCCTTACTTATCCCATAAAGGAGCCTCTCGAACACTGGCTAATCCCACTAGGATTTATGCAGACTGGCTGAAAGCCAGGTCCTCCCTGGATGGGTGCGAGATGCATCAAGGAGTTTGAACGTTTGTGTCCTGGCTTGCCTGAATTAATCTTAGTCGAAGCAGCTGGATGACTAGGTAATGCAGTGTTATGCCATCAGTGTTAAACTAATGCCAGAGAGGGCATGACGATTTTATGGCTGTTAAGAATATTTTGGTGCAAACTACTAGGCTGGTCCAGAGCGATGCAGAATTTCTCAGGAAAAATGAGAGAAATGAGGAGTCTTTAGCGCGCTCTGTAGGTTCAGGCTCCAGAGCTGCCCAGATGCTTTGCCACAGGGTTGAAAGCCTTGCTGTTGGTGATTTACTCTTCTCCTTTGGAAATATTTAGTGTTCTGATTGTTTTGAGATTTTTATTGTTGGACTGATGCGTGTGTTGTAGCAGAAAGTGAATTCTCTCTTTGGGACCCTCAGTATATTTGACAAAGATGCATTCCTCTGGGAGCCACAGGGACAGCCGAGTCAAGGATTCTGGAGCGGAGCACATGGCCAGAAACAGCTATCTGGAGAATGAACGTTTCTGGCTAAAATATCAGTGCTCTCGTCTGTTGTGGAGAGGGTCAAAATGCTATAAATGGCATGCTTTGGTTTGATGCTGGATCCAGCAGTTCATCCAGCCCCAGTAGATGCAGCGTCCATCCCGTTTGGAGGGTTCTTAAGACATTTTTGCTAGAATTAGATTCATGTTCTGCAGCAGGGGAGGAAAAACACCAAACCCCAGTTCTAAATATTTAGAATGCTTTTGAAAATAGTAATAATCTAATCACAATGAATAGCACAGTAGCGATGTGTAAACAGAGGTTCAAATGTCGCACAGTAATCTTTACCCACCGCGTGTAGTGCCTTGGGACCCTTGGCGCAGATTGCAACCGAATTCTAGTTGCTTTTCCAAACACGGAATTGGTGCTTTTCCCCAAAGAAAAGCTTGTGTTTGCTGCTTCGTGTGTCTGTATACACAGGCTCATGCAGAGGTAGACTTGGTAACGCTAATGCTGTCTTCTGTGATTCCGTGCTTGTATTGGTGAGGAGTGTGTCGTTGGCGAGCTTTCCAGTGTTTGTAAAAGGTCTACACGGGGTAATAAAATCTTGTTGTTGGGAAAATTGGTCTAATTTTGAGATTGAGAGGTGTGAGAACAAAAGATGCTTTACTGTAAATTGTAGGTAGATAACAACAGAAACTCAAATATTAGAAGAAACTGGGTATCGCACAAACCACACACTTTCACATCACTAAAACAAGAGCTGTGCTCACACAGAAACATGAACCTCTTTGCAAACCACAGAAAGTAAAAGGGAGCACTTCTGTTTCATTATTGATCTAATTGCTCTTTTCTTGATATGAGAATAGATATGAAATGCTCTTGAATATTCCAGCATGCACCAAAAAAACCCATCACTTTTGGAAACTTTTAAAGGTGCAGCACATACTGATAAATAGCAAGGCCATTTAATTCTGAGAGTTACAACTGCGGGTCTAATGCCACCTAATTGTTGTTCTGGAACTGAATATATTATAGCTTTGAGAACTTTCCACTTGGGAGTGATATTAAACGAAGAGAGCCCAGCCCATATTTTCAAGTGACTAATCGGTTTTGGAAGATCAGTAAGCGCAATCTTTTAAGCATGTCCTGTTTTAAGAAAAAGATCCTCTGACGTTTGGGTGTTTTGGGGAACCTCCGTGTTGGGCTCCTCCAAAGCTCCCTTCCAACCCAAATCGCTCTGCGGTTCTTTGTGGTCTTTGCCTTTATCCGTAATATCTTTCCTTTGGTTTTACTGTCCCATTTAAGATGAAGTTTCCCGGGTAGCCTGTAGGTTTGGACCTGCAGGACTTGTGCAAAATGTCTGTGGTTAAAACCTTGCCGTGTTCGCGTGTGAGAACAAGCATGCATACGAATGAGGTTCCTGGATCGATCCAGCGAAGGCTGGATGCGTTTCAAAGATTTGAGAGTCTAGCGAGGCATGCTTTTCTGTGGGGGAACTGTGAAGGTGAGTGTCAGTCTGCGCTCACCTCCATGTTTTACAACACTCTTCCATTTATGATCTCCACCAGCTTTGCTGCTGTGCCTCCTCTTGCCAGCAATTGCACCTCCTACTCTTCTGCCAGGCTGAGCAGACTCCGGAGTCGGGCAAGCTCTCCGTGCTGGCTGCAGGCACTGCCAGCTCCCTGCCTCAGCTCTTCCCGAGGCTGCAGGCAGAGCCGAGGGACGGGGCTCCTTGGTTCTCCTTGGCTTTTGCTGCTGGCTTGCTCTGGTGGTTATCGGGCACCTTCTCTCTCCCTCGATTTCTGCAACTTAATAAGCGCCCGTATCGCTGAGTTTGGGACTCTCGGCTAGAAGTGCCCAGTGGCGGTTTTCTTGTAGTGGGTAGTTCATCCTAAATACCTGAGGGTGACAGAAAGCAAGATGCAACCTTTAATAAAATGTTTTTGAAGCGGTTTAGTTCCTTTTAAGAAGTAATTTTCGCTTCCTAAAGTCTCCAGCACTTCAAAATGGTCTAGAGATTTGCAGAAAAGGTCACTTCCAGCAGTAAGTAATAATAAGAGGTGGAGAGGAAAAACGACTTCTCTTGATAGCTTGTTCTTAAGACATCTCAGTGACTTGTTTGATGAAACGGCGTTGAATTTTTGCCGGAATCACCTGGCAGTTCACTTTACCTGTAAATCATGTTCAGCTCATTGTAACTTTCCTTTCTTGTTTATTGATTTATTGATTTATTGATTATTTTCCCTGCCCTCCCCCAAAAAAACAAATTAGCTAGTTCTGTTTAAACCAAGGTGAGGGTTGACTCTCCAGCCGGCAAGAACATGATCGCGTGGTTGGAGAGAGGTCACTTCTACGGGGAAATGGCTTGGTAGTAGTTGTCCAAATCGATGTATCGCCATCCACGTTCCTTCTAAGGGCACATTCCCTTGAATTACCATGCAGTCCCAAGGCACTGATGGCAAACTCGCACAAACCCATCCAAAAGTCAGTCTCAGAAACGCCAGGAACTTACTGGCTTTGGGTCTGTGTTGCTGAGCCAATAGGAGAGGAAGTTGGCTTTAGGTTTAGGTAGCTCAGGCCAAACCCTGATTTGTGTGCATTTGTGCACCAAGTTTTGTTTTGTTGTGTTTCTGGAATGGCAGCTGTATATAGAATACAATGTGGGAAAAGATTAAGTAAGCTCCTTTCAGAAAAGCTTTATCTGACATTTGCCAAAAAAAAAAAAAAAAAAAAAAAAGAAAAAGATGATGATTTTGTTCATTGTTTCCTCAGAGCTTAGAAAACCATTCTTTTGAGTCAAGGTGAATTGTTGATGTGTTTGTAGGATTAAATAGCTGTTTCCAAGATGCAGGTAAATAGTCTGCAGGCTTTCAGATGCTGCCAGGAGAAGTAAACATTTAGTTCGGGAAATGCGTGGATCACTTGCTCAGGGCCTCTTCCTTGAAGGATTTCTGTACTTCTTGTTTGTTGGTATTTCAGTAGCATGTGAAAAACCTGAGTTTGGATTGAACCTATGTTGACCAACACTGTAGCAACAGGCCATGACTGTCTCCAGTGAGGTGATAGCATCGACCGTAGGCACAGCAGGTGGATGGGAAGAGTGAAGGTGCTTCTGTCAGTGTTTTGGCAAAGCTGGTGATAGTCAAGACCCACTTTCTAAAGCAGCGTTGAATGGTAATGCTTTGCTTTCTTCCAGACTGTTCCTAATAGTGGTTGAGTATCACTGTGCCTGTTGGATGGGAGCTGGGGAGAGGAGAAGCGATTTACTCTAAACTCCATGTGGAGATAGCAGCTGAACCAGGGGCAGGAAATCCTGATCCCTCAGTCCTGTGGACGATAAGAAATTCATTTGTAATGCCTAGGCAGGTTCAGATATTTTAAACTTCTACCCTGCTGCCATTTTCTGTAACCTTTTGAACCAGAAGCTGGAGAGTACCAGCATACGCAAGTATGATTTCCATCCTTTTTACAGCCTGTCACTTCTAAGTACAACATTGTGTGTGCCTGATGTTCAGGTGCTCAGCCCACATAGTGCCATTTTGAATCGTTTGAATCAGAATTAAACCAACTTTCTAGGACAGTGGTCTAGTTCCCACCAAAGGATTGTGCCTTCCTAAACTCTCACGCAGTTTCTACTCGATGATGTTCTTCCCTCCACCATGAGCTGCAGTGTGGTGCTCAGCCAGTACCCACCCAGAGGTGACCACATTTCGGTGGCAGATGAAATGGTTCCTGCCTCTATGAGCTTGGAAAGCACTTTAGGGTCCTCTAGGATGGAAAATAATGTTGTTTGTCTGAGCTGGTATTTTCACTGTGCTTTGCTTCCAGTGCTCCTGTTAGATGTGTCGGTTTTCATTGTATCTTCAGATAAGGCGCATGTGAAATGGGCTTCTGTTTTGTTTTCTCACCAGAGGAGTGATTCATATTCAAATTGAAATGGTGTATTGCTCTAAGCCAACCTTCTCCCCGTGTACTAATGGGAGGAGAGGGAGACACAGGCGTGGACCGATCAGGATTATTTTTCTCCTACTGCATTTAGAAACTTTCCAAATGGCTTTTTAGGAAGGCACGGGGACTTAACTGTCTGGCATGGGAGAATCTTGGTCTTGCATGTTTTAAGAACACGAGATGAGCCTGAATCTCATCACTTGTCTGTTTAGGCTGCAGAGCCATATGCTACCAGCAATATTGTCCAAAAAAAAAGAGAATTTGAGATTCCTTTTCAGTTTTTGGATGTGTTTTTTTTTTTTGTTATCTTTTTTAATGTGATCCTATGCTTTCTCTTTATTCATAACATTAGCTTTTAAGAAAGTTGCTTGCACTTGTCTTGAGGCAGTGACTCCGCAGGCATTTTCTGTGGCGCAGCCAAGGCCATCAGCTCACAATCTCTGCTGCTGCCTGATGCTTTCCTTCAAAGGAGCTGGTTGCCACCTGCAGAAGAGGAGAGCTCCGCAGTCTAGCACATGTTTCTGGTCTTGTTAGAAATGGATGCTGGCTAGTCCAGTCCAAACTTGCTCAAGAAACTTTATCGCGTGTACTCTAAAATAGAGAGAACGGATGCTGAGATTCTGACTGGGGGTTCGTATGTATTCAGAGCTGCGTTGCTCTGTCACCTGTAGTTCAAAGTGAATGTCATTGTAGATCTTGTGGAGCTTGCTGCCTGTCCAATAAACACCCAGACTCGTCTATTTCATGGAAATCTATAAAATTTGGGTGAGTATCCTCACCCTACTTAGAATGACCTTAACTAACCGAGCCTATTCAAGAGGAGATTTGCCCTGTTTTAAACTTACAGCTCAGCTTAGTCTGTTTTCTTCCTTGGTTCTTCCAGGTTGGACTTGGCAGTGTGAAATGATCCTTCACCACTTGCCCTTTTCATTCCCACAGACTTTGTGAAACTGGTTGAATATTCCTAAGGTACCCTGAGGTTTTTAGATAAATGTGATACATGAAGAGACATTGACACCTTTAAAGTAGCACCTGAGGAGCCACTGAGCCTTGGAGCATCTGTTGACTTTAATGGAATGTCCATGGCCATGTCCTTTGCGTTGCTGTGACAGTTCAATTGCACCAACAGAGTGAGGGCATTGCGAGGATCAAAAATGTTCTGCATTTCTGTTGGCGTAAAATTAGAATTTACGTGAAAGTGTTTCCAAGGAGAAGAAAAGAGACAGCGATGGGTTCTTCATAGCTGATTGTAGGTTCGTTCACCGCTGGAGAGCTGGTGAGACAAATATGAGACCTTGGTTACACGTCACCTAAATACTTTCTGACTTAAGAACATTTGAGCTGGAATCGCTTGCAATTAGCATGGGCTTGGCAGAAACTGGCACTGAAGCTGTTTGCACAGAAACTGTTTGCATAGTCCAGTTGTGCCATGGGGAAAACTGCCGTTAGCGAGTAGCACAAGTGTAATCTTGAGGTGGTGTCTGTGCAGTGTCTGCTCTCACGACAACTGATGATGTCCTTGATGGTACGGTAGCGGCTCAAAAAGTGAGAACATAGCTGTCTGTCTCCTGTACCCGGTCTCTCACCCCCTCACTATGGTCCTTAACCTATTTGTCATCAACTACACATTTTTTAGGCAACTGTTGGTGTTTGGGAACTTTTAGCTGTATTGCTTTTGAGAACCTGGGCCCTTCAGTGGTCCAGGGGGATGTGACTGTTGCTCTAGTCTTCATAGTCGTCTTTAAACAGGTGAGGCAGTTTCCACTACAGTTGACTGTGGTCAGGCTAATGCAGAGTGCAACCTGTTGTAGACTCAACCAACCTGTCTGGGATCAATTGCCCAATCAACACAATAAATTATATCTAAGAGTTTGTTAAATGAAGGAGCTAATGAAGACCAGAGGGCACCTGCTGGTCCCCATAACCTGTGTTGCTGCTCAGAGGTTGGGCAAGGTGTCTCCTGCCTACTTGATGGAGCCTGGGAGCTTGTGAGTGGGTGGCGTGGGAACTGGGGACAATTGAGGATTCGTACAGGGATGCAGAGTTGCTCCCCGGGGCAGAAAAATAAATGTATGATTCTTGGCCCTAGAACGAAGAAAGCAAGACGCTGCGGACTTGTTGCAACCCGTGCAGTCTGTGAATGTTTTCTTCTTGTCAGATGCTGCTGTCACATATGTAATTTTATTGCCAAAGGGCAGGGAATGAACTAATGAAGTGGGAGAGAGGGCTACTTATTGCAGGGCTGTGTGTTGTGAAAATCAGTGCACCAAATGTACAGTTTTTCACTTTCTGGTCTTGCAGTGTTTATTTATCTACGTGATTCAGGAAGGGGTGGGGGGAGAAGCGACGGTCGTGCAGGAGATATATCTGTCTCATCCAGGAGAAAGCGCATGTTCAGATGAGGAGGTATTATGCATACAATGCCTGAAATTAGCCCTTAAAATAGCACACTCCACTTCTTAGTAATGTATTGAATATACCTTGATAAGAAACAGTCTGATTGAAGTATTGAGCTTGTTGTAGTAGATCGGCTGTGACTCATCAGGAAATTGAAAGTCTTGAGGCAAAACTCGCCCCCCCTTCAGCCTTTTTGGAAGAGATGGGAATTAGTCTTAGACGGGAAGTAATTAATTGTGATGTGATTGTCATAAATAGGTACCAAACAGCAAGCTTGTACTGAAGTATTTATATCTTAAGCCCTGTCTTGTGAGCCCGGCTATCAAGAGTCTCCATCAGACAGACAGTGAAAAAGAAAGTTCTCTGGAATGAGCAGCACTTCCACCTACATGCGTTTAAGTGAGACAGGATGGAGGTGAGCTGGTAGGCTGCATGCTGTAATAAGCCATTTACTAGGATAATGGCTGCAGGCTACAAATGCCGTTTCTACTTAGTCTGTCTATTCAATGCAAACATTAAAAAAGAAAAAACCCTCCACCTCAGTGAAGTCTATAATACTCTTAATCCCCAGTGTACTTCATGAATATTAACTCAGCCAATGTCGCAACACCCCACGAAGGCAGATGAGATGTACGCGCAGCCGCCTTCGTCTGCCTGAGAAACTGAGGCGGTGGGAAGGCATTTAATTGAGGCTTCTGGTTTTAGGCTGGGGCAAAATCCTGGGCAACAGCCTGGCTTGCCAGTGAGCGGGATGGAGCCATCCTTGGCGGGAGCATGGGAATTCTGACTTTCGGCGACTAATCCCATGAAGTTAGGGTTTCCTTTGGAGAGATTTGCTGCCTGCTGTTGCAGGCAGCACTGCCCTGCGTGCTGTAGTCGCAGAGGGCGCGTTGGCACAGCTGGCAGAGGTGGATTGTAAGGGGATGAACGTGTACAGGAATATCTCTCTAATTTAGTGAGTTGCTATGGTCGTTATGCATCTGTCAGACTGTGGGATATTGCTGGAAATCCAGATGCTGGGAAAAGAAAGAAGAGAATCAAGATGATCAAATACCTGTTTAAAAAAAAAAACAACGCCCAAGGAAAAGGAGCTTGATGGCTTTGTGTTTGTCTGCAGTGAAGTCATGGCAACAGAGCACTCATTTAGCAAAATTAACTGTTTCCCTATCTTACAAAAAAAAAAAAATCAAATGAAAATGATGCAAGGGAACATCCTTTTATCTCAACCAAATGAGTCCATTTGTGCCAAAGCAAAGGAGTCATCCTGGGGAGTTTGCTCCAGAGAGCACATACTTTATTAGAACAGAATGTAATAGTTGTCCCAAAGCCATAACCGTAAGAGCCTGGTGCCCTGGGCGAGCACTTTCAGTAACAGGAAACCCAAAGTTAGGTTCCTGCACCCGTATGATGTTGAAATACGCACTTTGGAGCATGATTTTAAGCTTTTGGTTGTTTGGGATTTCAGCTTAGTTAAGATCTGGATACAGCTTTCAGAAGGGCTATAATCTCTTTGAAGTTCCTTATGGGTAATGCTTAGTTTCAAAATTATTTAAGCACCTAGGGACAAAATGCTGATGCTGCTTCACTTTGGGTGTACCCAAATACTTTTAACGTAACAGTTGCCTTTAAGTCCCTTTAACTTTAATTGAGACGTAGGCTTCTTTGTGTCCAAGAGTCCTTTTTAGCTCCTCACCTTAGTGGTATTTGAAATAATTCTCACACTAACCCCGGAAATAACACTCCTGTGCTACTTCTGTTTTGATGTCGGCTGCCCGTCTCCGTGCAAAGACCGCTCTGTGAAGCAGTACGCGAGGGTGAACCGCACGGTGACTGTATTGGTAGGCATGAAAGCTCATTTTACATCATCGAGAATCTCATATTTGGAATTCAGAAATTGTTCATCTTGGTGAGGAGCGGGGGCAAGCTCCAGGGAAAATATCACTAACTCAAACGTGTTGCTGGAGGTGCCTGTAAAGTGGTGTTTCTCTTAAGTAGTGTTTTCCAACCGGATCGAATTTTACTTTGTGGCTCTCCTGGAGATGGTTTTAGGCAATGCCTTATGGTTTCCATGAAAGCATCTGACAGCAGAGAAACAGAACTTTTATCTGTACAAAGGAGTGAAACAGTTTGGGGGAGATTTTTAAGGATGATTCGACTTTGATGTGGTTTCTGTCAAAAATGTTGGGGAAGCTTCAGGCTAATTGGAAACCTGACCATTCATTGACATCAATGCTCACCAGGTGAATGTGAGTTATTTTCCATTACTTCTCATACCTGGATGAAACTTTTGCCTTTCTCCTGCGACTTAAGCTTTGCTTTAGTGAAAGAAAAGCAAGAACTGAGCATAGCTGGGTGAGTTTTGGTCAGTGAAGGAAAGCCACAATCATTTTATACACAGGTAGATACCTCGAATGTTGTTGTGGAGGTCTTCCATGTAAAAGGCCAACACTAGAGGGTTTTTTGGGGAAGCATCTCTTTCAGGGGAGACCTCATGTGATTAGTGGGGCTCTTCGGGCTGCTGAATTGTGCTTGTCAAATGGAGTGCAGGGGCTGGCTGGGGGCGCGTGATGTTTCCCAGCTCAACTTCAGGCTGGGGTATTTGCGGTGGTGGCTGGCTGTTTCTTTCCACTTGTTTCTCTTCTCCAAGACTGGATGTAGCCCTCGCTTTAGGTGTTAACAGTACGAGAGCAAAAGGAGCAGGCTGTAGCAGCATCCTGCCGGAACGATGTCCGTGGATCTGGAGGGAGGAGAGCAAGCAGACGAGGGGGGGAGTGCAAATCCAGGGCAGTTGCACGTGAGATTATGTCTAGAGACTTTTAAGGAGTAACAACACACATCTTGGGCTTTTTGTGGGTGAGGGGTGAGATCCCCAAACAGGAAGACTCCCAAGTTAGGCAGCCCCACGTGTTGTCCCAGCACGCATGGGGCGAACGTGCGCTGTGGAAAAGCCTGAGAGACCGCTGCCAAACGACTGGGAAGATGCAACCCACGATGTCTGTTGTGTCTGAGATCTCTGTAAAGTCTCTCGCATCCTTCCTCAAGTTTAGTTTTCCAGTGGAGGCTGTCGCAGTAATGAGAATGTCTCCCATCTGCTCCTCACATGGCTTGGCACATTTAGCTAGAATATATATATTTTTATTATGGGGTTAGCCAGTGGTAACCATGACGATTAGACTTATCACGCAGCATTTTTTTCCCTCCTCGAGTCAGTTTGAAATGCTGACAATTAAATAGATACAGTACACTTTAGAGATCCATCAGTCTCTTTGTTGTCTTGACAACCGGAGTATATTTAGAAATGTAACAAGTACATGGAGTTCAATTGCACTTTTGCTAAAACATAGTTTTGTAGCTTGAGAATTTAATCTGTTGTTTGTAGATCCAGGTGCTTATTTGAGCTGTGCCTGACTTTCTCTTTGGTGTCTCTGGGAAGCTCCTATGTAGCAGTAGGGAGAGGTGGCTGGTGGAAGGAAGGGTCCTCAGCAGGCAGGGCGCCGCTTGGAGCAGCTGTGCGTGGCAGGGGCTCGGCTGAGGGGCTGGCAGCCCCTGCCTACTCGGCTTCTGGCTGTCCTGTACCCCTGGATACTTGTGGTGCCCTGGGCCCCCAGGTACTTGTGCTTTGACTATTGATTAGCGGTGCAAACATGTGGGATCGTTGTCCCAGATGTGCTGTGCCTGCAGATCCAGCTCAGCAAATGCTGCTGGTGAGCATCCTCTCCCCCTGCCAGACGAGCTGCTGCTGCCACGGTTCAGCAGCACTTTGGTATGGGAAGACTATACTGTGGTGCGGGACATTGGCAGACCTTGATGGCTTTCCTCCTGCACCTGAGCTTTGGTTGCAACTGGGAGCTGCTCTCTGCCACCGAAGGAGTAGCGGAGACTGTTTCTCTCTATCTCTTCTTCTCTTTTATCTTTGGTTTGCTGGGAGTGTGTTTGTTTGATTTTTAACAAAATACTGCTACTACTAATTATTATTTTTTTTTAGTCCCTTCCTATTAGAATGGCAAAATTGAGCTCATCCTCTGCTCCTTGAGCTGGAGTAGCAGCATGTTGGCTAGATGTCTGGAGCTATGGATTTTTAAGGCTGCATCCAGGGCTGGAAGAGCAGAAGGGAATTATGATGGAGTGCACCTTGAAGGGCTGTAAACGTCCCTGTTTCTTGCCATCCCTGTGCGTGCACTGAGGTCCTGGTGGGTATACGTTGTGTGGCTGTGCTGCTCTCTGCCCTTTCCCTTTTGAGCCAGCGGAGAGCTGTGGTCGGTGCAGGCACCTGTGTGGGTGTCACAGCCGTACCGGTAAGCGTGGTGATGTACCAGCCTAGAAGAGCAGCTGGGGCACGTAGCTCCCATCTGCTGTCGTCCTGCTGCGACAGAGCAGCCCGATGGCTGCGAGATGTGGGCTGGCACCACAGTGCCCTCGTTACGCTCTTAGCCCAGGAGCCGGCAGTGTCGCCGCCTTGCTTAATGTGCTGGATTGCAAAGCTGTTTCTGAAGCGAGAGACATCCAGACACGAGGATCTCGGAGTGTTTCCCTGACTTGAGCGATAAATGAGTGAAATTAAAAGCAGACGAGGAAATAGCTCAAATGTTCCCCACCACTCCTCTGTCTGGCTGACCCAGGTTGTGTCACTGGTCAGGGCTGCCCCTTGTGAAGGCTCACGGGTCGAGAAGCTGCTGAAAAGGGCTGCTTTGTGGCGAGGTGTTGGTGGCCTGTCTTAATCAGCATCTGAACCCTGGGGCAGGGCCTGGGATGCTCATGGATTTTCTGCAAAACCTCGGGCAAGACTCTTCCACTTCTCCCTGTCTGAGCCTTGGCTTATAATTGATGCTTGGCAATATAATTTGGGCAGACCAACTGAAAAAACAAACAAACAAACCAAGATTCTCCTTCATCAACAAAGCTGCGGCAACACAACAGGAGCTCAGTTGCAGTGGGTGAGGTGGCCTTTTGTCCAAGGGAACCAGTTCATCTGGTGAGATGGGTTAAAGAAGAGACAACTGTAGGTCCGCGGCATGGATGTAGCGATGGTCAGCAGCATCCGCCCTTGGGCAGGGAGCTGTAAAACCAGTCAGTAGCATTGCTCTGCTGCCGGGGAGCGCGGTCAGCACCAGCTTGTCGCTGGGATGCTTTATTACAGGGGGTGAGGAAGGCTCGAGGGAGAGAAGCCCGACCTGAGATCAGCTGTTACGGCAAGTGACGGTGAATGAAGTGCATCTGTACTTCCTGGGGTGCATGTTGTCTTGTCTGTCCGCTATACCTGAAATATAATTTAGTGAGGCTCAAAAGGAGGAGAGGATTGGGTTTTTCTGGCACCGTTTTGCTTCCCTCATTTCTGTGTTTCTTTTCAATTCAGTATCTGTCAAATAACATGGGTGATTTTTTCAGTGTGTGCACAGCTCAGTTTCATTTTTCTTTGCTCCCTCCACTTTACCAATTTCTCGATGAAAGGCCAAAAACATAGTTATATCTCCACTTCAGCTTTGTTTGTAAACTGTTAACAAGCCTTTTTCAAGTGTTTAATAGCTGTTGGGGTTTATTCTTAAAATACAACCACCAAAACCCAAAGATGCTAATCAGTCTTCAAGAGTGCTTTAAACAAGTTATCCAAATCAATTTGACAAAGATAATGGTCTTCTAATAGAAGATATTTAGCTGGAGGTTGGATGAGCTGTAAAGTTTATGGGTCTGTAGATCTGTAACCAGACAAAATCAGAGTAACTCCTTCTATTTCAGTGGAGCTGTATCTGTTTATTACAACTGAGGCTCAGGCAGCGCTTTAGATGCAAATTGCAACCTCTCTGAAGTTAAGTGGGGTTTTGATTTAATTCCTGGAAGCAGTAATGTCAGCAAAGAAGTGAAGATCTGGGACCCACATACCCCGAAGTCTGTAACTTTGGGTTGCTCTTTTTCCCTCGCTGTCAAGATCAGATTCCCTTGATTGGGGCTAGTAATTAAAATGCAGCTTCTCTTAAGCATCTCCCAAAGGCAGGCAGAGAGAGTGGAAGTGCAGCCTATGCAGATTATATATATATCTCTACATACTTTGCAGAAAACGCCAGTAGTTATGTTGTTCTGTCTGACTGCTCGTGGTTGGCTGTTGACCTGGAGCTCGTGCTTTGCAGCTCCAAAAATGCAAAGGCTCTACTCCTGAATTATCAGGCTGTAGTGCAGAGCGAGCTGGGATGGCCTTTCCCCCAACGTATTCGTGTCCGTGCGGCAGTCGGGAGACGTGGACCACCGCTCATCACCCCTGCTGTGTGTGGCATAAGAGATTCACCACGCATTCATTTCTGGTCACATAAGGGGCATTAGTTTAAAGCAGGCTTGAGGCATAGGTTAGTGTTAGCTATTTGAAGTCTTCGGTCTGAAAGCAACATCAAACACGAAGCAGAAAATGTATCATGCGCAGAAAAATCTCTGGGATTTGTTTCCCCCTTTTAAAAATAACAATAACAACGAATTCCAAACTCTTTGCATATGCTGTCTCCTTTGTGGTCAGGGCACCTGTCTGCCTCTTTGCTGTTACTTGATACAGGCTACAGTGCTTGCAAAAATGTTAACATGAATTTTTTGTCATGGCAAATATGAAAGGAATATCCAGCGTCCGTGTGGGCAGGTCCTCAGCAAATTTTCTCTGTGCTTCTGGCGCTTCGGTGTGGATCTGAAGCAACTGCTGCTGTTCTCCTCCCCTCTGCTCCCCTTCCTCCTCTGCGGGCCGGGAGGGCGAAGCTGCTGCCCTGCCAGCCGTGGTTCTCCTGAGCACAGACAGCTGATGCTGGGGCTAATGGGTTTCAGCCTGGTTTCCTAAAAAAAAAAAAAAAAAAAAAGTGACTGGCTAGATATGTCTCTTCTCCCTCTCTCTAATGATTTTTAACTCCTTGGCTAATCTCGGCTATGTTTGTTAAGAGATAATTAGGCTTGAGGAAAATAGGGGTGAGGATGCAGTGAGGAGGAGCTGGGGGGTGACCTGGGGCAGCCGGGAGCGTGGTGGGCTGGGAGAGCTGGGGCGGGCAGAGGTGGATTTATCATTGATAGTATTTTTTAAACTTGCTTATTTCTCCAGGACTGAGATGAAAGGAAATAGAAAACACCAGAGTAGGCTCAGATATCAATAAGCTGGAAGTATGAAAGGCTGCTGGTTGAAAGCAGCTCGTGGTAACGTAGAAAACCTGTTTTCTTTTTAACTGGGTGTCTTTGGAGGCACCCAAAAGGAAACCAGGGCTGGAGGTGGAGGTAGGGTTTGGGCTGTCCCACCCTGCTGCTTTTTTCACAATTGCTGTGTTTAATGCATCCCATCTCAGCTTCGGTTCTTCTTGGTGCTCGGATGGCAAAGCCGGTGCTGTGGGGGTGACGCACCATCGGCCTGAGCGGCAGCGGAGGCTCGGAAAGAAGAGGCCCTGTAAGCATGAGAGGCAGAAAGGTGTCTGGTCAGGCTTTGAAAGAGCCCTTGTTACCTGCAGCCCTTACGTCAGTGCCTTTCACCAGCTCTACAGTGATTTAAAACAAGTAGCTTCTCTCCCAAATAAACCTCAGTTACTCCGACGCTCGCTCAGGTGTGATCTGTCCTGCCAACATGTAAAAAACCCTTATATGGATCAAAACAGGGGCAGAGTGACACATAAGTTGTATCAGGGGGGAAAATCTACGATCTCCTGCATGCAGGAGGGCAGGTGGCGTTATGGGCCCCTTTGGGGCTGTTTTATTGGTGAGGTATCACAGTCAGCTCGATTTACTCCTTTTTGATTTTTACTCCTACTCGATTTTTCTCCTTTTATGATGAGCAAAACCTTGATTCTGACCTTTCTGTTTGCAGTCGCAGAGGTCCCTTGGAAGATCCTGTCCATACGTCTGTGGGTGCCTGACGGGGCTGCCTTGCTTCCAGGTGAGGAATGGATCAGGTCCTGGGGCTTTTGCCAACTGCTGAGTTTAGACAGAGTTGGGACCGTGTTCAGTCATTCAGCAGATGATGGGCTTTTCTCTCAGTTGTGCCATTCCAGGAGGAAAAAGAGGTGCTAGAGGTGCTACAAAGTCATGGCAGCTGGGGGAAGAAAGCGGTGAGCAGCCCCATTGAGAAGCAGATAATGAATGAACAGTGATAGCTGGTAGCTGGTCTATAACTGCTCAGTGGCCATGAAGTTCTCCAGGAGGAGACATGCCTTAGGACAGTGTGGTGGCTCTGGGCCATCTTTGCTGTGGTGATGGTTCCCTGAGCCCAGTGCTAGCACCAGAAAGCCACGTGTGGTGTGTACACCGGGGGCTGTGTTACAAGCCAGCGTGGGTCCAGAGCCAACCCATTGCTGTGTGTGCTGGGTTTTGTTCTTCCACTACCCTGGTGGTTTCACAGAATCACAGAATGATAGGGGTTGGAAGGGACCTCTGGAGATCATCTAGTCCAACCCCCCTGCCAGAGCAGGGTCACCTACAGCAGGTTGCACAGGACGGTGTACAGGCGGGTTTGGAATGTCTCCAGAGTCAGAGACTCCACCGCCTCTCTGGGCAGCCTGTGCCAGTGCTCTGCCACCCTGAAAGTAAAGAAGTCCCTCCTCGTGTTTAGATGGAACTTCCTATGTTCAAGTTTGTGCCTGTTACCTCTTGTCCTATCACTGGGCACCACTGAAAAAAGACTCTTCCCATCCTCCTGGCACCCTCCCTTTAAGTATTTATAAGCATTGCTGAGATCCCCCCTCAGTCTTCTCTTCTCCAGACTAAAAAGACCCAAGTCTCTCAGCCTTTCCTCACAAGAAAGATGTTCCAGTCCCCTAATCAACTAGTGGAGCTACTTCGTTTGCCTTGATGTTACCTGACTTGGGAACGAAAAGATGTTGGGAGTGCTTCTTCTTTACCCTGTTGTGTCACTGAATAAATGCAGAAGGCATTTGTATTCTGCCCTTTCGATACGCAATGCACATCTCCTTTCTTCCTTTACCCTCTTCTTGGGTTTATTTTTTTGTGGGTATTTTTTTTTTTTTTTGTCATGTAAATTATGGCTAGCTGGAGATGAGATTTCAGCATCCTGTTTACTGCAAACAGTTGGGGACATTAATAAATGTTGAAAGACAAAGACAGACATGGGATTAATAAGTAGAGGACAGGAGATTAATAGCAAGAGAGTAGAATTTGGTTCAAGGCCTGGTCTTCCCAGTTGCTGGGTTATGGAAGATTAATGGCAGCTCTTCTGTTAGTCTCGCTCTCTGTGGCAGCTTTCCTGGCTAAGGCTAATAAACTGTCCCAGTGGGTTGCTGTAAATATGAAATCTAGGAAGAAGCCCATCCTTATATACTGTTAACTAAATGAGACAGTATTAGTTCTGCTTTCTATTCAAAGCTTAATTAACAGCATCAATATATTTGTGAGTGCTGAAGTCAGATATTCAGGTGCTTGCAACTCTTCTCAGGAAAAAAAAAAGTATCATAAAACGTATCTCGCCAAGCAAGCTGTCTCCAACAAATTGGTTTTTTCCTCTGTGTCCTGTGCAAGAGATTGATTTATCTTCTCTTGACTGGGTTTTCAGCTTGCTTTCTATGGAAAATTGGGCTCTTGACCTATTGAATCTGGCCTCTAATTAGGCTTTGCGTGAGATTAGATCATTGTAAGAAAACGCTAACTTTGCAAAGAGCTTTCCTGGTTAAATTTGCGGGAGAACTGTAGAACATGGGACTGCGTCACAGAAAGTTGCCATGCTCGCGGAAGGGGGCGTGCTGTTCTGGGGGTCCTATATAGAAGGTCAGCCTCAAACTCCTACTTTAAGGCTGAAAGTGCCAAGTCGAGCACTGCAGGAATCCTTTGGCATTTGCCCTTGTGTTTTTCATAGTCCTCACAAAGATGATCCCAAGCTCTTCACGCATAGGGTTATAGCAATATACAGTGTGTGTACGGCCATTTTGGGAAGGAAGCGGCTGCGTTCCCGTAACAGCGAGCATGGGGCAGACAGGGCTAATGTCAGAACTTTGTGCAGCGATAGCTGAATTTCTTTTCCAGGGAAGAAAGGCTATACGTTGCTTCAGT
The DNA here is from genome assembly GCF_965231255.1 of Vanellus vanellus. Classification (NCBI taxonomy): domain Eukaryota; kingdom Metazoa; phylum Chordata; class Aves; order Charadriiformes; family Charadriidae; genus Vanellus; species Vanellus vanellus. Next base: position 13,166,770 of record NC_138913.1, read on the forward strand.
GTCCCTGTAACAAAGCTCATCCCCGCTCGTCTGCTCTTGCATGCAGTGCCCTTGGCTTTTCAGAAGTTAATTGATTTGTCCATATTATGATTCTCTCTTTAATTTTATTTGTGTGAAGAAGAACACGTGCTAATCTTTCTCCAGAGAAATGTTTCACACTGCTCCTCTTTGAACGTTTGGCCCCGGGTCTGCCGCGTTTCTTAATGAGTCTCTAACTAAACAGCTTCGGTTCCCACATGCTCCAGCCTTGACACACGCATACTTGTACACCCACGTGCCTGCTCCCAGTTGAACCGAGCAGCCTCCCCGCGCACCCTCGCTGCTTTGGGGTTTGCGTTAGCAAGGCAGCATCTCCCTGGGAAGCCCTATATGCAAGCTGGGGCTTTGTACCTGCAGCTCGTAGATAGATTTGGCGTCAGATGAGCTGTCCTGTGAATCACAAAGGCTGTAACTTCTTCATCCCGCTGTCCCCCCCACCCTGAGGCTCATTTAATGTGCCTCTCCGGGAGGTTGAAGGGGTTCCTGTGGGCTGTGCTACCCGTGGTGAGGACCCGAGCTAGCGCCGAACGCCCAACACTGAATTACTGTCTGGTATGCCACTGGCTGCCAGATCTTTGGTAGGTTGTTTTTAATGAAGATTCCTCCTGTAATTCCTAGAATATCTTGCAGTGCAGAAAATGAGCTGCGTGTGTATTTTGCTGTGGGCTGAATTTTTTTCCTGCTTTTCACAGTTCCCTCCATGAACGGAGAGGAAAGGGAGGGGGAAGCAGCTGACTGCTTTTTTTGTTGTTGTTTTTCCACTTGACTTCTGTGAAATATGCGGGGATCAATCGCTCGCAACTAACAAAATGTTTTTGTTTCTCTTTGCAAAAGCATATGGGAACTGGAGGAAAAGCATATGGGCATTTTTAGGAAAACATATTGGTGAATGGACAAATTATAGTGGTGCCAATATGTTTTGGATGTCTGGCTGGACCACTACTACTACCACACTTGCTGGCATGCCAACCCATCCACAAGACTTCCAGCATGTGAGTGGTGTGTAGCTGCGCCTAGGGAAACGCAGGCTGGATCAGACCCCTGTTGAAACAGCATTGTGATCCATCTTCAGCATGCGTGACTGCCTCGCCATGTCCTGGACCAGGCTCGTGTTTATGGCAGCGTATCCATTCTCTCGGTAGACTGAGCCCAGAGCTCCACTTGCAGCTGGCTGCAAGTAATGATTATGGTAACCATTTTTCTTTCTGAAGCCCTTGACTGCAGTCCTAATAACACCTGAGCATCTTGCAAACAGGCTAAGCAGCCTCTGGTTTTCCTCTGCTGCTCCATCAGGTCTTTCCATGTTAGCTGGAGCTATTAGTTTTAATTTCTCTACCGCATGGGCTGCTTTTGAGGAAACGCAAAACATTTGCGTTATTGCTTCTGGGCCCAGTGCTGTTTGCCTTGATACTGGTGATCCAGGGAACGGGATCCACGAGCTGGGAGGGACTTGGCAGGGAGTGGTAAGGGGATTAAGTGGTCTTGGTCGGTGGGTTGGTTCTGGTGGCTCACAGCATCCCTGTGGTTTGGGTTGCCCTGCTGTGGACCCCTGTGCAAGGAGAAGTCCTTGATAGCTGCGTCTGGGCAGCCCTGGCAGTGAGGGAGTGCTGCCTGCCCTGCCCCTGCCTGCGACGGGCACGGCTCTGCTGGGCTGCGGGGCTGATAGCAGCTCTCTGCCCACGGTTGGGTTTCAGCAGGTCCCAGGGGACTGACTGAGGTCTCCTTGCATAGGCATGCCTAGGGAGAGACACCTCGTGTCCCTGAGAGCTAGTGGTCTAAATAGACAAAACGGAGCTGCTGAGAAGGATGTAATGGTCTCTGAATGTCAGGGGAGGTGGGCAATAACTTAGGTCGGGGTGGTTTCATGAGCAGGTTCAACCAGTCTGGGCTTGGACTGTTGCTAGAAGAGGTGGTTCTGCTGTGTCTGTGTCTCCAGCCCTCATTTCTGCCCATATAGTCACTTTTATCCTTTCTAGCCGTGAGTGCTGAGACAGAGGAGGGGGCAAAATATCTGGCTAAAGGCTGAGGGGATAAGCACGATGCACATTTGGGCATCACGTTGTTTATCTTGGTTATGAACCTGCACTCTCAGATGTTCTGAGTGGTAATTCAGCACCTTTTAGTGTTCTTCCTCTTATGCCAACCAACTTCAGGATGATTTGCTAGTGAGTAATTTTACATTATTTAATGTAGCCACTTTCCTTATAGCTCTCTTGTTCCACAAGACAATTCCCTATTTTATTATGCAAAGAGTACATTAAGATCCTTGTGGGCCAAAGTTCCCAGCAGTGCTTGAGATGACGGCAGAGAAGTAGGTTATTTCAGAAATAATGATTCTCTCCTCTAGAAGCTTTCTTGGAGTTCTGCTTTAACTGCTTTTGATATTATACATGCTTATAAAAAAAAATAAAAAAAATCCAGTACTTCCTAAATGTTACAGAGCTCAAAAAATACACTGTATGCCTTGTCACAATATTTAATACAGAGTGCTATTTACAGTAATGAATCAAAATGTCAGTTTTTAAAATATGAACTGTCAGAGTGTTCCTACTTTGCAGAAAACTTTGATATGACAGTTTGTTAATCATATGACTATTACATCAAATGTGTCTCAGAGTACTTTTGCTCAACAAAGTCTTTTTTTACTCCTTCCCCCTCCCTTTTCACTGTTAATTCTGGTAGAGTTGTTTGACTGAATGCACTTTGATTAGAGGTCGGAAGAATCCCGAGCTGAATGCTTTTGCGTATTGATAGATGGGATGCATCAACGCCAGTGTTCGTGCTGATCGTGGTCACCTAGTCTTGGGTCCAGCCTGGTTTTGATCACCTTTACCTCGTGTCCCCAGTGTTTGCCCCAAGCCTGCCTTGTGCTGGGGCTCAGGCAGCAGCGCCGGTGGAAATGAGCCCTGTCCAAGCAGCGCTGATGCCTCCAGGTGTAACTCTGCATTTGGGGCAGCTGGGGTAAAACTGTCTCTTGAGTAATAAAAAGCTGGCTTGTACAGTAACGTTTCTAATCCCTATAGCTTTAGCATGAAGGGACAAGTAAAATAAAGATCTCAAGGCTGCCTGTGCATCCTCATGTGAGCCGAAGGGGTTGTTGCGCAGGGCAGGGTTGGCGTTGCTCCTGGAGGAGGAGGAGGAGCAGGGGGCTGGGGATGCCAAGGTCCTCTCCCCAGTGGCTTTGGTTACTCTAGACTCAGGTCAAGGAGTGTGCTTGTGCCCTGAACTCCTCTCTGTGAATTTAGACCAGGATACTTCCCTTTTTTGTTCTTTTGTTTGCTTATCTGCAAAATGGGAACAATTAATTGATACTAGTTAACTCACAAGTCTCCTTAAAGCCGATTACTCAAACCACTGTGCTTCATGATGAGGACAAAGGAGAGCTTATGTAGATAACTGTGCTTTATAAAACAGCCTCTGGGAGGAGAGGGTTCGGCATGCTAATATGAAGACTGGGGGCCAAAGAGGAGTCTCGGGTGTAGCAGAGCCATGTACCTCTGCCCGTAGTGTCTTTGTGCCACGTTACCGGGGGCTCCAGATGGATTCCCATTGCTTATTAAAACTTGCAGTTAACATTGCGTAGGTCTTACAAGTGCACTATTTCTGATTTGGAGTTGGCCCAGCACAGCTATGGGAACAGGAGGAGTCTAAAAAGGCAAAAGCTGTGATCAGCAGTCCAGAAAAGAGGAGTGTCGTCAATGCAAGACAGTAAATCTTAGAATCAGAAAATCATAGAAGGGTTTGGGTTGGAAGGGAACTTTAAAGATCATTTAGTCCAACCCCCCTGTCGTGAGCAGGGACATCTTGCATTACATCAGGTTGCTCAAATTGCCATCCAGCCTGGCATTGAACACTTCAATGATGTGGCATCCACAACTTCTCTGGGCAACCTGTTCCGGTGTCTCGTCATAAAAAATTTCTTCTTTAGGTCAGATCAGATGGTTGTCTTAATTGTGGGTGTTTCTTGGGGCCTGATTAACTTGGTCTTTCAGCTGGGCATGTCTATTAAATAACAATCTCAACTTTTTTACTAATGTTATTGAAGAGATGATAAGAACTTGTTTTCAGGGGTGTAATCACATATTTAAGTGCACTTTTGAGTGGCACATTAGCCAGCTCTCGTATGTGGAAGGCACAGGTAAGAGCACTGAACGTGTCTGAAGTTTGGTAGGCTGAGACCCACTGGGTCTCACTGGTGGAAAGAGATTTTGGAAGGTGGAGGCGTCACTGTGGCATCTCTTGCAGTAATATCCTGCTGATAGAGGAGACAAAGGAAAAAATAGAGGGGAAAGGAAGGGGGGAAGGAGGTGGCTGGTGGGTGCAGCAATGATGGCATGAGAGGTTCTGCTGGTGGTGGTGCCTGGTGTGGACCACCAGGAAGCCTGAGAGAAGCCGTCTGGTGAAGCCAGTCCCAAAAAGGCTCTTACGCGAATGCGCCTGGGAAAGAGGGGCTGCCGCAGCGAGGGCCACCGGCAGGGCCGATGTGAAGGTGTCACTCTTCAAACTGTGTCTTTGTCACCTTCACTGAGCGAGCGCTGCTGCTTGCTGCATTCCCTCATCCCGCAGAGGAAAATTGATTATTATTCAATTTTAATTTTAGACAAACTACATTGTTAGTGTGATGATTTTTTTCTTTTATTATCATTACTACAATGGATGGAAAAGGAGCTCTAACAGATGTATGATTAGCAGGGCATGAAATTAAAAATGTTTGTGTACAAGGAAAAGGTTGTTTACTACCAAATTCCTCATTTGAAAACTAAGATTGGCCATGCGATTCTGCAGCAGGCATGTAGCCCCCTTCCCTCCCTCTCTCCCAGCAGCATCAGCTGAAAAGTAATGATATTTTAAATGTTACCTTTATTAAAAAAAGTAATAACACAACCGAAAGGTCAGTACCTGCCTTTGGAGGCAGATCATCTAAAGAGCTTTTTTCCCACTCTGGCACCAATGGGTCAATTCAAGAAAAAAACTTGACTGATGCTTAAGCCCCATTGATTAGGGCAAATTGAACATTTTCTGTCAAAACTCTTTTGGGTGGAAAATAAGGTTCTGATTGAATAATTCCGAGTGTGGGTGTGTACATGGGTGAAAAGTATTTGTTGTCAAAATGTTGACAAATACATATTTGGAGGCAGTGCTGCAGCATACCTGGAGGGGTGTGGGTTGGTATGCGGTACCCGTCATTTCCCTGTCGTTATGAGTCAGTCTTGTAGCCAAACCACATCTCCTCAGTCCCTGCAGCCTGGGTGTCCCTGATGCACTAGGGTGGTGGTGCCTCCTGGGCTATGTCGTCTACACGAGCGCTTCAGAAACTGGAAACCAGCCTTCCACACCTGCAAATGCTGTTAGCACTGGGATGGTAGTTTTGCATGGGAATGCTTTCAGGCTCTGGTAGAAAGCCATCAGCATTTAGATTTTTCTCTTAAAAGTGATGTGGTTTTTTTTTTCCCCTGTAGAAAATGTCTGTCTGTTTTGTTTTGTTTTGTTTTGTTTTCCCCATGGTAATGAAATTTTTAGTTTGAGAAATTGATCTATTGTCTTAAGAGCTCTACCTGTGATGCAGAATTCTCAGGTGCAGCTGCTCTTTCCTGATTTCCTTTAAAAATCTGGTAATGAATTTTGAAAGGGCTGGGTTAAGACGTAAGCATCAGAAACGCTTTGTTTATCTTTGCTACGCTCTTGAGCTAGGTCTGGTCCTACCAGGACTGAACATTTCCCGGGTACCTTGAGTTTCTCACCTATCTCATTCCATTCTTTTTGTCCTCTAAAAACTTTGTGGCCAAGTTCAAGGCTGACGCTTGTTGAGGTATGCAGGGCTGCTCGTGTGTAAAGTTTCACCTGGGTGAGTGTTTGCAGGACCCAGACCCGAGGCGGCGGAGTGATGGATTCTGCCTGCTGAGCCTGGATGGCATTGAGCAGAAAATAGGAAGAGGGCTAAAAGATGGTTCCTGTGCTCTGGGAACAATTGAGACAGAAAATTGCTTCCAGGATTTCTTCACTTTTCCGCGGAGGGTAATCAGCCTGTGTAATTCTCTGCCACAGGAAATGCTGCCTGAATCTGTTACCCAAAGACAGCAAGCAAAGTTTAGATAGCAGCCTGAATACCAAAGGTACTGCAGAGCAGGGACTGTCCCTTACTTGGGTTATTTTGGTGTAGTGGCTGCTATATATGTCATATGATGTCACAGTGGTGCAACTAATATAACAGATAATTGAGTATTGGCTTAGATACTCGGTGTGTTCCTGGTACGCAGTTAGACTTTGGTGCCCTAAACAAGGCGACAAGTTTATATGCTGAGATTGTAAATGGAGTTTTGCTTATCGTGGTGCTCAGGTTGTAAGTCTGAGATTATGGGGGAGGTTAGGGCGATTCCAGTGAGGTGATTGGTGCCTGGTAACTTCACTCCTGTTCTTGGATCGCTTTTAATCTTTGCTCCATAAATGTAAGCAAATAGTTATTTCTGCACCTTTATTTGTTCATCTGGAGGATGGGGCAGCACTTGCAGCCCAGGGTTTGAGTTAAGTTTCAAACAAAGCCTTTCAGCCACATGTTTTATTGCAACTTTTAGGGGAAAATATTTAAATTTTCTACTTCAGCGAGAATAGTTGTGGCAAAATCACTGTGTGAGCATTATACCTGCTGGGCACTGAAATTTGATTCCTAAATTTCCATTAGCAGGTCATACTGGGCCAAAGGATCTTGAGCGGCTAGAAGAGAAAAGAATAAAACAGAATGAAGTTGGTGTTTGGTTATGGGCTCTGGATGTCATTGTTCCTGGCTGTTCATCTGGCTAATGTTTGCTTTTGTGTAGTATTTGTCTGTGTCTGTGCTTCTGTGCACATGGGGAAAAGGAGGACAAATATCACTGGGGTGGATTAGCATTAAAAAATAGTTAACTGATCAAAGCCGTAAAGCTTGTCCAAGTGAATTCTTCAGAGAAATAGCTTTGAATTTCCCAAGCAGCCGCAGGCCATAAAAGCGAAGCGCTATCATTCAGAGATGCAAAAAATCCCCTTCTGTTGGAGCGTTGGACCTATTTGTTCCTTTTTAGGAGGGCATTCAAAATGTTTTCTTAATTTTCTTCTGAACAGCTCACTGCTATCCATCATGAGACTTTGCCAGCTGAGATAGCTCCCCTCCCCCTCAGTTTTAACCGTCCACCGAAATCTGTATATCCGTACTTTGCATTTTGGATGCCTTTCAGCTCTGTGCACTTCGCAGTGGGACAGCCCTTACAGAGCACTCTTTGTCTCTGAGCTCAGTGTGTTGTAAAGAAGGGGCTAAATGTTGTCCCCAGTGTCTGGATGGAGGCGACAGATGCAGATGAGGAGTGATGCCCGGAAAGATTTCCTACATGGCCCGAAGGGATGGCAGGGGAGCCCAGTTCCCCGATGCCACGGTCAGTCCTGTCGTTGGTCCGGCCCCAGCAGGAGCACCGGCCCCACCAGGTCTGCAGAGCAGGTGGGGCAAAGTGGGAGGGAATTTTATTTTACTTACATGGAGGAAAGAAAGCATATTGTTCGACTGCTCAGACAAAGTTATTGAAGGCTCATACTGAAGGTTAGGCAACCAGCTTCTGGGAATTGGTCACATAAATTTGCTTTATGCTCATGCAAGTCTCTCTTTCACAGTGTTTTGCTTTGTCGCTTCTTCCTAAGATGTACAAAAGAGTGTGGAGTGCTGTTGTATGGTCCATACACAGAATAGTAGGGTAGCATCATCGTTAACAGGAATGAAAATTACACCGGGGTTGCTCAGAACTTGCCAAGAAAAAAGGAAAAAGAAAAACAAGAAAGAAAAAACTCTCAGAAGACATGAGGTGCTTTGTAGCTGGAAGCGCCTGTCTCCCTCTGAGGAACTCGGCTGTCCTTCTCAGTTCCAGTCTTCTCTTGTTGAAAATATTTTAGTGCCTAATACCTACTATCTTTTTAATACTGCTTAATTGTATGCCCACCCCCCAAAAAGAAAGCCACACATATTTTTCTACTGTTGTAAATGTTCAGCTCTAGGGCCCCCAGGGAGGGGTGTTAATGGCTGTGTCCTGGGTGCCTTTCAAGCAGAGAATTCCACTTTTGCTTCCCTTCTGAAACTTGGAGTCTCATTCTCCAGACAACCCAAGTTTTCATATAACCACATTTAAAGTGTGTGTGTATGTATATATATTTATTTTTTTGCTTCTGGTGAGTTAATGAAAGTCCGAAGTAGATTCTCCTAGAAACTGAGGTCATGTTTGTAACAGGTGGGCAACGCGTGGAGGGCAAAGCTGTGACTCAGGGACGGGGCTGCAGCTTTTGGAAAAGGATTAGATCCTTGCACAGGTGCGGGCATGACATTTGCGTGTGTGCTGTACACACATCCTGCGCTTGGTTTCTGTGGTAAAGCAGAGATCATTTACCCGCATAGCAGGGCCGTTTGCTAGGGTGAAGTCATCAGCGTTTAGTCATTAAAGCAATATAGAGGCACAACCGTATGCAGGATAGCACGAAGTGAGTGTGAAGCTCATCCTTCTCCTCCCAGATTGTACTTGGGCCTCTCGTGTAGGCCGTATCCTATCCTCGGGCGGGAGCAGTGCTCAGCTATTGATAATATGGGCAGAAATTGAATCTGAAGCCGAGGGCCTTTCTGCACAGGGAGAGTCTTGTGAAACAAAGCCAGGGTGTGAATTTAAAGTGCAATAGCTGTTCCGAGCGTACTTCTCATGTGGGCAGTCTTATTCTGCTCTGAGAGGGCCTTTGTGCAGTTCTGCTTCATCCATTGCCAAAGGCACTCTCAGTGCAGAAAGAAGAATGCCCACACAGGGAGCGAATAGCTTTTCCAGGCTATTTCACCATGCTGAGGAGTCCCAGGAGATGCACATGGTTTCATGTCCCCATGAATGTTGCAGGAGCTTACCCTTCAGCTTGCTCTTCCACCAGAGCTTTCGTGTGGGAGACACTCTGTGCGATGGGTGGTTGGTGGAGAGGTGTCTTCTGGACCCTGCTAGGTGCGGCGTGCATCACCCGTTTGCCTGAAGTTATGGGGCTGCCCTCAGGGATCCCTGAGATCTTGGGCTCCTCTAGATGTTGCTGGTGTTGCAGTTTGGCATTCTCCATCAGTACCGTCACCTCTTGCGGTGTGTCCTAGCTGCTGGAGAGTGCTCCTGTGAGATCACGTCTGTGTTCCTGTGTTGTTCCTTTTCATACGAAATCGTCAAGCAAACCTGTGCACTGAGTATGATCGTTATCTGAATATTGTTGAACAGGAAAAAAAAAAATCCCATCTGTTCTACAAAGAGGCAGTGTAAAGAGCAGGCTCTGTGACTAAATAAATTCACATCTGTTCAGCAGAACCATCAAATGGAGAGCAGAGGGGCCTAATGTGAATCACATGTTGAAACCACAAGTATGAGTGAGATGAGCTGCAAAAGAGAGAGCCTGGAAGTGTTGATCCATGTGAGCAACTGCTGGTTTCCCTCCTTATTCTTTCCCTCTACCAGTTTCCTGAGCAAATGATGTAGAATCAGAAAAACAGGGATGTACATATGTCTGTGCATACAAATGTACATATGTTTGTATTCCTGGCACGTTTAAATAACCTTTCTCTATCATCTTGAGCCATTAGATCATAACTTCAGTCGGAAGGGTGATGGACTGTAGATGGGGCTGCAGAGGAGGGAGGGCAGAGCTGTCATGAAGAGGGCAAGTGAAGCTTGTTCCTGGTGGTGTTGCTTCACAAAAAATGTCCCTGAGATAGCTTGCTTTAAAAAGGGACTTGTCTTGGAGCTGATTCCTCAGGATGATGTCTCCAGCCGTGCCATCTCGAGGAACCTGATGGGAGCAACCTAGAAACTTCAAAGGGAAGTTTATGCCTTCATGTGCTCAAGCTAGTTTCAAATAGGTATCTGCATACCAGTCCTAACAGCCTCCATCTTTCCATGGATCAATTTAATTTGTTGCTTAGGTTTTTCCCTTAGTGTTTTTAAGTCCTGCAGAAACAAAGGGCGGCTCAAGTTTCTGTATTGTTTGCATTTGCACTTTATTTTTTTTCCTGTGCCAAGAACATATCAATACAATTTCAAAACATAGTATTTTTATGACTTGAGGCAGCAGTTTCTAACTTAAAAACAAGAAAGCTTTGGGGATGTACATGCAGCTCAGGTGCCTCAGTTACGTTATTTGGCTGATCTCCATAGCCACGTTAGAGAGTCCATGCAGAGGAGCAAGCATCTTCTCTCCCACAGGATCTCATGAAAAGAAACATGCAATAATTTCAGTCTCAAAGGTGGTTTCTTGTTGCTGTCTTGCCTTTTGTCCTAGATATTTTGCAGTAAATGAGGCCAAACTTGCAGGAACAGAGAGTAATGGTAGATAGGGTGTTAGACCTGATTTGTACAGATTCTGATCTCCTGCAGTTCACTCTGCTTTCTGTAGCTGACGGAGAACTGCGCTCATATAGCTCACCTGGGATGTGAGCTCTGCAGGAGCACGCTGGAGGTAATGAAGGACTTACGGGGTTGGTGGGGTTGAAGGTCCCCACGGAATGATTAAGGTGTTGGCAGCTGTGTTACTTTGAAAGAGAAATACGTGCGTTACACAGCAAAGGCACGCTGAAATGCCTTGCAGACCCTTGGTTGGGGGGGGAACGTGCTTTGCCTTAGACCCGTGAGAGAGCGGTAGCAGCTATTGGAGGGCATTTGATTACCTGAGCTGTGTGTGCACTTACCAGCTGCATGGCCCAGCTGCCCCAGCCTAGTCCAAAAGCAGAACACAAGCGGTTGCCAGCAGTGGCTAAAACGCAGCAGTGTGTCACTATCTCTAGGTATGTTAAAAAGTTTTATTCTTCCTTCCCTCCAAAAATTCCCTCTGCTCATGATTCATTTCCTCTCTTCCACCACCCCCCTCACCCCCCAGTCTCTTCTGAGGAGGTGCAGTGAAGAAGATGAGCACTGTAATGTTTTCCTGGAGACTGTCAGATTTGAGCCGTTTCACATCTAGGGAACCAGTGTGGCCGGTCTAGGATGGAAACTCTTTCGTCACAACAAAACTGCATACTGATTTCTGGGAAGGAGAACAAACTAATTTGGGTGGTCAAAAGCAGAAGACACCAATGTGATAGTGGCGGAGCAACTGGAGTTAGCTTTTCAATATGATGAGTTTGTTTAGCAAAATTGCAAGGCCAGTGTGGATGTCTGGCTGGGTTAACTTCATTGCTGGCACAATGGTCTGCACCAGCTGAGGAATTATCTCCCAGAGCTTTGAGTATCACTATTCTTGAATGAATGGACGCTGAGATAAAAGGGAAGAGCAACAGTTTCCTACGCTCAGTGGTTTTATGAGTTTCAAAGAAGAATTGAAAATCAAATCTCAAGCACTTATCTTCAGTCACAAGTTTTTATTCAGAGCAGAACTAATGCCCTATGATTATTAAAACAGAGTTTTATCTTGATGTGCTCCAGAGTGTCATGGCATGCTTGCCTTTGCTCTTAATATTCCTCTTCACCCATTTCCCCATGCTTCCAGAACACAGTGAAGAGCTGTCTTCTCAATGAGCTCTATGTTGTGTTTATTGCAAATAGCAGTGGGGTAGCTAACATCACCTTATGGCTTACCCATCTATCCATGTTGCCATGGACATTATGGAGCTCCTCCATCTTAGGCACCATCTCAAAACATGCCATTTATTCTTCTTTATTCCTTGGCGAAAGGACTTGGAGTAGGTGGTGGACACCAGGTCAAATATGAGTCCAATGGGTGCTGTCATTGCCAATAAAGCAAACTGGATATGGGTTGCTTCATGAGAAGCCTGGACAGTAGACTGAGATGAGTTATTGTTCACCTTTACTCCCTGCTGGCGAGGCTGTTATCCAGTCTGGAGTCCTCCAGTTGAAGTGGGATGTTGAAGAGCTGGAGAGGGTCTAGAGCACGGGCAATCAAGGACCTAGAGCACATGGCCTACAAGAAGAGGCTGAGGGAGCTTTGTGTCCTGTCTCTGATGGAGAGTAGGCAAAGGAGTGATCCAATGGCAGCCTGTAGCTACTGCCAAGGGTGTTACAAAGATGACAAAGCCAAATGCTTGTGTCCAGATGGTGAAAGAAAATGCCATGGACGTGCATAGTCATTTGGGAGTTTCAGCTGAAGAGCTTGAAAAACATTTTCATTGGGAAAATAGTGCAACACTTGAACAAGTCACCAGGTAGCAGGGGGATTCTACATGTTGGAGGTTTTCAAGGACAAAGCCATAGCAAGCCTTATCTAGTGTTGGTGATAGTCCAGTCTCCTGCTAAAAGCAGGACTCTGTAACCTGCGGAGATACTCTTTCTTTCCTGACAGTAGTGCAGGCTTTCAGCTTCTTAAAGGAGAAAGCACTTAAATTGTTATTTTTGCTTTGTGTTGCAAAAGGGAGACAAGAATACACTGGAGTGCTCAGTGATGATGTCAAATCACCTGTTGTTTTGAAACTCAGAGAAATGTAGTCTTTTTTCTGACAGTTTATGTGAAGGGGTCTGCGTACTTCCTATCCTACAGTTTTCATGCACTCAAATATCTTGCTTCCATTAGCTGTCTCTCTGCAGCAGCAGTTCCCAGACATCTGGCAGCAATCACTCTTCTGTGTGTTAGGATATAGGTTTTTCCATAGGAAAAAGGCTATTTCCCCTGATTATTTGCAAGGTGCCATGGGCTGAGCTGCCAAAAATGAGGTACAGGTTGGTGCAGTGCTCAGGAAGAAGAAATCATCCAGGGATTTGTCATACTTGAGGCTGTGACTTTCAGGACACCTGGGAATCTGGGGGAGGAAAGGTTAAGTGGATCAGGTGGGAGGAAAAGAATCAGGGATTAAAGATTTTTGATCCCGGACACAGTTCTTGCCCATTAATTGATTTAATTGCTTGCTTTTTAGGCATTACAGTTTCAAAGTCTAGTTAGTACTGCCTGCCCCCTGAGGTGTCACACGAAGGTTACAGTGGCATCGGCCTCACACTCGTGTCCTCCTTGAGCGGGGCCCATGCAGTGCCCATATTCTGGGCTGCAGCTCCTTTTCCATTCACAGAAATCCTCTTGATGGGTTGGGGTTCAGACTGCCAAGAGCAGATACGTTTTCTTCCAGGGACAGTGGCAGCTGACTCTTCCTGCAATCACAGCTATTTTGGAAGAGAAGTGGAGTGCAGGGAACCCACTGTAAATCAAAAAACCCGCCTGCACCCACCCGAGCCTTGCTGGGTAGAACCTCGAGCTCTGTACTGTTTCCTTGTTCACTCTGTATCGGTTTCCCGCTCCCTACTGAGCTCAGATCCCTGCTGTTTCTCCCCAGGCTGAGACACATACACACAGCACTCAGCAAAGCTAATACAATTATCTGTGTGTCAATATGCTGCCATGGTCCCGTTTGGTCCCACTGGGGTCTTGTTGGTATCTCACTGCTGAACTGAATGTTAGTTCTGCACGGTTCCTTCTTGTTTACAGCCAGCATCAGCATCCAGCCAGCCTGGGCTTGCTCTAACGGCTTTAACCTTGCCATCTCTTGTTGTCCTGATTTCTTTTCTCTTATGTAGGACTCTCTTGATAGGCCTGATTCCAGTATGTTTCCGTTGGTTGAGAAGTGCAGTCCCTTAACCATTTTATTTGATGGATAAGCTCTTTGTTGCTTGGCAGTGCCTTGCTGAAGTAGGAAGCCAATTACTGAGCTGTGCTATAGGCAAGACAATGAGTATGGGCACAGAAGGAGTAAAGGCAGCTTTTTTTGGCAGAGGGATCTTGAAAATAAATCGCGTGCAGGAAAACAGTATTTGTCTAAGGAGCTCATGGTTTGAGGCTCCCAAAATAATCTTTCTGCATCATTCTGACTGTTCTTTTACTCTCCCTATTAATATATTTCCTGTCTCATTTTATACACAAAATTATGAAACATCCATCTCAAACTTTTCCTTGTAGTGTAGCAACACCCTCACAAACTTGTAGGTCAAGTTATCAGGAAGAGAAGCTTTAAGAACTGGGAGAAATTTGTCTGGCTCAGAGGTATCTCCTGGCTCAGCTCTAAAGGTTCAACCACAAATGTTGCTGTATTTGAATAAGCATTTTGTGCCGGCCACCAGGTCTACCTCCTCCATTGCAGTTGCCCTGGGTTTGTTGTGACCACAAGTAGCTGCGGCCTTGGATTAATGTTTTATCCAATGTGATTATGTTTGGAGTGGCTGAGGATTGTCTCATACCACAGAAGTCAAGAAGCAGCCTGCTCTCTGGTGAAATTGTAATGTGGTCATTAGAGTTAGATTAGATTAGATAGATCTATCTCCAGGGAGCCAGTACTATCTCTTTGTTTCAATGCACATGGGCCAGTCAAGTTCAATTTATTGGGATTTTAAAGCCTAGTTTGTCATCCAAAACCAGAATGTGACGTGGCTGTAAAAGCAAGATCTTGTTCATCAGCTTTTATGTGTGTGTTTTGCAGCAGCAGTCAAATTGAAATAGCCTGCATCTAATCCCAAAACTACTAATGCAATTATATTGGGAAAGAAAAGACTTTTTATGTTTAATTTGCCCTTCTACCTTTTCCACTATTGAAGCTTATACAAGAGAAATGATCTAAGAAGGAAACTTATGAACGGGTAGGTTTTTGGTTGATAACAAAATTGTCCCAGTAGCAGGGGTTTGGTGTAAGAATGAATGTGATGTTTAGTTGGTATCTGATGAGCTATATTCATGGTGACATTAACTTCTGTCAGTCATCTTTGTAGCAGAGAGACCGTTCTTTACCCTCGTGTCTTTACGATCTCCGCTGTGGACTTGCTGTCTTCCTGTTATGTCTGAGTAATACTGTAGAAGTTGTAGTGACTTTAGTATATAAAACAAAAGACACATCTTAAAGTGGTATGGATCTGCTGACGAAAACCCAAAGAGTTGATGCAGCCATGCTAGGGAAAAAAAAATAAAAATTACTTTCCAAGTATTGGTTATTTAGTTAAAAGAATGAGCACATGCTGTGTTCATTTGCAAACCATTGCAACTAGAGAATAAGGAATATAACGTTGCATTGCCGGTAGGTGATATTGCTGGCATACCTTAAGTGGGATACAGCTATATATTGCTGCAAACCCTTTTGAGTGCAGATAAAGTCACAGCTGGAAGTCTGTGGTTTTAGAGTCATAGAATAATTGATTTTGGAAGGGATCTCTGGAGGTCATCTGTGCCAACCCCTTGCTCAAAGCAGGGCGAACTGTGAATTTAAATCAGGTCTTATGGAGGATCCCATGGAAATTTGATTGAAGCTGTTAAAGTCAGAGTGAGGTGATACTAGATTTTATGCTTCGAGGAATAATTCAGCACAAGCACTGCTCTAACTAGGTTTCTTTCTCCTCTAATTCCAGTGATTACATTAGTGATGTCCCACAGCAGGAAATTGGTGAAGACTTTCAGTCCTGTTTAACTGAAGAAGTGGCTTTGATTTATTTATTTATATATTTATTTTGAGGGGATTGACCTGAAGATACAAAACCCTGCCTTATCCAGGCAATTGGAAGAAACTCTGGGTCTAGGGGGAGAGGGAGAGTTCAGCTTGTTCCAGCTGACACCTGCTGTGAAAGATTCAGGGAAAGCATGAAGAAGTGCCCATAGGCAGTGTAAAATGGGTGCGAGTGAAGAAACCTGATCTCAGGGAGAGATGTGCCACAAAGGAGCTGGAGTCCATACGCATCAAGTTTGCATATGGTCAAGAAGGCAGTCACTGCAGGGTGACAGCACGTTCCATTCTTCATCACTTCTCGGAGTCGCTTGGTGGCTCAGTGGACTCTGATTCACTCTGCACTGCTCACTGGTGATGAGGGTCGCATCAGCCCCACTCACAGGATTCCCAGTGCTCAGAGTTGTTCCTGCAGCTTTGCGGTTCTCCTGGTTGATGACAGGACGTTTGAGGAGCACGAAGGACCAGTCTATTTGCCACTGGGAAGGTCTAAGGGAGGAGCTTCTTTGGACTGGTTAATATTACAAGACTTAAATTTGGTGAGATGTTGTGCAGATCAGCAATGGTTAAGGGAGTTCAAAAGGAATCCCAATTCTCCAAATCACATAATTTCCCATATGGTGTAAAATTGATGAGGGTAATTAGTACCATATGGATAAGACATCCCAGGAGATCTTGGGCTGAGTTTGTAAGTACCTATGGTGCTTCCTATGTTTGGTTAAAGACCTCTAATGAGACCAGAATTTTGACATTATATACTCTTTTGGAGGCCACAAGAAGCAGGAAAGCTTCATGGCTAGAGATCATCGGCCATAATTGGAGAAATAAATTTGTTTAGCATTCAAAGGGGAACAGTGCCAAGTGAAACAAGCAGCTTTGGGAATTTGTAAAGAACAAATCTCTCTGGTCAGCCTCAATTACTGCTTTGGCTAATTAGTGGAGCGGAGGTGATGAGGACAAAGCAAAGAACTGTATTTTAACAGGGCATTTGGGTTTGTGCTTTTGGGAATTTCAGAAAAAAACCCCAACCAAATAAGCTTAAAGTAGAAACTTCTAGTCTTGTAGGTTGCCCCTCTAACTGAAAGGGGCAATGTGTGGCATGATTTTGCATCATGAAGGGTGTCCCCTTGGTTCAGTGCTAGAGCTGATCTTTAAAACTCAGTTAGAAAGTGAAATAAACAAAAGTTTTCTCTTTGAGTTCTTTTGTATGGACGGAAGAGAAGGGAGAACGGGGAGAATGTAGTCTGGCATTCTACACATGGCTCTCGTAAGCCCTTAGAGACAAACTTGGGTTATCCAGGGAAGGAGATGTCTTGATCGTGTTCCCG
Source organism: Vanellus vanellus (assembly GCF_965231255.1). Taxonomy (NCBI): domain Eukaryota; kingdom Metazoa; phylum Chordata; class Aves; order Charadriiformes; family Charadriidae; genus Vanellus; species Vanellus vanellus. Next base: position 13,183,573 of record NC_138913.1, read on the forward strand.
AATAGTATCAGAGAGAAGCTGCAGTAGGGCTGCCAGTTGTATCTACTGTCAGCAAACAAGGTCCTGATTCCCTTATCTGGTCGATCCCTTGGCCTCAGGAGTGATGGTTAACTGTGCATGGGTGATACTAAGACAGAATATTATGGACCTGCATCAAGCCAGTGGATTTAGGAAGGAGTGGGATGGAAGACAGAGCAGACTGTCTGGAAGCACAGACTGTTGTTGCTCGTTTTTTGTTAAACACTGTTGCTACCCACTATGAAGCATTAGCTTAATTAACTCGGGGGACAAATTCTTCTGTCTTGGCAAAGTCCATCAACATCCAAGGAGTATTCTGTCCATGTTATAAATATGAAAATGAAATGAAGATTTATTTGGGTACAGTCTAATCACAGAAAAGCCAGCCTGTCTCAGAGATGAATGTACTAACAATTTCAAGAGTAGACAAATTGGTACTCTACCCTTCCATTGCTTATCTGATGTGAGGCTAAATTGACTTGGAACCCTCTTTGTTTTACCTTTGCTTCTCAAAGGTGAATGACATCCTGTAATTAAAAGCAAAAACAAGCACTTATGCCCACATGTTAAAAAAAAAAAAAAAAAAAAGAAAAAGAAAAAAGGAACAAAAATCCTTGTCAGGCTTTTATTACTGCCTGATATTATCATCTATTGATATTCCTGGTCTGATTTTTTTAGATAATGTGGTCTCATCTTGGGATTCGTGGATTCCAGTTCCTCTGCTGCAGCGTATTCTTTCATGGTTAGAATTTTCTGAACTTGCGGCATTAAGATCATCCTAATGATAGAACCAGAGCCCACTGTTTTCCTTATTTACGCAGCCTGATTTTACTCTGTGCTCCTAATGTTATTTATCATGGTTAGTCTGGTCTTATCCTCTGCCTCCAAAAGTAGGTGATGACTAATGCTTCCAAGGAAGGAAGGATAACAGAACCTCGGGCAGCCACAGCTGATTTCAGTCTGGTTTTTGTCTTTGATATTATTCATCATTTTACCCCTTCCATTTTAAGTAACCATTCTTGAAAAAAAGGTCTTATGCTAGCATCCACCATTTCGTAAAAGGTGGCTGAAAAAATTGAAGAGTTCTGAGTAAAGATACATGAATGAAACAAGAGAAATCTGCTCGTTACAGTGAGTTTAATTGATACTTAATTTAAATGTTTTGATTTGATTTAACCAATGACCTGGCTGTGTTCTGAAAGGATCTGCGTAAGGAAGAGAGGCAGGTCTGTAATGCAGATGATGGGAGCCTAACAAAATCCAATGGTTGGAAGTGGAGCTAGATAAATTTAAAGCCAGAAATAAAGGAGAACCTGTAATTATGGTGCTTAATTGTTTGCCCAAACAAATGCTGTGATGTATTCTCCAATATTTGCATTCTTTCAGTTGAGGCTTCGTGTACTTTATAACAAATATTCTTTAGCTCAACAAAAGCTTTGTGGAGTGATAGTTGGGTAGAGTTCAGTGCCCTGCACAGTGCAGAAGGGCTAGACGAGATGGTCAATGAGGAGGGCTCTCAGAGCAGTGACATAAGGAAGATTTAGGCGATTTTTGTCTGGGGTGGGGCAGTGAATTTAGGAAAGGGTTATTGCCAGAGGGTTCAGTGAGTTAAAGAGTCTCAGGAAGAGCTTGTAGCAGCCAGGTCAGGAATGGAGGTGTTGAGTTACTGCTGACCAAGGAGGATGGCTGTGTGACAGTGGCAGGCAGAAATGCAGAAGGCTTCAGCCAAGACAGAGGGAGATGAGGCAGTGATGGGGAAGCGTGAGGTTGCTGTCCCTCTGGGAGGGTTCCCAGGGACACAGGCTATGATGAGAAAGGTTGTTCCAGCCTGGCTGTGTGAAACGTTGGGTGGCTAGACTCATGCGGGTTTGTTAGGAAGGGGCTTGTTGAATTCAAACCATGTCTGACGAATGATTTGCTTGAAGCGGAAGTGTGGGGGCAACTGTAGATTTAACCTACAGTTTAACTTTTCAGTGAGAGCTCTGTGGTCCAGCCATTGGCTTGAGCAGCAGAAGGATCAGGCACTTTGCATTTGGCATCCAAGAGCAGCAATAAGTGGCTTGTCCAGCAAAAGGCTGATGAGACTCACTGTTCTCCAGGGGTGTGTGTGTGAGGGGATTGCTTTTGAAGAACCAAAGTGATCAGATTGGGTCTGATGGTTTTTCACCCCATCTGCTCTTACCCTTGAAGGAGGAACTTGCTGTATTCACCCTTAGAAATGGGTAATGCAGCTATTGTGTAACAGCTCCATCCCTGACAGCCAAGGTGAGCAGATGCACTTCTGAACCCGCTTCTTGGGTTCCCCCAGCCCATCCATCTTGATGCTCCTTTTGTTGCCTTTTACCTGTTCCTTGGTTCTCTCAAGCCTGCAATATCCCATAGTTTATTCATTTTACTCTCTTGAGTTTCTCAGTGACTGTAGCCTTCTTGTAACCACCGCCTTCTGCAATTCCCCGCATCCCACATCTAGTTAGAAACGTCTGAAAACAACTCTGTTTACTGTAGAACTGGCAGAAATAACTTTTTTTTGGAAGGAAACGCTTCAAAGACAAAAGTGAAACATGCGTTTGCTGGTGGTGTTTGCTGGCTAGCCAGAAAAGCACTGCCTTTACCTATTGGATGTTCTCAATCCAAGTGGAGGAACTACAATCACGCAGAGGTGGTGGCATATATAAGAGTAAGTTTAGAGTAAGAGAATTGGTTATAAGCCCAAGTTTCCCTGTGCGGTTTTGATTACTTGTCCACATCACAAAATGTTCATCTGTTTTGCTCCAAAGAAGCTTCTGATTGAAAACCAGACAATGTTGCAGGGAATGGTGAGGGAGCACTGATGGCTTTGTCTGAATTAGCCAGGGTGCTCCACCGTGGAGAGGTCTGCAGAGAGTGGGGGGGGCTGTGCCCATCTGCAAGCCACTGTCCCTTATATTTTACCTTGCTCTTGGCCTTTTACCAGATGAAAAAAAGGGGGGAACATAACAGCAAACCCACAAGTTTAGCTTCAGCTGTTAAAACGACATTCTTTCATTTTCTTTTTTTTTTTTTATGATCTCGCAAAGTAGTTAGGCTGAATTTAATTGAGGCTAGGGAGCTGGGGCTGGAACAGATGAGGAAAAGGGAACTTGCTGAAAACGTTGTCAAGGCACAGATAGGAAAAATGAGTGGCAGTAAATGCATAACAGAAAATGAGAGGGGGAGAAAGAGGAAGAGAAAAGGCTAACAGGGAAACAATTAGAATATACCACCACCGCCAAAACAAACGCGTTAGAGGGTAGCTGAGAGGGAGCTGCGTGCCAGCTTACAGTCAGCAATTGAGTTACAGCAGTGTGGTCTTCGCGCTCCCAAACTGTCCATAAGAGCATTCTGCTTTTTAAGCTCCTTCATTGAGATTCACATCATTTTCAGCCATCCTCAGCACTGTGCAACTTGGCTACTGAAGCAGATAGTCTTGATTTGTGCGTCACTCAACCCATCCCTGCCGTCAGCCTGGCAGACCATGAGAGCTCAGTGGGACTGAGGTGTGTTGCCTGGGCGGTGGTTAAGGAACAATTAGGTAGTTACCAGAATAGGAATAATGGTAATCCGGTCAGTACTACTTTTTTTGTTTGTGGGGTTTTGTTTGTGGGTTTTTGTTTTTTTTTTTTTCTTTGAATCAGTATGGAGGTAACATCCAGGGTCTGAGGGTGCTTCATGGGGCAGGATGCTCTTTCATATGAGATGTCAAGCCAGGGGCTGAAAACCTGTCAGAATAAAACTCCAGGATGCTTTTAGCAATGGGTAAGGCATAGTCGTCTTTGGATGTAATAACTCTGCAGAGTGCAGGGTTGTCCTGTTTAGCTCTTAAGGCTGAGTGCCCTCATTGCTTTCTGCTCTTAAAACCTAGATAGTTGCCTGAGTTTTATTGCTGCGTTCTACATTTTTGTAGAATGGGGGAGGAGGAGGCAGCAGTGTAGGTGAATCTTACTGCTCTAGTGGCAGTCGTTTTCTAGGTCTGTCAGGGCTGGTGTTGGTAACGGGAAGTACCAGGCGGTGGGAGTGCGGTTCGCGTGCCCTCCGCCCCCACCCGTCGCGGCTGATTTCCTCTCCGGCCCTGTGGGGAGGACCTGCCTTTCACTTCTTGCTTTCAGAATGATGCTCCACACTGTTAATGTAAGGTTGGAAGGCAGTTATATGTGGGACGGAAAGCTGTGTCCTTGCAGCTCAGCCTTGGATGCTTGTCCATCTCCAGGGTGGTCCTGCCTTGCTCCTGTCTGCCTTATTTCTAGCCAGTCCCTCCGTGCTGGCCCCAGTGGCTTTCTTTTACTGGTATCAGATGTCTAGGACAACAGGCTCATCCTCCAGTGGTAGGGATCACGAAACCACTGTGTGCATGCCGAGCAGTCAGAGTGCACAGTGAGGAAGAGCAGCAAGTGTTGGGGCTGATGTTTGGCAATTGCCAGTTCCTTTGTCACGCAAGGAGCAATGGAGGTGGAAAATGATCACAAATTGTCTGTCTCCTAGTGTTGGGTCAGACATTGGGACTCTAAGTAGAAATGACTCCTCAAGTAGGAAGCCTGTTACCTCTAGTAAACTTACTGGGCTGGAATAAGCACACACACACACACATATATATCTATATCTATATATATATCAGTTTTACCAGTCATCGCTGTTAGCTGGAGGTACTGTCCCCACACTACCATGTGGAGATCTTGCTCCTTTCCCCTGAGCACTGACTCAGCATTGCTAACAGCAAATTACTAGAACAATGTTATCCGTGCAGGAACCCACAGGACTACTTTCTCTAGTTTATACCCGAGAGTCTTCATTTGCTTCTTTGATAAAGCACTCAACTGAATTTGCTCCACCATGAAGCTCGTAGGATGCAGATGCTTTGCCAGCGAGGATGAGTTGGCAAAATAGCTCTGCTAAGTCCCAACAGCTTAGCCTTGACGTTTCTAGTGATGTGTGAGCCCAAATTAGGAGAAAGGGGAAATGAAGTGTGATTTCTGCTTTGTTTTCTCTAGGTAGACTTAAATATGCTATCAGATATGCCTTCTTCCTGCCTAAATGTTCCATGTAATCCTGGGGGCTGGTTGAAGAGCTCAGCGTTGTTTGTTTCCGAGAAGCCTGTATGCGTGGGATTCTTAGCTGTGAGGCACCAAGAGTGTGCTCAGGTAGGCTAGGAGCGGACCTGTGGCTGCATTCCTTCATGGTGTGCAGGCTCTGCGTGGCTGTACTTCTCAGCTTTGGAAATACCTCCTCGTGAGCCGTTCAAATAGACGGCTGCATGCATGACCACAGAGCTGTGTGAGAATAGAGAGTTGTAGCACTGTGGACTTTGGTAATGATTTCACTCCAAGGGGGTCTACACCTGCCAGAGGCCACCTTTCATCTGTCCCCTTTCCTCTTCCCGCCCTGAGCTCAGAGAACTGTTCAGACGGGCTAATACAGCCCTTGGTGCCACGCTCAGCAGAGCTACAGATCTCCCTTGCATCTCAGTCCCAGCGGATTGCACTTGCTGCTGCAGTTAGAGACCACCTCTTTGCAAATTCAGCAGCACCTCTGCTTTGTCCCATTGTTCCCAGATGGAGGTGCTTTTCTGCAATGGCAGTCTGCTAACGTCTCCCGTGGCCTGGTGCTACCTCTTGCACTGATCCTTTTCCATGTTCAAAACAAATCTTTCCTGATTGGGTCACAGTTGCCTGCTGGTTTTGGTGGCCTTGAGGAGTCCTGACACCAAAGCGGAGTGTGAGCAGAAGTGACAGAGTGCTCAAGAGCTCCAGAATTAGCATTGGCTTTTGTCTGCATGGGGTCTTCATTTCTTCATCACATCTCAAATCCAGCTCTGCAGGATCATCTGATGGTACTGTAGGACCATCGCCGCTGCCCAACGAGTGTGGTTTGTGTGCAGTGAAAAGCACTTGTTCAGTGCAATGAACAGGTTTTTTATGGACAATGTTTTCAGCAGCATCTGAGTCCAGTTCTCAAAAGTGATGTAGGCTTTTAAGAGGCCAAAACCAAGATTTTCATAAATAAATAATGATTTGGGCTGCCTCTGTTTTCTGTTACACAAGTCGAGATGTCTAAAAGGAGCCTGGTTGTCAGCGGTTGTGGGATTCTGGCATTTTCTCAAAACTGACATGCTTTTAAAATGTCTTAAGCCGGGCATTCGGAAATGGAGGCATCAACAATGATGAGCTGCTTTTGAAATCCTTTTCCATAAAAGTTTGAATGAAAGTTGCTGGGATGAGGGATCTTAAATGACACGTGAAAAAGTGCTAAAGGTATATTTTGGAAGCGTGTCTGCCTATCTGTGGCTACACTTGTCCCCAAAGCACCTGCACTGTTGTACATTAATGTACCCACAAAAGCCTAACAGGGAAAGGCAAGTATATGACTACTGTGCTGAATGGATGGTGGGATTGATGGTCTTCTCCGGGGTATCAGCCTGCCTCCGCTTTGGTTTGAAGAGGAAAATAGTGCCTGCTTTTTGTAGGCACCACCAGTGAGTTGATCAGTAATTCTGACCTACTGGGGAAAAAGAGACAAGTTTTTATCATAAATCCTATACATCAGGACCAATATGTTTAAAGATAAGCACACGCAAGTTAAGCATGTTAAAGGGTTTTGTGGGTTTGATTTTATAAACCAGCAAAGCAGCAGGTTTGCAACTGTTATTTCCTCAGACTAAATTCCTAACATATGTGTGATTCTCTTTGCCTCTCCTCTCAGATCTGAACCATGTCCCACCCATCCTGGCTGCCACCCAAGAGTACCAACGAGCCTGTTGGACACGTTACTGCAAGGATGGAGACCACACACACCTTTGGGACTCCCAGCATCTCGGTGTCTACCCAACAGACACCAAAGAAGTTTGCGCCTGTTGTTGCCCCTAAGCCAAAGTACAACCCATATAAACAACCAGGAGGTGATGGTAAGCATTTATTTTTTTTAGGAAGGAACCACACATGTCTAATTCAGAGGAACCGACCGCTGACACAGGCTATTCTTGACTTGCTCTTTGTTGATGAGTTTGTGGGAGCCTTCCTGTTTCAGGTCATTCAAATCAAGAAGAATGTGAAGGTATCTCTTATCCTCGCTCTGGTTAGCCACCCTCCTGAGAGGTGCAGGGCTGGGGGAGGACATGGGGGCAGACCTTTCTTGTTTTTAATTGGAAGCAGATGTCCTATGACCAACATTGGTGCTTTTCAAGGGGGTTTGCTTGTTTGGTCTCTGCTGGTATGTGTTGATCCAAGGAGCTGGGGCTTGAACAACCCTTTTCAGTATTGGCTCTTTCATCCCAGCATGATGGGAATCCTTTACAAATGTGGGACTGAGCTGTGGGAGTATGGGGTATAATTGGGGTGGTAGAGCATAAGTTTGGCAGAATGGGTCTAGGAGTGCTTCCTCTCCAGCCTGCTGGTTTGATTCAGTTTTACTTTTATTCTTTTACCTCTACTGTGGAACTCTCTTGAATGTGAAATAATGTAATGATATAATTCTGAGGATATTTGCATGACCATTTTAATAGCCTCTGGAGCAGTAAAACAAATGCCTGCCAATCACCGTGTGCTGGCCTTCCTCTACCTCCTGCTATAAAAATCCTCCTGTCTTCATGTAGTCAAGCAGCAAGCGTGGGAGTTGGGTTCCTGGCTTGCGGACACAAGCCAGCAGCGGGAGCGTCTCTGGGGTCTGCAACTGGAAACCTGCCAGTTGGAGCACCCGGGATGCCCCTAGCTGACAGTGGGGAAGTGTGTGATGGAACCTTAACTGCAGCAGAAACAAGGTGGAAGCCAAGGATTTTAGGAGAGAGTGGTAACTGTCTTGGCTGAGTAGTGACTTTTCTATTCCCGGTGATTTACTATGGTTAGAAATGGGTGGAAAACTCTTCCCCCTCCTCCTCTCCATCCTCCCCCAATGGAAAAACTCAGCTGTATTCAAGCAAATGTTCAAACCACCTTTTGGGTTTGGGTGTTGGATGCTCTGCTTTGTTCTGTCATCACTTTTCCCTCTTTTGTGTTGAATGCAATAAGATAGATGTCATCTGTATCTTTTTTTCCTTTTTCTACTCTATCTTTTGAAAGTGTATGCATTTTCAGGAAGACTACAGAATAATGGAAAGGAAGAAGAAAAACAATGCAGCGTATTAAATCTCGCATTTGAGCAATTTTCTAAAGTTAAGGATATTTTGTAGGAAAGTTGGAAAAGTCTGATGAGTGTTTCATTTTTTTTCCCCTCTGCTGCTCTAACTTCGGAGAATTCAGAACGAAAAAAGAAAATGTGTTGGAGGGGAAAAGTGAAGTCATATGCACCTGTTCTGTTGCCTTCAGTAACAAAACATTAGCGAGGAAGAGAAAGACATTTGGAATTAAAAATGTAAAAAAAAATCCATTTCTGAAGTGCAATGAAAATCTCACCTTCAAGTCAAATGGAAATTTTTATTTTTCCAATTCTCTTAAAATTTAAAATAGTGATGGAAATTTTACACTTTTTTTTTTCTATGAAAACTGTTGTTGATCTGCCACTATTTTTTTGTTGTTGTTGAAAAATGTTGGTATGTCTTAATTGTCAGTGCCTTGGTGATTGTAGATCCGATTAGATGTGACTCAGGAACATTATCACCTTCTAAAAAATTCTTTGTTTCTTGGCGTTTGGGGAAGGAGGCTGTCCCGAAGAGCAGAGCAGACTCTGCAGGCTGAGAAGGGGAGATGAGGCACGCCAACATTTCTCATGCAACACTGATGACCCAGTCTCGCAAGTGGCTGAGCATCGCCAGGTCTGTTAGAAACCAGGAGACCTGAGAAGCTCACAGGAGACCTTCTTCAGTGCCAGTCCCTTGTCTTGTCTGGTGCTGATGGCTTTTAGAGATCCCATTGTCATCTGACAGGCCTGGAAGGGCTAAGGGTTGGCCAAGACCTGGTCAGGGACTGGTTTAGCGATGTGACAGTGTGCCTGCAGCTTAAGCTAATCCACTTTCAGAAGGTGACATGCTGCTGGTCGGTGTCAGCAGCTGGTGCAAAGCCATTAGCCCAGCCATATATAACCCTGAGAACATGAGACTTCTGGGATCTGGCAGGCAAGGGGGGACAGCGAGGAAATAATTAGCCCAACATGCTTCATTCACTTTCTATGGCTCCCTTCTCTGCTCCAGGCTCCCTTACTGTTTCTTCAATGACCTCCGTTGTTTTTGCAGCAATAATTCAGCCTGGGAAACTGCTCCGTGCCCCACTGATTCCCTGTGTAAAGGGGCATCGCGGGTTGTTTTGCCTAAATTTGTTCTCTGTTGGTCACAGGTCTTTCCCATCTGGTTAGCTGTGACTCTGTAGGTGGAGGAGCTGCAGCATCTCCTTGTACCCCAGTGTGTCTTCATCCATCCTGCCCCTCCAGAGGTCCTTCGCTGGAGGTACACGGGCTTTCCGCCCAGTGCGTGGGTAGCACACAGCGCAGCATCCTTCTGCCAGAGCTGAGTGTGGGCAGTGGCACCGGGAAGGGCTGTCCCAGGGCTGCGATGGGGCAGAAAGCGGCCGTGCACATCGCAGCCTGGCACAGCCTGGCCTGCCCCAGCCCTGTCGCTGGAGCTGGCTCCCTGCTACCAGAGGCTGCAGGGATGGTATCGGGAATCTCACTGGAAAACCAGAAAACTCTGTTCCCGGTAATTTCTTCAGCTCGTTGCTTTTAACATTAGGGAAAATTCATCCTTTGGCTTTGTGTTTATTTATCATTATTTTGTAGGTGTGTTGCTCACACATAGCAGGTCTGCTTGGCTGATAGCATTTGTGGTTTTATTTCTTGAACACATTGAAAGCGCAGGAGAAAGATACTGGAGTGCCAGGCTGTGGAGCAGGCGCTGCGTGCACGGTGGGGGAACGCCTGTACCCCCCTCTCCCTCCCACCAGGGCACTTCCTTAGTCTCACCTTGACTTTAATTTTACTTATTTTTTTTTTCCCCAACACCCGCAAAAAAAATCAGCCAGATTAAAAGCTTTTCAATGGAACTTTAAAACAAGTTAGAAATGGTTAAATGAGTGAAAAAAAAGTGAAATTGCAACAGCCAGCAGTTTATAAACCAGCAGCATTTTAATGTGACTGGAAGCACTCAAGGCGCGCGTGGTTTCGACCAGCTAAGTGAGCAATTTTCCCAGCGCTGCCGGCTCCCCTCCTCGCTGTGTGCCACACTGACTCTCTGCGACTTGTTTCAAACTAGATTTGTCAACTCATCAAAGCAGAGACCGTGTCTTGCTGTCGCAGGGATCCGTTTGGTGGCCCCCGGGTATGACTGCAGTAGTAGTTGTAATAACAATAATAATAATCAATAAGACCACAGCTCTGATTACCGTCCTGCATGGGTCTCTGCTGTGCAGCTGGCTGGAGAGGCGAGCGCAGCTGTATTTTTATAGGTCCTACAAACACCGGACCAGACTTCCACGTGCTGTGGTCTGGGCTGGGTTTCTGAAGGACTTAGTGCTAGTATTCCCCGCTGCTATGGTTCGCGGGGGATTACCCTTTCCTGACCCTGGGAGGTGTGAGCACCACTGTCCCTGGGATGTACAGGTGCCTGATGTCTTATGCAGCTCTGTATTTGCCCCGCAGAGAGAGGGGAGCTGTTTGAGCTTGGGGAAGATGATTTTCCACAAGATAAAAAAGTGTGCATAGGGAGGAAGTGTAGCTGCTAATGAGTTAGGCTGGAAATCAAAATTAGGTGTCTGGACATTCGAGCAGTGACTCTAAAAGAGTGGCACCGTGGCCAAGGGCGGTCCATATATGGAGCTGGATGCGTTTGCAATTGGAAAACATCTGTGTGTTGAGAGAAGACAGGTCCTGAAATGGATGAGATGTCATCCAGCCATGGGTCCTGACAGTCCACCTCTTGTATTTGGCTCCTTTCTCCATGCTCACACGTGTTTGGTGCTACCTGCCTCTTCCTTCTGTTCCTCAGCAGACCCCATCCAACAGCATGCATAGCGGCTCTCATCCTCTGTATTCATTGAGCAGCAAAATCTCTTAAGCAAAATAACACATTCTTCCAAGCAAATGGTATTAATTTTGTTTCCTTTAAAAGCTTTCTACCGTTGGAAGTGTTTAAGGTCAGGTTGGATGAGGCTTTGAGCATCCTGATCTAGTGAAAGATGTCCCTGCCCATGGTAGAATGGTTGGACTAGATGATCTTTGAAGTCCCCTTCCAACCCAAACCATTCTGTGATTCTTTGGTTGCCCTCCCTCCTTTCCCTGCCGCTTATTCTCTCCTGCTTTCCAGCTTTTACACTTAAATTGGTATTTCACCATCATCAACAGAGCTGGGGCCTTGGGGAAACTCTGCCACACATCTGTTCCCATCTGTGCTGGGCTCAGGAAGATGGGGAGGATTTATAGCTTGCAGATGAAGCAAATTCCCTTTTCTCCTCTTTCACTAGTCCCAGGGAATGGGGCCTCACCCTCCAGGGCAGACGAAGGAGGCATCTGGCGTGGAGTGAGGTTGATGATGGTTGATCCACCATCTTTGTGCATGCTGCCATGGGCCTGGTGGCGGCGGTGCTGGTGTGAGCGTGCATGCCCCGCGGCATGGGGAGGAGCAGATGGCAGCTGCTCCCAAACGAGTGCCACTGTGGCGGGGCAGTTGGGGTGCGTTGGGATGGTGCCCGGAGTTGTGAGGCCAAAATCAGGGACTTCAAAAACGTGTAAAAATCTGTTGTCGGTCTGAGGTGCTCAGAAAAGGCTGAGTCGGGGCTCTTTGGGCCATCAGATGGCTCGAGCGCAGTGAGTGGAAGGCTTTGTGGTGTGATTTGCCTTTTGCTTTGGATCCTTTTGGTTTCAAGCTTGTTTTCATAACTACAAAAGCCCTTTTCCCCTTGCCTTCTCCCCTCCAAATCAAACCTTGCAGACACGAGCAGTGCAAGTCCAGGAGAAACAACACTGCTGATGAAGTCTGGCCAGGTTACAGGGTTGGGCTTCCCAGTCCAGCATTCACGAGCACTGCCGCAGCTCCTGTGGGTTGAATGCACCTCCTCTGCCATCATCTGTGGTCACTTGAAGGATGATTTGGTGGTGGCTGGGAAGGGAACATGTCCATCCTTGCCTACTGTGAAGTGCCAGATCATTGCTTGTCTCTGAGGAGGTCTCCTGCTCCTGCAGAGATGACTGTCTCCACTCCCAAGAAACCAAGTTCCTCATACTCTTGCAATGTCTTTCATTCATATGAATCTGACCATGAATGTTTCTCAAGCTGCCTGAGACAGACTGAGATACCGCAGTGCCAACTCTGGCCAGAGTAGGATGTGCAGAGAGCATCCCTCTCAGGACAGTCGTTTGGTTTACAAGGCTGCACAGTGCTTGGACCTGCTTCTCTGTCACCCTCTGAGGCTTGGAGGACAAACTCTGCAAAATTAGCCGCATTAGTTTATGCTGCTGGCTCCTTCTAAATTCAGTGTTTATTAATGCTGACGTCTTTTCCCTGTAATTGCCACCCTTGGTGAATATAATATCTGCAGAAACAGTTAATATGGATTTAATAATGGAAACTAAATGAAGGGATGAGTATCAAAGCAAGCTCTTCCCTTCTTCCTTTCCTTAGGTGACTTTCAGATACTGTGAACAAGACTCATGTGGAGGTCTGTGAGGTTTTCATTACTTTTATAGAGGTTATTTTTTTGTTTGTTTTTTAACCCAACTCCTTCCATTTACCTTAGTTGCAGGACAGGGCAGTGGCTCATGAGACAAGGCACAACAGCAGGACCACCTCCAGGGCAAGGTTACGTGGTTGACACCGATGTGTATGCTTGAACCCAGCTGACCCAGGCTTCCCAGGGCTTGAACCTCCCAGCCCTCCTCCTCCACTTCATGCATGTGGAGGCTCTTGAGCACTGGCGAATTACATTCCGCTATGTCTGTAGGGGACTGGGAGTGTGAACTATCAGGCTGTTTGTTGGGTTTAGTTGTTGGGGTTTTTTGGGGTTTTGTTTTTTGTTTTGTTTTTTTTTTTTTGTAGACAGATGTACCTAGTATGTTTTGTTTACAGCAGCTACTATCAGTAGCTCTGTCTAATTTTTGGAGCTTGGGTATGGATTTATTGGACTAGACACTCAGTGTTTTAGCTGTGCTGTTCCCTGCTCTGCAATCTTTGACAGTTTGCAGAAGCTAAGCAGGTCCAGAGTCTATTCATCACTTGGATGAGAGCCCTGAAAGAATAAATTCAGGCCGACTTGGGAGATTCTGTAGGTTTTGTGGTTTGTTTTTTTCTGATTGTCTGTGCTGGGTCTGCACCATAGTCAGAGGAATCCTCGCTAGTGGGAGGGCTGTGTTGGTTGAAAGGGAGAGAGGTGGCATACCTGCTCCTTGGTGCTTCTCGTGAGCTTCTGCGATGCTGTGCCTGTGACTGGAAGGAGGTTGGGGTGCAGGAGCATCAAGCTGTGTCTCAACCGCACTCCGATGATGGTTTGTGTGCGCCTTGTCCAACACTAACATGAGATAATGCGATTTAGTCTTTCATCACGGTGGAAGCAGAGGCTCTATGTCTTGCACGTGTCATGAGTTATGCACGTGGACCGTTGCTGCAGCCCAGATGAGGCATGGGAATATGTTGTTATTTGGTCATTTTGATAGAGAATTGAGTCCTGCGAGTACCAGAGTTCTTCCAGCGGGACCTGCTGGTGTCTGCCTCCTGCCTCGCTCCTCAGCTCTGCAACCAGCTGAAAAAAAATCATTGATGCTCCAGGGAGGAGGCAGTGTCTCAGTGATGAGGAAAAAAAAAAATCATCTGAGAAGTGCACTAACCCTTTTCTGGTCCCATCATTGCAATGGGTGCTATGGTCCCATCCCTCTCAGGATTGAGTTCGTGGAGATCAAAAATGTGGAAATAAAGAGGTAACTTACTGTTGCAAACCATCCTGACTGTGCCTGAGCACAGCCCCCACGTTTGTGCTTTTTTTTTTTTTTTTTTTTTAAGAAAGCTTTTTTAAAATTGAATATTATAAACTTTTAAAGCCCTTCTTAATCCTTGCTTTCTTCTTCCAAGTGTTTCTTGAGCTGAATGAAATGGAGCAGATGAAACAATACTTTATTCATTAGTGTCAGGACTGCATCATCCACAGGCTCTTACAAAATACAGTGAGTGAAAATGAACTTGAAGCTCCAGGCCTCTTTGTGGTGGCTTTGCTACCTTCTACGCAAGAGCATTTAAAGCACAAACAAAGCCCCCGAACCCCGCAGAACAAGCGGGAAGGCGGGGGTCCCTCATTAAGGGGTAGCTGCGAACCAGTTCAGAGCAGCCTTTCGGAAGTCTCCATTGATTTCTGGCTAATGACATCCTCTTCCCCGTTGGTTGAGAACCAAGTGAAACCAGTTGGAAACGAGTGGTGGTTCTCATTTGTATAATAGCGGATTTAACTTGCCCCAAGCAAGCTGAGCTGTGTTGGAGAGGCGTGACACCAAGCTGGTGCCTTTGTGCCCGGGCAGCATCCCTCTACTCGATAGCTTATGAGTTGTGGAGACACGGAGCGTTTTGCCCGGTTGTCCACAGCATGGTGAACCGGTGTCAGGGCTTGTGAATCTCACCGGTGTAAATGAACCAGCTCTGGGTGGGTCCTACTGTTTTGATTGCAGTCATCCCAGAAGTTGTTACTGCTCGGGCTGGATGATGGTGCCTGCATCTGCTTTTTTTTTTTTTTTTTTTTTTTTTTTTGTTAGAGACAAATACGTAGGTCTGTGCTCTTGGCTTTGCTCTCAGGATAAACATTTTCCTTTTTGAAATACCACCTCAGATAATGGCACCGGGAAAAATGCAACATAAAACAGGTGCATAAAAACTATTATTGAACCAGTATACTTATCCGTAGTTCACAAAATGTCAAGTCAAGCCACCAGGTTTTATTAACAATTCTTACTGTGTTTTGTTAGAATTACAAATATTAAACTTTCGCAGGCTCTGGAGCACGTTGCCTCTTATTTGGGAACTACTTGAAGTAGCGTCTAGCCTTGTTTTTGATTCTGGTGAGTGAACTCATATTTCCTCTGTTTTTTGGTATCATAAAGCAAACATTACATTCCTCAGCAGGTAGATTTTTAAATTTTTTCTGCCATGCCTATTTTTTTTCTCATTTTCTTTTCCTCCTGTCTGTCTCTTCTTCCAAGATACTATATTTAATTTTTCCACTTCATTATTTCAAACATTGAATAGTGATTCATCTTTGCAGTGGCCTGTTCTGTGAACCACAATAGTTTGGGTAGAATAAAGAAAAAGGGCAAAAAAGGGAACGGAAAAGAGGAAAAAAAGACGGTTCTGACATACACTGGAATGGAAAGAAGCCATCTTTTTCTAACTCGAATTGCAAACATCTGCCATTGACGATATCAAACCTACTTTTAAAAAAGATAATGTTTGTCTTTTATATAGTTTTAAGGGGCTGTGCTGCCCAATCAAAGCGAGAGCGCAATGTTAATGCAGAAATTGCGTGAATTCAAGCAGGCAGCACTTGTCCCTTTTATTTTAATCCGAAATTTTAACATCCTCCAGATGCTAGTCTGTTAAATAATAACAATTGTTATATGACAGTTAACAGTCAAGTAGTATTTTTTATTTTTTTGCCCATGTTCACACAATGCAGCTCTTCTATGCCCTGAAAGCTAACTGTTATAATAAGGGATTAGATGTATATTTTTCCTTTTCTCTGCCTAAAGCTTTTTTACTCTGCCAGACAGAGCACTGCTAAGTCAGAGCAACCAATAAATGTCTATTGGATTATATTACAGGTTGGTCTAATAAAAGGTTAGAAGAATGAATGAGCAACTCTTGAAGCCACAGAAGCTGTACTTGTGGCCAAAGAGCAGGCATTTCTGGCAGTGAACACTGCACAATTACAATTTGGACTCAATATACGAGGCCCGAAATGCTCGTTGCTAAGCGAAGCGTGTTGAGATGGACTGGCCGCAAGAGCTGAGGGTCCGTGAGGGGGACTGAGAGTCCTGCACCTCTGGCTGCCCCAGGGAGGATGGTTGTGCAGAAGGGGATGAGCAGGGGTCTGGTCTAGTTCCTAAGAAGCAGATATCACTATCTAAAAATTCCCCTTCTCTTCTCTTCTTTAACTAGCACGCACGCTGGAAAGTCGTAGCCACGGAAGAACGTGCAAGCATGCTCTAGAAGCTCAACTGGGGATTTACCCAAACTATTTGAGGAGCTGCGAAGTGCAAAAGACTCACAGGTCTTTTCCAACTCTTATTTCCTGTGATGACAATGACTAAGGAAAGGTTTTGGTTTAGTCTAGACATGACCAAACCATAATGCAGAGCCTGGCATGAAGGGCTGGTTGGTAGAAATCACACTGACATGAGAACTGGCATTTGTTTTGTCCAGGACTGAGTTTATGGCAAATGCCGGGGAGGTGAGGAATAATTATAAGAGGAGGGACCTGTGCATCTGGGCCACCTCTGTTACAAGATCCATTTGGAAAGATTTAGTTCCTGGCTTTTCTAGATACTCTGCAACAGCATTGGGCTTTGTACAGTCTGGGGACCTGTGGTGTGAGGATCTGCCCTGGGGTCCCGCTGCGGGAGCTGCCCCTGAGCAAGCCTGGGGGAGGAGAAGGGGGCCCTCAAGAGTAGGAAAACAGTACTAAAACAGTAGTAGTAAACACAATCTTTCAAAAGTAGGTTTAATATAAGACATTACGGATGTTTGAAATTTACGTTATAAAAAATGAATGCGATGAGAGTTAAATTCTTACTAAGTGGATACTGACGGTCTCTGAAGGTTGGTGGCCCATCCTGAGCCGTACCAGCTGGCAGCAGACCTGTTCTTTGGTAACAACATCAACAAAACCAACTTTCCTTAACTTTTTGCCCCACGTACCCCTCATCACAAGCTCACAATCTGAGTTCCAAGTTTCCCATCTTCCCCCCCACTCCAGCCCCATCACCTAGGGCTCTTCTGCAAAGGACACGGTGCCAGCCTGTGTCTGTTTCAGCACATCCTGGGAGCAAGTTGGACGTCCCAGTGGCTTCCTTGGGACCACCGTGCACCTACAGTTGGGTGCACTTCCAGCTGCTTTCCTCATCCAGAATAATCCAGCTCAGCTCTTTGCAGGACCAGGTCACCTGTCAGCCCCTGAAGTGTCAAGACCAGCTTTACAATGTGCTGTCGAACTCTTCAAGGGAACGTGCTAACCTGCCGCACGTTATATATTTGCAAAGATTTTTGCAGGAGAGCAAAAAGGGATAATCATAGATCCTGGGCTGTTTCTCGGGAAGGTTAAGGAAAGGAAGGTTTCTCAACAAGGATCCATTAACACCACTCCGGCTGACAGGCAGTGAAACACAGGAGGTAAAAGTCCATTCTTCTCCCTTCCCAGTCCTGCGATTTAAAAATGTTTGAACGCGCACATCAGAAGCCGGGGAAGTAAAAGCCCCCAGTTGTGCCAGGAGACTCTGCAAAGGCCACGGCGAGCGAAGGGGCTGCAGAGTGTTAATATAGTCCATCATTTTGTAACGAGCCCGATGTTCTTGTATGAGCCGTGTCAGGCTGTTGTCTGCACGCTGTCTTTGCTGATCACAGTAATCGGGTCATAAGAGAGGGAGAAGTAATAGCGCGTCTCTTAGCAACCAGCCCCAGGAGAAAGAGAAAATTACTCAAACAGACTATCCAGCCAGGGAAGTAGAAAGATGAAATTTTCTGAAAGTCTGTTGGAAAGTGCTCAGGGACATAATTCTTTTATGTGTGAGATCCTTATAGGCTGGATCCAATGATATCAGACGCTTTTTTTTTCTTGTCATCTTCCTGGTAAACTTTTATTTTTAATTGGCCTCGGAAAAACGGGGGGGGGGGGGGAACCTCCTCTGAAACAGAGACATTTTAAAAAGTAAGTGGCAGATTTTCGTATTATCTTTAACAGTGCCAGGGAGAAGGGAGGGGAGGGGAGGGGAGGTCAGCGTGTCTCAAGGCAGGAGATGAGGGGAGCCTCTTATCTCTGCGCGAGTGCTTTGGATGTTTCCCATGTCAGTACTAGCCAAAGCACGTTGCTGTATCTGCCGATGCTGTGGTGGCACGTACAAAACAAACTTGCTGGGTCTCCATTGCATTGCACAGGGTGTCATGTCCCATGAGTGTCATGGACTCTGTGCTGTGATGATTGACAGCTTTCCAGAGAGCTGGACCCGATGTGTCCTCCCAGCAGCTGTGCTTGGACAGCCCAGTTTGAGAGGTCAAACAGGGCAGGTACTGGTCGAGTTCATGCCAGCAGCCTTTCCCTCATTAGCCTGGCTTTCTGTCCTCTTCCAAGCTACTGGCTTGTGTAAGACATGTAGGGGAACATCTTTGAGACCTTCTCAAAGACCATTTGGCCAACGGTGGTTGTAGGGCTCAGAGGGGAGGGCAGTGGTGGGGACAGTCTGGAAGTCAGAGTAATAAAACCAGGAATTTGCACTTTATGTGTGGGATGGGGACAAGCTCATATGCTCGTATCTTGCGCTTTTAAAAGATTATTTTTTTTTTATTCCAGAAAGTTGCATTTCTGTGGTCAACTAGTCTACGTCTTTCCCAATAGGGTATGCTGGCTGCTCAGGGGAAGGGGACCGTGTCTGGGATAGTCTGCCCACTCTCGCTGGGCAAGAGCATAAATCCATGTGTGTTTAATGGAAAGGTGCATGCTCTAAGCTGGTCGAGCCTCCCCTGGATTTGTGGTTGCATCCTTAAAACTATTGTGGGGACAAAATGTTTCGGAAAGCCTGGCTTAGTCCCTGGCTCTGAGGAGACGTAAGGAAACTGTTGCATAGGTGGAGGGGAACAGACACTTCTAGGTGATTGATCCAGCTACTAACCTGTGCCCTTCCTATGCTTTTGTCCACTCTGTGATCCCAGGGCATGTCTAGGTTGTGCCGAGGGGTCAGCTCACCTCTGCATGGGATAGCTTGACTTCCAGTAACAGGTTTACCTGCAGATTCGTGTGGTTTAATGAAGCCTGCAACCGTTCCCCCAAACTGGGATCCTGGACAGTGGGTAAAGGGTTCAGGCTGACTTTTAGGCTGCTGTGGTTGAGCTGTTGTTGGTACCTGGGTTCACTCGAGTCTCTGTGTGCATGGGCTTGGATTCAGCCTAGGCATGGTATTACAGACATGTTCCAGGAGAGAAATGCTAAAGTTTTCGGAGACAAGGCTCACTTCAGCATCTTATCCTGGAAATAATCAGTAGAAGAGAGAGGAGGAAAAAACCAACAACCTTGCAGCTGTACAGAATTAATAGCTTAGAAGCAACATCTACTACTGTCAGGGAAAAGTGAGATAAGGAACAATATTAATTGTAACTGCTTCCAAGCAAATCATAGAGGCTGCTGCTTTGTTGTCTTGTCATATAGAAGAAAGACTTTCTTCCTTAAAAGTTTAGTAATTGAAGAGTTTTCTTGCTATTTTTGTGAGTGCCAGTAAGTGATGTTTCCTGGAAATTTTCCCCCAACTCTATAAATACCGCCCCAGGGCTTACAACAGTGACTCAGTTTGGGAAGTCGACACCATGCACTTCCTCAACGCAGCCAGGCAGCCCCCTGGGCGGAGCGCGTGACTTCTGCAAAACCATTAATTGGTTCTTAAACTGCAGTACAATTAGGCTTCTTCTTGAAAACTGAATTCCTGTTGCTCAAGCTTACCTTCCTGTCATGTTAGAGGTGAAGGCACAGGGGGCAGAGGAGGCTGAAGCACGGTTTGGGTCTGGGAAGTTGTAACTGGCGTTTCGAGGTGCCACCTGTGCTCCCTGTGATGTGCTTATCGAATGACCCCAACTGACAGATAGATGAGATGTTCCTAATTGCCACCCCTCACTGTCCTGGGACCAAGATTATCTCACAGATCTTGCTTTTGCAATTGGGTCCTTTCCTCCTTCCCATTACGCTTTTGACATCACTCTTTGTAGTGACTGGGCACAAATAGAGCCATTTGTAATTTTTTGTGTGGTGCTGGAGGAGAAACAGGACCTGGCTGACTGAATTAATTCTGCAAGTATGGAAGGAATATTGCACTGGGACCTCAGGTCCGACACAGCTGTCTTAGGTAGAAAAGAATTTATAAAGACAAGAGGCAACACATGAAGGCAATGTGAGCTGGGTAAAATCACAGCTGGCCTGCATCTCCTCCGGTATCGGCGGGGACATGAGACCACACAGTCACAACGAGTAATGTATGAAGTGTTGCAGTATATTCCTCATCTTCTGCTTAGTCCATTCGGTGCCTTAGATTTGGATTAAATTCATAATTCCATTTTCCCTGTTAACCCGTCCCTGTCGACACTGGTCCTGCGGAGTTTGAGGCTCTAAATCTTCTCTACAGCAGAAAAAGCAGTTGGGTTTGTAACATGAGAATACTTGACCGACTTCTCGTGGCGCATCAGATGCTCAGCCTGTGCGCGTCAAAACGGGACATATGCCCTCAAGAGGGAGAAATGACCTTGCGGCAGCAGCTGGGGGTCGGGCTGGTGGATCTCCAGCTCCCAGATCACTAGGTTTCGTTCAGATTGTTCACTTCCCTCATTAAGGACAAGAGTCTTTTAGAGAGCTGCAGGAACGATTGGTTTGACGGAGCCTGAAAACTCTTGATATTTAAAACATTTCTCCATGCCAGTAAATCGCTCTTGTAGGCCAGATAGAAAATACTTTATACTTAGCAGCTCATCCAAAACAAGAGATGTGATGCATGATCACAGCTGAGCTCTTTCCCTATAATCACTGTTGGACTTTTTAAACAAATAACTGCTGAACCGCCCTGTTTCCACTCTGAGTATATGGTGCTTTCTTGAGATATTACTGAGACAAGCTAATGGAGGATCCATTTGCCTTGTTGTGCCTTCTCATGTGGGAAGACTATTAATTCCTGTTTCTGGTGCACATTTAGCGCTGCCTGTTTGTATCTGTCCAAAAGCGCGCTTGCTAACGATCCCTTTTGCCCCAGCGAGAATGTGTTGTGTAACTGCGGTAGAGAAACAAATAAAAGAGAAATAATGTAGTAGGGTAACTATTTTGAGAGATGAGCTTTTGCTTGGCACGTTGATTTTCCCAAGAGATACGGCACGTCCAATACCTCGTGTAAGTTGACCATCCAGTGTGGCATGGGTCTCCATAGCGGGAATATTCCATTTTAAGAATCTGTTGGGTAAGACATGGGCTCGTGTTTGGTGGACACCGCCAACTATTTAAACGTTAAAGTGCTATGAATTCCACCTGTGAAACTGGAGGCGGAGGTAACACAAGTTGGAAAATTTGGGCCTAAATGTCAGGGCCTAAAGGTCACATTTCATCGGTGGAAAGTGCAGTTGTCACCACAAACATGAAGGTGCTGGAAGGGAATTGAGGCTCCCTGTCTATTTGATCTCCTAGTACCTGGTCAAACATGCTTAGTTTACACCAAGTCCAGAGATTGATTTTTCTAACAAACCTGTCCAGCAAATGCGGTTCTGTTCTTAGGACTCAAGCTCCCCTTTTCTTGTTTATTTTATTTTTTTTTCCATGATCCAAGCGTGGTGATGAAGGTTCTGGGCATTCAGTCCGTGACTGGGATGGAGCTGAAATCGGAGCTTTCTCTTGTAGCAGTTCTGGCTCCGTCATGCCCGCAGTAATGAAAGCTCTTTATGAGAGGAGCCAGAAAACTTCTGAGGCATCAGAAGAAGCAGGAAGATGCATCTTATTTCTATAACCATTTAATTGCGAAATCTTTTGACTACTTAGAAAAATGATTAGTCAAGTCTATTGGAAGGCAGCGAATGTCAATTTGTGGGGACCATGGGAGGTTTGATCGTTTCAGATTTCTTACCTCCTTGTTTTTCCTTCTTCTTTGTTGAAAATGGTAAATGATTAAAATGAGGGTGTGTTTTGAAAAGAAGATTTCTAAAGAGAGCTTGGAGGATTCTGTGCTTTTTTGTTAATTATTTCATACGGAATAGTCACCATTTGCAAGTGTTCAAGAAACAACAAAGCATTTGTTTGCCGATTCCAACATTTTAGCATGGTGTTTGAAAACGAAATCTTGGTTTTGTCTGATTGACCCTTACTCACCGGTACCACAGGCCGCGTTTCCCTCTGACACTCGCGCAGCCCAGTTGCCGCTAAGTTAGGGCAGTAGTGGCTCCTCTGAGCGGATTTACATAAATGCATCTGTCTGGACCTTGCAAATAAGTTTGTTATTTGTGCACGAGGAAGACCTGAAGCCAGATCCTTCTTGTCAGGGCTGGCCCGGTTGAGCCGAGAAAAGGCACAGCCTGCAAGGAAAAAACACTTTTAGCTTTAGCCAGTAGCTCCAGTTCTTATTGGGAATAATCTGCACCAGGACACAGATGTGTTTACTGTGAAAATGCCAACTTTGTATCATCATATCTATGTGCTTTTTGATATTTGTTGGAAAATAAGAGAATGGAGTTTTCTTTCTTTGATTAAATATTTTCATGTCAGGGTTTGGAAGCTGTGTCCCAGCAGGCTTGTTCACATACTGAACTTCAGCTGTGGGCTTATCTTAATGGGGAAGGAGTTTATTTCAGTTAGCTGGCACGTGGAGACGAGGGACCGGTGAAATCTCAGTTGAAGCTGAGTGTTTGTATCTCTCATGTGAGTTCTCAAGTGGAGCTGCGTTATCTTCAGGTCACCCTGGTAACTCTGATGAAAATCACCGATCACAATTTTGCCTCTTCCTAGTCATATGTGAGCTACCAGAGTTAAGAAGACATCTTTAGCCCTAAGGAGGTCCTTACTGAGCTTCTCGGATCTTATGACCAGTAGTATGGTAGTTACGATGCAAATGGGCTGGTGAATTTGTATTGGTCAGCTGGAATACGGTCTACACTGGGGGTTTGGGATGTTGCTTTGAAAGTAGTGGTGAGGAGAACTGATCCGTTTCTCGTCAGCTCTACGTATTCTTCGTCGACATCGGTACCTGTAAAGCGAAGCATTGCTTCTCAGACTCATTGACATGTTGTCTGTTGCCCGTTGTCTCATAAATCTCCCCGTGAAGCTCTAAGTAAACACTCCTGGGTGGAATCAACAGATCATCTTTGTGGCATTTCTTATCATCTAAAGAATAATTCATTAAAAATTTAATGACTCTTTTGCTCTGGAGAGGAAAAAAAAAGAGCTGGCGCCTGCCTTTAAAGTTTCTGTCTTGTATTGTTTGGTAATTTTTGTTTTGTTTTGGAGGTTTTTTATTTTATTTTGGAGCAAATCAAGTTGATAAACTGAAAGAAACCCATCTTATTACAAAAAGCTTGAGTGCTTCTGAGAACATTTAAAACAAGGATGACTAGAAATGACCTTTCCATCCTGGAGCGAACTTTGAGTGTATTCTCCCTTTGGCATTTCTAATGATAGACTTTCCATCTGGTCTTTGCTTAAAAGCTAAGATGCAACTTGGGTTTTTTCACATTAAAACTGTGCATAGTCTAAAATTAATCCTCTTGATCATTTCACTTCAGGGAGAGGAGTGCAGGAACACTGGGAATATTGACTTATTTTTAGCAACTCCATTCAGTCCTCCTGGCAGCAGATTCCTTTTGTCCCAAATCAAGTAGTTTTTGATATGGGGGAACCCTGGATTTCCCTCTGCTTGAATTTGGGGAGATTGTACCCCTTAGAGGAGATTTGAAAAGAAATCGAGGATATGTCAGTGGCCCTGGTGGGGTGCATGATCTGGGTCAGTTGTGGTTACATCAGCTACCCCTGGTAATACTGTCATTTCTCTTGCTGCAAATTCCCTGGTCCCAGTTTCCCATACTGATTCCCCAAAGCTGAATGTGCAAGAGTGAAATCGTAGCAAATGAATGCTTCAGGGAAGAATTGGGGACCTCCTGAGATGTACCAGTGCAACCATTCAGCGTCATTTCGCAGGATCTTTGGGGAAAGTACGTAAACTGATCCTTTTGCTTAGCAAAGCATTTCCACAAATGCCTAATTTGATACATGCTTTCTGAAGCCCTGTGGGACATAACATTTAAGCGTGCACTTGATCTTAAGTGTTTAACTGAGTCCATGCTCCACACGAGCACATGTGTGCACGAGGGGAACGTTCCTCTGGATCACATGTAGAAACATCAGACACCAGATTTTTAAATTTTTTCCTTCCTGTTACACTGGTCACTACTGAATGTGTTTTCTCTCTCTTTTTTTCCCCCCTCTTCATCCTTCTATTCACTGGAGTTCTACAAAAATATATGTAGGTAGGAGGTTATCGGTGAGCCATCCATTCCTCAAACGTTGTTCTGGTGGGAAAAGCAGAAACTAAGTCTCTTAGCAAAGTCATGTTTCTATCAGAACTGGGGCATGGACAGAAAACATACGTTTTCTGGACGTCCAGAAGGCTCTGCAGAAGAGCAGGTGTTGCTTGGGGCTCTTGGCAGGTGGGTGCTCGGCTGAGGGTATCGGTGTTTTTGCTGCAGGTTCTTCTGGTGACCAACTCTATTTAAACAATGGGAGGGAAAAAGGATGTTGCGAATAATGGAAGAGAACAATCCTGGCACACACAGCTTCCTCTTCATAAAGCTGCTTCTCCCTTGAGGCAATATATCTTGCATCTTATGGGAAGGAAATCTTACAGTATAAAAGGAAGTCTGAACTGCTTACCAGTGAATTTAGAAGCCTAGAAGTTGGATTCCTTTTATGAAGAGATAATATGGATCCTATTCCAGTATATTAGGGAGGCTTTTTTAAGATGCATTTCCAAAAATAGGAGAAGAACTGGGGGAGTCACTTCTTCAAAATAGTATTTGTGCGTGGCTTATGTAAATATTCCTGGAACTTTAGGGGATGTATGCTCAGCAAAATGAAGGTGTTCAGAGAACAAAAGCAGCGGAGAGGCGGCACCTTTAGCCTGAGCTGCTCGGCAGGACAGAACATGGGAGGATGGCTTTATGTTCCTGGGGATGCCCGTGACGCGGGATAGAGTGGTCGGAGGGCTGTCCTCGCTTCGCTCTCCTGCAATAGCTCCTGAGGGGCTGTTCTGCCTCCAAGAATAGCTGGCACGTTGCAGTGCTCTAATTACGCCCATTTTCCTGCCACATCTCCTGCACTGGGAACGGCGTGCCTTCTGCAGGCTGTACTGCCCAAAGCCTGCCCGCCTGCTCGGTTTGCTCCGTGGTGGCCCCGCTGCTGCAGCTTTACAGCTCCCTGTTGTGTATCAGGGTAAAAAGCAGGGTCCGTCCAAAAGTTTGCAACCATTTAGCCCCTCCTCAGTGCTCTTCTCTTTTCCCGTTCCCCTCAATGAAAATAAAGGTATGCGGAGAGAGGGGGAAACAAAGTGGAGTTGATTTTCTATGATTAGCACAAATGGTGAAGTCCAGATAACTTCATTATCCAATTAAGGATTTTTTATGCAAACCCTAGCAATCCAAAAAACAACAAACAAAACTTCGGGGTAAAAAAGGCGGCTAGAATCCTTCCGAGGAATTTCTGCATTTTCTGCAGCGTACATAATTGAAGGGGATTTTTTTGATAAAGGCTAAATTGTGTACGGGCATGAAAAATTCAGCAGGGAATTTAAGCCATTTCCAAACCACATGAAATATTAAACATTTAGCTCAAGAATAGCTTGAAGATGGCGTGCATCATCCCAAACTTTAAGCAGTCATCTGATTTTTCTCTTGCAAATATTAAATATATAGTAAAGGAGAGCCAAAGTAGGTTTTATCTTCTTTCTCATGATGAGTGCGGAGCCATTGCCTTGAAAGATTTTGCTGGTTGACCTGACACACACCTTTGTTTACCTGTCTTGGTTAGATATTTTAGCTGCAACATTTTGAAGAACCAGGGGAGCAGATATCAGTGCCGCAGTCGCAATGTGCCGTTCTGTGCTTGTGATCAGCCGCAGCCTTGGGCTCTTGTCTGAGTGGCTCTCAAATTAGCTTTTTAAATCCAGTGGAATTAAAGATTTTAATCAAGCAAGATGCTAATCACCATGACATGATGTGATATGTATGGCCTGATAAGGATATAGAGTAAATCTCTTGGTCTCTTGAAAGCAGAGAATCCCGTTTCTTATATGATCTTCAGCATCCACATTTAGGTTTTGCCTAGATGTGGTACTGGATTTTAAAGCTAGGTTATGCCCTTATTTTTAAATTTGAAATTCCTCCTTTGTGTAGAAAGATAAACATTGGCTAATTTCAAATCATTCTCAGGTGTGTTCTTGATTATTTCTGGTTTTCTTGACAGCCCAGGTACCCAAACATTCCACATTTTCTCTTTAAATAAGGTTGTTATTCACTTGGGTGGCTTTCATCAAGGAAATCTGACTGTGATTGTTTAAATCCTCTAGGAACGAGCTTTGCTTTTGCATAAAGCAGTCACCTTGGATGACTGCGTGCAGCAAGTCGTGCATTGCAAAATTGCAGTGTGAGTTTTCAAAACCTGCTGTTGTTCGGTTTCGTTTAGCGACGCTGGTTAGTGCTCTCCAAAGGAGGATGTTTCTCTTCTCTGGGCAGACTCTAGCACCACGACTCTCAAGTTTGTCTCACTCTGCAAAAGATGGTCCTCTTAAATATGTCCACGAGCACTCTTACCAGGACAGACAGCGTGCTTTCTCATCATTATGCTGTAAAAACACCACGTTGGCAAGCAGCAACACAACCTTCTCATTATTTCACTTGGGACTGGAAAAAGGCAACCTTGAGCAGGGTGGAGACAAGCCAGTCCAGAGCAGTTGGCCCAGAAGACACTTCTCTCCTTGTTGTGATTCATGAAGAAAGTAGAGACGTTGGCTACAAAATTCTCAGGACTTGGGAAGACTGGGCTAATAAGCAACTCTGAATGACATGGGCTCCATAGTTTGTCATAAAACTTCAGCACATCAGGCATCTCTGTGCATTAAAATACTTTCTAAGCAAAGCACCTGCCTGGGGTCTCTCTGGGTCTTTGCATTGCTGGTAATGTCAAATTGGAAGTTACTCTCCTTCCCATAACATCATCTGTCTGATGGAGGAAAAGGTCTACTCTTTCAGTCTTGCTGGTGGAGGGATTTTTGTATAGAAGGTGAGATGGACCACCCACTCTTCCCCTGTGCTGCTGAGCACACTTTCCTTCCCATTCACTGCTCCAGGCCTGTGCTTGTGGTAGCATGGGGAGATGCATATGTTACAGCGAATAACCTCTGTATGTCACCGCGGGCATCAGCAGGCCTCAAAGTCTGATAGAGGGTTTTGTGCTCATAGAAGATTTATCCTCTTCTCTTGCTCCCTGAGCACACACTCAAACAATATATCCATTTTAATTGTTTTCTGAGAGGTTATTAATATTGGAGTGGGGATTTAGAATGAAGATCAATCATTAATCTGAAAAGAATGGATTTGCACTTTCCTGAAGCAAGGCTGGAAAAGAAGTTCAGTCGAAAGAAAATCAAGAGAGATTCCCCACCTAATCTAATTTATTTTTTTTCTGCCTAGAATTCTCCAAGTAGCAGCTCTGAGGGAAAACCAGACCTCAGAGTGAACACTTCAAAAGTCTAGCCTAGAAACTTTAGCAGTATGTTACTACAATTTGTTATCATTTTTTTTTCCACAACATTTTAGTTCAAGAATAAAACCTCTGGCTTTTCAAACAAAACCACAATCTTTCCAGAAGATTTTAATTTTCTTCCGCATTTTTCCTTTTAACAATATCCACAAATATTTCAGTAATTCATTTTCTATTGGTTAAATAGAAAAGTTTTAATTCAATCTGAAAATGATCTCGCCCAGGTTTCTCTACACCAAATAACTGACCCCACTTTTGGTGCGGCGTGTCTTACTGCAAGGGCACCCTCTCTGTTACCCTGCGCTGGTGCCAGACCCTAATACTTTTTCTCTGGAAGGGAGGCACCATATGCTGAGCATAGTTACAGCGTTGATTGACTCCTTTCTCAAAATGGTCAGAAGCTTGAAACACGTGCTTGGATAACTACCGTATCGGGGTCATTCCTGTTGGGAAGCCACGTGTCCCCCAAGACCAGCACAGATACCGTGGTGCCACCATTTATCCCTGCTTTTATTCTGAGAATAGGCAGTCTGCCTGGGTCAGGCTAGGGAGTGAATTTTAGTATCGTCAGTGTCATGAATGGGAATATCCTTCTCATCCTTGGGAAGTACTTTTTGTGCCTCTGTCATTCGCCTCTTCCTCGCCCACTTTAGGATGCTCCTGATGGGAAGTGCTCTCTCTCTGCTCTTGTTTTTCCTACGCGGTGCTCTGGGCTCTGACTAGCAAGGAGAAGTATGAGGCAGTTCTCGGTAGGGGATTTTGTGGAATGTGGAAAACATAAATGTAGTCACTTATCTAAAAGTCAGTTTAGCACGTTATTTCCTAACCAGTTACTTTGTTGAATTGCATAAAAGTGTAAATTTTAAAGCATTTCTGCTTAAAGTATGGTGATAACTGCGCGTGTCAGTGTGTGTAGTAAGTTTGGGCTGTTGGGCAGTGATTCTTGGGACAGGAAGCTTGTGCATCAGTGGTTTAGGGTAAAGTTCATCTCAAAGAAGAGAAAGCCAACGTCATTTTTTTTTTCGCCTCTGTCTTCCCTGTTATCCAAAAGTACAGTAGAGAGGATGTAGAGCACCTCCAGGTGGAATCTGCCCAGGCAAAGATATCTCCCATTTTTTTTTCTTTTGATTATAATCCCATTTCTCTTCCATGGTCAAAGCAGATGATGCGTGACATTTCTAGTAGGTACCAGTGAAAGAAACCAAACTCTCTCGACAAAAACCACTACCACAACTCCATATAAACATATATTTATATAAATTTAGACATGGAGATATGTAGCATTAATTATTTACTTTGAAAGAAGAAGATAGAGGTGAATTCTATTTATCCAATATCTGATTTTATCTTAAATTATCTTCAGGGATTAAGGATGTAATTTATTGTTCAACTGTTACACTGGTGAATAAGAAAGTGGTTAATTTTGTAGCATGAAGAAAATCTAGCTACTTTTTCTTCTCCCCGGTAGCGCTGACTGCAATAGGAGGCAGAAAGCCAGGGCTGTTTGTATTGGTGAAAACAGTGAACCAAGACAACATCTGATAAAGACACGTTTTGCTTTAATCTTTCCAAGTTTGGATGTTTATAAGTTACACAGGGGAAGGGTGGGGAAGAGGATGGGAGGAACTAAATGAGCCAGTTCAAAAAATCAGTTTATGGAGGTTTTTTTTGATCAGTTCCTCTGTGAGGGCTGTACATGCATTTCCCACTCGGTGTTTTTGCTCCAGTCTCTCAAGCCAGCAGCAGAAGACTTTTTGAAGAGCATGCCTTGCAGGAAGGTTGACCTGATCACCCAGGGAAATGGTCTAGTTATGGCAGCGGTTTTTGTCGTCCCTCTCCTTTGCGTGCTGGGCAAGCAGAATGGATCCAGCGCTTGCTTCCAGATGTTCTTCAGCACGTGCCACTGCTGGCTCCAAGGCTCAAGCCAAGCTGCAGCATGTCGGGTTTCCTCTGACCGCTCCAATTGCAATTCACCCCCAAAGTGGGAAAACAACACAAAAACAATCATAGGCAAAGATAAGTCCGAGATTGCTTAAAAACTGTTGGCTGCAGCTTCCAAAATTTGAGGAAGTCCTTTGGCAGTAAAGAGCTCTGGGAGATGTTTTTTTTGTGATCTGTGCAGTGTTTTGTGTTTCATCACTACGCAGAGAGAGGATTTGGTTGGTGATAAGTAGAGGATGTACCTGAAGGACATAGTCCCCATCTTCCCTGGCTGCCTCCTTAGGGCAGAAAGCTGACCAAAAAACCAGATTTGTTTTGATTGTGCCATGCAACAACAGCCAGGGAGAACGAGGTCTTAATCCAGTGGTGTAGCTCTTTTTTTTTTTCAACTCCTTCAAAACAGCCCTCTTTAATAAATTAATGCATATGTCAACTCTTGTCAGGAGGTCTTGGCAATGAACAAATGAGTTGAATGCCATAATCTAATAAACAAATAGATAACCTGTTTCAGTTTTGTTCTGAATGAGGCAGTGTTTCCCTCGCTGAGTTGTTTCATGGACCTTTCGCTCTGCAGAGGAGAGGCATGATGTGTGGGAATGCAGCCCGTGGTTCCCCTCCGAGGATAGGGCTTGCTTTTTTGACTTAGATGCCCTGATTTCCAGCATATTTCCAGTTGTTTGTGTTGAAATCTTTCCATCTCAGCAGGCTGGTTTTTGTCATTTTTTAAAAATCATTCAGAACTACTTTTGTCCTCGTTATTGGGCTTGAGCAGCTGCAACTGAAAGCGGGATCTCATTGTACTAATGTCTCACTTGGTCTGTGCAGCAAGACTCTGTCCTTGCGTCTACAAATAAACAGTGGAGAGAGGGCAGAGGAAGGCTTTGCGTGCCCACGGACCGAGGCACAGTGGGGCTACGTGACATCCCTAAAGTCCTAAAAGAAGTCTGTGACAAGGAATGGTACTTAGAGCTTTTCTGTTAAGCTTATGGCTCTTCTTCCTCCTTCTATTTTAGCCCAGATTTTAATTAAAGTTTTACAGTGCCACGGGCTGTTTCTTGCATTGGCTCAACTTTAGTCCTTCACTAAGCTTTAGTAAAGGACTGATTTATTTTCCATAGAGCTGAGCTCCGATACTAGCAGACCTCTCCTCTAAGCAGATATCAGAGTTACGGAGATAATCGTTAAGTGTAACATGATCGGAGCGGGAGCAGAATTGGCTCATTCGCATCGTGTTTATAAAAGGGATTGTTGAGGTGAGCAAAATAAGTCATCTCTGTTGCAGCCAGGTTGGCGTGGGACACCAGCTGGAAAGCTTTGCCCCCGCAGTCATATGGAAAAATAAGTTGAATCAAACTGCAGCCTCGTATCGATGCCTTTGTACGTAGCAGCATGTATCATGAGCGTACGATGTGTAGGATGTTCGGCTGATGCGCATGGGAGAAAACAACTCAGCATGCGGCTATACCTGCCTCCCCCTGCCCTGCGACCGTCGGGGCGGCAGGAGCATGGGTTGCGCTTAGCTGGGAAGGATGGCACGGCTAGGTGTCTATAGACACAAGCTGAATAAAAACGCAGTCTCGTCAAAAAAAGGCGTTGTTTTCACAATGAAGGGTATCCACAGTGGTGAAGCGGCTGAGATTTTGCATAATTTGGGGAACTGAGCCCTTGTTTCCTACCCTCGTGCTAATTACTGCCTTCGGGGTGTTTTGAGAGGGAGGTCAGTGAGTTCAGACATGAACCAGAGGTGGGTGGGATTTTCCCCACTGCTGACCAGAGCTGGAGTGAAAGATTGAGAGATCTTCATACAGGACACTAAAGATAGCATCTGTTTGTGCTAAATCAAGTTGCTCAATAAAAGCTGCATCATCTCAAGTGAGCCTGGCACGTTGTGCCAATGCCGCTCCTTGTAGCGGTCACAAACTTGTAGTCAATGCAAGGGGTCCAGCTCCAGTCCCACTGAAGCGCCTGGCTATGCCTAAATGGTGGAAAAAGCCAGTTCCCTATTGAGAGGTAGAAAAAAATGGCTTTTGAGCTGCTGCCTCAGCTCAAACCCAAATGTCAAAGCAGCCAGTGTTGGATCTCCCCGCTGGCACTCTCCCACGCGGCTCCTCCGTCCCCATCAGAGTCTCATCTGCTACTCCTGAAAGCTTTAGTAACTTGTTCTGGCGCTAGTAACACTGGAAGAAATCCAGAGCGATTCCAACGGAGCTATTTTGGATTTGTGTTTGCGGGTGGAATTGTACCTAGAGGTTTTAAGTTAATCGCACGGTCATTTTTCCTCTGTATATTTAACCACTGAAGTTAATTAACATTTGAAAGTTCCACAGGCGGCTGCTTTCGTTATCTTGGCTAGCTGCGGTAAAAGGCGGCGTGGCAGGAGGGTGGCAGTCCAGCTGAAATTGTGCAGATAGGAAAAGTGCTGGGAATAGTTTCCAAGGTGTCCCAGGGTTTGGGTGGTTGGATGAGGGGATGAAGGTGGAGGTGAGGATGCGTAAGCTGCCATGGTACATGTAGCCTATTGACTTCCCGTGTAGTAAACAAAATTACCAGATGATTGTTGACGTGTGGTTGGGTTTTTTTTTGACTTTGAAGAGAATATTTTAAGCAGGACTGCGATTCATAGTCCTGAACTGTAGGGGACTAATGTTCCTGTTCTCCAGCTGGGAGAAACTAATTCAACATCTTGTGTTGTAAACACTCACTCATTTTAACTGATTACACCTCCAATGTTCCTCAAATCACTAAAATTACTAATTGCTATTCCTTACACATCAGAGAGTGAATCCTGAATAATTAACCCCAAATAAAATTAGATGAATTGGCCCTTTTAATTAGAATCCCTGCTGCTGTTTGTTCTGAGCTTCCTTTTCTTACTGTTAAGAGACTTTTAGAATGATTAAAACTGTTTAAGACTTAAACAGCCAGTGACCTTTTAATACAATATAAATCCATAAAAGCAATATTTCAGCTAGCAGGTGGTGAAGTAAATTTTCAGTGCAACTACCTGACAGACTCAGTATTCCTTTTTTAAATGCTGAGGATGAAATAAGCCAGTGTGGGGGTTTTTTTTTTCCCTCCCTCTTGCTTATTACTACAGTAGCTGATTAGCAAAAGTAGTTCAAATGGTAGGATTAGTGATTGGTAAGAGAGTGGTAATTTAAACGGTGCTTTGGGTTGGTGGAGCTGCTTTATTTTAGGAATCACAGGGCAATGTGATATATTTAGGTAGATTGTGGGGCTGGTGTGTAATCATGTCGTGGTTTCCCCTGCTCTGACGTGGTGTCGGTGACCCCTCACGACATGGTTTTGACCAAGGATGCGCCAATAGAAAACATGATTTGAATTGTGTGCTTTCCTTGTCCAGTGATATGTGTTAAGTACAGATGTTACAGGAAAATGTTCATTTTGGGAAACTTAGTAAGATGCAGGTTCACACCTAAGAGTCACTGGGTCATATCTAGCTGAAGTTTTCTATAAAAATCCTGCGGCATCACTTCTGCAGTATGAAGTTTCACGGACCACTTACTAATACTGCAATATTCTACAGGGTTTTGCAGTGGTTATTGTGGAATATGGGTTTGTGGTAGCTTCGATCAAAAGGATTTTAGCCCAGTGCTAAACGAATTCGAGTTTAAGTGTAAATCTTAATTGTTTCAATGTAGATCACCCTCAAATTGCAAACTTTGGCTTTCTGCAGTTGAAGTTAAATACTTGACAGGGCAATGGGAAATGCCTGTATCTGCTCAGTGCTTTCCTGAATGGAGTCTGTTTGAGTTGGAATGGAAACACGTCAGTGGGGGTTTGCTCCATCACTGTCCTTATTCTGGTCTCTAAATCAGGGGAGACCTGTGTTTTTCAGATGATTCAAACTGATTCTGTACCAGCTTCAGTGTCAGAAATTATCAAGATGACAGTGAGAAAGGGTTACTTTTGTTTGGAAGGAGAAAAATGAAAAACATCTGGGCATAGAGTCTTCAGCAGTCCGCCAGAGATCTGGGAAGACTAGTATGAACCCTGTTTCATTGGTTGATAGATTTCATTAAGTTATTGTTTCAGGGAAAAATATGATGTTTTGCTTTTTTTGTGTTTCCGAGGGTTTTCCCCCAAACAGTCTCGTCTTATCAAACATGTGAGATCTTCTTCGTGTCTAGAAGTTTCAAAGCTGCAAATCTTCATGTCTAAACAACTGTGTCAGTCAAAGAGGGAGGCAGTTACTCTGCTGCAACTCATTTGTTGACTGGCAGATATATCTCCCCGAAAACAAAGGCTTGAGACATACGAGCCTGATCATACAAAAAACTGAAGTGGATGTAAAAATTTAAAGGTTACACTGTGAGAAAGGTGTTCAGCGCGTGAGACAGGATGTTCTTCTCAGCTTGTACTTGTACCCAGAAGGCATCAGGCAGCCAATGGCAAAAATTTTAAGAGTTTCTATTCAGCCGGACGGGCTCGTGCTGATCTACACATCTGTTAAGGCTTTGAAACAATTTTTTATTTGTACATTTGAAAAGTGTAACAATGAAACGTCTAAATCTTCTTGGAAGGTGTAAGAGGGCAGATTTAGGGGAGGAGAGGGGTAAAACCTTGCGAATGCATCTGCGTGGCACAGATTTGATTGGAGCCAGAAGCCGGGCTGGGGCTTGGAAGGCATCACTTCTGTTTATGGCTCTGCTATAGTTTCCCAACGTAGCCATGATGAACTGACTTAATTTCTGTCTAATTACTTGATTGTACAGTATGGGGGAGAGCGTTGCTGGGGCTGATGGTATCATCTCTCGTGGCTGTGCTGGGTGATGCTCCGGCGCAGGAGCAGGCACGGGCGCCGAGGGGAGAGCTCAGAGCTGCGGTTTCACGGCACGTTGCGCCCTCGTATCTGAAATAACTGAGCTGACGCATGTGTCACACCGCGCAGCCCCTTCGTAGGTTGACTCACGTTCTTCACAGCTGTAAGAAGAAGAAACCAGGAGCTGGTGCAATGAGGAGTGGTTTATTTTCTCCTCTAAACGTATGGTAATGGGTAGGGATTTCTCATTGTGAGAGCTGAGGAGAGGCTGCGCCGCAGTGCGTGGAGGGGCAGGCTGAGGTTCCCTGCCTGCAACCGTGCCTGCCCCAGGCTGCCTCCGCGGGGGGAATTGCCTTCGGAAGGTGATTTCACCTGCCTTGAAGTATAAATTGCCTCCTGGAGGTGCCTTGATGTGTCTCCATTGATGGAGCTCCGTGCAGTCACTCTCATAACTTGAGTACCTCCAAGTGTTCAGGCTGATGCCGGGTGAACGTCAACCGAAAGGCCAATCTCGGTGCTGAGCAGCCATCAATACTAATATGCCTTTTGCCCATCGTATCCCTTATTCATGGAGGGGCAGCGGGGTTAAATCAGGCGGGAGAGGGTGAGCACTGAGGGTGGGACATGTCCTCCACCAGCCCATGGTTAACTCTGGTAACCCCAGAGCCCCGTTTTCCCTGTGGTTGCCAGTGCCTCTATGCAGGTCAGGGTACGGTCCGTTGCCCAGACGGTTCCCCATGTAGCTGGCTCGTGCTGGAGGTGGTCAGAAGTGGGTGGCAGTGATATGCTCTCCCCATACATGGACTTCCCTTCCTCCTCCCACGGCTTGCCTGGCTCTAAGCAAGTGAAATCTGTCTGGCTTGACAAAGCTGCTGGGGTGAGGGAAGGTCCCCAAGATGCATTGGAGCAGTCTGTAGGAAGATGCTGCTTAAATGGAGCGTAAGCTTGCTTTCAGGTGTTTTTTTTTTTTTCTCCTTTACTCCCTCAAATGTAGAGCTGTTTCTTCCACGCGTCATCTAAAACCGTACACTGCTCAGGACACAGATTTTACAGTCTTTGCACGCTTCCCTCTCTGCTGGAGGGAGACTTCCAGCAATGCCAATAATAATAATACAGTAACAGCTTCCCCTCCTGCATCCGAGGGAATACTCTCCCGCGAGTGCAGTGGGAACAGCATCGGGTCCTACGGCTGTGTGTGGGAAAGAGGAAAGTGCAGTGGCAGAATAAATAACTAAAGCTGTGAAGGAGAAAAGTCCATCTGTTCGCGGAGGACCAGGAAAAGGCCAAACATCTGCAAGGTCCCCCCAGTTCATCAGGCATCTGCTCTCTGCTTCCCAGTCTAAAAACCTTCCCATTTGTGGGGAGAGTGGAGCCAGGAGCTTATCTGACACAGAGGACGGAGTCAGCAGAGCTGGGCTGGGATGTGGTAAAGCCAGCTGTCTCCTACTGCAAAGAAAAGTGTTTTCTTCCAAACTCAAGAAAAGGGCTCTCCTCTGTTTTTGTCCTTTGCTCTTTTTCTGAAAAATCTTGCCAATGTTGTGTTGTTTTCTTTCGTGAAGAATGGATCTTCCAAAGGGGCAAAGTGGTATTTGTTTTGTGATTGTTCTAGCAATCGTTGTTTTCCCCTTCTGTTATAGCAATTGTTATTTTTCCCTTCTGTTTATTCACAAACCCTGTCCCTCTCCCTGTCTCATCCCCTTCAACGCATTCTCTACCTCGATTTTGCTTAGGTGTTTTGAAGGGTATAATAAAGCAAGAGTGTCTGACTAATGTGCTGTGCGGGGACATGAATCTTTGGCATCAGAGCTGGGACTAACTGGAGAAACATGATCTGAAGTGTATTCTTTGGGAAGTATGGTATCCGCTGGAATTGAATTTGTTTGCAAAATCACGTTGGTTAGAGGGTCATTTTCAGAGCAAAGAAGAAAAGTTTACTTAGCACTCAAACATCCCAGCATTTTTTAGAACTAAGCACAAAGATATTAATTTCAAAATATTTCTTCTTTTCTTTTTACTCTGTATTGTATTTCATATGATTTGAAATAAAAGATTGGATTAATTATAGGGCAAAGAGGAGGATACTGCAGATGTTATTGGACATAATTTTTCTTAAAAATCAATCTTGAACTCTAAAATATCATGAGCCGGTAGGTTTCATGGGATTTTATGTACTGGAGCACCACGGTTGTCTTAAATTAGTTTTCAGTGTGTTGTTTTCAAACTGTCTTTGTGCATCTGTATTTAGGATGATACTTTCTTATTGATTCAGAGGGTTTTTTTTCGAGTCCTATCCATGCTCACTTTGGGGAAAATGGGAAGAAATTACTTTCCTGGGAAATAAGATCCCTAAAAGTCCTGGGGGGACTTTGTGCCTTTCAGAGAGGGATTCAAAATTGAACAGAAAAGCTTTCCAGGGGTGCAGACCCACCTGCTTCCCACAGCAAATATCATGAAGGTGCTGTGCCAGTGGTGCTGCCCGGCTGGTGCCCGTGCCTAGGGCGGGCTGAGCCCGGGGCTTTGAACCTGGCCATGGGTGGTCCAGAGGACTCTGTGTCCCTGGGGTTTGGCTCAGCACCTCTCTGAGCGGTTTGGAGCCTGCTCCTTGGTATTTTGGGGATGGTGCTGAGGGGCTGTAGCTGGGAGGCAGTGTGACACTGCATGGAGATGTGGAGGGTCAAGTAGGGAGCCCGTGTTTCCTCCCAAAAGGCTTGAAATCCTCCAAAAGCAACAGTTCCTATATACATGAAATACCACATCCTGAACTGCCATCCCAGATGCTGCACCCAGGACAGCCAACAGCTCTAATTGCAGCATCAAGCTTTATCAGAAGAAACAAAAGTCTACCAAAGTGGTCCAAATTACAGGCAGCTGCTTCCACAGGAGCCAAATTCAGTGCTAATGGCAAAAGCCCTTTTTTGCATCCTTAGGAGGTGCTTTCAGAGCCTGGTGTCCTGCTGCCCGCAGCCTGTGCTGCCCTGTCCTTGTTTTCTCCTTTGTTATCCCACCTCCCATGACATTCTCAAGGAGAGATCTCCCACCTCTAGACTAAGCTGGATGGCTTCAGAGCCAGTATGCTGCTTTGTCTTCACATCAGCACATTTGGAAATTTAAGATGAGCAAATTAAATGTAGATATTTTGTACATCAGCCCCCCGTAAAAAGCCTTCTCAGAGTTAAAAGAGGTGGATGCTTCTGAGCTTGCAACTGGCCCATCATGTGGCTTTTGTCACTGAGAAGAACCTGTGATCTTCCCAGCAGTCCTTTACCTGAAGCTATGAGGTCCCTCTAAGAAGAGGGAGATGCAGAGTGTGGCTGCCTGCCAGCTAGCAGCAGGGATGCAGGAGGTGGGCTGGTCTAGATTTTGGTCTCTAGCTCCAGCCCTCCGTGTGTCCTCTCTGCAACAGGGAATCCCTGCTTTTAGACAGCGTCCCAACGTTACCGAGCTGTCGTAGCCATCTCCTGAAGCAGTGAGGGGTGCAGCTGAGCATTTAATGGTTAAACAATGTCTTACTTCCTGTGCCACAAACCAGATGGCGGAGCTGCGAGTATTGCAGGGTTCATCCTGATCATCCATGTCATGATGTGGGGAAATGCTGGTGAGTCTTAAATTCTCCCATTCTCTCTCCTAGGGGACTTCTTTCCTCCACCCCCACCTCCGGTGGATGACCTCGGGAACATCACATCATCACAAGGTGCCTTTCCCCCCCCGCCCCCTTTGGATGACGTTACTTTCAACGTGCAGGTAAGAAGATGATAATTTTATTGTTTGAGAAGAAATGATCCAAAAATTGTGGAAATTAATGGACGATAATAAAAGGAGGTGGCAAAGTGCTGTGGTTAGAAATCATGCGCCAGGAGCAACCAAGTCAGCTTTAGCAAGCTGTGTTTTCCAAGTAGGGAATATTTCCATTCAAAACTTGCTGGGCTATTAAAGGATTTTTCCCATCCGGCTTGAATTAGAAGACTAATTGCCTTATGTCCTTGTGATGGCGGATGGGAGTGAAACCTTCCCAGAATGAATTGTTTTCTGGAAGGGCCATCTCCTTCCATGGACTGTGGAGAGACTTCAGGGCAGTAATCTGATCCTAAAAGTGCTTTGTTTAGATGCCTAAAATTAAGTGAAGCAAATAAACCCTGGCCCAGGCCCCAGTGATGTCACTGAGACCCTCTTCCCCCGCTTTTTTCTGGCTTGGATCCTCTAGATTTGCCATCTGGATGAAAGTGCAGCTTCTGAGATGCATCAGGTGATGCTGGCATGACCTGTGTGGATAGGTATATGCCTTGAACACCTTTGAAAGGTATGAAAACTTTTGTGCAGACATCGCTAGCTTGCCTGGAGAGCTGGGCACCGTTGGGTTAGCTCGGGCACATTCAGGAGAGACGTATTCAGACTGTAGGGACAGGCTGTCAAGGTGATCAAGGAGTGAGGAGCTGATCTTGCCAGTGGAGACCAGAAGAGTTTGGCTTGTTAGCAGAGCAAGAGGAAGGCTGAGGAGAGGGTATGGTTGCAGATTTGAAATACATTTGGGGAATAAGCACCGGAGAAGAAGAACTATTTCAGCTCTGGGTGAATGTTGATGCAGGAACAGGAGAGGCTGAGGTTGCCAGAAGGATCTTCATGCTGGTGTTCAGAAAGTTTTCAAGCACTGAGGCTGCGAAAGTCTGGGAGAGCCTTCTGGGAGGAGTAGCGAGAGCAAAGCGAGCGTGATCTAGGTTTGAGGCTGCTGACTGCTGTGTAACCACATATCCACAGCCATGGGGCTGCCCTTGGTGACCCTAGAAGGTTGTGGCAGTCCTGTGTCCCTCGATGGATGTGAACCTGAGCATAGGCTACGGGCAGGCAGTGAATGGGATTCAAGAGACCTGACTTAGTTTCTGACCCCGTCACAGACTCTGGAGTCAATTCATCTACTTTATACCTCTGTAAAAAGAAAACATTTCCCTCCCTCGTGGGCTTCCTCTCATCTCTTACCTGTGGCAAGATGTTCAGATGATATCACAGTCTCATCGTGTTCCTGAAATGCGTTCAGCATTGTAAGCAGCCTTCGAGAGGGAAGGGGTTAATGAGGATTACGTTCTCCTTTGCCAGGAAAGGCTGCAGCCGTCAGGGACATTAGCCAAGTGTGGAGCATGGCTTTTCCCAGCCTTGGGGGAATGAAGTAATTCCCCAGCAAGTGTTGTTCTGTCTCTTATCTCTCTGAGAAGAGTGGACCTCATGGGAGCGGGGGAGCTCCCAGACCGCTCTGGGAAGTGGCGAAGCAGCAGGTTCCTGGTGAGGGCAGGGCGCTGCCTGCACGGCTGCCTGCGCGGGAGCCTGGGCAGTGGGAAGGGACCACGGCACCTCACATGCTTCTCCAGGGTCAGGCTTCACCCAAGGAGAGGACCTCACCATGTTTATTGGAAGGGGCTTGTGTGTCTTCAGCTCCTCATGCCTCCCTCCTGCAATGGGTCCAAAGATGTGCCTGAGCCCTTCGGGGCTGTCACTGGGATATGCCCCTTGGTAGACCCCCCCCACGGGACAGCTTTTCCCCGCTGAGCTCATTAAATTGCTCTTTGTCACACCCTTTCTCTCTGGGTTTGGGAAACCGGGGCTGGAGCCATGTTCACAGTGTTGGGGTTTGGCAGGAGCAGGAGCTTGGTTAGAGGGAGATTCCTTCGCGTGGCATCCCATTCGGAGGAAGGCGAGCCTGCCAGTTGTACCCAGCACTCATGCCTGTCACCACCCCCAGATACACTCTACACAGCAAACACGGGTCTCTGCCTTTAATCTCTGCTCTTGTGTCACCTTTTTCCCCTTTCTTTTCCCTTCCATCCTTTGAAGGAGATCGGGAGCAGACAAAAGCCAGGGCTAAGTCAGGAGCCAGCGGGGTGTCGTGCTGCAAGATCAGCTCCTTATCTCGCAGGAGCAGCAAAAGCCGTGCTGAAGCAAGATGTAAGGCCCGAAACGTGAGGGGAAAGGGCAGGTGGCAATGGAGAAAGCTGCTCGATGCCTTTGTGCATCGAACACCATCATTTTCATGACTCCAGACAGAGGTTCTGTGCTGAAGGAGCAGAATGAATGGTGGCTGTGTTCCTTCTGCTGTGAATCCTTTCTCAGCCCTCGGGACAGGGCTGCCTGAAGGCACAGATCTCATGAGCATGTGTTGGATCGGGTTCTAACAAGCTAAAGCCAAGCCCGATTCCAACGCCGGGCCACTTCATTTCCGTGCCTCAGTTTCCCCATTGCTAAACGTAAGCGCTGGAGCAGATGACCCTGTTCCTGAGCGTGGACCAGATCGGAGGCGGCTGCCTGGGGCGGTTCAGCCCCTGCGGACCCGGCGCGAGCCCTCCAGATTTGCTCCCGAGTTAAAATTCATCTGCTTCAGCAAATCAGCCCCTTTACAACAGAAATTTCGCTCTGGATGGCAGAGTGCTGATGACAGCTTAGGAAATGTGTGCTGTGGCTCCAGGTAAAGCATTTTATACTAGGTGTTAAGTTGATGAGGGCAGCAGAATATATATGTTTAGTTTATTATCATTTCGTGCGTTACTGTTAGCAGATGGCTAAAAGCTGCACAGATTATTACAGTTTAAGTTGTAGTTTAAGAGCAGCAGTTAAAATAATAGTGCCCAGTTTTCATAGGCCTCTTTATCTCTGGATCTCTATTTGGACAGTGGAACGGGCCACTTAGGATCAGATCCAAAAAGGTACTTTAGCATCTGACTTCCCTTGAGGTGCTTATGCTCTGATGGAAATCAGAGGAGGACTGGGTCGCGAAAT
Organism: Vanellus vanellus; assembly: GCF_965231255.1. Classification (NCBI taxonomy): domain Eukaryota; kingdom Metazoa; phylum Chordata; class Aves; order Charadriiformes; family Charadriidae; genus Vanellus; species Vanellus vanellus. The sequence continues at coordinate 13,224,502 of NC_138913.1, forward strand.
ACCTTTGCAGTAGATCCGGCATTTTCTTGTAGTTTCTGTTTTCTCATCTTGATCTGCCGTATTCGGATTCACAGCAGGGCTGGGGAGGAAAGAAAATTTAAACTAACTGTAATGCTTAAAAAAAGAGAATAGAAAAGGAAATGTTTACGTTAAAAAAAGAGTGCGTTGGGGCTGAGGGAGAGTTGTGTTGGGAAGTTCCCCTTCGGCTGAAATCAGCTGGGGAAGGCGAGGGCTTGTTCCCAGAATGGTGGTGAGGGCGCGGTGATGGCGTGTTTGACAAATAAGGACATGAGCAAAGAGCCTTTTGCCACGTTGGCTTCGGCTCAGTTTAAAAGAGAAAAAAAAAAAAAAAATAATCCTGGACGGGAAGAAAAATGAAATCACTGTTTGTCAAAGGGAAAAAGATAGATCTGGGAGGGACAGAGGCAGATTTTTATTTTTATTTCTTTTTCCTTCTGGTTTCAAAACAGGGAAAGCAAAAGTGAAAAGCTCTCATAAGCAACCTCTCAGGTGCCCTGTTTGCTCCCAGAGAGGGACCCTCGCTTATGGCGCCAGCAATTTCTTCCTTCCCTGCCAGGCAGGGCTGCTCGGGGCTGAGGACTGTGCAACACGCCGGTCCCTACCCCGCATCCCGTCCCCGGGAAGGCTGGCTCTGGAGCCGTGTGTGCTACGGCTGCATCTTAATGAGCTGGATAGTGGGGGCTTCGGGTCTCCACTGGCTTTGAAACAACTATTTCTCCTTAAAGCAAAGGTTTAGAGCCCAGTGTTTCATGTCGGAGCAGGACCTGGGTGGCTCAGAGCAGATGCGACTCTCAGCTGTGGACCTGCCAAGGGCCACCTTGGAAAAACATGTATTTACGAATCGCCGCTAATTGTCTGCAGTGTGGGTCTGATTTTCGTTTGGGACCCTGTCGATGCTACCACAACACGGAAAGGAGAGGATTGTATTCATCCGGGCGATTGCCTCTTTCCCAACAACCCCCGGCTGTTATCAGCGGGGTTTGTATTGACAGACCACAAAACGCTTTACAAAAGAAATACCAGTCTCTCCCTGATAAGGAAGCTGAAGCAGGGAAAGTGCTTTGCCCAGGTCACTAGGCTGACCAGCGGCAGGCTAAAAATAGGACCCAGATCTCCTGCGTCCCAGAGCCGTTCTGTCTGCTACATTGCACCACCTCATTACTGTAAAAACTGCGAATTAATGAGTAAATACCATCAGTGACTGAGACCAGAAAGAATGTGGGATATCCCAAAAAGGATATGCAAAAGTGGTTTAGTATGGGGTTTAAAGTGAAGAAACAATCAGACTTTGAACAGTTGCATGAAGGTTAGATTAGATATTAGGAAGAAATTCTTTAATCTGAGGGTGGTGAGGCAGTGGCCCAGGTTGCCCAGAGAAGTTGTGGCTGCCCCATCCCTGGAGAGGTGTTCAAGGCCAGGTTGGATGGGGCTTGGAGCAACCTGGTCTAGTGGGAGGTGTCCCTGTCCATGGCAGGGGGGGGACTGGGTGGTCTTTAAGGTCCCTTCCAACCCAAACCATTCTATGATTCTATGATAAAATAGTTTAATACAGCAGTTCGTGTTATAACCACCTGTGCATGGAGGGGCTGCAGTGCTGCGCTGTGCACGGGCAGCAGCTCTTCCCACAGTCAGACTTACGGGACTCATGGACCAGGGCCTATCGGCCTGTTGCAGTATGCAGGAAATCAGCCGAAGGGCTCAAATTCCTATTGCCAAGGAATTTTGGGAGCAGAAATGCCTAAACGCGGTCTGAAGGCATCCAGGCTGTTCAGAGGAGACTCGTCTCGCCTCTCCCTAGCACTCGCTAGGGAGAAGGTGGGAACATGTTGATAGATGCGAGGAGCGAGAGCCTCATCCGTGTTACGGAGGAGCTTGCCAGGCATTTTGCTGTCTGACTCCCTCCCAGCGAGTGGCGATGGTGGTGCCTCTTTGTGGGCTGTGACTCACCGGCTGAGGAAACAGTCGGAATGGAGGAATTTTCTTTTTTTCTTTCTTTTTTCTTTCTTTTTTTTTTCTCTTCTTTTTTTTTCTTCTTTTTTTTTCCTCCTTTTTTTCTTTTTTTTTTTTTTTTTTTCTTTTGGGTGTGCATATTGACAAATAGTTGGGGAGGGAAAGGTGTGATTTTTGCCTACAGGGGGTGCTGCCTTAAATAGCACATCTCCCGCTCGCGGCGGCAGGGCGGCTGGGCTCTGCCTGGGTGCTGGGCTTGCTTGAAGTCGCCTGCCTTTTAATGTTTGGAGAAGCCGAAAAGGCCAAAGAGAGCAGAACATGTGTTCAGCCTCCCTCTAGTGCTAGATTTTGTTAATCGTCGAGATCGTTGGCCTGGGCGTAGGTGCTCGCTGGCAAGGAACACGGGTAACGCGGTGCAGCTCTTGCTGCCAGCGGGGCCGGCTGGCTCCTGGCAAGGGCCAGTAGCTCCCAGTGACTCTCTAAATAAAGCCATAGTCCGTGTCTATTGCTTGCCATTCGAGATCCAGCTTTTGCAGATTTCTGGAACACCTAACCTGATTTATTAATATCCATGTGATAAGCAACTGCCTTTTATCTAAATTGAAGCCGTGTCCAACAGTATAAATAAATTACCTGGTGATGTTAACCCTCTTACTCAAACTTTGGCTTTGCAGGAATGCTTTTGATCTGTCTCCCTTCTTCTGCCTTCCTCGTGTGTTTGAGAAGCAGGAATGCGCTGTGCTCTGAATTAGACTTTAGCAAACAACATGTATGCTCTCTGCATGTTTAAACGCTCACTGGGTCTCTACAGGTCGATATGTGTTTGCTCTATAAAAGAGGTTTCTAGGCACTAAGGTGATAAAAATCAGTAATACAAAGCCTGTATATGTCGATGAATATCTGAATGCATGATAGATAAAATGCACGTTTTTACATTTTACTATATATGTGTATGAGAAATGCATAATGAGTGGGGATGTAGAGCAGACCTCCATGTTATTGGGGAGCAAGCGTGCACGTTTTACCCCTGCTGGTTTTTTTGTCCCTTTCTGTAGGTAGCTTCACCAGTAGATCCAGGATCACGAGAGAAAAGGAACACTGAGCATTTCTTTCAGGCAGCTCTTGATGCAGCCCATCTTATACACGTGTTTGTTTTACAGTGCCAAACCACATTCTATTTTAAATCTCTAATGAACCTCTGTTCCCATCTATGTGACTTTCCAATCCTTACTCTCTTCAGAATAGACAAAGATGCTTATTATAAACCACAAATTTTACTGAAAGGGTAAACTGGAAAAGTTTTAATTGAACGGCGTAAGCCTGCCATTCATCTCTCTGCCTGGCTATTAATATCTTGGCAATGTTGTAATGCAATACAGCCTTTAATAGCTAAACCTCTCGGCAAGGACTACAAAGGAAGCAAGGATCCAAACGGTTAACTGTGCTCATTATTTTCATCGTGCTTATTACTGTGTTATTTAATGTATGTGTTTTGTTATTGTTTAATATAGTAACACAGCACGCAGGATGCGCCAGGACCTGCACTGGTGCACACTCGTGCCTTCTTTGGGAGGGGGGTTGTGACTGAGGCTGGGAGACGCTTTCTGAGATGGAACAGAGTGTTTTTTGGTAATCTGCCATACAGCGGGTGATGAGGTGAGGGAGCAGAAGAAAGCAAAAGCCTAATACAGATCATATGTAAATAAGGGTATGGGACCATCTAAAAAGTTATGATAGGAAACAGAAAGGTCAGAGAAGTGGCTGATTGCGATGTTCAGAGATCGTCAAGCTAAAACCATCCCAGGTTAAAACGTAAGGCAGTGTTAGCACGTGTGCCAGCTTGGGTCCAAACAGCGGGCTGTGGTCCCCCGGGGCTGTGCCCGAGGCTGCAAGCCCTGGTGGGCACCTCCTGGCTCGTGTGGGTACATCTCTTTGTGGGACACTGTCACACTGCTGGAGTCGGGTTCAGTGCTGTCACCTGCAGAGAGGTTAATCTGTAACCTGGATTATCCACCCGTGGGTAATAGAGACATGAATATGGAAAGTAATAGGGAATGAATGGAAAGCATGCAGAAAAAGCGGGCGATTTTATCCTGTCGGAGCTAGTACCGGCCTGAGAGAGACAAAAAGGAAGCAAAAACGTCATTGTATCCAAGGTAGAATTATTTGAGCTGAGGGAAAATAAAAAGATAATGAAGATGTGGGAATTCTCCCATCGTAGTAGATGAGCTGAGTGATGGAAGAGAGTGAGATAACACGATCAGAATTGAAGAAATTTCCATTCTTCTCACTTCTGACTGCTATTCAAATCTTCTGTTCGATTAGCAGGTCCTAGGAAAGATCTCTTGCAAGATCGGTTGCTCCTGTGTCAAATCCTGGGTAGCCTGTGTTGCGTTAGGGAACTGTAATGCAGCGGCGAGACTAAGACAAACAGACTGTCAGTAGCAAGAAGGAATTCTAAAAATTGCAGCAGACAAATTATTACAGCTTTTCTATGAAGCTGGCTGGGATTGGAAGATGTGGTTTAGAAAGTCAAAGCTTTTCCGTGCAGCTTGGGCATGGTGGTAGGCTGGAATGTGACAGAGCAGATGGAGTCAGATTCCCACCTTGGTTTTGGTGCTTTAAGTACTATGATGCCGTGTGGTACAGAAATGAGCTTTGGTCATTCATAAGATGAAAGGAAATACAGCTATACTGATTGGAGAATCCAGTTGTCTGTCTAAATTCAGTTTTACAGCCCAGGAGTAATTCAAAGAGTAGGGCAAACTTCATCCTACTTTTGCCCGGCAGCTATGAGACACGGATATGGAGAAGCAGTGAGAGCATCTAATTTCCAAGAATGGAAGTGGCTCAAATGCAGATTCCTGTCTCTGTTTTTTAGTTTCCATCGCTGGTGAAAAACAGCTTCAGCTGCCATGACGGGTGGTTTTGTTGTCAGAAAATGTTGCTTCTGCGAAGAGCATGCAGCGCAGTGACTGAGCAAACTGAAAGGTGGTAGAAATACCAATGAGAAATGTTGTTGTAGCCAGAGCTGGAGGAATTTGTTCCAGGACAGAAGGGCAGGCATGATTTTAAGTGTCTGCTGCCATTAAACTCCATCTTTGTAGGACCATTCCCCGCAGTTGTATTTTTCAGTTTTGATTTGCTGATGAAAACGCAGGACTTTGATTAGCTTTAACACACAAAGAACAGGTAAGGAAGAACATCTGGAAAACATCATATGACATTTTTAGTGTTGTTTTTAGTGGTGTGCGAGATGTAAAATAAAAATGTTTGGGAAAGCTGTAGCAACTCCAAGCGTTGCTGAAGCCAGCAAGTGACAGCTCTGCCAGAGGTGCTGTGCAAACTCCTCTTGTTGAACGGTCCTGAGCTACAGCTCCTTCCCTCTCCATCTCCTCATTCCGCATCTCTCTTTTGCCATGGAAACAGCCTCATGTCTTGTCACGTCCCAGGTCTAGCCTTCCTCTTCAGCTCTGCTGCTCCGCTCGCTCCCGAGTCGCTCTCCCCTTCCTCCCCCTCTGCAAATTCCCCTGGTTCTGCTCTGCAGTGCCCCTCTGCGTGTTCCCAAAAGATGCCGCGAGGTCTGTGCAGATGTTTGGGCGTCAGCGCTTCCCACGGGTGGTGGTAGGGCTGCCCTCTGGGACCGGCGTTTGATCGGTGCTAAGGTTTGGGTCAGCCTCTTAAAGACACTTAGGTGGGGAATATACTTGCTGTGCAGGAGTAAATCCCGTTTGGCTTCTGCCGGCTGCGTTGGCCCTAAGCAAAAACACAGTTAAAAGATATTTTCCCGAGGTCAAATGTATACTGGGAACAACAGATTTTCTGATGCATGAATTCTTATTGGAAAACAGCAACTAACATTCATTTATCTGCATACGGACAGTATCGAAATAAACCTTGGAGCTCACCCGGGAGGGATCTGCACGCTGGGGATTCTCTCTGCAGGGTTTTGCAGTGGTCTCTGGGCGGTGCAAGTTATTCGTTGTTCAGCTTTCTGTGTAATTCGGGTCCTTTTTCTTCACCTGAGGTTCTCACTTAGGAAACGTGTAGAAGGTAAGGGGCCCGAACGAGGAGGTGGTTGTTAAACAGAAAGAAAACCCACGGTTATCTGGCCAAATCAAATGCCAGACACACATCTGGCAGCCTTGAAGAGGAGGTAAAAGTAGGCCTAATGGTTTGGAAAATGAGATTGCGCACTTCTTGAAGGCAAGGGCCTTCCTCCGTGAATCAGAACTGCGGGGTCTGCCCACCCCATGGGCTGCAGCCATCAACCGCCCCAAAAACGTGCGGACTGAGGCAGAGTCCAAATTTCCTCTTCTCAGCTTTGAGAGACATATAGTAGATTTTTATCGTGACTCATTTCTGCAGAAGCCAAACCCGAGCCCTTGACTTTCATGTAGTTTTATACATCCATTTCACTGACATTTTGCCAGGCTCGCCGGGAGATTCTTGAATCCTTACAAACATTTTGGCGCGCGCCCCTTCTTCCTGCAGCAAAACAAGCAAACAAATTCAGAAGTATGTTGTATGTTTAACTTCTGGACTTGGAGCTTATTCAGGCTGTGAAAATTGACTGGCCAATTTTAATTTTCCTTTTTTTTCCGTGGTGATTTCCTAATAGCTTCACAACCCAGGCTCAGGAATGCTTTCTCAAATTCAGAGAAGCTCGACTGTGTGCTTAAACTTCATTAAAGTTGATAGAACTTAAGCACACGTGTGAAATTAAGCATATGCTTATGTTGTATACAGCCTTTTTGCAGGTGAAACAAGCAGCTGCATATGGGTTTCCAACATGTGATTAAATTCCAAAAGGAGTTCTTAAAAACAGTTTTAGTCAACCTTAATTTTCTGAAATTGGTATCTTTAACAAAACCTATCTTTTTTGATTAAAATTGCCTGAGACGTGTCCCTTTTAAAAAGCTCTTCATTTAACTGTCACAATATAAAGTCTTGTGTGGGATAGAGTTTGTTCATGTAAATTTAGTTAAAGTGGTACAAACACAAAGTGATTTCAACAGATCTTTATGAACGTGGCAGCGCTGTTGCTTTCTCACCTCTGTCGATGTGGGGGCCAGGCAGAGCCATTAAATTGTCAGCTGTGCCCTCATGCCTGTCGCAGATCATAAAGCTTCGCCTGGTCGCCCAGGGAGACCAAAGGCATCCAGCCTTGATCTGCAGACATCAAGAGATGGAGAAATCTTGGAAGTTTGTTCTAGCATTTAATTACCTGCAGTATTACGCATAAGTGAATATCTGTGTTATTTTTAAATAGAATTTCCCTGGCTTCGGCTTCCCAGCTGCTGCGTGTTTTTCTGTTTTGCCAGATTGGACAGTCTTGTGGGATCTGGCATTTTCATTCTGTGAAGCTGTTTAGATACTGCTATCGAGCTACTCAATCTCCTTCATAAGTGAAACCAAGTGAGCTCTCTACGTGTCTCCTTGTCAGCTGTTTCTGCTTTTCTGGGGCGTCTCTCAAGTTTTTAAAATGCTGCCTTCCAAACTGGACGTGGTATTTCAGCGCCACTCACCAGAAGTGTTGAAAGGAGTAAAATGCCCTTCAGCTCTGCGCTTTGCTTGATCCAGGATGGCACGGCCCCAGGCAGGACCTGGTGTCTGGTGTGGTTTTCCCCTATGGAATATAAATCCCGAGTTGGGGGGCTAGGTGTGACAGCTTACCCCGCGCGTGGGCGTGTGTAATTCATGGCTTGTCAGACACGTCCTGTGCCGTTGGAGGCATCCTCCTCCTCTTCCCTCTCCTCTTATGTCAGAAAAGGAAAGAGGAAGATCACAACTTGGCCAGGATGTGGAGGTGGAGGGAGTCTTTGCTTTTGGACATTGCCGTGGGATCTTTTATAAATGTAATGTTCACGTTGTACGAGTCAGTGAGAAAGTCTTCCTTTATTGCAGCGGACACTTAATGAGCTATTTGGTTTATACATTGATTAAACTTTGCAACTGTATTGGGGTAATTGGTTACTCTTCGGTTATGGTTCCCCTTGGAGGCAGATGATGAAATATCCGATACCTCCTCTTAATTCTCATTTTTTCTGCAAGCAGCAATACTCTGTGGGGAACATCAGCCCTGCTTGATGGCTAATTAAACATTAATTTGTGACGATATTGGCGCAGATTTTAAGTTGGCGGGGGAGTGGGCAAAGAAAGGGGAAACTTTTAACAGTCACCATAATTATCAATAACGAGTCCTAGTGTAATTGCATTAATTAAAAGAAAAAGGATATATTCCCTGCTGCTGTAAAGTTAGTTACAGTCAGTGAAAGTCACGCTGGGTCAAAAGGATTTCATGACCAGCTATTCTTGCCCCATGGACAGAGAGGTAGTGCTGTCCTGCAGAAAGCATAAAGAAAAAATGATATATTCCACTTTATATTGTATATTCTGTGGATGAGCAGGAACGTTTCACTAATTCAATTTAATTCCCAAGGACGAGTGATTGTAACTCCACCCGGAGAATATTAAATTGCCTTTATGGAAAAATAAACTGGTTTTATTCTCCCCCTTCTCTCTCCATCTTCCCCATTCAGTTTTCAAATAACTTTATGTGCCTCCTTAGTTTATTAATACACTTCTCATCTTGCTGCTGATTTTGCATCTGGTAGCACTTAGCACAGACAAGACTCCCAAAGCTTTTGATCAGACATGTTAAGTAAACTATCAGGACTGTCGGGTCTGCTGCTCTGGCAGATGTCGGCTCACGGGATCTCTTCATCCCTCAACTGTTCCTTATCGAATCCATCCTCTTGCTTTCATGTGCCTCTTCCCTATGTACCAGCTGGCCCATAGGATGAAGATCCTCCGGTTGACTGAATGACATTTGCCATTTTTCTGTTTTTCAGTGGCATGGCAGCTTTGAAAGCCCCGTTTAACCAACCTTGAAATCTCCAGAACTTCCTTCCATGAGCAAAATGCAGCAGTCAGAAACCTGAAAAAGCCAGGTTGTGGGTTTGAATGCCTGAGGTAGAGGTATCGGTCTGTGATGCGGGGAGCAGGGAGCTGGATAACACTGTCCTGGGGCAGAGCAGATGGGACCAGACAGTGCAGGACCTCTGTGTTGGCATCTCCAGCTTTAGGGCTCCTACAAGCACAAACCTAGGCTGCAAGGTGGATCTTGTTGAACACTTTGACCTATTTGCTGCATCCTCTTTACTCTTGTCACATAGTTGCCTTCTGTTGTCCTCAAGGGTGGCAATGGGACAGGGAGTGTTGCACAGCTCCTCATGGGCTATTGCCCATGTCCCATCACAGCCCCTGGGGTCATTGGCTGCTGGCCTTGGACCCAGTGCTTCAGCAGAGCGTGCCCCAGGCCATGGGGCCTGTTGGCTAAACCTCTGTGGTGCAGCCTCATCCTTTTTTGTTTCTCCTCACTCATCCAATATCCAGGGTCAGATCCTCTTCTGTGGTCTTGAGAAGTCTTGAGAAGACAAACCGTGGGTGTTTGTGGCAGAAGCTTCCCTCCAGTGTTAAGGGCAGGAGCTGTTTGGAAGGGAGCGTAGTCCTGGACTTTGCCCTGGCATTACAGCTGACCATTCTCACTGATGGCATCCTGCCCCCGAGCAGAGCCAAGGTGCCGGTTTTGGGACTGGGGCCCCTCTCAGGATATGCAGAGGGCAATGGTTTATTAAACAGTGATGGAAGAAGGGCCATTGGCCCACGAGCCAGCGCTCAGCATGGTGGCGGCTTGGATCCAGCCCTCTGATCATGTGAAATCAGGGCCATCCTGCAGTGACATTGCAGCTGGAACTCGGACGGCGGTTTGTTGTCTTCTGGCATGTTTTGTCAGGGCTGGGACAGCAAGTACAGAGAATGAAACATACAGTAAGGATCTGGGTTGGCCCAGTGGATTAGTGTCTTCATCTGGTGGCCAGAAGGAGCTTGGTTGTGTCTCTGAGTTGCAGTACCTCGCTCCCACCCGCCTACCTGTGGTCCCTTCCCAGGGCTGGTGTCCAGTTGACAATTATCTCCTTGGGACGGGGATGTTTCCTAACTATTGTGTGTGAGCGGGGCCAGTGATCTCTAGGGAAATATAAATCTTTATTGTCATACAGATTCCTAACTGCAACAAAGTCTTTGCTGTCTTTCATATATGAGTCCCAGGAGGCTTAGTGCAATTGGCTGTGATTTCTGTTGTCTCGGCTACGAGGAGGGAAGAAGTGGGTTTCCAGGTGTTGGTTCAAGCCCTGGCACTAAGGCGATGGTCAGTTATTAACCTGCAGAGACTGACATGTACCCACCGGCAGAAGTGAATCCTGGCTGGTGTCAGCTGGCGGAGACAAAGCACGAGTGTTTCATGTAAGTGTCTATAGAGAGCCAAATCAGATCAGCAATGGTCAGGAGTGAGTGTCCAGAGAAAAATGTAAAAGGAGAAGCACATAATGTTTTTTTTTTATTTATTAAATATCTTGGTGGAGTTTTCTTCCACGTGTTTCTCTAGCTGCTTTTGAAGCCCGTGTAAACTCACAGCAGCCACTGCGTCTTCCAGCAGAAGTAGCTTAGCAGCGTGTTACGCGAGGGAACACCTACCCCCTTTTCTTTGTTTGGAGACTGATGCCTTCTAGTTTCATGCTTTCTTCTTCTGTTACCTGCTTTCTCTGCTTTGTATTTTTTAAATATTTTTATTATTTGTCCTTATAAAACCTCCTACACCACAGTGAGTTTATAAACTGGTTGTTAAGGTTTCGCAAGATGTCTTCTACAATGCTTAGCAAATAACTTTTCTTCATCCGCTTGTTCATTTGCCCCAGCTGTAAGACCGTGCAGTTCTTTACACCACCTTGCTGCTTCAGAGATAAAATCAGTTAATCCTCAGGATACCCAGTGCTATTTGCATTTTACGTGGGTGGAGAAACTGAATGTGGGACTGTGGCTACCCCGGACCTGTGCCGTAGGTCTGGGACTGAGCTGAACTTGGTCCTCAGGAGCGCAGCCCCCTTTCCCCTGCTGTGTCTCCTGCGGTTTGCTGTGGCACAGCTGCTGGTGTGAGCTTTCCCATGGGAAGATATTTGGCAAATTTATTGGCCCTTTTTGGGGCAGTAAGGTAGGCTGGTGTTTAGTGGATGGTCGCCCTTCACCCTATTTAAGTCCCGTTCTAGGTAAGCCCACCTGCCTCCTTACAGGGAGATCTTCAAAAGTGGCCGGAGTTGTAGAAATTTTGCTCAGTTAAATGACAACAGTGTCCAAGAGACGCTGAATAACGCCTTTGAACAGCCCACTTCAAACTTTTGAAGTGTTTTCCTTTGGTCCGGCTAATACCCAGCAACACAAACCAGGTAAAACTATTCCATGTCTGAAAAAAAAGAAAAAGCAGGGGAAAAAATAAATCAAAACCGAACTTCCCTTTGGCTTTTATCCTTGATGTCATCAAAAGACTAAAAAGGATATTTCAGGCCTGGCTTCAGCCTGATGGAACAGCAGGGAAGTTCTTTTCTATTAGATCCTTGATACAATCACGTCTGGTGAAATCACTGCGGTCACATCTGCTGAAATCTTCCATCATTTCGGATTTGTTTCAAAAGACTCAATCTTTCTGTTTTTAAAGGGCACGACTACTTTTCCAGCCCCTCCTTGGTGCCTGGAAGGGTGATTAGGCATCAGTCGAGCATCTCCGAGCCCCTCACCCCGAGTGCCGCAGTCAGCTCGTGTCTCCATGTGCGTGCTTGGTGGGGCCGCCTCATGTGACTGTTTTAATTTACATTAGGGAATTTGAAACAAAATGTTTGCGCTTGTCTTTAGGCTCAGGGGAGAATAGACACAGCAGCTCATCTTCAAGGTGCCTCATTTTCCTGATATATGCCCTTGAGGGTGTATCTTTTTGCCACTGCAGTGTCTTTTTCTGCTTTGGATGGCTTTTGCGACCTTGGGAAGAAAACCGGGAAATTGTGCTGCCAGAGATGGGGCAGCGAGGGTGTGTGTCTGAAAAGGATCTTGCCTCTGGCAGTGGTATTGTTGGAGAAGGTGCAAAGAAAGGGAAAAGAAAAAAAAAAAAAAAAGAAAAAGAAAAATTAAACACAAACCCCAGCCTGAAGTGTATCAAGACTGAATCACTTTTCTTCTTCCTGGTTAAAATTTCTCACAGTCTCTTCTTGTATGTATAGTGGATGCCATCAAAATCAAACATCTTTCCCTCTTCTCCCCTGCCTGCCCCCAGCTAAAATACGAAATAAGAGCCCCATCCTTCTTTCTCCATCTGCAGCTCTGTCTAAGCACAGTGCCTGAGGCCGTGGAGTAGAAGGAGATGCTAATTCCTGTTTGCAGAGCTGTTTCATTTGTTCTTCCCACCACCTCAGTGCCTACCTGAGGATTTCGGCAGCCGGCAGAGCCTGGCGGGTGGCTGCTGTGGGTGCAACCTGGTGGAAGCAGGCAGCGGTCACTCCATCTGTCGGCTCTGTTGCCTTATCTGTGGCTCAGTTGCATTTGCTGGAGGAAAAGACAATAAAGTCTTTCAGGGCAAAAGTCTTTATTTACTACTTACCTCGATTTGCCTGAATTCCCCTCTTCCTCACGCCCTTTGTTGCTTTAGTCCTTCCTTTCCATGACTGCCTTTGCTGCAAAGGGCTTTTCTGCTCCCTGCTTTTCCCTGTTCTCGCGTGTGTAAATGCAAGCGGTGTTGACCTGTCACAGCCCGAAGAGAGCTCCCCGCGCACCTCAGGCTCCTAGTAAAACCAGTATACCCAGAACAGAGGGTACATGGGGCCCCCAGCCCCTTTTTTCCGAGTCAGTAGCTACAGCCTTTTTTAATACCCATGGTGTTCGTCTCCGTTCTTCCACTTGTGAGTTTGGAGGTTATCAGTGACTTGTGGTAGCAGCATGCAGAGCGAGCTGATGAGGAAGGTTGGTTATGTCTGTACAAATATAACGGCGCTGCATTTCCCAAGAAGAACAGCTCGTGTTCCTGGGGCGCAGCTCGGAGGATGAGCTGGCCACACCGCTCATGAAAAGCACTCGGCTCAACCTACTTCAAAGAAGACTTGAGCGAGGCTAAGGTGGATAGGGAGAAGGTGGATCTTGATGCGGGAAAATTGCACCGCAGTGAGCAAAGTCCCGATGCTCTGAAAGTGTTCAGGAGTTTGGCTGTTGCCTTGTTTTGGACGAAAATATATCCTGGGACTCTGGAGTCACTTCTAACCCACTGTCCATGTCAGGCAGCAGGTTGCTACTGCAAAGCCACCCTCCATCTGTCCCTGACACAGCAACACCACCAGGCATCAACGATTTCTTGGAGAGGCTCAGAAGCCAACTTGGCAGCCCAGACCACATCGCATCTCTCATCCCAGGGGCTAATGACTGTCCCAAGCTGCAGCACTGCATGGCAGCAAACAGGGCACGGGGAGAGGGGAAAACGGAGAATAAAAGAGAGGCGGCTGGGTCTGGGTAGGGAAAGGAATTTGGAGCAGGAGCTAGGAAGGACATCTGGGAGCCAGATTCTTCTCTTTGAGCCCATTGCAAGGAGCTGGCTTGGACAAATGAGAAGCGTTCTTGTTTCTCTGCTGTAAGCCTGCAAAATGTGGTAAGAGGAGGTGATCGAGGTTATAGGAAAAGGTTGCATCTAGGGAAATCATTGTGCTTTTCATGTCTTTTAGCTTGATGAATCGTCTTACGGCCTTTTTAGCACAGTAAGGCAAACTTTCAGGACCTGCGTGTTCTGTAACGAACATCTGTCCCGTGGGGTGGTGCGGGGGGACCTGTGGCACTGGCTGGTGTTGGGTGGTAGGAATAGCAAAATTAAAGCCAATTTTTATCAGAACAGAGTGGGTTGACAGGGCTCGGGAGTGAATTACCATCACAGCTGCTCTGAGCTGCACACCAGGAATTCAGAGGCGGACAAACAAGCCAAGCAGTGGAGCTCTCTGCTGTTTTTCTCTCTTTTGCTTCGCAGCAGGGACTGAGCCAGGGGATAGGAGTGTAGGCGTTGCAGAAGTTCACGTGAGCGTATAGTGTCTGGCATGAGTAATTTGCTGGACTGGGTTGGCTTATGTTTGCTTTTTGTCGAACTCACGTTGGCTGGGCCAAAGATAGCATCCTTTTTCTTTTAAAACCCGTTTTTCCATATTCTGCTGGCTGAACGGGAGGGCGTGCAAGTGACATGTCTGCAGCAATGCCGTAAATCCAGACAGAAATAGAATCAGCAGTTCTTTCTGGTTCCGGCGTTTGTATCTGCGAGGTCGCGGGCTTAACCAGTCTGGGTTCCTCGGAGCAGAGCCATGTCTGTGCGAACCTGTTGTGCCTTGGGACATGGCGCTTGGGTTTGGTTCCAGAGCAATATCATAAAACTTTTATAGCAACATCGTGACAAAGAGCATGAGAAGAGAAATAACTTAACCCTCTCTTGCTGAAATCAGTGTTGCAAATTCTTCTCCCGTTTCCCCGTGCAGAGAATCCCTCGGTGGCATCTAGAGCGCTGTGGGGAGAAAAATGTGAGGTTTGTGGAGATGGGGAAGAGAAGAGCAAGCAGAAACCTGTCTTTGCGAGGATTATCATTTCTTAAGTGTACTTAAAGTCCAGTCCTGTCCCAATAGGCCCTTACACACATCGGTAGCATTATTCGTTGGCACTGTCATACTGCATTGTGCTCCAGCATTTGTGGAACTGGGCTCTTAATCTATGTTGATTATGTTTTAATTGAATAAATAAATCTTTTACAGAGCCCAGAATCAATAGAGATGTTTCCATGCTATTTTATTTTATTTTTCTAGGTTTCCTAAGGACATTTAACTTTTACAACCTTACAACTTGTTCTGCAGCATTTGCTTGTTAGCTATTGCGTAATTGTTCTGGGGAATGAGAACCTGGGAATAACACGGCCCAGAAATGCTAAGAAGCAGAAATGAAATCGACTGATCTTCTCATCTGCCACCATCCCTCCTCTCCAGGGTCAGGGTACCAAACAGGCCGTGTGTGGGCTCCAGTTATATTCCTGGGTCTGCCATTGACTTGATTTATCACCTCAAATGTTGGGGCCTTGGGTGCCCTTCGCACCTCCTCCCCTTTCCTTTTCTGTAGCTGGCTCTTGGCTGCTTAGCTTAAAAATTCTCTGGAGTGGAGCAATCACAGTTTTTGTGTCTGGGAAGCCTGTGGCTGCCCTGTAGTTATGGGCCAACTGGAGGATGGAGAAAAACCAAACAAGAGCCATGAATTGCACTAATAGTGGAAAGGAAATTGTACTTTTGCAGATTTAAAAATCCAGGTGCCTACAGCTAGCCAGGAGTAACGGTCTGGGGTAATTCCTGTGAAAAGTATTTCTTTTCTTGAACAATAGTTTGGATGGAAAAACTTTGGCTTGATAATAAAAATAAGCAAGAAGAATTGAGTTTGTAAGTAGTTTCTAACCTGACTCTTAGCCTTTTAAATGACGTTTTCTTGCATAAAGCACGTTGGAACTTCCATTTTCGTGTTAGTCAAGCCAAATTTATTGTAATCCAATAAGATTTAATAATCATTAGGAACTAATGAATGCCTCAGCACGTATAAGCTTGGCAGATCAGAGCCTGCTTGCTTTGCATAGTCTGTCTCTCTTTGACCAACTTGCCATTTATGTGTGGGATTGATGACTGGGGAGTTCTGTAAAACAGGTAATGATCAAATGCTCCTGAAATGAAATTTAAATAAAAACTATCTGGAACAGCCAGTGAGCCAAAGGAAAAGGTGAATTTTTGGCTTGAAAAATCGAAGTAACTTGGTGTGAGTGAAGGCAAACAGAGCTGGATTGTCCATGGGGAGGTGCTGGTATGGTCTGAACAGACTTTACAGTTGAAATTAGGTGAGTTGTTAGGTAATTCTTTAGTATTTTTATTATTGTAGTAGTCAAGCTGCGAAGGAGCTCTTCTGCACTGAGCTCTGTAGCTGCACGTATGCGGAGAGACTCTGTCTGGGGGATTTGCAGATAAGTCAGTCATGGAAGGACAGAAGAAAAATATTGACTATGACTCAGGTTGAGAAAAGACTTTCAGTGTGTAGTATTTCACGTGACTCAAGAACTTTGGTTTCTGCGCAGGCCCTCAATGCGGGCTGGCTCAGCGGGGCGACCTCCTGGCACCTGCGTTGCACCTGATGGGGATCCTGAGCTGGTTTTCTTGGACTTCTCATTCCTGATGGAGCTGCCTAATTTCCAAAGCACTGAAAACACTGAGGAGGGAGATGTTTCCTAGCGTGTACCTGCCTTTGTGCGCCGCTGGGAGGTACTGCTGTTGGGTTGGGCTGTACAGCACAGAGGTCCTTCCCAGAGGTTTTGGACTAGGCTGATTTTTCAAAAACCAGGCGTGTGAACGAGTCCTCTTTTGACATGCTTATTCTAGCAGGGATTGCGGTACAGCCCTTGAACCCCCTTGGGGTTCACATACTCTCCTGCTGTGCCGAGACCTGGGTTTTACTTTTGGAGGTGGGTGGTGGTGGTGAAAATTCATGTCCCTTTCCTTCCAAGTGTGCGTCCCTACCAGCCTGGGTACAAGCGGGGCTGGGCTGTTACAAAAGCAGAGAGAAAGCAAGATGTATTGAATCAGGAGGGGTCCTGGCTGTAGGTTGGAATTTGCTCTGGGCATGGGCTTTCCTGTGTAAGGCCCTTTTCACAAGGACCTTATTTATGTTATTTTGTGACCACTGACTGCAAATCACACCGTTCACCTTGAATCTGCTAGAAAAGAATTTAACTTTTTCACTTCTCCTTGAAGGAGCTCATTTTTTAGGTGGAAATTGTGAAAAAGTGTTGAATCAGAGAGGTACAGCTGCCACAAATTGATTTAAAATAATAGGTGCAGGTGGCCGGTCGCTGCTCTGTTTGTGCTTTGCCTGGGCTGGGGACGTGGCAGAAGAGGTGCTCTCAGGGTCCAGGTCCTCCAAGCCTGTCTCCAGGTCTGGCTGCCCAGCCAGGCATCCTTCTAAGATACATCTTCTCCATCTGCGGCAGCGAGGATTGTCCTGCCTCCTCACCTCAGCAGCAGATCGCACGCCGAGTTGCGCAATCCTCCAAGTCAATTTAACACAATGGGACCATTGTGGGAAATACACAAAGAAAAACCCCAAAGCAGCCTAAATCCTTGTGAGATGGAGGCTGGCCGCTGGTTCTGGGAGAGAGCTATAGCATTTCAGCATGTTTGTCCCTGCAACCCGAGAGTTATTGCTGGGCATGGTAGCAGCTCTGTAAGGACAGTAAGAAACCATGTGCCAGGCCAAGTGGTTTGAATAACTGGAACTCTTCTTTCTTCTTTAAGGTGAATCCTGGTGGCAAGACGCTTGAGGAGAGGCGGTCCAGTTTAGATGCAGAAATCGACTCTCTGACCAGCATCCTGGCCGACCTAGAGAGCAGCTCTCCTTACAAACCTCGGACTCAACAGGTTAGTGGCACATTGCGTAAACAGCGAGTGGGAAAGCGGCCAGCATCGGCTGCTGGAGTCAATTTGCTAACCGCTTGGTATTTGTTGGGAGCAGGCATGCCAGTTCCTCCTGATAGCATCCAGATGTGGCTGTCAATGGGGAGAAGGGCGCAGCCGCTCCGAAGGGGGCACCGGCTCAAAAGCTGCCGTACCTCTGAGCGAAGGGCCTCTGATCCTGATTGTTAGATTGCCACAGAGATTGTTAGAAAAATACTTGCAAAAAATGGCATTTCATTCGCCTCGACTTTCCACCAACAATAGCTTGTGAACTGAAACCTGCTCAGTTCACGAGTACTTTTATGCTTTTATTTTCTTGTTGTTTTTCGGTTTTGTTAACTTCTATCTGTCACGCTGCCAGACGGATCCAGATATCCGCGTCTCAAGTTGTTTTCTTTTGCTTTTGTCGTCTAATCAGTGGCGACGAAGTGGCTTGGATCGTAGCTCAGCTGTCAGGGTGGCTGTAGCCCAGCAAGGCAGACTGGAATTCGCACTTACTCTGCTGTGTCTAGACGAGGACTGCAGGGGTGACGGCAGCTCAGCTAATTTTTGTCACTCATCTAGGTAGTGTTTGAGTGCAGCTATTTAAGTTCTGGTAAGATGTCATCTATTTATCAGAGGAAGTGGTGACACCCCGGTGGCACTTTAAAAAGGGCAATTCTTGAGATCTCTAAAATCGTCCCAGATGTGTTTGTGCCCAGTTGTGCAGCGCCTTTGCTTCCTAATCTCATGACTGGTCTCATGTCTTATACGTACAGGGGTCTGTAGGCATGTATGCAGCTGTTTGTTTATGTTGTGTTTGTCTTACTAATGTCAGCCCTAAATAAAACCCCAAACCTCAAAAGAGCCAAAGGCAAAGTTGGGTGATGTGCTGCACACTCATTATCCGTATAGGCCATTTCTTTAGTTTGGGGCTTTTTTGGTTCTTTTCATCGTTGCTTTTCTTTTAAGTAATTGAGAATCGATACCTTTGGAGCAGAACTAAAGTAGTGATCAGAGTTCATTTAGATTTGCTCTTGTTTAAGTATGTGGACTTAGCACAAGCAGAGTTAAATCAGATTTGTGCGCTTTCTAAAGCATCTTTCTGCATACAGAGGCTCTGATGTGGTGGCCTGTGTAGTTTCCGTCCCTTCTGCAGGGACTCTCGATAAACTCTTCTTTCATTCTAGCAGCATGTACACAGTTATTGCATAAACTTACTGACTGATCCTGCAAAAACAGTCTGATTTGGTTGGTCGGTCAAAAAGAGCAGCAACGTAAACCAGATACAATTTGGTCCTTTTCCCAATGGGTTTTTGTTGTTGCGAAAAAAGAGACAAGTTTTAACCGTGATAGCGCTCAGGTGCTGTGTCGAATAACCCGTGCTCATTTTGTTTGCACGGGCCAAACACATACGAATACACACTGTTACTGGGAAATGCTTTATAGTGTCAAACCACTGCGAGAGTTAACTGGAAGAGATTTGTACTCCCCATTTTCCTTGCCAATGCCTGTGGTCAGCTCCAGCATCTTCATAGAGACATATAACTCCTGTAACCACTTCGCTGAGCATTTGCAGTTTGCTGACAGTACTGCTGACTGTTCCTGATACTTCTTCCTTTGGGATCTGGCATTCTCTGAATAGATTGATTTTTCACTTTTAGTTTGTACCTGTAGTGTTAATAAATATATAAATCACAATGGTCAAATACAAAGTTCTGCAGGTGTATTTGAGTTTCTGGAGCGTCAGAAGGCATAGCCCAAGTTTTGGACTGGATCTGACTTCTTCGTTTTGTCAGCCTCCAAGATGATGTGTGCTCCTTGGTGCACATACTTGTTCCTGGGGCTTTTTGCCCACAGTTCAGGTGGGGCTCTGAAGACTTGTCCCCTGTACCCAGGAGTTATGGGATGCTGCTGCTCCCTGGTGCGTTACAATAACTGTGTGCGATCCAGTGGGCAGAAGAAGCTGAATTTCACCTCTGGAACCAAATCCCAACTTTCTTTGTTCAGTTTATCAGACGTTTCAGGACTTATTGGTTAATGTCATGATGTCCCATGAAAAGTACAGCTACAGCAACTTCTAACTATAGCTGTTAGAAAAAGAAAATGCCAGAGTTGAATGTATCATCTGCTGTAATTACAGAGTACTCAAACAAGTCCTTGAAAGGTGGAACTAGAACGTAAAGCTTTGATATTTTCCTTTGTTTGATCTGTACTATGTATTAAAACTGGTGAGTCATTTGATGGTCTTATAGTAGGATAATAGATTAGGCTGCAAATTGTGAGGTACTTACTCAGAACATCAGCACGTTTATTGGATTACACCTTAGCTGACCTTCCCAAATTTATCAGGATAATGGCTGCAGATAGGAAAATAGAGTTATGACTTGTTTTCAGGGAAGACGTTTCCAGTTGTGCTTATGCGGTTAAAGCATTATAATAATTTTACAGGTATACCTTGCCCTTGGGGATACTCCTGTTCTGGAGTAAGAGAAATTTTATTGTTAGGTTTCTTTTTTATTTTATCTTCAAAATAATTTTAAAGCAACGTAAACTAAACTGTGAAATAGTCCCCTCTCACTGGAGTAGGAATGATAGCGGGATAATGATGAGCAGTTTCTTTAACATACCCGACCCATTGGCATAAATTCACACAGAGGGAGGGATGAGTTCGAGATTGCAGTGGGGGACACAGCCCCGGGAGGTGCCTCTGAAGCGGAAGGATTTGTACCCTCTGCAGTAGGTTTGGAAAGTCCATGATACTTGTCAGAATGGGCGGCTCAATCTCAGCCCGGACAATTGCCCTTGGCCAGCAGACCTGCTGTTGAGGACATGGGTGCGTATGATTCTCAGCACCATCCCTGCATTGTTTACCTGGGCATTCTTTTGTGTACCAGGCAAGTGACAAGGACACTGCCATGAGCTAAAATTGATCACTGCTAATAGAGGGCAGGGAGAGAGTTTTGAGACCTGTGGTCAGCAGCACCCTCCTTGTGCCCAGTGGTCCTGCCGAATTCAAGGCAGCTGAGCCGGAAAGTGAAGGTAGAGGAGTCCCCCAGGTCCTGTTGGCTGCTTCCCGTGCCCCGGGCAGAGGTGGTGGGATGCTGTTGTCCTGCAGAGCTGTGTTGCCCTCTCCTCTGAAGTGATAAGTTTGAAAAGCATTTTCTCAACATAGATCCTTTATGGAGCAGAAAAGATCTTTTTTCCCCACAGCAGCAGGTTTCATGGGAGGAGGTCCTTCTGCGAGTCTGGTACCCCAGTGTGAGTCAACCCTGATGTTGCCGAACCTCAAAGTGAAAGATTCTCTCAGGCTTCATTTCTGGTTAGCTCTTGTCTCTGTTTTGAGGTAGTTGTCGAGAGAGTCCCCAGCAGCAGAGGTTTTCTAGGCATTGATAGTTTACTTCATACTGGCCATCAGCAACATGTGGGTGAGAAGCAGCTTTCGATCACCATCACCTCAGCCTGGAGCTAAGCCCATGACTTGCAAGTGAAAGTCTGTCTGACTGAGTCACAGAAGCAGTCAGAAGTGATTAAAATGCTAGTTTTTATTATTTCAAAATTGCACATATCAAAAAGAGCAGAAAATGACAAGGCTAAATCATCATCTTTAGCTGCAACACAGCAGTGTCTAAGGATGGTCTCTGTCATGTAATCTGGTGTAGGAGAGACCACATTTCGAGAATTTAGCTGGAGACGGAGTTTTAAAAAGGACCAAACATCACCTGAGCTTGAGAGGTTCCTGTGTGACCTTCACCGGCACGGCCAGTTCCAGCCTTCTGGTGCAGTGTATTGAAATGGAGGAAGAGACCAACATGATCTCAAAATTATCGTGACTGCAATGGCTTGTTAATAGATGAGTTTGCCTTAGGTATTGTTTGGAGAACTGCAGATACGTTATAAAAAAAATCAAATTCATATTTTCCTCCTGTTTGGTGAAGTTTTGAAATGCTGGTGTGATGAGTGAAGTACAGAGCCCCTCTTGTGTAGCTGCCATGTGTTTTCTGTTTACGTATCACACCTTCTAAATTGCCGTAACCCATTGGAAAGCTCAGAGGCAGAGAAGCCGCTATGCCTCGCAGTAGCACAAGGAGGTTATATAGGCAAGGTATTCAGGTACATAACTTGCATGGATGGGAGCGGGGGCTATTCCTAAATTGGGTGAACCCTGATTAGGGGGCCTGGTGCATACTGTGATCATCTGGCTCCTCTATGAAAGGGTATTTTCCCCAATTTTTACCTGTTCTGCTT
The DNA here is from genome assembly GCF_965231255.1 of Vanellus vanellus. NCBI lineage: Eukaryota > Metazoa > Chordata > Aves > Charadriiformes > Charadriidae > Vanellus > Vanellus vanellus. The sequence goes on from NC_138913.1 coordinate 13,246,077, forward strand.
AAATCCTTGCTTAAGGCCTTGCTGCATTCGTCTCTTAAGCAAAAAAAAAAAAAAAAGCATGCCAAATTTCAGCCCATTAAATAAATGCTTGCATTTTTTTAAAAACAAGAAAACTTTGTGACTCTGTGGAGGAAGGGCTTCCAGCAGAGGCTGTGAAAATGAAATACTGGAAATAGCAGCATACGAAAGCTCAGGATTTTTTATCCCTGCTGTGAATTATGTATTGAATGCGGATTGCTTTGTCCAGAATTGGACACGTACCTTCTGAAACTCTTGAGTTTTATCCCAAATTTCCACCAGATTGTCTGCCTGTCAAAATAGGACTTTGTGGGAGGTGTACCAGGTAGTAAGATGTACCTGGTCCAAAGCTAATTGGCCTTTTTTAAAAAGCAAATACCGGGTGGCCAAAATTTACAGAGTATTTAAATAGCAAAAAACCCCATGCCTTGATGGTCAAGATCAAATCTACTTGTGTACAGCTCTCAGAGGCAGCTTGATCCGGAGGGGGCTGGGCTGGCGCTCTGGAGACCTGTTTTGTACTACCACTGTGCAAAACGACCTTGAACGTAGCGTTTCCACTCTGCTTCCTCTCAAAAGATCTTCTGTCCTTTTAGCTTAGCCACCTCTTCAATGTCATTTGCCTCTTACCATGCGTATGGCATCGAGCAGATGGAAACCTTGGTCGGGGTTGAAGGCCTTTAGGTAATGTGGTTGTACAAATAATGAAAAAGAGAAAGAAATTACTTCCTTTTTCATCTAACGGATGGGGAAATGAAGGCAGAGTTAAGCGAGGTGTCTAAGGATTCGTGCCTGTGTCCCTGCCTCTGTATCATTGCCCCAGTAATAGACATCTGCCACTATCCAACACTGTCAGCCTAAGTGAGTAATATTTTGAAGGAAAAGCAGCTCATTCTCAATGTGAGCTGCAGAACAATAAAAAAGTAAAGAAAATTAAATTAAAAAATCAGTGATACATTTTCATTACGTTTCAAACATACTGGGAAATAATGTCTTCTAATGACTGGAATTTAAAAGGGATTCAAATGTTTGACAGCATTGGTTGTTATTCCATCACTTCTTTTGACAACCGGGTGGGGATAACAAAAGCAGTGAAAAGGCAATGGACGTATTTTCTTGCAGAGTGATGGCACAGGATTGAACAGTTTCAGCTGTAGGATGGCAAACCACGAAACAAGGCAAAATGTTGAGTGCTGAAGACTCCTAGGAGCGCTCTTCCATGTGCATTTCTAATTTTTGTGCCCCGCTTATAGCTGCACCAGGAACGCATGGCTGAGAGTTTGGGTGTTTTATCTTTGTTTACGTGGAGCTGCATCCCCAACCATGAGCAAAGCCTCCAACTCAGCAAAGAGCAGCACGTTCCCTCAGGATTGAAAAAAAGCCCTATGACTGCTCTTGATTTGGGCTGCGGGCTTGAAATATAGGCTCTGTGAAAAACAGATCGCTGAAGCTGTATTCAGAACACTCCGTGCAAATTTGCCAGCCCAGGCTCAGAGTCTGGTTTCCTTGTTCCTGTTGTTTGCCTGAGCCTGGCTTGTTAGGTTGGTACGCACAGCCCGCAGAGTATTTGCTAGCATCCCAGTTGTTGTCAGGAATGTTTTTCTTTCTCTTAAGGAAGGAAATTTAGGGGTACAAGCAGATTAAGATTAATTTGGCAGGTTCAGAACTAATTCCCCCCTCCTGTAGCGTTTATATAACACAGAGAGTTTGCCGCTCCTGAATTATGGGGCTCAGTGGGATTCAGCTGTTCCAAGTGTTCAGAATTGTGCTGAGTCTTTTTCAATGCGATTTGGGCTGAAATTGATGGCCTAGCTTCTGCTGTCTTCAGTTATGATATTTGGGGTAAATAAAAGTGTCGAGGCCTCCTTCTGGCTGACCTGCGCACATCTGATCTGCGTAGCTGTGCCAAGTAGGCTTCTGAGCCCCGCAGCGCGGCGTGGTACCCGGGCAGCGCTTTCCCAGTGGCGAGGGGCTCTCTGTATTTGTTCGCTTGAGGTCTATGCATTTGGGGTTTTGTGGGCTGTTTAATCTCTTTGGTTGTGGGCTGGAAAGGCTCGTTGGAAATAAACCCATTTGCTGAAACTGAGAAGCATCCCCTGCCCATCCTAAAACGTTGATGACCATTTAGTAGGACCATCCAGCTTCTCCAGAGCTACATGTGCTACGCAACACTTCTGATGAAGGCTGTGAGTTGCTGCCATTTCCCCAGACTTGGATGGCTCATGTGGACACAGAGGGACAACAGCATCTCATAGAGGTGCCCCCAAGCTGGTGGTGATCTTATGAGCTCTAATAGTTGTAGCAGCACTGGAGGGCTTGTGCAGGCTCACCATGGGGCTGCTGGTGAGGGCTGTTCTCAGAGGGTTGTGACACTTTTGCCATAGTCACAGGCATCAGGAATTGCACAGGCTGTTTTAAAGATGGGGTCACCTCCACGAGCTGCACTCCCGCTTCTGGCTGCAGCACACTGGCTTTATGCTGTTTGGAAAATCCGGGTGGATTATTTAAAGTAGAAAAGGAAGCGTCCCATCTGGAGCAATTTCAGTGGGTTCCTCCCAGCACTTGAAAAGCAAAGCCTCTGCGTCCAGGAAACTCTCCTCCTGCGGTTCCCCTCCAAAGGCAGAGTGACATTGCCACCCCACGTGGGTGGTGTTTGAGATGGTCCCAAGGTTGAAGCTTTCTAGGAGCACTGCTGCAGGCATGCTGGCTGCGAGCGGGGCACGTCTGCCACGCTGTCCCCAACATGCCCGTGGGCAGAGGAGCGCGCACAGGGCAGGGATGTTCAGCCGCATATGTGTGAGTTGAGAGGCGTAGCCAACAGATGATTTCATGTATGTTTGGATTTGGCTTTTCTCTACAAGAAGGGGAAACCTTCCTGCACTCATCAGCTCCAGCCGGCAAACTGACGCTGCTCTGATTAGCAGATGCTCAAATCGGTTGCATCTGCTGGTATGTATTAAACCTTAATCCTTTTGATAAGAGCACGTCCATGAAGATTTTTCAAGAAAGTTTTCTGAGATCCCAGATTATCAGCTCGTCACAGATGAACAGGATAAGAGTGACCTTTGCAGGGTATTATTTCTTCCTCTTGTACTATCATCAGAGTGAAAATAAAGCAGCCCTACTCCTGCTGTTTCTTTTTTTCTGCTATATAATCAAGTTCACAGAAATCTCAGTAAGGTTTACTGTTCCCCTTTCCCCTTTCTCTTTTTTGCATCCGTTTGGTTTTTCTGCCTACACGCTTGGCTACAGCTTTAGATGATGACTAGTGTTGGGTATATTGGACTTTAAAATCTGCGCAGGCATCTCAAATTTGTGTATGGATAAAGATAAACATTTACTTTGGGAACAGTGATAAAAAGCAAATAGTACCTCATAATTTGGTCCTTTTTCCTTCTGCATTTGTGATTATTTTGTTGTGAGTGGTTGAGAGCTGGGCTCTTACTCTCTAAAGCAGTTCAAGGCCTTCTGCCTATTGTTATATTTTGTTTTCTATCTTTTTCCCTGCAATGGGACCAAGCTGCTGTATACCATCACCTCAGGAAGCCTGTCATCATTTCCCCGTCCTCGCTTTTTGGCACTCGCAGTGCTTTGGCACTCATCTCAAAGGGACCCAGCGCGCTTCACAAGCTGTCCGTGTGTCCAGCCAGCAAAGAGCAGCCGCCTCTGGGGCAGAGACCTGCGTTTCAGTGGGACGCAGTCTCTGCTTGCATCCTTGCATGGGTGGATGCATCCGAGTGCTTCGGCGGCATTAGATTTACCACCACGACGGCAGCCCTGTGAAATATGGAAATCTGCTTGCTATTTCATGGGCAAGGGAGGAACCGAGGCACTGGGAGTTCAGGTGACTTGGTTTGTGCACGGATCACCAGAGGAGCTGTAGCCAGACCATGCCACCTCATCACGAATTTGTCCTCCTCTCATAGCACCTGTGAGTGGATGGGCAGAGAGTACATGGGAATGTTCCCTGTCAAGAGGCTGTGGAGGGATCTGAGGTGTGGGGAAATGCATCCGCCTCTGTCCTGGAGTGTGTGAACCAGGCAGGAGTGATACATTTCTTCTGTGGGAGGGTGTTACTTGATAGCTGCAATTTTGTGATCTACAGGCAATAGGCTTCTCGATGCACTGTTTTGCAAGCAAACCCTGAAAGATTCAAACCCCCAGGTCTATGTCCTGGACCTGTATCATCACTCTCCGATGTCACCAGCACTTCAGAAGTGGGAAGTTGTTCTCCCCACCTGCGTACAACTGGAGGGAAGTGTATGAAGTTGAACTCAGTCCTGTGGCACAAGTTGGTGGTGTCCCCACGCATGTGGCAGCCGCTCTCCTGCACGCTGCTCGCCAAGGGAATAGCTGGCACATTCTGAAATGAAAGATAGTTATTAATTCTTCCCACCCAGCGCCCATGGCTGTCCGGCAGTTGACTCCTCCCCACATACCATTTGAGTCCAGCGGCTGCTTTTAAGTAGATCTGAGAGGGGTACATTTATGCGAAACTCAGGGGCTGGGGAGGAAGGACAGAGCCCTGTGTCCCTCGGGGAGCGGCAGCGTGCTGCTGGCTGTCCTCACGGTGGCCCCTGGGCTGGCCCGTCCGCACCCGTGCGCAGGGAGCTCCGGGCCTGCTGTGTGTCTCGCAGGCAACCTGAACTTTTGCTCTTCCAGGCTGTGCTTTAACCGGGATCTCTGACCTGAAACAGGGATTGTTTGGCTGACATTCACAGATAAATGCCAAGGCTAATACTAGGGGGAGAAGGGAAGCAGGAGGGGCGGTCAGGAGAGGTAAAGGGGGAGAACAGGAAGGGTCAGAGTCTGCTCAAGATGCAAGACACAAGTCCATAGGAAATTAGGCTTCCTTTGCTCGGCTCTTTATGGTTGCTGTTCCTTTTGTGTTGACTATTCCTCTTCTGCACACACGAGGAGCCAGCTGCGTTTCCCTCCTTGTTAGGGAAAGGAAATAGTTCTGAGCCAAGGGAACAGCACAGCAACTTAGAGAAGCACCTGCATGGCAATGCGTCACTCGGGACTTTGCTCCCACTGTGGCCTGCGCTGGACGTCTTCCCCAGGCCATTTCCGCCAAAGTGGGAACGATGACTTTGTGATTTGTGCATTACATCCACAGCAAGGAGAGCATTGCCTTGATATGCCTTCGAATTGCCTCGAATCTATCCAGAGACCATTGAAGGGCAGGTGTAGATCATGCTGACGTGACTTACCGTTGAGTTGCGCTCTTTAAAAGAGGAGAGCAACTAACTTTTGCGGTTGCACTTTCTAAATACATTTGAAAGGCGAAGGCTAAAACACGCTAGGGAGCCCTAGCATTTGAAGTATGGCCTTCACAGGTTTGTCTTGGTTACTTACTGGTGCCTGTTTTCGTGAGCGCTTGCAACTTTTCATACATTTATCCTTGTGATGCCCTGAGGAACGAGAGGTCTGATTCTTCCCTCTCCTGCAAATGGACAGATGAGGCACAGAGAGACCATACCGCTCGTTGTGAAACAGGGCTTTGGACACGCATTGGTGACATTCTGGGAAAGTGTTGTCATTCGCAGGTCCATCCTGTCTTTCATGGTCTGTTTTTACAAGGGTCTGTCCTAACGAGGAGAGAGGACCTCTCTAGACCCCTTGCTGGACAGTCTGAAGGCAGAGCCAGATCTGTTCCCAACCTCGTCTCAGGTAGGGCTGCCTGGAAGAATCTGGAGCCCTACAGAAAAGAGAGATCTGGCCATGCAGTTTCTATATTAGACCCTGCTACCAGTGCATAAATAAACATGATACATTTATAGCCTGAACATGCCTCGGGATTGTTGCAAGATGCTCCTAGTTCAAAACCGTTAACCATTAAAGTAAGAGGCAGATGCATCTGTGGACAGTTTCAGGGGCTGTGTCTATATTTTCTCTTATTGATTACCTTTTGCCTTCCTGTCTGGAACCTTTTGAGAGATGACTGCGGTGCTGAGATGCATTGTCTCTTTCTGTATATTAAAGCTGCCTAGGCTAAAAAAAAACCCCAACCCACACCCAGGCGTATCTGAAAGCTATGAATTGATAGATCCGTGCTATAGCTCTTCAAATAACTGTAAATTACTCCAGGCTGTTACAGTTTCATTGTAAGGAAGTTCCTTCCTTGACTCAGACTTCTTTGCATCACAGTAAAATGCAATTAGGTGACGTACATATTGTGGCTTGGAAGCACTTACAATTTTCTCAGCTTTATGTTGTCAACTTTTGCTCAATAGCAGGCTTGTGGCCTGTGTCACTGTGCCTGTGTTGGCATATATTATCACCATATGGTGTTTCAATAGTGAATAGGAAACTTCTATGAGTGTGTAAAAGAGGATGAAATGAAAAAAAAAAAAAAAATTACAGCAAGATAAACCCAACATGCTGCTTCACAGCTAAAAGTGAGTGCTCAAACTAACTGCTGTTTCTATGGGAAATCAATAATGCGTTGGTCTGATGAGTATTACTGTCTTCTCCCACAGATTTAAAAAAAAAAAAAAAAAAAAATGGACCTGGCCAGAAAAATGAGATTTTGATGCAGTTGTTATAAATATTTCTGCCAATGTTTGCAGTCTGAGCCTGATTCCTCCCTGCCCAAGCAAAATATTCAAAGTCTTACAATGAATTCTTTCCTTGGAAAGAAGTAGTTTCATGTGCTTAAGTACAGTGAGCGCAAGGACAGGTTGTACAGTTTTTATGGCATTCTCTGTAAAGACAGACAGGATTGTTGCGATCATCTCGCCTGGTTGTTAGCATAACCCGGGTCAGAGACTTTGCCGTCTTGTCATAACTAGCCCTGTTGTCTATCTTTGGGTTGACAAGAGACTGGGTGGGTTAACCCCTCTGCAGTGATGTATAAGGAGTCTATGAGAGCCCATTGATGTCCCAAGAAGCTCAGAGCTGTGAAGAATTGCTGTCTTGCATACCATCAATCACTCCAGTTGTCCCGGTGGCTCAGGCAATTTGGATTCTCTCTTCCACCACCATTAACTCGTGATCCAAGAAGAATTCAAGAAAGATCGGAGGCACAGTTCTGTCTCCATCTGGCAGAAAGCTGGGGTGCACGTGCTGTTTCAAGCCATGATTATCAATAGGGGAAGCGAAGGTGTCGGGGTTGATTTCTGTGCTGGTTTGCAGAAAGAACCAACTGTACATTGGTCAGTTAAGTGCAGTTAAGACCGTTTTGTGATGGATAAGCCACTGTCGTTCAGCTGGGATTTTTCGAGCCCTGTGTAGTTCATCAGGGAGATAGTACAAATATTGTATTGAGCTCTGTTTATTTCTGGAAACATTTTGCCTGGAGTCCGCATCAGAGGCTGATGTCCAAAGTGCAAGACGGGGGATCTGGCTGTGGAACAGGGTGGCCACGAAGGTCACGGTGTTTTATGAGTCTCCAGTGACAGAGAGATGCTACCGTGCTCAAGGCAGCACTCTCCTCTTTGCCCCAAAAGCTGTGGAGATACCGTGCAGAGGATGCAATCATTAAGTGCTTCTTTAGGGTAAATGCAGATTACGGTTAGGTTTTGGAGGTATCTGGAAGAGCCAGCACCCCAAAGCAGGGCTGTATAACACTGGAAATCATCAAGCTTTTTAGCTTTTTGGCAAGACTTGCCTTTGACGAGACTTGGCTTTGACGCTATTGAGTAATGTGGTCATTTCTAACCAATGGCAATAAAACTTTAGAGAACACCTGCTGTTTCTATATTGACCATATGTGTGCGTGCTCATGTAAAATCACAAATGCATGCAGGTCTACAGAATACAATTTATATTTGGCATCTTTCCCACAAATTGTATTTTAGAACACCTTAAAGTCTTCCTGTAAATAAAATCAATTCAGAATTGAGCTCATTAATGAAGAGAAGGAGATGAGGTAAGGTACAAAGGCGAAGGAGGAAAAAGGCTTGTTTTCGTTTGGGTTTTTTGGCTTTTTAAAGGCAAAACAGCCATTTGACGAATTTGATCATTTGCTGAGTGTACTCAGTGATTTCTCAGGGGGACATATGGACAGTCTCAGGAGACTGCCTGCATGGTGGGAACTGCATGGAGCTAAAAATGAAATGATGGGCCGGTTGCTTAGAAAGTGTAAATGGAGGGAACATCTGAGGATCTCTGGCTCTTTTGCTTATGAGCCAGTGCTGGATTATCCCCTATAATCAGTGCTTTCCCAGCCTGGTTTCAAATAAATTAAATGTAAATATCTCATTGCTTTCTTTGGGTGATTATTCCAGACTGAAACCTATACAGCTGCTAAGAGCTATTTGACTTCAGCATTTCCTTGCTTAATTTAATCTCCTTGTTCTGACAGACTTCATACGTGTGTCCGCTCATACCACGTGGATGCATTCACTTCCCATACCGTGTCTGCACATACGGAGCACAAGGAGGCTGAAACTCCCCAGTACAAAGCTCTGCAATAAAAGGACCGACAGACTGGGTCTGTAATATGCCTGACCTGACAATTAAGCAAACTTATTACTGTGTCAGCCTGCCAGATGGATCATCTACTCATGATGTAACGTGTATTGCTTCTGAATGTATTGGAGTGCAGTTTCCTATTTTATGTTTGTTAAGCTGAGAAAGGGAGAGGGAAGAGACAGTTTTATTTGAACTGAACCCACTCGTTTCAAGTGTGTTTAATGATAGCAATATGTGACAGATAAAATAAAATCCTAGGCCCTGGTCCATGTTTATTTTAATTTCAAGCAATGGGGAAAGATGGAAGAGATAAAATTACAGGCTAAAAATGTCTCTTGTTGTAAAACAGCAGCTTGAGCCCTGCAAGGGCTTTCCTTGCTGCAGTCCACAGGACTGTGAGATATGCCCATCAGAGCTTTGCCGGGTAGGAATTTGGGGCTTTGGCCCTGCGAAAGGTCTGGTTGGACTGTTTGGCATCAGCTTTTCTAAGTTTATTAAAGATAGTAAGGCTATGCCGAAAGAGGGGAGGAAAGAAATGCTCAGTGTGAAGCATCCGTCGCTAACCTGGACTTTCTTTTAATGCCGTCCCATCCTGAACCTGAGAAGGAGGCAAGTTCTTCTCAGACCTGTGTCGTAGATATGTCCCTGAGACTCCCAGACCTCTCACCTGCTGTTGTGTAACCCTGGCTGAGCCGTCTTGCATCTCTGGACTGCACTTCTGTTAAATAGGGATAAACCCATTTTTTGCCCACCTGCTCGGTATAAGGTGTGTGGGTGAATATTCAGTACCTGATGCAGTGAGGATGCGTAGGCAATGTTGTGCTATTTGTGATCTGTGGTATTTGCATCTGGATCTCTAGGGCTTTCTTCTCTCCACTCTTCTATGACTGCACCATGGGTGGATTGGGACAAATTGTCTCCCTCCAAGGCTTGTCGAGCACAACCTTGCAAATTTATGCAGCTGTTTTGCTTTTCTGTGTGGCTAAGCTGGCACAGCCAATGCCAAAGCAGGTGTCTGTTTGTCTTTGAAATACTTACCAAGGCACTGTTCTCAATTTTCGAGCTGTTCTCTGCTTGAACAGCTTAAGAACTCCCTATAAATCCAGAACAGGTCCCTCACTCTGCTAATAGACCCCTGAGGAGCGGTAACTGCACGACTCATGGAAATGTGAAGGAGATCCTCTTGTTCTGTGAAGATGCTGGAACTGGCTTCCCAGGTGGGATGTTGTGCCCAACAACTGGGAATTTTTCCTGTAGGCAAGTGCAGTACAGTATAAGGGAAGCCATAAAGCTTTGTGCTCAGGACTGCCATCTGCCTTGGAGTTGTGTTGTCATGTGTGGATATAGAAGGGCACCCAACATTAGTTGGATTTCTCTCATGCAGAAGAGACTGCAGTTTGGCTCTGTTGGAAGACTACCCGTTGGGGAATTTTTAATATCTTATTTACCTGCCAAGTTTGCTTGAGCATCGTAAATGCTGGCTGTTGTGAAGACCCAGCTTCAGCTCTGGCTTGGCTCATCTGATGAAAGCATTGGTATCCTGCTTCCTGGACTCAGATAAATGCTTTTGTAATGTTGTAGGATCTTTTAGTCTGCAGCTGAGCTTGGAGGGAAGTTATATCTTGAGTGCACTCAATAAAGTACATTTTGTCCCAAATCCCATCTTTATAGTGTTGGTCTACTGCTGTTTTTTTCAGAGACAGAAGTAGCACAAGTCTGGTTCCCAGAAAAATAACCTGCCTGGATCAGAAATTGGAATTTAAGCCTTGGCTTTTCAGTATCTTTCTGTCAATTGTCAGCGTATATAGGCCTGAAATTAAGAACCTGAGATTGTCCGTCCTGGGTCAGATGAATCATCACTCCAGCTCAGTGTCCTTTCCAGTAAACACCAAAGGAAGAAGACAAGAGTAATGCAAATGCATAGCAATACCACCCCAGAATATATCCTTTTATCTAAGAATTTGCTGTTCACAGAGATCGGCTTGATAAAAATTATGTCTTCCGTAATACTGGGGGATTTTTCTTCCACCTGATTATCCAGTTGCTTTACGAACTCGTGTAAACTATTGAAATTTGAAGCATCCCACGGCAAAGAAGTCCCACGGAGGTGGGGCAGACCCACCTTCTGTTTTATGTTCGCTATTTGCCTCTCCCTAGGCTTGTTTCATGTTGCTTCTTTCGAGCACTGGAAGAGACAGAGCAATCATTCCTCCTGTTTGTGCCACTCAGAGTTTTAGCTGCCTCTTTTCAAGGCCAAAGACTCCTGGCATTCTCAGTTGTTTCCGAGCAATTTGAAAAGTTTAAGTGCAGTATCAACTTGTTTCTGATCAGGTATTGCTGTCTAACTGCAAACTAGTGAGTTTGAATGCCAGAACAATGGAAGTGGCTCCTGGACCTGAGTTATTGCCTTTATTACTTGCTATTAACTTACTCTGAAGCAATGCATGAACTGTGAATTTTGTTTGTTAGAGGTGAAGCCTGTGATTCTGCTGCGTGACCTTCTTTTCAGAGTAACTTCCCTAGTGCCCTGTTTTTTCAATTATTTTTTTTTTCCAGTCATTGCAGGATTAAACAATTTGACTAGATTTTGACCTCTTTGCCAAATTTTTTTGCATGATGGTTTCCAAAGACAGTATCCGTGGGCACTTTGATGCTCTCAAATACAAAGTTGTAGGGAAGATGCAAGAAGACTAATTGGGGAGAGGTCTGATGCAGCCACGGTGCTTTGGAACTAAACAGGATCTGTTGTTTTCCTTTTCCTTCGAGATGTCTGACATGTCCCCTGTAATTTCGGGAAGATTTTGAACTGTTCTAGCATTAAGGTTCCCATCTGTAAAACAGAGATGGTAATAATCGCATATCCCACCTGGCTGTCTGGCTTCAGAAAGGATTTTCAGATCTTCAGCTGAAAATTCTTCTGCAAGCACAAAATATTATGGCTTTGCCAGCTTACGTAAAAAATGGTCTCTTACAGTGAAAAATCAGTATAACAAATGCCTTTATTTTCCTTAAGGGAATTCAGCATCAGACTCTTTCAAATGCGTGAACTAAAGTTTCGCATTGTAGATTGTGTGCTGTTAATTTAATTTCAAGTTTTATGCAGAGAAGAAAATGTTGCGTGTACTTTAGTGATTTATACTATGATTTGATCAGTGGGATAGTAGTCTGGCGGATCTTAACTTTCAGAAACATCTAAGAGTTCAGTACATTAGAGACGAATTAGATATGTACACGAACATGTGTGCTTTTATTGCTGAAGCTAAATTAAAACTTGAGCCGTTTGGGGCTGAAATACCTACCACTTTCCAGCTCTTTTTGTGTCTTCCAAAACTCCTCTGCGCAACCAGTATGAATCTAACGTGCTCTGCATTATTTTGCCGCTTTAACATGGGGACCTGTAGAGACAGTGAAAGCTCTGTATAGAAACTATTGTAAAGTGAGGGAGGGAGCCCAACAAAGCTAATTATACAGACACTCCCACTCTATTACCCTTTAGAGAAATCGAGCCTAACATTCTGCTCTTAAGCTCGTTAAACTATTCTTTTTGGGTGCAAGGATCTTATTGAGGGAATGAAATAGCTACACTCTGTAATCAGAATGGGAATTGGAGCAGATCATTATATTTACTCATTTGATTAGCCATAAAATAGCTACTGAAGTCCCCATTTTAAATCTGCTTAGCAATTGTGCAGCAGGGCAAACTGGGTGTTTTAATTAGAAAAGAAAAGAGATTGCGGTATTTTTTTATAAGTAACAAATATGTAAACACACGCACATTGTGATCCTGTTTATGTAAATAACCTCTTCCCTGTGGGTGTTCTTGCCTCCTAATTGTACAGGATCTGTCTGCTTCCAGCTGCAAAGAAAAGGGGAATGAAAGGTTTTGTGCATCTACTTTGGAAAGCGCAATGTCTGGGACTTAAAATCCGGCCAAAGAGATTTAGATTAGCCATTAGGGCAGAACTACTACAGGAGGGATAGGTAACCCCAGAAAAAGATGGCATGGAGAAACGGTAGGTCCTTGATCACTGGAGGGGCTTTAGCTCAGGTTGTGCAAACAGAATCACGGAATCTTCAAAGTTGGAAGGGACCTCTAGAGATCATCTAGTCCCACTCCCCTGCCAAAGCAGGATTGCCCAGAGCACATTACTCAGGACTGCATCCAGGCGGGTCTTGAAAATCTCCAGGGAAGGGGACTCCACAACCTCCCTGGGCAGCCTGTGCCAGTGCTCTGTCACCCGAACTGTAAAGATAAAGAAGTTTTTCCGTGTATTTGAACGGAACTTCCTGTGTTCCAACTTGTGCCCATTACCCCTCGTCCTGTCACTGGGAACCATTGAGAAGAGCCTGGCTCCATCCTCCTTCAACCCACCCTTTAGATACTTGTACGCCATAATAAGGTCTCCCCTCAGCCTTCTCTTCTCCAGGCTAAAGAGTCCCAGCTCTCTCAGCCTTTCCTCATAAGGGAGATGCTCCAATCCCTCAATCACCTTAATTGCCCTACGCCAGACTCGCTCCAGCAGTTCCCTGTCCCTCTTGAACTGGGGAGCCCAAAACTGGACACAATATTCCAGTTGTGGCCTCACCAGTGCAGAGTAGAGGGGGAGAATGAGCTCCCTCGACCTACTGGCCACACTCTTCCCTGTGCAGCCCTGGACATCTGTCAGGAGCAGCTTAGGCAGGGTCAGTCCTGCCTTAAGGGACAGGACTGGACTGAACAACCTCCTGAGGTTCCTTCCAACCTGTAAGATTTACTTCAAAAAGGTGAGGCCGTACTACGTCGCCGGGGGTTGCCTTTGACCAGCTCCCGTTCCCCCGAGGGAGCTGAAGTCTCAGGTGCACTCAGGCAGGGGCACGTCTGAGACCTGCACGTCCCCGGCCACCCTGCAGTCGTTGACCCCCTTAGTGCAGAGCGAACAGCTGAGGATGCCCCACTTTCTCTCTAGGAATAATTCACTGCCCTGCCACTGATCTGTCCATAAAGGCTTGGAAGTGAGCCATTACCGAAGGTTTCATTTTCTGGCTTCCTTTGCAATCCGAGGGACTTGCAAATCAGAGCAGATGTTCCAAAGGCAGTGAGCTCTGGAGCCACTGGTTTCTCTGTTCAAGATAGCTACTGTTCTAATGTTTCTTAAGTATATAATATGCCTTTAGGAAGCTCAACAGCTGCGAAAATATTTCAGCTTTTTATTTATTTGTTTGGTTTCAAGACAACCCCAAACAGTGAAATAAGCGTGGTTACAGAGAGCAGACTGGTTTTCCAAAGGCATTAGACTATATGTGGAGTGATGACTGTTGGCAAGTGTGTGTTGTGCTGCTCTACCTTTATGGGTCACTGAAAAAGTCATGTTGATAATGACAATAACAAAATCATTCTTGTGGTGTTGGCTGTAGATGATAAGACCTTTGAGCATCGGGAAGGGGCACTGTAGCGCTTTAGCTTCACAGTTGTAAGGGGTGAAATAAGTATTTGGCCTCGTGACTCTTTTTTCATGGACAAATTCTCCAGTATTTCCTTTTTGGTTGTTGATTTAACCGGCGCCCAGGATTAGAACCCACTTGCAAATGGCCAGAAGTCCTACTGTGTTGAGAAGTCATCTCCAGAGAGGCTCAGAGCAATCCCTCCCAGATGTGCTGTGGGGACCTAAAAGGAGCCACCTCAGGGAAAGAATTGCCAGCAATAGCTGTTCTGCATCTGCTGAGGAAGACATTGGTGCCCGGGGTCGTTACTTTGGCGTCGTTCCACAGCACTAAGTTGTATAAGCAGGACATTGGACAGTCAAAAAGGAAAAAAAAAAAAAAAAAAGCCATTATTAGGTCCAGCATACCATTACATGTAACTTCATGGCCAAGAGAACAAGCATCTAACTGTAAAGGGGTTGGAAGTATACTGTAAATTTTAACGACGGCTTAATTTTCTTTTTAATGTGGCTGCGACACCTGCAGTTGGATGGGGCTGTTCTGCATCGCCCTGCATCGCTGTGAGCACCTCAGGGCCCGCCTGGCTGGCAGGAGGAGCGAGGTCTAAGGGGAAAAAGGGAGGCTGCATGGTTCAGTTTTTGCTTGGTTGTGGCAGTGAAAGTATTTAAGGGCTTTCTCTGGAGTGCTGAGCACCTGTAGCTCCCACTGAAGTTAATGGAACACTCCACATCGATGCCAATCCTTCTCCTTTTGTTTCCATCCATCAGTCTTTGCCCAGATCCCTTCTGTGCCACGAGGATGGAGGGGAGCCCCAGTGCAGGCTCACAAGCACAGTACGTGCAGAATAACTGGCCGAGTGACCATCCTGGAGGAGCATTTCTAATGTTACACCCCCCCACCCCCCCCTGTTTCGATACGTGCCTTTTCTCAGTGAGCAGCTGCTTTGCACCCGGGGCAGCAGGGTTTGTGTTTGGAGCACGTCTGCGAGTTGCGATTGTTGGACTGGATCAAGCTGTCGCTGTGTCACTTAAATGTTACAATCTCTCAAGCTGTCACGATGACTTTTAAATTGAAGCAAAGGTGATGGCTTCCTTTTCACATCAACAGTCGCGCCATTTCCAGAGCTGTGCCTTCTGGCGCTCTGCCGTCTGCCTTTCGGTTTGAGGATTTTTATCCCCCCCTTCCACCTCCTTTCCTGGGGTTGTTCCCGGGAGGGCACGGTTAGAGCAGGACACACAACTCCATGCTTTCAGCCAGTCAGGTGTTTCCAGCCAAGAGCGTAACTTTTCATAGTAATTTGGTGTCATTTGCATAGGATTCTCTCCCTTCCAGGGAAAAGTGTACTCCTGTAATCTGATCTAAAAGGGCTCCTAAAGGAACTATTTAACTATTTCTCTAGAAGTACGTAATAAATTTCCCGGGAGGACTGGTGTTTTTCTGCGTGGTGGAGGAGTGAGAAAGTATTTAGTGAGATTTCCCAAGAGATGAGCCTGAATGTGTCTATTCTATAGACAAATCTGCTATTATTGCTCGTTGCAGGGACATGCAGCGCTGCAGAGAGGCTGTTTTGGCTTTGCTGGTGTTCTGCCACTTCAGAAAGAGCTTCCTCTTCTGGAAGAGCCGATCTCACTGACACTTGTTTTGGGTCCAAACACTTGGGTACCTCTGCTCAGTGAAAAAGTGCTGGGTTGGCTTGCTGAGATGGTCTCCCATGGGTGGAACGCGCACACAATCCCACCACCAACACGCACAGAGCTTTGATCCGTGAAACGAAGGCGAGGGCACGGCCATTTCTGTACACCTCCAGTTGCAAATGTTGGGAAGTCTCTGCGGATTTTTTCCAAAGGCTGTGTTAGCTGCATTTTGGCATTTACAAAGCAACAAGATTGATGCGTGTGTTTATATGACAGGCAATGGAGGATTCGTTGTATTCCTGGTGAGTCCATCAAAAGTTACTGGTCCCATGCTAATCCCTTAAGATCCTGCCTAGACTGGAGCAATACCCACCAGGAGCCGGATGAGCCCAAGGTTATGGTATGCGCTCCTGCTCCTGATCCGGTGGCAGCGTTTGGTGCTTTCAGATGGAGCACTGGTAGGTGAGGAGGTGGTGACTTGCAGGAAGGGCAGGTGAAATGCCCGAGTTGCTCTGGCAGATGGGCACTTAGATGCTGGTGTTTGAGCTCAGTGCTTAGATGCTAGTGTTGGTGCTGAGATTTTGGGTAGGAGGAAAAGAAAATCAAATCTTGAAAGCTACAGGAAATTTGGTCTTTGGCATCTGGGTAGGAAAATGTGTGGCATTCAGCATCCACAGGGAGCTTTGCACTCAGTTGGACAAAGAGCGAGAGGAGCTGAAGAGTATGATCTGGGGTCCGTTCTAAGGCAGGGATATCACTGCCTTTGAGCCCTTTGTGCTGGTTTGAGGTAAAAGAGTACCAAGTTTCTGTTCAGTAACTTTACTTTTCAGCTATGCCTCTTCTAACTAACTGAACTCTGTGAAATTAACAGCGTATTTTTCGGACACTGTCCATTTCCAGAGACTGGTAAGACCTGATTGTTTCTAATTTATGCCAAGGAATGGTACGCAGAGCAGCTCTTGCTTGTGCTTGTTGCTGTAACACCCAAGGGCAGCTAACTTTGTTACTTGCCCCGTTGGAGGGTCAGAAACAGAAAAGCATAGAGGGGTCCCACCCGCAGGGCGGAGCGGACGGGACAGGTGACCCAAAACTGACCAGCAGGGTATTCCATCCCCTCTGCCTCATGCTCAGTGTAAAAGCTGAGGGATCAAAGGGGCAGCCCTCTTTCTTCAGTGGCCAACGTCCGAGGAGGACCCTGTCTGTGCGTCCCTGCATTCCTGAATCCAGATCTGGAATTCAGTTCCCATCTGTCACTGAGTCCAGTCTGGGACTTTCCCAGTGCCAGCGGGAGATATGATCATCATCTTGGGAGCTTGATAGGGTTTTGTATATATTGTATACATTTCAATATTTTCTTTTTATTTTATTATTAATTTTTCATTAAAATAGTTTAGGTTTTTTTCTAAACTCGTAAGTCTCTTCCTGTCTCTTCCTCCTCTCCCTTCTGGGAGAGGTGTGGAGAGCATCTGTTGTTCATTTCAGTGGCCAGTCCAGCCCAAACCACGACACCCGTTGAGGCTAGTGCTTTGCAAGGGGTGTCCTTTCCCAGGCTAAGCTGGGAGGCGAGTAGGTTGCTGGTTTTGCAGAGCTGTCTGAACGCGGGAAAGCCCAGAGCCCCGTTTCAGCCCTCCCTGCAAAGGACCGGGTCACCTCCGCTTCTGGGTTGGTGACGTTGCGGTTGAGTTTGTCCCTGGCCTTTGGGCTGCCCACTCTCGAGTCACCTCCAGTTTTGGATGAGCAGGAGATGATGGGGAAAAGCCCCCCTCCTGGCAGGGGTGGGCAGTGACGAAACTCGCTGTTGCAGTCAGCTCTTGGCCCAAGCGCTCCACTGATTTCATTAATGCTGCACGGGGGAGAGTGACTACTTCTCTGAAGCCCTTTGCAGGCTCTTTGGAGTCTGCCTGTGCGGCATTTCTGTCTGTGTGTCCCTTTCCCATTCAGGGTTGGTGGAATGACTAAGTAGTGCTGACGGCATTAGTTGTTGGCCTGTATTAATTATTTCCGCGGGTTCTATTTACTTGCGTGTTCCCTATGGGAATGCTGTGCATACAGATCACAGCAGCACTTAATTTTATTGCAGTGAGCGGCTGAGGTTGGGGAAGGGGAGGGGGAAGAGGAGAGAAAGGGTCGTGTCTGCGTCAGCCCCGTCAGGCTTTTCCTTCTGTTTCATTTGTGCTGAGGTTTTTATTATCATTAAGCCGATTGTATCTGTGGCACAAAGGGCTGAGTTACCTCGGTAACCACACTAGCTGGGATGGTAATCCATTTATAGCATCACTGCTCAGGTCTGATTAAATTAGCATGCTGATGACGTAAATGCTTGGCTGGGTGATGCTGACGAGGCTGCTCCTAATAGGAACTCTCGCCCTTACATTTATTCTCATTTATTTCATGAGACCCCTGCAGGAAATGTACAGAAATAAGGCTACAGATGATTGACTCTTGTTTTCAGAACAACTTGTGCTGCTAGCAACAGACAGCGCTTTATCTGAATGCAGACGGCAGCCTGCACATTTCGCCTTGTTTCCTCCCGCCGCAGAATTCCCCACGCAGCCCCGCCGAAGCAGAGCCCCGGTCTCGAGCCCTGCTCGCCATCTGCCACAGCAGCAGCAGCGGGAGCAGCTCCTCTGTCTGATGGTTTATTTCCAGACACCGCTACAAAAGAAATAAAAAGGGTAATAATAAAAGAAAAGGAACACCCTGGTTCTTTACTCCCTCTTGTGAGTTTCCTGCAAACACAGACATCCTTTTACTCATTCGAAACAAGCCAGTTATTTATGTCTGAATTTTCATCATTGAACAATAACGTTCAGTGCTAGCGTTTAATACCATGTGGATCAAATGCTTTCAGCATCTTCTGTCCAGCCCCCTTGAGGGAAAACACTGACAACTGCATGATCACATAGCTGTGCCTGTTGTTTGATGAAGTGGTGAGAACAAGAGGACTGAGAGTTGCTGAAACTCCTGGCTTCCCTTCCCAGCCCTGCCTCTGATTTACTGGAGAAGCAGTCTTTGGGGCAGGCGGCTTCCTAGCAGGCTGGTTTGGGCTCTCAGGATTTCAGTTTTTCATCTGTGAAAAGGGAATTAAAAAGGATGCTTTATTTTTTTTTTTTTTTTCCTTTTTTGGCGGGAGGCATGGGAGTGATTAAATGCGTTTAAGTTCCAAAAGTATTTGGAGATCCTCAGGTGGAAACTCTGAGGTTCTGAACAATTTACCATTTTAATTGTCAGGTTTGATTTATCCAGTCAGAATAGAAGGATTTAAAAGGAATTTTTAACAAAAGCAGTTTCGGGATGGAGAACTAAAAATGCAGTAAATTTTAAGTAGCAATAAATAGTTTGGCCTTTGCCCTGGAGTGGGAGCAGATGTGGCTGCACAGAAACCACTGGAGCTACACCTGCTTTGAGTCGGATTTGGATGCGGAAATCTGTTATTTGTGAATTAAAGAGCATGGTTTTGAGACACAAATGTGAACGGGCCAGTACGGTCATTTTCTGAGCCTGCAAATTCTCATCCAGAGCTTACAGGGCTTTTCCTTGGGATCGCTGCGGGAAAAGGGATGGTGTTTGGGTGCATGGGAGCCCTCTCCCCAGGTCTGTCCCAGTCCTGGTCGCTCTCTTTGGGACATACCCAGCGCTTGGGGGACTCTGCCCAGAATTTCAAGACATTACTCTATAAAGATTAGGGGCACTGAGTTTTGTCAGTGGCAATGCTTCACCCGCCTGGCAGCCAGCTGAGCCGGAGCATCTGGACGCTGCTCTGTTTGCTCAGCATTCCCCACTCAGCGGTGGGGAGCAGCCGGGACAGGGATGCTCCTGCCCACGCCTCCGTCTGCATGGGATGCACGTGTGCGCCAGCACCACGCTGAGACGTCGCCTCTGCTCACCAGCCTCCCGCCGGAGCAGGTGCGCTTTATTAATGAAGGTATTTCGAAGGGTTTGATTCTACCTCTGGCTCAGTTCAAAGCATCCCTCCATCTAGAAGTCCCGCAGCCGCGGCCCGGGACGCTGTCGCACAAGCCGGCTGCATTTCTGTGTGCTGTACAGTACATTAATCCTCGCAGCACAGAGATTAAGGACCTAACGGGGCTGCTGCTTTGAAAGAGCCTTACCCTGGGGCTTTCCTTTGAATTTAAACTTTAATGGCTAATACCATTAATTTACAATTTCCTGCATAAAGAACATAAAAGCCACCAGCAGCAGCATGTTCAGGAGGGGCTGTGGTACTCCTTGGCTGGACTCTGCTTCCTCCAGAGGTGACGGCTATGAGCAGCATTTTGCTGCTTTGTTTACTGGATAATGTTCAGCTCCTGGTACTGAGCTGCCTCCGAGGGACGTGGACTCATGGTGACCCACTCGGCACGTGAGGTGGTGGAAGCCCTTAGCAGAAATGTCCATCGCTCAGCAAGGGGGACTGTACCGGGCTTGGGAAGTCACCCCTTTCCTCTTCAGGTCCACGGCATCTCTGCTTAATAAGTAAATAATCAGCCCTCTCTTAATTACCACCCTTTGTTTACTTAACCCACGTGCTGGGGCTGACAGGAGCGTATGGAGTGGAGGTGGCTGGCTGTGTTCCAGCAGCATTCGCAAGCTGGCTGGCAACATTACGGCATCGAGACCATGCCGGTTCATTTCAGGGGCATTGTAAGAGCCTAGCTGAGGTCTGAGCCCCTCCTTTTCAGCTTTTTTTTTTCCCAAAGATTTGTCCAAAATAAGAGTCTGAAGGGTCTGCCACCGACTTGGTTTGCTACAGGAGAAGTTACTCTGGCTGTGACAAGCTCGACTCAGACAATGACCACAGCGCAGGAGGGAAAGTCCCACTGAAATTCCCCTCCCTTCCCCACAGGTTTCTGTGATTTTTGGCATGAGTGCGTTGCCTTAGAGTGCCTGGAAATTTTCATTATAGGTGAGCAAAGTTTCGACTCATTTGTCTACCAAATTAGAGCAAGGCAGGGGATGAACAGTAATAAAATTCCTCTTTGTTGAAACAGACCCGTTCTTGCTCATTTGGAGAAAAAGAAAAGCCTCTCGTGTTTGCATGTGTTTTGATTTTGATGCTGCTCGAGCCTGGTCCCTCTCCTCTCTGAAGTCCTTGGGATATTTGTAGTTTATTCCAGCGGGAGGGGAATCTGTTGGCAGAATTTGGTTTAACACCATGGGGATTTCTTTTTATTGTTGGGGGTGGGGGGTGGGGGGAGAAAGAGTTGTTTTTTTTAACCATTTTTATTGTTCTAAAGGAAAGTTTGCTGCTTATGATCTCGCAAGCTTTTATCTGGTGCTGAGTCATGGAAGTGAGAGAATGTGTAGGCGTCTTAGCATAAGAGAGAGTAATTCTGTCATTTACATTTACAGACAGTTATGCTTTCCAGAAAACTTTTTTTTTTGTGGGTTGCAAAAGTGATTAATCTGCTGCTGAAACTGTCAAAGGAGGTTTTCTGTTTAAGAATTTTTTGAAAGAGAGAAAAAATCTGTTTCTACTTATAGGAAATAATAAGGTAGAAATTGAAATGAAAAAAAAAAAACATACTGAAAGAACAGACAAGAAAATGTTCTCTTTCCTAATGATATTTTTCCTTTTTCTTTTTATGTATCTATCCATCTGTCTATCAGCCTATATCTCTAACTGTCTGTCTCATGGAAAAGTCGTGTGGACTTTGATAGATACAAAACTAAATATAGTAGAATTATGGCTCATGTCAGCATTATCAGTTCCAGCTGTTAAAAATACCATGGGATCAGTTTAAAATCATTTGTATTTTCTCTTTTAAAAAACACAAACACACAAACTTATTTCAGTTTCTTCTTACTTTTCCATCGGGCTGTTTAGCTTTTATCTGCAGTCTTGAAAACTACCTTTTTTTTAGTGAAGTCCAAAATCCTCAATTAAATAGTTCTCTGCAGAAGTACTAGGATAAACTATTTCTTTTCCTTCTTCCTTTTTTCCTTTTTTTTTTCCCTTTCCATCTTTTCCTTTTATTTTTTTTAAAATTGCTGTTACTTTTTCTTTTATTGTTAAAAAAAGAATTAATTACAGCTGAGGCAAAACTTCTCCTCCTTAGGATATATTCTCAGTGGTGAAAACTGTAGTGCTGTTGGAAGGCTGAAGAGAGTTTACTGGTTGCAACGCAATTTGTATAGACCATTGAAACCAACATCATGATCTGCTGTGATTTTTGTTTGTTGCACCCATTCCTAAGGACAAACCGAACACGAAATATTTAGCCTGGAAATTTAGTTTTTTTTTTTTTTCTAACAAATTAGGCAGTGATGTTTTCAAATGATCTTCCAGCAGAGTAGGGACGGGGGTACAGAAACTTGAGCTACATTCAGCATAGTTTATCCCTTGATGAAGAGTACGAGATGCTGTGTCTGCCCAGCGAAAATCTTTGGGTTTTGGGGTTCCAGTGTAGGTGATGCTGTGTGGTTAGTTAAAAGCAAGGTAGCAAAAGCAGGATGCCCTGCTGCAAGCTCTAGGTGTCACAAGTAGCCTCGGACAGAGAGAATGAGTACCCATCATCTCGCTTCCCATTGAGGAGAGTGTGCAGGGCAGGGGGGATGTCCTCTCCACGTCCCACGTAGCTGAAGCCCTGAGCCCAACCCCAAATGCCACATCTGCTCACTTGCTGTGGTTAGAAGGGTTGGGTTTGGTGTCTCCCTTGTCCCTGTTCTGGTTAGTGTCTGCTCTCCCCATGCCCTATTTCTTACCGCTGCCTTTCCCCGCTCCCCGACCATAGTAGCTTCAATACGGTCCTTTGGCCTTCAGCAGGAAATGATTTGTGCCATATAGGAGGAATATTGATTTTTACATCACATGGCCCATGAGGCTTTGGAAATCACATTTTTTCCTGTTAGTGTGGCTTATCTCTAGCTTTGAGGAAAAGGTGAGCTTTGAGCGCCGTGAGATTTCCTGTTCGGGTGAACGGGCTCTGCATTTAGATGTTTTCACTGGAAAGCCACATGCTGCAGCTGGACTTCTAAATTAAAGGGGGGAGGGAATTAACCTGGCTTAACCTAAGTTTTGACAATTCCGTTGAGAGGCCGGTGACTCATTTAGAGAATTCAGTGAGTCCACAAGGGCTAGAATGATACTTCTGAAAGCTTATAGAATGTCATTGCTTTGTGTTTTAACAATTGGGTCCTGCAGTGAATTCTTGTGGGTTGTTATGGAAAAGAGATTTATTGATGACTTGTGATGCCAGGACGCTTGCTCCATGCATAATTTTTTTTTTTTCTTAAAATACACATACGTCATGAACCGCCAAAAAAAAAAAAATGCATTGCAAGCTAGAAATGAAATATGATTTAATCCCGCTGTAAATTCAGACCCAGACCTGAATTCTCCCCACTCCCCTCAAGTTCAGATTTGGAGCTTAATTTGACCTGTGACAAACAAGAACGAAAGCCACGAAACTCCGGTTTGGATCCAAAATTCCTTGCAGTTTTTGGGCGTCCACTGCTGAGTTTTGGAGAGCGTTGAGCCCTTGTTAGAACATTGTTGAAGCCAAGCTGCTCAGAAGGACTAAATTAATACTCCCTAGTCCCAAAGTTTTTAGCGTTTAGCACTCCTGCCCCAGGGCTAGAAAGTCACTGTTTCAAATTCTGAAGTTAAAAATGTCAAAATCAGTTAGGCTATAAATCCCAGTAGCCATCAGTATGCATTTATACATCCACCACAAGGAAAGAAGTGAGGAGAGAGGGAGGATATGTCTGTTTGTTTTGAATTAGCACGCTTGCTTTTAATTCTTAATGCAAAAGAGTTTGCGGACGGGTGCCCAGGTCGGGGTGCAGAGCTGGCCCGAGAGCTGGGCTGGCCCGTGCTGCTGCCGTTTAGTCCAATGCCGGCTATATTTAGCCTCGGTTATAAATTTCATTTGCTTTCGTTCAGGTCGCAGCAGTATGGATTGCCAAGTTCTCCGTACGTGTTGAGTTCTAAGCGAAGCTAGACGATTGTTACCTGGAGGAGGTTAGAGCCGTAGGATTCGTTACGGTTCGCGTAGAAACCTCCACCGTGTTCCCAGTGGGGAGAAAAACCCTCCAAATTCAGAGGCGGTAGTAGGCCAAATCCTGACCTGCAGCAGCCAGCGTATTTGGAGTAAATCCGCTGGAGTCAACAGACGTGCTTAAGCTGGCACCAGTGTCACTGAGATCAGAATCTGGCTCAGTATAAGGCACTTTTTAAAAAATGTAACTTAGGCAGCAAGAGGTATTGAAGAATATTCTGGTTCTCAGCTGTGACTGTGATAACCTTAACCCAGCCAGCAGCCATGGAGCAAATGGGATGTTGTTTTGGTCTAAGAACAGTGTAAGCGAGGAAAATTATAAATCATAACTTAATTGGGCTCATTAGGTCATTGTTGATGAAGTTTAGCAACTTTGTTTGGGTTTTTTTTCCCTAAGACTGCTGAGCTGAGAGGAGTGTGGCATAGGAGAAAGCCTGGTGTTAAACTAGCAGGTGGGACTAAGCTGCATCAAAAAACGTTGACGTTTTTGCACTAAGTATATAACCTATTCAGCAATATCAGTCGTTAAAAACACAGCTCTTGTGTTCCAGTTCAGAATGGAGAGAAGATTTTTTTGTCCTTTGGTTTTTTTTGTATTTTTATATTAAAACTTACAATAGCAATTTGTGGCTCTGTTTCCTCAAGGCATATTTAGGAAAACTGAATTAATTTATAATGCCATTTGCAGCAGAACCAAGCCTGGTGAGGCAGTGGATTTGACACTGCTTTACACAGGCTTTTTAGAGTGATACTGTTATGATTCTAAATTTTTATCAACGTGCCTTTTGAGTAAACAGTTTATTAACCTGACATTTAATGTAATTGTATGTTCTCTATGAAGAGAGGAAAACAGTGAGGAAACAGTGATTATTCTGAGTTAATACCTTAATTTAAAAATATGCTAACTTTCTGTATTGTTTTATACTCGAGTATTTCTGTGCTACAGATGGCATTTTTTCTTGTGCTATAAATTGATGCTCTCTTTCACTTTCCTGACTTGTTACGGTGTTTTGACTAGACATATTGCAGCGGGTAAATTCTATGTATTTTGGTGTATGTATTTATAGACCTATAGGATAGTTTTAAAAGCCACAGCAGGTGAAAGAAAACCTTTACAATCAGGGAGATTTCTCAACGTCGTACTTGGAATCTGTAATATTGTGGAAAGACTAAGGTATTTCGGGCAATGGTGATAACCCAGGCAGATGGATAAATGAGGGAATGTTCCACTCCACTTCCCAGAAGGAGCCATCTGGGAAAACAGTTAAATTTGACCTGTTGTTGGAGCTCGTCAGTTTTTTTGGAAACGTGTACGTTGGACCTAATAGGAAAATAACCTCTCTGTCACATCTGCCTGTCTTTTATGGGTTATTTTGGTTGAGCTGTTATTTTTTGGTGAGGCTTTATAGTTTTTCTCTGCTGCTAACCACTCAAGTTACTAACTTGAATCATTTTGTAGCCCTCTAAAAATATTGGCGGATGATGGTGGGTTCTGGACCTCAAGTGAACCATAAGAAAGCAGATGTTGTATGAACACGGAATTGTTCGCTGATGCTTGTGCTCTTCTGTAGTACTATTCGCACAGGCTTTAAAATATGGGGAAAAGAAGAATAAAAACACATGGTTTTCGCAGGAAATAGAGGCAATACTAACATTCGAAAACATTTATGCCCTCTGGTAGGATAATTTTTTAAGTCTGGTTTAATAGAGTTCTGGAATTTGAGAAGATAAATAGGTTATAAATGCAAGCAATGCAGCAAATAAATGGAATCGTAAACAAATAACAAGTAACACAAAGTAAACCAAGTAGTGTTTGAGTGGATAAGTATTTCATATTATTTTATGTGTGCATATGCACACTTTTTTAGTGTTCTCTAGAATTAATAAAGGAAGAAAGCATACATACTCTATAAACACTCTAAAACTCCTTTGCAATTTAGTAGGAAATGAGAAGCTTTTATAGAGTTTTTGGACTGTTCTTTAAGTCCGCTGTTCAACGCACAATAGAAAGTGATAACTTTTCCATATAAGTTGTAGAAGACTTCTCCAGAAGACTTCATGAATACACGTATTTTGTCCTGTCACTCACAGGTGCACATCCCTTCCCCTCACTCACACATCTTCCATTATACGTTTTTAATCCTTTTTTTTATAATCATGATACACATCCATGGATAGCGTCATAATCTGTATAACCCTCCAACCTGCCCATATTTATCATGTACATGAGCTTCTTTTCCATTACAAGTAGCAAGTTATAAAAGGAAGAAAAAAAACGTTTTTAAGTCTGTGGAGGGTGTAATTATGATACTTTAAGCTTCACTAGCTTAGTAATAGCAAAAGTCATAAAAATACTTTGCTCACCCAAAGTTCGTATTTATAGGGGGGTGGGGGCTTCCCCATTGTCAGGCAGGGCAACATTTTGCCTAAATTAAGCAAGGAGACTTGTTCAGCCCTTTAGAAGGGCCCAGTTTGCTGAACGGAAATGCTTTGGACATTCCTGCGTCGCTAAGCCTTGGAGAAGGTGCTCCTTAAGGAGCTCAGTTTCACTGCTCCATGCACATCGTGACTTGTCTTCACGTGGTACCGCTCTACCCTTTTTGTGGTCTTCTGTTCCAGGACTGTATTCAGTAGTTCTGCGTTTTGATGTAACCGAAGGGCTGTGGTGCACAGCTCCTTACGTAATTTATTGCTGAGTCGATGTGCCACCGATTCAGCCAGTGCAGAGGGCTGCCTCTACATGTTCCTGAGGTCCGGATTGGCGCAAATTTGTCATTTTAGTGATGAGAGTGGGAAATTAGAGAAATATCCCAAGATGAATTCAGGAAACATTTAACTTCTTACAACCGGCATCTTTTTGTAGCTTTTTGACAAAGATATTTCTCGTGCTGATATCCGATGTTCTTGTAAATGAAGTTGCTACTACATTTGAACTGGTCAAGTGGAAGTGCTTAAAATAGGAGAGTTTTAATCATAACTAGCCCTTTCAATGAATTAAGCTAAAATTATGGCCCTTGACTGTCCACCAGAGCTAGAAGTATTTAGGTCAATTGTTTGCACGTCTTTTAAAACTGGTCTCTCACATAGTCCCTCTCATAAATACCAGATGATTGCTCATCAGAAAGGGAAAAATGAATAAAAAAGAAAGCTCATAGTAGTCATCGTAGGGATAATATTTAAGTAAACAAATAAAAAAGTAGATATGAAACCAAGAAGGAAAAGCAAAATTCTTCCCTGGCATTACACTGTTGTGTTTTGGAGACCAAACTTTTCAGATGTGTTCAGGCTCTTTGGAATTAATGGAGTGTTGGAAAGTGGAAACCCAGGTTGCCTAAAACACTTGACACCCGTACTGAAAACTGAACCACAGTGTGTGTCTATAACTGTGCGCGTCAGTTGTGAAAGGCTGTTTTCCATGATAAAATATTGGAGGTCAACTTGTTATCACTTTTTCTTTTGCTCACCCTCTTCTCCCTTGTGTTTCAAGCTGGGCCGTCACAAGGATTACAAAAGAGGTTGTGAACAGAAACATTAACAACTATGTTGACTCCTTTTCCACCCATGGTAGCAGCTGAAAAACACATCAAAGCTCAGAAGCAGTTATGTTCTTGTAACACTTTATGGCATCTGTAAGGTATTCTCTTCATTTGAGAACCAGAGATGAACACTTTATTAGGTTTCTTCTCTTCTTCTTTTGGTATAATGCCTAGGAGAAATGCGTTTGAATACCTTGATAGCTTCTGGTGATCAAGCCAACAAGCTGAATCTCATATAAACACATCTGGGAAGTATGAGTGTGGCTGCTGATCCATGCACAGCCCATGCCTCTGTGACACTAGCTTGTCAGCTGGAAATGAGAGAATGATGAAGCGGTAAAGAAAAGCTTCATCCGATTATAAACATGTTTTGGCTGAGGGTTTTAAGGTTTTGGACCAGACTTCAAAAATGTGGACCGGATTCTAAGGGCATTTTGACACCTAAAGCAATCTTTGTTAGCAACTGAGCTGTGTGCACCACATAGCAGCAGTGCAGAGGGGACTGACGTGTCCTCAGTGTGCTTGGCCTCCTCTCTGCACATTATAAAGAAGGCCAGAAAATCCTGTATACTGAAAATGCATCAGGTATGCTGAATGGGAGCAGTGCATCTGCCCAGGACCTCTGGGCATTCAGCGACCCATCTGGAGCTCTACCAGGACTCCAGGCATCTGCAAGTCCCAAATGAAAGGCCAGATTTCTCTTTTTCACCCAGATGCTATTTCAGACAGCAAAAGAGGATATCTTCAGGGGAACCTGCCCATACATTATCGCTAGCAAGGCAGCTTGTTCAAATACAGAATTTGAAGTCAGCAGGAGTTAGATGTGTCTGCACATCAGGAAACCACGTAAAATGCCTGTTCACATTTTCAGGTACCTAAAGGCCCAGGTTTCAAAGCAGAGTATTTGATTTTCCTCTGGGGTTATCCTGCCCAAATTGAGGGGGAACTGGGATCTGCTCCCTCCGGCAGAAGGGAGGCTCAGACCATCCACTGGTCCTGGCAAGGCAGCAGCTCCGGTTCCAGTGGAAGCTACTGTTCAGCAGGAGCCGGAAAAGGAGGCGGTAAAGGGTGGTCCACCCATGTCATCCCTCTTCATACCCTGGAAATGCCTCTGCAGCCCAGGCTCTCGGTCTTGCGTCGTCCCAGTGGCGTAGCAGGGTGCTGGCTGTGATCATCTGAGCTGCTGGCACTCAGAAACCCCCTCGGTGTGCAGCACGAGCCGAGCTTGAGTGGCAGTGCACTTTACGCAGGGAAGAGGTATCTGTGCTTCTTACAGTCACGTCAAAATTACCTGCTTATTGTGGAATTTGTCTCCACTAACTTGTGCTGTCTAAACATTCAGTGACTTGTCTTGGCTGTTTTTATGGTTCTTTTACAGTCAGTGGAGTGAAGTAGATTCCCCCAGTGGGTGATTCATCTCCCCTGTTTTAGGCTTCAATATTGGAATGGGATAAATGACCCCGTGGAGATGCATTTCGCAGAGAGAGCTTTAAGCACCTCCAGCTAGCCGAGGTGAATGCCAATCCGCGGCCTCAGCGGAAGCCAAGTTAACTTTCCACCCTTTGCTGCCTTTCCCACCCGGGCCTCCAACCGCCACCACCACTGAGCGATACTTAAAAGATTTCAGCTGGCACACGCCTGAGCTGGCCCGGTGTTTCAGTCCAGCTTGTGCCAGTGGACCACGCAGGAGAGTGGTTGAGTTAGGAAGAGAGATGCTGCGCCGGCACGGTGAACCGGCAGCCCCTGGGAACGCTCCATCCTGGGTTCAGCCCACCGGTAGTTTCCAGGTTTCAGTCTTTCGAGGAGGAAGGGTTGTTTTATTCCTCTCCTAGAGTAAATAGTGCCTGAAATGCTCGAAAAAGGCAGCCCCAGCTAGAGCTGTCGTTCTGAACCTGTGCTCTCCAAACCCTGGGGGTCCATGGATCACTCCTAAGGTAACTAAGAAGAATGCAGTGAAAGGTAACTTAAAAAAACATGTTTATTGTCAGCAGATTAACTCTCTCCATAAAGGAGCTTGTCTCTCCTGGAAAACATTTGGGGGCTGCTGAGCATAAAGGTTGAAAACCACTGAGCTGGAGTAATGTGTCTTTATATGTGATAATTTGACAGCTAAAGGGCTAAAACTATTCAACTGTACCTCTACGAAAAATGCCTGGAGAATTGAATAGAATGTGATAAACTTTGTGTTGGCATTTTTGATCCAGTCTGTGAAACTGAATAACTGAAGGGATTCTATAGAAAATACTCTACAAATGCAGAAAATAAAAGGAGAATGAAGTCCTTTTCATGAGTGTTCCAGCTGACCATATAGAATCATGCTCCTGCTGTAGACTATAGTTATTCTGCACTCTTTTTAAGATTCAATCCTGACAAATGGTATAGAATTATAGGAGGCTACTTTCCGTAGCACAACAGGTTTTATCCCTAGTACCATTTGTGATGAGTTCTTAGTTGTAGGTGTAAATTGAATTTAATTTAAGATCTATGTAAATAATTTCTACAGAATGAAGAATCACACAGATACTCGGGATTTCGGGTTTCCCCACCAGGGTAGCTTTGAAGCCAGATACCCAGCTCTGACAGTCAGACCCCTGGGGCAGCACGGGTTTATCACACCACCGTAGATTTCTCCTATGAGGTTGGTACAAGAAAGTCCTGCAAATGTTTATAAACTTTCACTGCACTTAAAAAGCCAGGGCAGAAGTTACCAAGCAAACTGATTCCCTTCATGGTTACACATGGTAACTTTTTTTAGGATAAGTGTTTGGGGTTTTTTTTTCCTCCCACATTGATTGAGTTTTACTTGATTTTGTCAGTATTGGTTCACCTTTATTTGAACTGCTGGATAATTCATTTGTAGAAGAGGCAGTACATTTAGGTACTTCCATCTGTGTTTAAACAAGGCTCTTGTGCTTTCCCCATTAAAAAAAAAAAGATTTTGTATTATAATGCTTGTGGTAGATGAGGTTCTGAATTTAACTCCTTCCTACTCTAGTTTCTCTTAATAACTCTGCATTATCAGCACCTGGGGTTTCTAGTTTACTCTCTCTTTGCAAATATGAATTTGCAAGAGGGGTTGATGGTAAGTAGCGTGGTTCTAATTTGCACTTGCAAAGTGTGTCAGACAGTTTCATCTAGTGCATGGCGAGCAGAGGAAAGCCTGTCTTCCTCTGAAAACAGCCCTTAGAGGATGTCAGAGAGTGTGTTTGGCTGCGATAGTCACTTGCAAATGCAATATGGTTTTGAAATGAGCTGTCCAGGAGCTGCTGGAGGAGGGGATGCCTGCGCTCCTATGGATCCACTCGTTGCCTTTGTTTTTCTCCTTTTTCTTTCCCCTATTTCTACTTGTTTTCATGCTTCTGGGCTGTCACTTGGATGTGCTTTTGGATGAGTCTACTTCGTTGCGCTGGGAGAAGTTCTGTGGACTCATTTGGACGAGACCTTTGTGATAGTCATCTGTTTTGCTAAGACTGTACCCAGTGACATAGGTAGCCCTTTCCAGCTTTCTGTTCATTACTCCCTCTCCATCTATCTGGCACCTTTATAGCCTCATCCATCCTTCCTATTCTCCTAGTGCCTTCCAGACATCTGTTGAAATCACTCTTCTCTGTGGTATCTGAGTACCCTTTTCTCATGCTTCTGCACATGCCTGTCCTCAGAGCAGAAATCTTGTCCGTAGTTCATGTGCGTTCATAAAGTCTTTTCTTAATCCCTTAATAATCTAGAGGTTTAAGCCTGGGGTGATATTTGAGTGCGTGGCTGGACATAGAGAAGGCTGGACTGTGGCCACCCTTCTCTCTCTCAGGCAAAAGGGCACAGGATTTATGGTGATACCTCACCTGTGCCCTTGCTCTGGAGCTACAGCCAATTTGCGTCCCCGTAAATCATCAGTGCTCCAGTAGTGTTAAATTCCCTCTAACCTGTCCCATTTCTCTACTACACCACGTTAACTAGCCTTACACGCTCTTCATCCCTCTAAAGCCCAGCTTTCATCACACACTTGCCCAGCACCCTCAGAGGAATTCAGAATGAGTCACACAGGGAGCCTCTGGGGACTCCTACTGATGCAAACTTCCTCCTCCTCAAGGCAGCCTGTGGTTTGAATGCCACAATGCAGCGGTACTTGCTAGCTTGAGCCTCTGAGTTGATGGCAAAGCTTGCTCTCTGGCCCAGGCACCCCCAGCTCGCCGCTTTCCTTCACCGGGCTTTGGTGCAGGAGGGGAGACATCCTCTTTG
The DNA here is from genome assembly GCF_965231255.1 of Vanellus vanellus. Classification (NCBI taxonomy): domain Eukaryota; kingdom Metazoa; phylum Chordata; class Aves; order Charadriiformes; family Charadriidae; genus Vanellus; species Vanellus vanellus. The sequence continues at coordinate 13,277,340 of NC_138913.1, forward strand.
TAGTGTCAAACGTGGGAGCTGCTCAGAGCCCTTCAGACTGCCGATCAATAGGCAGTAAGGTGTTGGTTTTTTTCTGGAGGAAGGGATTATTATTTGTTCTTAAGGTGTATTCCAGTGCAGGCAGGAGACTGGCATCGGCACATTAAGTGAAGTGTTATGTGGTTGTTTATTAGTAAGAATAAAGTCCCCCGGTTGTTGGGATGGAATACACTTCCATCGCAAGAGCTTTACTAGCAGTCTGTCATCACCTGCTTCCAGTCTGCACTCAGAAATACAAGATGTGATTTAATAGGTCTCATTTATGTTGTTTTGCTTTGGGCTTTCCCCCTCCCCCTGACATGCCATTGTCTTTAAAACACTATCTACCTTCTCCCTTTTCACGTGGGAAAAAAATGCTTTTCTGCTGGTAATTACACAGTGCTCCGTTATGGACCTTTCATCCCATTACAGTAAGTGGACAAACTACTGTCATTTACAGGAATGAAATAGGTGAGGAAATGGGAAAGTTTCTAGCACTCCTGGGCATAAATGCCAAGCTGACATGGGACAATAATTCCAACAGAAAGCAAATTTTCTTGCTAGCAATGAGCAGCGGTGCAGTTGTGCTCTGAAGCAGGGATGGAAGAATGCCTGCTCCTCGTCAGGTGTTTCAGAAATAGAAGAATCGGGCAATATTAATGGAGGGCTACAGACCCTTAACCTGTCTGCCCTTGCATTTCAACTGAGACACGCTTCAGCTCTTCCTTGCTCTCAGTTTCAAAATATCTTCAGTCTGCTTATGTACTGCCTTGTCATGGATCTGTTGGCAAGGTCAGGGTTCGACTACATTGAGATGTTTTTTCTCCAGCAGGAATTTGCTGCCTTATTATTCCCCACCTCGGCATACACACCTTTTACAGCTATCAAAACAGAGAGATGCTCTTATTTGCCTGGGGTTTTTGCTCATTTATAGTGATTCCTCATGGGAGTTTTACTCTCATGGGAGGTTTGCCCTGAAGGTGTGCAGGAGTAAGGTCTTTACCAGTGCATCAGCAAAAAAATGCATTTGCACATCACCAGGGAAGAGCTACCAGTTGAGTAGTAGAGCTTCCTGGCTCCCTTGGTAGACTTGCTTGTAGGCTGTGGGCTAGAAGTTCAGCAGCTTGCTCATAAATCCCTTGTCTTCATATCTGGTGGTTACCAAATGTTGTGAGGGTGGGGGGGAGTGTCTGCCTTTCTCCCACCTTCTATGGAAGGTGAGTTTGGTACCACTGGAAGCCCAGAGAAAGGGGTGGTTGAAGTTCCTCTTCAACCTGGGTTGGTTTGGCAGCAATTTATTGCCGCCACCTGCTGACGAGGCAGAGGATTTCTCTGGCCCGGGTAGAGCTTGTGCGTGGGGTATCCCGATGAGCCCCCACCACTCTCTCCCCTGGCCTGTGGTCCCAGCGAGAGTGTGGTGGGGCAGTAGGCAGAGGTCAGGGTGCCTGCGTAAAGCAGGAACACCTGGGGACAAGTGCAAGATTGGTCATTCAGGGAAAGGTGGTACATGCCTTAGCATAAACACAACCATTGAGGAGGACTGAGCTGTTTTGACTTCGGGCTGCTGTGAATTGTAGGTTGTCAAGTAGATCATGGGTGAGATAAGCCCGGTGCAGAAAGTTTGGATGAGATATAAGCTCATACAATTATTGTATTAAGTGCAACAGCAAAGAAATACTGTTAAACTGCGTATCTTCAATGTGATGCTTCCCTGTAGAGGAAGGCATGAAATTCAGGTGTACCCTTTCTGAATAAAGGAAAATAGAGAGGGGCAAGAAATTTTACCTAATTCTAAACTCCAGAAATTCAAGTTTACTCTTCGTTGAGTTAGTGAAAAGTCTCAATGGTGATCTTCAGTGTTCTTCAGACACTGTTTCACATTGTTAACTCTTTAATAAAAGATGTCCCTTCACACCGGTGTTTTTGGATGTGGGGTTTAAATAAGAGGTAAACCGGACAAACAAGTGCATTAGACAGAAGGATGTACGATGCCTATTAGGACACCAATATCTTCGTTTGGTGGCCAAATCGCAGGAAGCGGTGGCACTTGCTGTGAACCTCTTCCCTGGCAGCCCGAGCGCTGCTGTGCCCAGGGAAAGGTGCAGAGTTACATGGCTGCCATGGCGGGAGCTGACTTCTGAAGCTCTCAGGAATCCTGGCCCTCTTCCTGCCCTTTAACGAGCCATGTGTAACATTTGCCTTCACTGGGGTCACTCCAGGCTTTCAACCAGCAGTGCTTAGGAGCAGAGCCAGGGACAGGGACACCTCCGTGTTTTGCTTTGATCCAAGTCAATTCTCACGGCTTGGGAGCTGCTTTCAGGCCACCCCGTTCTGCTGCCTCCGTAGAGGCTCTAATCTAATTTTCTCTCTTTTTCAAAATGCTCTTCTTTTCACAGGAATGCATGGGTTTCCCCCTAATTATTCTCCAGCAAGTCCCATCCCCCCCCCCTTTTTTTTTTTTTTTTTGCATTTGTTGCTTTTTAGTTTGTTTGTTTAGCAGCGGAGGAGAAAACCCCGAGGAAAGACACGAAACGCCGTGCATGGCAGTTCTGCTCTGCTGCCGCGGCGCCGTCCCTGTTCTGTCAGAGCAGGGAAAGGTTGCTATTACCATTTTATAACGCGTGCTCTCAGGTACATTCCTGCTTTCCTAAGCAGTTTGGGTTTCTGTGCAGATGTTACTGTAAAACCCCATTTCCACTTAACCCCTCGCTGCTAGACCTGGGGCCCGAGCCGTCCCTCCTGCTGACGCTGCGGCTCTCTCCCCTTGTTCCCCAGGGCTCCGGGACCTCCAGCAGCTCCACCGTCACCACCCCATCCGTGTCCACCCCCGTCACCGGCCACAAGCGGATGATCATCCCCAACCAGCCCCCCCTCACCGCCACCAAGAAGTCCACCGCCAAGGGCCCGGGGCAGCCGGCGCCCATCCCGGTGACTCCCGTCGGCACCCTGAAGCCGCAGCCGGTGCCGGCCTCCTACGCCACGGCCTCCACCCCCAGCCGCCCGGCCTTCAACGTGCAGGTGAGGACGGCGCAGCCCAGCCCGCACTACCAACCGCCCGGCCCGCAGCCCGCGCACTATGGCAGCCTGGGACCCGGCCAGCCCTACGCTCCCCCGCCATCCCGCCCGCCCGGCGCCCCGCAGTACGGCTCCCCGCAGCCCCGCGGGCCCGACTACGGCTACGCCCCACCGCCCACCCGGCCCTCGGAGCCCACCTACGGCTATGCGCCTCCACAGGGCCGCTACCAGGACCCCTACTATGGGGGGTACGGGGGCAGGAATGGCTCCGAAGCGCCCTACGTGCCGCAGAGCACCTGGAAGACCGAGCCGGCATATCCTGCCAGTAACACCGTGGGCCAGGCTCCTCCTGGGCTCTACCAGCCGCCCGGCACGAAGAAGACCTACATCACCGACCCGGTGCTGGCCCCGCAGCCACCCGCGCTGCAGCAAAAGGTAGGAGATGCGGGTGCTCGCCGGTCTCCCCATAGAGCAGCGAGCCATACAGCCGAACGTGCCCTGGGACCCTTCCTGAAAGGCAGTGTGGGGGGTTAAATGATGCCTGCCGGGGCTCGGGGCAGGTCGCCCTCCCTACAGCTTCTTAAAAGCTGGAAATGGGGAGCTCTCGTCCGCTTTGAAGCGGCTTTTGTGGGGGCTTAGAAATGCCGTCAGCCTCAAAGGGCGAGACGGTGTCCTGTGCGGAGGCACGGTGTCACCCTGCAGGCAGGAGGGAGGTTCCATCCCTCTGACATGCCATTACCGAGGAGCTCACTGGCCGTATCTCCGTACGGCATGGCTGCGCTTGGGTCTTCCCTTCCAGGCCCTCCCAAGATCAAATGAGAGGTTGGGTGTGAGCTGCTGCTCCATGTGCTTGTGGACACCTTTGGTTCACCAGACAAATCCTTCCTCTTCTCAGGCAGATAAGGAGGTGCACAGGAGGCTGTTTTTGATTGTGGTTCAGAGCAATTACAGAGGTTGACCTCTGGTGTGTCGCTGTTCAAAAATCACTTATCGCTGAAACCACATGGAAATGAGTTCCCACAGAGCTCAGCTCTGATTTTCCTCTCAGGTGATGGTACCGCGGGTGGCCTCCATCCACTTGAACTGGTGCCCGGACCTCATAAAGTGAAGCTGATTTGAAATAGAAAGTTAAACCAGTCTGCCTGGTTTCTCTGCCCAAACTTTGACTCTGGCCGGCTTTTGTCCATTCTGCTGGTGGCCATCTCTAATGTGGCTCTGGGAGGACACAGGTGCTTTAGCTTTGTGGGCTCCTGGTAGTGTGTGATGGGCTTCAGCTGCACCGAAGGGTGAGGATGGCCAAGCCCAGGTGGGGAGGTGGTGGAACCCATCGCTGCTCAGTCCCACCCTGGTTCATCTCAGCATGTCACTGCTCTTCAGCTTGTGAGTGCTCACAGGGAAAGGGGAAGAAGCTTCTGACACATAACAGAAAGTCTGTCCTTTTGGCATTTCCTTCACTAGAAGCACACAGACTGTTTTCCCTGAATCCAGATTTCCTGATGGTGGGAACTTTTGAAGGCAAAGATGTTTCTCCAGGCAGTTTAGAGAGAGCAATAAATTACAAAAGTCCCTGAAATACTATCTACTAGCAGCTAAGAAACTGCTTTTTCTCTTTCCTTCCCCTTCCCTACCAAGAAGCCAGGACTGGGGAGAGAAGTAATAAGCTCTTGGCTCTGCAGGTACATGGTGTAGAGCTTAGACTGGAAAGTAGTGAAAGACACAAAATTTGCCCATAGCCTTAACTGGTGTAAATCATTGTGGTTCCAGTGGAGTCACTAAGGAAATCCTGAGGTACAGCAGATCCATATTTAGACTTTTATAGATACAAGTAGGCTTATATATATAAAATATTTAAAAACTTCACTTCAGTCATCATCTCTATGGAAACTCAAATTATCTTGAACCACAAAAAGCATAAGCCTGTTAGTCTCATTTGCATTACAAAGCTGGAGGGACAATCTAATTTAGCTCAAGTTTGGGTTTTCATGTATGCATTTATATATATTTATATATACATATGTTGTGTGTGTGCACGTGGCGTTTGCAAATACGCATGCAGAAATACTTCATATATATCTCTATGAAAATAATGTCTGTTCTTCTACAAAACAGACTATTGGTGATAAATCCCTCCAGAACTTTCATTCCTTTCCAGTCCGATAAATGTGTGCATTATTACCTATTTCACTTTTGAACTTACAACTCTTCTCTAACATATTGATGACAGACTCTGCTTGATTGCTGCTTTATAACATATATAGTTTAATTGGTGAAGAATTGAAGGTGATCTTACAGTCTAACAGGAAATGCTCAGTAATAAAACACTGTCCGTTTTGCCAGTGAAGCGGTGTTGTCCAGTTTTACCGCATGTTATTCTCTTCCTTTGCAAACTAACTCATTTGTAAAATCGACTTTTGGAATTATTTTATTTAAAGGGGAAAAAAAAAGAAGGCTGTGTTAGAGCCAGATATCTGGTAGGGACTATTGTCACTGTAATTTGACTTGTTGATTACAATGTGAACTTTAATGTATTTTCCTACACACAACTGGCTTCTGCGTTTTGGTGTGTTTTGCCTTTTCAAGGTTGGTTTGAAGTCTTTCAGTTAAGGAAATGGATTTGAGAAATCAGGATAGGAAGCAAGCATTAATACATATCACATAAAATGCGAGGATACCTTTAGGAATTTTTCTTCTTGCAATGGAATGATCTTAAAATATAAAACAATTTCTAAATGTTTTCAAAAAAGTGCATTCTTAATTTTGAAAGCACTTTGTGTGCAAAATATTAAGGATGTTGTAACAAATCCATCTCAGATTAGAAGTTCATGGTACTGAATTCTAATACGTACTATGATCCATCACTGTGAGAGGTAAAATTTTTCATTAAATTTGTTAAGGGTTTTTAAAGGGTAAAAAAAAAAGGGGGGGGGGTATATTTTGTATTCTGGTTAGGAAGAGGTTCACGGTACTGTGACTCTGTTTTTTGCTGTGTACTAATCGTGTTGAAGTCGCTGCTGATCCAAAATAAATCTGGATCGGTATGGGAACAGCAAATAATCTGTACTGGCTCTTAAAGCCCACTGAGAACAATGAGTTTTACTCACGCACAATGCTGCGTTGCATTCTGTCCTTGGGCCAGTTATGGAAGTGAGAGCCATGCATGTGAAACCTCTGTGCATTTTAGTCTTTTGTAGCACCCCCTCTAGCATTAATGCCCAAGTCCTAGTTAGGAAATGAACTGGTGGAGTGCATGTCCTCATTTAAACCTTCATATGCTTCAAGGGCATTCCTGGCCAAAAACCGCAGGCACTTTCTCCTCTGGGTGGTAGGTGGTGGGGAATTCTGTAGGAGCATCAGCGGAGTTGTCAGGAGACCATCACAGAAACATGTGACACAACCAGCTACTCTCATGCTTTTTGCCAGCGGTGCTGTGCCCCCTCAGACTAAGTCAAAATCTGAAGCCTCTCTCTTAACTTCTCTCCTCCCAAAGGCCAGAGAGCACAAGACTGGGGTGACCTATTAGGTACGCTGATTTCTGGCACCAAGATGTCCACAGTAGAAAACCAAAATGGCAAAGCCAGTTTCTGACATGGAGAATTCCTGCAGGTTTGCCCTGTGGCCAAACCAGAGTTGGCTAAACTCCCACCACTGTCATCAAATGTTTCTGTGCTGGTCTGGTTAAGACACCAAATACCCATGTCGAGCTCTCATATCTCCAAATAGGTCTGGGTCCTTTCGCTGGTTTTGATCATGTTTGAGTGTTTTTGAGGCACTGTTGTGTGTCTCCCAGGTGGTTTTGTGGACCTTTCAGGGACTTCATATGGCTCCTGGTGTATTTGAGCGGTGGCCACTATAGATACCTGGGAGGTCTGTCCTTCCTAGATCTCTGATCCCTTGAATTCTCCTTCCTTTTTCTGAATCTGTTCATAGGCCTGGGGAAACACGTTCCCTCCCAAAGGGACCTGCACATTTTTGGCATCTAGACTGGGTGCCACTGAAATCACTTGAGACAGCTTGTGGTTTTGGTCCAGAATGGTGGAAATCTTAACAAAACCACTGATCTCTTGAGAGCGATCTGTGGATTTGGGGAGGACAAAAGTGTCTTGTAGCTCTGATCTACTATAGCATGCTCCTTTGCTGCAGATTTGCTGAAAGGAGCAAGGTGTCCCTTTGGTACTGTGCCTGTTCTCACTAACATGGCATAAGTGTACAAGTTCCCCAATGCGTTTAGCCCACACCAGCCACAAGTCCTGTTGTCCCCATTTACATATATACAGGCATCGGTGCATATGGAGCATGACCTCCTCTTCAGGCAGCCCTTCAGTGTTGTGCGCCTTTCTAGGTGAGCGCCGTGGAAATTAAGTGGGGAGACAACTGGAAATCAGGAGGTAAAATTAACGAGGCAGCTTATGCTTTTGGCATGGTTTAGGTGGTCGTGGCCGCTCGTGATTGGCAGACCTCAACCACCGTATCGTTTCCACACTGCTGGAGGTGGCGTTTCTTTGCTGCCTGCTGCAGCCAGCATCAACATGGTCTCATGAAACTTGCAGTGCCCAAAACGGGACTGTGGCGGCTCGCTGTTTTCTCATTTTACACAGGTTTTGTCAGTTTTTCCACTGATTTAATACCTGTGATGGAGACATTCACTTGGAAGTTTCATCTTTGCCTCAGAAACATCTGCTCACCAGTGTTCTTTGCTATGACTGATGCACTTCTCTTGTACTGGTTTAATAATTTTTACAGTCTGCCATCACTCACATAAAGTAGATACCTCCGGCACTTGCGTTTGAACTGAGACTAATGCTCTTGCTGTGTGCTGTTAATCTAGTGACTAGGAATGTTTTGTTCTCTGCAGATGAATAAATGCAATCTGCCAGATTCCCTCCTGCTGTCACAGGGATATATTCTTTCTTAGCATTGCTTTTTGCTCGTGGAGAGAGGCAGGCAGCTTGCTGTACACTGCCTGCCTCCCCCTGAGTGTCTTTTCCCCCTTAAATCTCATATCTCCAACCAAGTGTCCTCTTCCCAACAGTCATATATCGAAAATTTCCCCTGGATGGGATTCAGAGGCAGTGTAAAATGATGTCTGAAGTTGGTTTTCTGTCAGTGGGAGTCAGTGGCTTCCCATAGTTTTAAAATGCTAAAATAGAGCAAAACCAAGTAAAATGAAAAAGGCTCAATTAAAATAATCTACTCTGTCATTTAATGAATTAAAAAAGACACAAAGCTAATGTAAAATGAAATAAAAGGTGAAATTCCAAAATTCAGAGTTGAATTTGCGGTTTCAACGTGACATTTCAAAATTTCCAGATGAATATGCAGTTCCTTTCTACCCTGAGAACAGCAACAAATGTCAAAATGTTGACACTCTTCACAATACAGTAATTCCGAGTTCTAACCAGCACTAGCTGTATATCAGCTGCTGACTCTGTCATTGCTTCTGGGTGGATTAAATTAAATGCTGTTGCTTCTGTTAAAACGAGGAGGAGGGGAAGAAGGCAGTGATGTCTAACAATGAGATGAGAAGCTCAGACTTAGGACATGGTGGTACTCTGTGTCATTGAGAATGATGTGTTCCTCTTCAAGGTATTATAAATCTCTGCATCAAAATCTTTGTGGATTTCTTCAGGATTTTTGGGTGAAAAGGTGCTGGCAAGAGGTGCAAAGAGGTGTTTTCAGAAGGGTGCGCTTATCCTGACTGCAGGAATCCAACACAGTCTGGTTTATAGCCTAAACTTTTGAAAGAGCCCCGTTCTCGGCTTGAAATATGTTTAACATCTTCATTTCAGAACTTTACTATTTGTTCTTTGTATTATATTTTTATTATTTAAGCACTCCATATACTAAGGAACCAGCTGATGACAGAGCAATTAATCACATTTGTCTCTTAGTAGTCATATATTTGAGTTGCTTTCCTGAAATAGAGAAACGACAAGTTGCCAAACAATTACCTTGAAGTTAAAGATAACAGGGAGCCTGCAGTTACAGGAGTAAGTCAGGTCAGCATATACTGAGAAACCAACTTAAATTTACAGCTTCAGGATGCAACTTCTGCAGCTTTAGCCTTTAGTCGGCCACAATGGTTTAGTAATATAAGAGGAATAATTGAGAAAGAGGCTTTTGGCATAATACCTGGATGTTCTTTCTTGCTCCTTCTTAAAATAAGCTGAGGACAATGCCTCCATACATGATAAGGCATGGGGCAACCTTGAAGTTAATTAAGGGCTCTGTTTCTGTGCTGTTTAACTCTTGATAACCAAGTGTCTACCTTGACAAATACTGCCAGATCATGTTACAGTCTAATAGATAAGGATGGCGTATCTGAGGCCGTAAAAAGCAGTGAGTGTATATTTACCTATAGGTGGAAGGGAATATGCGATGGGGAGGCTCTCTGGTTTTTGAGCAGCAGTGCTTGCCTGGGGCTGGTTGAGCTCGGGTCTCTAGCGGGCAGCCCGGACCGTAGCACGATGACGCAAGGACGGTTGGCCTTGCTACTGGTTTACAGTTTTCAGTTCAAAAAGCACCACCCATAAAAATGAGTGCCACTTAATTTGCAGGCAGACTCTGGCTGTTATGTGTGATGGTGCTTCTGATTACTGGAGGAGCTGTTTCCTTCCGTTTTAAAATACACTTGAGTCCAAATACATTGTAATTCTTCCAAAGCCGAGGCACCAGAGCACGTGGTGAAGGCGTTCTTCTATCAAATAACCTCTGTGTTATCATAATTTATTGCAGTGAAGCAAGTACACGAATGGGTAGGGAAACTTGCCCAAGATTAGGCACCAATCGATTAGGAGAGCTGGGGACAACGAGGAGCATCTTGGTGGCATTGGATGGCTCATCTGTTTGAGGTGAGAAGGGCTCTGCCTGACCTGATGGCCAGTGTTAAGGCAAGGAACTGTTCATGTTTTATGACATGATGCTTTGGGTGATGTGATATTTTGGTCACGTCATTTGGAGTGGATTGTCCTACATTTGGGTGGTTTTTCCACTGACCTCTATGAAGCATATTTGTGGTCTTAATCCAGTTCTTAATGGCCCATGTACGCATATTATAGTAATGGTTTGTTACTAAAGCACCACTTTGTGTAGGGAGCTGTGCATAATTTAAAAGATGATTCATTTTTCCATTGATGGGCATGGTTGTCCACAACTAGACTCTTGAGCCTAGTACTTTTATGAGCAGCCAAGTTAGACAATGGTCATGGTGCGTAGTGAGCAGTGCAAGCCATGTGGGATCCCACCTAAAATAGATACTCAGTTATAAAGAGTAGAAAGTAGTGTATAATGGCTGCTGAGATAATATTTTTCCCTCCAAGGGTAATGGTAAGAGATTATTTATAATATATGGTTACATTTACTGATCATAAATGTTCTGGTACTAAACTAACTTAGGCCCCCCCATAATGGGCTTCCTGTTAAGATTTACCTCTAGATAACTAGAACGAAACACAATATAGTAAATTAAATAGCATCCTTTGGGGGGAAAGAAAAGGGTTGGGTTTTTTTTAAAAAAGAAGAGGTTTTCTATCACAAGCTGAGAGAACTTCTGCAAGGCAAACAGAATCTGCAATTATACTGGCAGTTTTGTCTTAAATGAAAATAATAGTGAATTATAAAGTTGTAAAATTGTTTTCACAACAATATTTTGTTTTTATAACTCATACTATTTCACTTAGTAGCTGCCTGGCTCCAGAGCGAGTTACATAACATGATATTATGAATATGGTGCCTCAACTTTTTGTCTAGGGAATTAATTTAAGGGCTTTAAACTTTCCAATCACATTTTCTTCTTTGTTCCAGACGCAGTGTATTCTCTCTGCTTGAAAAAATATCAGATGAACTGTGTCTTTCTTGTACCAGAGTAGTATTCATATGCCTCTTTATCCACACTAACAGGGCAGTGACTTAGTTTTACATGGATCCTCAAAATAGCGCAGATTGAAATGGGCTGTTTAAAGTCAGCTACATAAAACAAATTAGAAGAGTGGAGCTGCTGTGTGTTAGCTGATCAATCTAGCATTAGCAAGGATTTTCCACCGTGTGGTTTAGCACCAGCACAGACAGGTGAATTATTATTACTGTCAGTATCACTCACCCCCCCCAAGTAAATCTTTTTCTAAACAAACAAACAAAATTTCCTCAAATGAATTGGCAGTAACGTAAACTGATGTAGTAGGATTGCTTTAGTCATCAGTAAAATGGAACCACACCTGAGCTATAATAGAGCAGATTAGCTGTAATAATTTTCATCGCGTTACTGCCTACTTAGACTATATTTTACCAACACCTGAAGGATATTTTTTTCACAGGTTTCCTCCAGCTTTCTGAGAGCTGGTTGCTCATTAAATGAATCACCTTCTTTTTTCTGTTGTTGCTGTGAGAGAGCCTGAAGTGAAAACTCATGGCTTTTTCAGGGGAAAAAAATTGCATAAGTGTCCAAGGAAGCTACTGCTGTGTATGTGCCACTGATGGATTCCTTCTAGCCTGTCACGAGGAAGACCAGTGAGTTTTATTTTTCAGTCTTGAGTCGGACGACAGAAGAAACGTCCCATGAAGAAGTTCCCTGTAACATTTGTACTCTCGTAAAACTCATTTTCATGAGTATCTTGCAGACATAAAGTCCTAGGTGGCTATCGTGTACCTCTGGTCTGATGATCGGCATCAGAGTGGTGCCCTGCATCGCCTTCTCCAGCTTCTGTTAGAAGAAGGCTCCTCTGTTCCCTTTGCCGCATCAAAGTCCTAACTCCCTCCAGTTAAGCAACACTTATTTGTGACCTCTCTCCCTGCAGGCTGCATCCCAAGAACATACTTTAGAAACACATCGATTCTTGCGTGGCCTCGTTTGAATCCTTCAGTTAAAACTTTTTCCCAAACCCCTTTCCTTAACTGCATTTCCCATAATGTAGTTTTTTCACAGGACTTCTGTGTGTTTCCATGTCATTTTCCCTGAGGGTGCTTGTCCCCCAAGGCTTAAGCATAAAACTGGGGGGGACAAGAACCCTCAGGAAAAATTTGCTGCTGTTGAATTTCCAGATCGCTGAGCACCTGGTGGATGGGTCTTTCTAGTAGACTTTAGGTACGAAGAAACGACACAGTTGCATTGCAGGCAAACGTGGCCCTGTAGATAAGAGAGGGTGTCGGAAATGCACATGCTTGTTTCTTTGTGAGATTGCCCACCAATAAATCTGTCCAAATATAGTTTTCAAATCTGAATTCAGCTTCCTACCCACCTTTCTTTACCCTTTCACCATCAGGCCAACTTCTGGTGAATAAATACAGCGCAGCAATTAAAACCATATGTGCAATTAAAAGAAATTCAGCATAAATTTAAACAGCATGAAGATAAGAAAGGTAAAAGGATAAAGACAACTGGAAGCTCAGTTCTGTGTGACCTGCTTTTGAATAAACAACATTATATTCCACAGTCAATTATCCAAAAAGTACAATGTGTTCTGTTGCCAAAAAAAGGTTGTCAGATAGAAGTGGTTAGTCAAAAGGACACATGCACTGGAGTGAACATTACTCTATTGTACTCAGTATAATATTATACAAACAGGGCTGGTTTGTTGTTGGCTTTTTTTTTTTTTTTTTGACCACAGACAAGATTATGCAGCTTTTTAATATTATTTCATAAACATCTAATTGCAGGCTTCAGCAAGAGGTGCGGGCATTGCTAGGGAAATCAAATAAGGTATGCTCTGCGCAGCCCAATAATAAGGCTTCCAATACAAAAGTGGAAAAACAAGTCATTAGTTACAACCATCGAACGGAAGAGGTCTAATGGGAGCCACAGGATAAACATTCCATTTTATTATGTCTTCGTTATATGTTTTGCAAGACTCCGTGGTTATAAATTAAAATTGCTTTTTGCAGCAGTGGCTGTAAAAAGTTCAAAATCTGTGAATTTACCTATTATTTTTATGTATATCACAGCAGGCTGCTAGCAAAATTAACTTTTTTTCCTCCTATTTGTTAGTTAAAAGATTACAAATGCATATCTGCCGGCAGCACACAAAAATGCTCCCCCCCCCCCCCCTTTTTTTTTTTAAATCAAGATGGCATGAATTTAAAGTGGTTGAGAAAAGGGGTGGGGGGAACCCAAACACCTCAGATAAAATTAACTTCTTCGCCATTACGCAAGTTGGTAGGGTCTGGTATTTGTTTAGAAATTGAAATTAGTGCTAGTGAAAGCGTTCAGACTGCGCATTTTGACAGATGAGATGGGGTTTATACTTTGAGACCACGTCGCTGACAAAGCAGAAGACTTTCCAGGGCTCTTCTCCAGTTGAACTGGCAGCCTTGAAGACCCTGATTATCAGCAGAAAAAGCAGTGTTAGAGGACCAGGATTTTCCCATGCTGTCTGCTGCCTTCTGAGCGGGCAGGAGACGTGCTGCTGTGTGAGGGAATGCGTTCAACCTCCGACTCCCCTCCCCAGACTCTTTTCTGAACCTTTCAGCAAAACAATTAATTTGCTTGTTTTTTAATTCAGCTTTTGGAAGTCACTGCCCCAAGGTAACAAGCAGAGCAAGAGATTTGTGGGATGGAGGTTTGTGGTGGTTGGAAACATCTGTTTCTCCTTTTAAAAAGGATACAAAGGACGCGCGGTGGTAAACCCTCATCAACCCTTCTGCTTCCATTTAGGAGTTAATCATTAACCGTGGAGCATAGACAGCTGCTTCTCGCGAGGACAGGCTATCCGGTACCTGTACAGTATGTCGGTGGCTTTCACCTTGCAAAGTATTTCTGAGCTGTACTTCCCCCTGATCTTTGAAAGCCTGTTGTTGGAAGCTTAAATTCGTTATGTGGGGGCCTGCATGTCCAGGGGAGAACAAAACCAAACCGAGTATGCAAATTTAAAGAGGCAGAAAACCACTGCCCTAGGGACTTTCCTGCTCTTTCACATTAGCATTCCCCATGGGCCATTAAGGAGGAAAGCCGAGGTGGTCTCGCTTGGGCTGGGAATTCCTGTTGTAGGGGGGGAGAAGGTTCATGAGTATCTTTCTCCAGGGACTGGACAGAAGGCACCTCCAGGCAGGGACCACAGCACATCACTAGGATGCATCAGATCAAAGCAAAAAATTATATGTGCTTCCGAGTCAACGCGGTGCTGCTGCTGCTGCTCCCTGATTATCACTGTTATCGTTTTTCTAGTGTTACTTAATATTTGTTCTAAATATAAGATAATGCCAAGAAATCAATACCACGGGACCTAATTGTTTTTCTATCATCAGGAAACTAATTTTAAAAGGAGTCTTTAGTGCTGAGGGATCTGTTTCAGAGTAGAAACCTGAAATTTTCTATACAAGCTGAGTTCCTGCAAACTTTGCCTCCCACTGTGCTGACAGTTTCTGAGAAATTATTTTATTTCCCATTTTAGATGTTGGACAGTGACTCAGTACGCCCTGGAAATACTATCATTCTAGCAATTTTCTCATGTGGTAGCTCAGCTTAATGTCAGAGAAATGGGTAGTTATGAGACCAGACACTGTAACGTCGGACTTAGCTTCTAAAAATAAATGTTTGGTTAACTTTTAGTCGTCAACAACTTCTCTACTGCCGCACATGCTAGAAAATGGAATAAGTGGCCTCATGCAATTCTAGGCACTCTGCATGGTTGACTGAAGTATCTATTGAAGATGCAATATGCTTGTAATGCAAATAAATCCGGTGGCCACTCTTGCCATGTAGCGTGTATGCCCTACTGTGTAGAAGTTTGGGAGCAGAAGAGTGAGCTGTTTACTAAGAAGAGTAAGTGAGCGATCGTGGCTCTAGGTAGGCCTTGCTAGCGTGCCTGATTTCTCAAATGTCTCCTTTCTGGCTCTAGGCTAGGCGGGTTAACCTTTTTCCCTCTTAGTTTCCTCTGTAAAAGGGGTATAATGTTTGCCTCCTGTATCACAGTGGGAATTTTGAGACTTGATTGTCTGCAGAGTAGTTTTAAAGTCTATAAATGCAAAGTATTACTCCTATTTTCTATGGGAAAGGCAATTGAAATCATGTGCAGAGCCTCTCACAGCAGGCACAGCGGTTATTTGCAATGAAGGATATTTCTGCACCTTTGTAGAGAAACGAAGAAAAGACCTCTCTTAAATCTGCGGCTATTAAAAACAGTTAACTTTTAGCATTTACGTAGTGTTTTATATTTTCAGAGCCCTCTTATGAATCCTAACTAAATACTTCATAAAGCCTCTGAAAGGCGTATGGCAATATCCTGCTTTTATGGACATTTCCCCATACTCACAGAGGGAGAAAGTAACTCAGCTGAGCTCACATGGGTAGCAGCCGCGTGGCTTTCTCCTCCATCGGTCTGCGTCTTGACGCAGTGACAGAGGGATAGCTAGGTACCTGTGCCGAGGAGATAAAAAGGCTGTCTCAGAGATGCAGAATTAGTTAATTAGTTAACCAAGTCATATGGTTTTAAGGATTAATCTGTTTTAGGACAGTGAGGTGTATATATATATATTTGCTAGCCTTGAGGAACGATGCAGCGTTCTCACCTTTTCTGGATCTAAGTACTTTGGTGGGTTGTAGGATGAATGTGGGCTGCTGTCTCATCTGCTGGGTATGTGCTTCGAGCAGGAATAGACAGTGCCTTGCCATGGCATAAGTCCCTGTTTTATTTTGTTGCCAAACATGGGGAAAGGCCAGTGAGATCAGGCATGACTACTATCGTCCTGGGCTTTTCTGTTACTGAAGCATCTGCATGTTTTATGGTGAACCAGATGCAAAGAATGTGGGAAATGAGAAAGAGAATAAATGTTGTTGCCCAGTGTTTGGGGTTGTTCAACCACTTTCCTTTGGTGTTCAATCTGGGATGGTTCATCTGACATTTGGTGGCCATGTTATGCCCCATTCAGTTTTAGAAGGCTGTAAAACAAACTCATTTATGAAAGAAGCTGTTTTGCAGCTGGAATCAGGCTATCTCCATACAGTAATTCCAGCTGTTGGGAGTTTATGAGACGAGAAGCCAGGAATGGAAACATGCAAACATCCAAGGAAGCCACAGCAAATATGACACCGCATATGAAGCCCATATACAGAATATGTATGGAATAATATTTTAGCAGTGAGTTTGATCTATCCACGAAGGCACTTCAGTTGTAATGTACAGGCTACCATTTTGTGATATGTATATTGGACCAGAGTCTTATAGGTATAGTTGTATTAACTTTGGAGCAACTACGTTGGTTTACTAACAGCTGGGAGTATAGATCAGAGTCTAACATAGTGTTTGTCATCTGGGGTTCTCAAGCAACAACTAGAAGACTGAGTAAATCACAGAGTAGCCTCTTCTATTCTGTTACTCCCTGGCTGCCTAAACCAGTTGCACATTGAACCTAATTGTGGGGTACCAGTGACTTTACGGTTAGCTCTAGGGGAATCGACACCTTATACTTGCTGGTGTGTTGGAGAGCTTGGACTGGTGTATGCTAACTAGCCTTACCATTTTTTGATACTTTCTTTTGTGAGACATCGGTTCTGAGCAAACAGAGATTTTACTTCCCATATAACAAGGTATCCGTGTGAGAGTTCTTCTAAAGAAGCAGGAAGAGGAACGCAGTAACAGAACAGCTCAGGTAAACGACACCCCACAGTGGACATCCATCCATTTCTGGGGAGGTTTGCTGTAGCTTTCAGAGTGGGATGGGGCTGATTGGGGCTGTTTGTGCACAGACACCACCAACGATGTGGGACTGGTCAGAAAGGACAGTTGGCAGTACAGGTAGAGAGCAAGGACAGGTGTCAGAATGGGTTGGTTGTGAACATGCACCCTCACAGATACACAGCAGAAGTAATGTTGAAAACCTACTCCTGATTTTTCCCAGAAGGATTTCTCAGTATCTCACATCCTATTTTTCTTGGAGAGAGGTTTTTTCCTGTTTCTCTTACGCTCTGCACAAGAGGCAGCTGTTCACTCCTCCTCAGCAATGAATACATACAAGGTCTGTGTGCGAAGTTCAATATACAAGGTCCAGAGCGCTGTGGTGACAGTGAGCAAGACAGCTACACTGAGCTTTTGCTGATGAGAGTTTATTGCTGTTGGTTTCATATCAGCTCATATCTGCCTCAGCTGTTCTGCAGATGCCTTTCTTCCCCAGCACTGATTTTCCACTTGAGTTGCAGGAGACTGTGATTCCTGGGCAAAGGTGTGCAGCTTTCCTCAGACCTGTGTGATTGCCACTGGATAGGTTTAGATTGGCAGGAGCCCAAAAGATTTGAGTGCTGGGAAAACTGTGAGGACTCATAAATCAGGGGACGACAAGGTTGAATATAAAAACTTGCCTGACAAAAGGAAGCAGCCTGGCAACTGCCTGGCACAGGTTGAGTCTGGGGTTTGCTGTGGGATGTTAACACCCACGTGCACGCACATGTATGTAGGCAAATATCAGCTGGGTAATTGCACTTCTAGAGCTCTAGCCATGTTCTCGGTGTTGGCTGTTCACCTGTGAACACCCATGATTTCTGCTCCCTTTGTGCCTCCTACCCAAGAAGTTCAAAGTACTCTAATGCTGAGGACTGCAACTTGTGGCCTTCAGCTGAACATGGGCAATGAGTTGTCTTCACCCAAAGTGTGGGTTAAAGTCAGCCTTTGGCACACTCTGATCAAAGAATTTGCCAGCTTGGTTTGACGGCTTGAACTCCGTATTACCTGCTTTCCCCTGGGGGTTACTGTGGATGAGCTGTTCCACACTGATTCCCCACACATGCCTGCTTGCCTCCGGCATGTGTGATTCAGGTGGCTCATTCTTCTTTCATGAGGACTCTGGTGGGATCTCTAAATCCACCCGCAAGGGACGAAGTCAGGGACTTCTGTGTGCAAGCAGTGAAAGGACCGTAACAATGCCTCTGAATAGCTGGTACTCACCATGCAGGTGGGGAAACCAAACCTTGCTTGGGTTAATTAACATGCCCAAGTCCAAAGTGCGAGTTGGTGCTGAAGTGGGGAAGTGAACCCAGAGGTTTTGACACGCAGCGGTCTGTGCTTCCTCTTAAAAAGAGAAGTTGTGACGGCACCTGTCAGGTCTGAGGGTTGTTGTGTGAGGCCATCCAAACCGCCAAATCCAAGTTTCAGTGTGTCTTTCAGTTTTCCTTTTTTCCTGCTGCGTTGGGGTGCCAGAGGCGCTCTGAGGGAAAAGGGCACGTCTGGGTGTCCTCCTGGGAGCTGCTGGGCACCACGGGTGAGCCTAGGCCAGGAGCTGGAGTTGGGATGTCTTTCAAGGGATGCTACAGAATGACACTGCCTTGCTGGCTGGGATGCGCAGGCACGGGGCAGCGAGCAAAGCAAACGTGGGTTGGTTTGTGTGTGTGTGTGTTTGCACATCGGAGCACAACTGCCTTGTCTGTGTGAGGGAAAGGGGACTGCCAGCGGCCACTAGCCGCCTTTAGTAAAATGTTATCTCAATTAATCATTTAGTTGTGTTGTTTATTAGGGGACAGCACTGTCCACACAGCATCGAAGTTTATCCCCTACATTGTCTTAGTCCAAAGGACAGGGGAGCCTGGCGATGGAGCAAGCCCAAAATTCCTCCTGTGGACAGCACTGGGAGAGCAAACCTCAAGAAAGGCTTTGACTGTAGCTCAAGGCATAGTCAGCCCTGCTTGTTTGATCTCTCCCTGTTCTCACTCTCTTGTCACCACAACGCACACCAGTACTTGCTGATTCATATTCCCTTCTCCTCGCTCTACATCTCTCTCTTGCATCTTCTAATGTATAAGAAGGAATTTGTGTAGCTGGCTGGCTTCTGTTGAAAGCGTCGGGCACCTTGCCGGATTGACCGTCAGCATTTCCCTCCCTCGCTGTTCATGTTTTAACATGAATATGTTTTAACCTAGAAGCGACAGGTCAAGACTATGGTCAGGCCTCCATCATGTTTGATGGTCTGTTGACCCAGAAGTGTTTGTCCTGGTTATTTCTTGCAGCAGTGAGTTCCAGCAGTCCATTGCTATTTCCTTTCCTGTTTCCGCAGCGCCCTTTTCCGTAATACCAGCAGTCCTTCCAAGAAACTGTTAGAATCACCAGTTTCTGCAGTCCCCTGTGTTGTGGAAGGCCATTGCATATATCCATTGCTCTCTTTATCTGGGTCATTTGCAAATCTGGTGGTGCCACGTCTACAGATCAGCATCTTGGGAAACCTGCTAATTTTCCCATCAGTTTGTGAGCTGGTTTTGTCCCAGTCTTTGCTTTAGAGAGTTTCCCGTTGTCATTCAGTGTCTGGGGAGCTGCTGGCTTTCTTAAGCACCTTTGTTTGCTTGAGCTGGGACACTGGCACTTGTGCAGCTGGGGCAGCGGATCTGTGTGTATTTGCCGTATTGTTTGCTCTTGTCACGCCATGTGTCCTCTAATTACACTGTCCTGGATGAGTGCCAGCAGGAGGAGGACAAGATGTACGGAACAACGTGAGATGGCACGGAGAGGTTTTACTCGTGCACGAGGGAAGACTTCATCCTGCCCTTTTAGCAAGCGCTTAATATTCCCAGGACTACCCAAAACGCTCTCCTTGTTCTCGGCGAGCTAGGGCCTGGCTGTGAGCAGTTGCAAATAGCCACTCGCAGCCTTGCACATGAGGCTCTGCATGGTGTGAACACGTGGCTGTTTTCACATAGGTCTTCCCTCCTTACGAGCGCTGTCCTTGATGCCAAGTCACCTTTGAGCCATGAAGCACTTAATGATCCCACCTAAAGCTCTCTGACCAACTGAGACAAATCCACCTTTGAAAACTGAACTAATGCAATGTGATGACTCAGAAACATCGAGAGTTTTTGTTTGTTTGTTTGTTTGTTTTGAACCACAAATGGTTCTGTTTGAGGTTTACCTAGGGTCAAACTACAAACTACAGAGCCAAATTTTGAATGTGCTGGTGTTTGGGGCTTAACTCATTATAAGGAGGCCAGTCCTTAACTGGGATACATAATCAGATTTGAATTTCATCTCAGCGCCAAGAACTGATCTGTAACTTCTACAGTTCTGTATTTTCTGTGAAGTACGTATTTATAGTCAATGTAACGCTGCCAGATGACTGGTAAACAAGCAAGTCGCAAAAGTAAACACCAATAAAATAGGAAAGCTTTGGACAGGATTTACATCATCAAAGTATTAATATATGAATATTTTCAATTATTATCTTTTGTCTAATGTTGTCATAGTCTTTTTTGTTGTTTTTTTTTTAATTGACTTTCTACAGTTTTCTTTTAATGTGAGCTATACACCATGTTTACTGGCATTATGTGTCAGGGAAAAATATGCATCTGATTTGGAGGGAAATCCTGTTCAGGCATGAAGATAAAGCAAGGTTAGTGTAGTAGGTGCAAATTAGTTTTATTTTAGTCCTTTGCCTTACAATGAGTATAGCATTTATGTGGGAATAGGTGGTGCTCGTTTCTAGTGCAAAACCAGTGTTAATCCTCCTAAACTGGGTAAAAGTAGCTGAAAATCAGCTGAAAATCCCAGGGAAAAGTAAAGAAGGATTTGGGGGGCGTGTTACATCTCAGGCTTTTGCTTTTTGTATCTTCATATGTGATCTTGCCAAAATTTCTAGCGTGCTCATAGCTCTCTGTCTTCATTGCTGCTCTGCTTTTTTTGACTTGTGATCGTCTCAGCTTCATTAATAACAACTAACCCCTTTCATCACTCTGTCTCTCTGTTTATTTAGAGCTTGACCTTTTGAGTGTTTGCCCTAACAGTTTCTCTTTGTGAAATGTTCAACCGCCAAAAATAAGTTCCAAGAAAGGGAATGTTATTTTTCTCTTGCATACTTGCAGCGTTCAGAAGACGTGCCCGCGCACCTGCTTTTCCAAAGGAGCGCACCCAGCTGCTCTTGCCTGTTTTGGGGTGCCCAGAGCTTAGGAGATGGTGCCCTGTAATGAATGTTAACAATCGTGATTTGGCCTGGAGGGTAGCATTAGGATGTATTGGCAGCAGTGATTGCAAGGGGGTCTAGTACTTAGTTTTACATCCCCTTTGAAAAATCCCCTCTCGAGGATGCGTTACTAAACACAGTTTCTCCAGAGCTAGCTACATCCGTGAAGAGCATTTTCTACCATTTGTGGGGCTGGCTATGGGAGAGATCTGGCAGAACCTGCAGCATTTAGAAGAACAAGAGAAATATCATCTCTTTATTGCCTTACAGCACGTAAAAAGCAAATAAAAGGCAGAGAGATCTTGCATATAGAAGAGCCTGCACATTTCCAGTTTTCTCTGATCCTTGGCTATGGTCAGAAATAAAATGTAGTTACGTTAACCGGACAGGAAGATCTTGGTTGTTCTAGAGGTGAATATGTTGCCCTCTGAACCATTGATAAAATTTCACAGAATCACAGAATCACAGAATTATCAGAGTTGGAAGGGACCTCTAGAGATCATCTAGTCCAACTCTCCTGCTAAAGCAGGATTGCCTAGAGCACATTACTCAGGACTGCATCCAGGCGGGTCTTGAAAATCTCCAGGGAAGGGGACTCCATTTCCTGTATGAAGAAGAGAAGGTGGAAAGTTTCAGCAGGAAAAAGCAGAAACTCTGACCAAAGTAGAGGAGCAAGCACTGAAAAAGCACAGAAGCCCTGCTCTTCCCGGAGCAAACCAAAACCGGGGAATGAAAGACTCAGAGAAAGCAGGACACTGCGGATTCATGTCTACCACAAACAAAAGCAGCTTTGAAACGGTTATTGCACGGGACAGCACTTCGGGTACCCCCCTGCTCGGAATAAGGCTAGAGTGACTCTGAAGGGTTTTGACAGAGCTCTAGCGTGCAACTCTGCTGCTACGTGTGAGAGAAACAAGAAACCACAGGGAAATGACTGCAAAGCCTTTTGTCAAAAGCTTTGAGAAACCTTCCTGTCTTTGTCTTTTCCAAACTTGTCATGTCAACTTGAGCCATTGCTATTCCTAAATCTGTTACACTACAGAACACAGCACATGTGCAAGCTGCTGAGTTGCTGTTTAATGAAGCATAGTTTCCTATCGCCTGCGAGACAGTTTTTACAGACATGACGTTTGCACTTCGGTTTGGTTACGAGAGCCCAGCCCTGAGCTCGGGAGGCTGCAACATCTTCAAGCAAGGGACAGTCTTTCTGTTATCTCTGCACCTCATTTAGCAACCCTGTTGAATTTACTACGACCGATCAGATGAAAGCTATGGTCAGATTCCACCTCTTTGGCGCCGAGAAGAGCTATGAGAAGTTAGTCTTTGTGGTATGCGGTGTCACCATCCAGCTGCACCGTCACCTGCACTGTTGTAACCACACGGTGCAGGAAACAACAATGCATTAAAAAGAGAAAACCTGCTGCTCCCATCATAGTCATTTCAGGCCCAAAGCCTGGTCTGCCCATGTCCTCTGGTGCGTAACAGCTTTCACTGGCTGTGGGTTCTGGCGCCCGCCTTGCGCTCAGGTTTCTCAACATTCAATCTGTTGGTTAAGGGCCACGTTTTATTTAAGTCCTGTAGGATTTGCAGCTGGCCAGGTTGCTCACGCTGAAATATGTGAGTGCTGTGCCTGGCAGGGCCCTGTGATCCATCTGCGAGAGCCGGTAACCTCCGGGGTGTCACTTGCCCAATTCCTGAGCCTAGACAGGGCCAGGCTCTTCCTCATCATGCTGGTGCTGATGCTATTTCCCAGTATCTCTGGGTTAGGCTGTAAGGTTGTTGTTCATTTTGTTCCCTTCCCTTAATTCATTATGTCTTAGACTGTCCAAGGCATGCTGTCTTTTTTTGCACTTGGTTAGAGTAGGTTTGGCTTTGCTCACTGCTTTTATACGGACTTTTCCTTCCTGGTTATCTGGCTGGAGTTTGCACCCCTAGAATCCATGATTTATTCCCCTGTCTGCAGCTTCAGTCGCTTCTTTACTGTGCTCCCCACTCTTCTCGTTTTTGACACCGCCTCTGTTCAGATGTCTGGGTGGGCCTTGTCATGACTGCCACCAGTTGGCCCCGGGTGTTTATCTTCAGCCTCAGATATCCACCGCCTGCTTTTGTCCATGGTGAGAATCCACCACTCCCTCCACATTGCTGCTATTCTGCACTGACAGTCATGCTGATAGGGTTTGGGGCAAAGCCGAGGAAATTAAGCAGGAAGGTTCACACCCAATGGATTTCTTTGGGGTTTGGGTCATGTTATGGGGACAGACTGAAGAATTTAGCACCCAACATGCCACTAGTGTGCTGAAAGCAAAATTTTAACAATGTGGTCACCACCCTAACCCTGCTCCATCACAGGACAGCAGCTCCGTAATGTGGCATCCAAGCCGGGCAGCCTCTGCCCTGCTCCCTTTTTGGTGGCATTACAATAAGGGTGCTTTGGAGATGGGCAGTCGTTGTAGCCCAGCTCCGTGCATCTATGACCTTTGTTAGGGATGGGGCATCTTTTCCTACGTGCTGTGCACTGCAGCAATGGGGAGCATGGAAGAAATGGGGTGATGCTGACTAACAGTTATAGGGAAAGTGAGGGGCACCCAGTGACTGTGTGGAAGAGACAGGAAAAGGGAGTAGGGAAACTCCCCAGTGACAATGGAATACAATTAATAGGTCCCTGCAGCTGTCTCCCCTTTCTGGCTATGCTTTCCCTCGTGATTTCCAGCATGGAGAGCAGCAGAGGAAGCCAAAAGTCTTTCCTGCTGGCGGACAGGAGCAATTTGGACATCTCTCTGGCAAAAATATACATTCTTGAGGGAACAGCCAGATGCCTTGGCATCACCCAAGATGCCTCAGTTCATTGAATCTTAGAAATGTAAAGGCTGGGAGCGATGGAGACTATCTCATCCCTTTCCCGTCAGTGAAACAGGATTAAGTGTATCCCAGGGAGCAGCTCCTGGCAAAGGCCACTTCTAGTTGGGAATCCCGCTGTTGCTACCAAATATCTGCTGGGCTCCTGACACGAGTTCCTGCTGGTGTGGTGCCAGGAGGACGCCCAGGCTCTCTCGGCATACGTTTGTCAAGCCAGCCCTGTCAAGGTGTTTCCTCCATGCCAAGTCTGATATCAGTAGAGATGCGGGCCTGCCCTGGGAGCGGCGAGCTGTGGCGCTTTTAGAAGTAGATTTGGGAGGGTTTGAGACCTGGGCTGCCTTTTTTTCTCTGGTTCTTAAAAAGAAGGAAATCTGTAGTTCTCTTGCCAAACGGTGGTATTATTTTTTTTTTCTACAATATAGAATCAACGTCTTGAACTCTAGTTTTGCAAACACAAGTTAGAAGCTCATCTTTCTTATTAGAAATAACCGTACAGCGAGAGAGTGATACTGCAGCTGTAACACATTGCAATCTCTCTTCTCATTTTCCTTTCCTTTGAGGCCAATTTTTTCTCTCTGGCACCCAGCATTAGACATATACATCTATATTTGGCTACTAAAGAAGCAGCCCGAGGTATGATTTTCCATAGCACAATGCCTTTGACTTCAATAGGGGCTGCAGGGACACGGCAGTTCAGAAAAGCTGACCTCTGATTTAGTGTTTACAGATGCATTTCAAAGCTTGACTTCAGGCACGTGAATTTGAAAATGTTTGACCTAAAGTACTTTTCTCCTTTCAGTTTATTGTCAGCTCTTATCGGGTCGTTACTGTAGCAGGTCACCACATTATCCCTTAGCAGCAACCATCAGTAAGTGTCAATTCCCAGCAAATGAATTCAGCTACTTGCCAATATAGGTTTCCTTATGATGGCTATTTAAAGATGACAAAATCATAAATCTTCCAGGCTTGTCATTGAGAATTTATATTGAGTTTGTTGATGAAACAACATCACAGCTCAGCTGAAGAGGAACTGCAGGGTTTGAAGAAGCAAAAGGCTTTTGATAGTGTGCAGTAGTCCAAGAAATTGAAGATAAACCCCAGCTTGCTGGCATTTTGACCATATTCCTTCTTCGTGGTCAGAGTGAGAGCTTCTCTTCACACCCCTGAGAGAGTTTGAGTGTTTTCCAGCCCCTAGAGAGGCCAACCACCGCATGCAGCAGGGGGAGGTTTTTGAGCCTGGGGGTTAGAGAAGGAGAATTAAGACCCAGAGGGCGGCAGTGGGGGCGAGCGCGATCTCCCTGAGCACAGCAGCGTTTCTTTCTCTCCCTCTTCACATCCTGCAGTGGAAAGTTCCATTGCAATGTTGTTGTTTTACAATTGCAAATTTTATTTGCTGAGGAAAGTTTGAATCTTGTGGACGTTTTGATAACGGCCAATAAAATCTCCTCCATAAATCTGTTTGGTGAATCCCCTGGTTTCCATTTGCATTCTCATCCTCCGTGTAGGCCAATGGCTCTCATTGGCACTTACTTATTTTGCAGTCAACGAACTGACTAGCAGAGTTTATGGAGTAATTGCAGCATTATGCAACAAGTGGGAAGGTTTATGGCTTTGGGTAGAACGAAGATATAATTGTAACAACTAATATAACTGCTTTAGCAACCACCATAACACCAGGTTGGTCCATAAAACTCCAAATTGGATTGAAAATAAAGTGTCTAAAAAGGTGTATTTCAGGAATAAACCTCTATTTAACAGAGAGGAATGGATTTTAGCTGGTTTTAGCTGTTGTAGTTATTTTAGGTATCATTCCCTTTTTCTTGAAAATCGGGGATTTGCTGATCCTCCAAGCTTCAGCTGACTGCTGTTTCTGAAAACTGTGCACAGCGGTTCTGCGGTAGTATATTTATCAGTCAAAGTAAGGTTAAATGTAATAGTAATATCTTTTGTTATAACAATGGTTATCTTGTGTATCTTATATATTCCTTCAGTGGAACAGTCACTCTTGTGTTTCCCGAAAAAGAAGCCCTATTCTTCAGAGATAAAATCAGACCATGAGATAAATCCAATTCCCGATTGTGCTAGCCTCGGAAGAGAAATTATGGTTTGAAAACCTGGCCCTTGGCTAAATGCCCATTGACTCTGGCCGAGCCAAAATTTCACGTGTGATATAGTAAGCACCAATGTTTTTCCTTTAAGTGAAACAGAGCCACATCAAAGGCCCTTTAAGTGTCCTTGTATTTTTCAATCTTCCTGCAAATTACGTTCTCATACTCAGCCAGAGTCCCTATAAAACTTGCATGCGCTAAATCAAAAAACTAGCAGCGCAGAATTGTCTTATGCCTTGGTATAGGGTGCGGAGCCATTCTTTCCTTTTTGCCTTGTTGTCTCCGAGGCTCACAGCTCCAGTGCCTGGATGCTGTCGTCCTCTGAGATGAGTTTAGAAACACAGGCCAAAGGTGAAATTTCCTCCTCTGTATTAGGCACAAAGACAAGTGACTCGATCTTCTAAATGCTGTTTTGGTAGCACTTCCAGCTCACCTCATTGAGCTGCCCAGATTCATGATTTAGGTGCTTTATAGGTGGGGGGGTGTTTATATAGCTATACTATCTGTATATGTATATATTGTATGTATTATACATATGGATACTATATACTTGGGACTATATCCTTGAAAAATCTTGGTCTTGTTCTACCAGCAGCTGAAAAGCTGGTACCCAAAGCCAGAGCATGGAGAAGGTATGTCAAAAGGTCTGAGATTGAAGGAGGGGAAATGGAATGTCGCAAGCACGCCCGAGAGAAAGAAGTAAAAGTAATGTAAGTTTAATGCAAAGGATTTCAAAACATTGACCTCTTGTGCATCAGCCCTAAAGCCCTTAGTAGGTTTTGCAAGTGGTTTTGGTACTGCCAGTTCCTCAGTTGAGTTTATTTTAAAAGACCAGCAAAACTGCAAAGCATTTTCTGTGTAATTGCTAGAGGATCTCGGAAAACTAATTTCCACAGCAGAGCGCACTGAACTATGACAGTGGGCCGGAGAGAGCTGCAGCAGGTTGCTATCCTGTATGTGGAACAGCACACGCAGGAGCACAGCGCAGACTACACGCCTGTGCGGGCTATTAGCCGTGCTAACAATAATGCGTTCTGCAAATCTCTCTCTAGTCATGCGTATTTTAAAATGCCATTTTAATAACTGAAAGCTTAATGCTAAACTTGCAAACTTTTAATGTTGTTTACGCAACATACAAAGTAGACCAATTTTGACAAGCCCTGAACCTTTGTCAGGTGCAGTTAAGAGCTTGCTCTGTAACAGCACCGGACTTTCAGGAATTGCAATAAATAAATTCATGAAATTAAAAGCCCTGTGGTGAACTCCAACCAGGGCAGTGGATCAACTGGAGGCTGTCTGCCTGCTGCAGAACACCACTCCGTCTTCTCTGACGAATCACCGAGTTGTGCGTGGCATTAATAAACATGAGCCAGAGAGCAAAAAGGGTGTTATCTAGATGTAACGAACTCCTGAACTGACTCGAGAAGGTGGCACGCTGACAAGGTGTCATCAACTATGAAGCGAGGCAGGCCCCCTCACCTCTGAAGCCCAGTGATAGGTATCACAAAGCCGCTGTTATCTGGCCCATTATCTGTGGAGCCAGCCCTGCGTGGTTGCCCCGTTAACATTTCATGTGCAAAGAGAAGAGGCTGCGAATGCTTAAAAGTCTCCCGGTGGCTAAACTGCAAAGCTTTTCTATTTTCTTTAATTGAAGCCTTAGCGCACAGGCCTGTGTGCGCACATGATCTTCAGCCTGGAGATTTCAAGCTGTTAGGTAAATGAAATATTTCAGTGAGAACTTTGGGGGTTTTGTCACCGGATACTGTTAGCCCTTAGTAAATTAGGAATAAATACTTGCAAAGAGAGTTTAATTTTTCTTTGGCGCTATTTTCTGATGGCAGCTGGACAGATAATGCAGCCACGAAGTGGAACTCCTTTATAAAGAAGTGCAAGTACAAGCTCTTCTGAGGCTTGCAGGCAAAACCCTGCAGCTTCATAGCAGTAGTCAGCAGTATTTCAAGCAGTGAGAAGATAATGGTCACTCTGAAAGGTAATAAATGGATTTGGATGGTGGGATTTCAAAACCAAGCACTGTTCCAACAATTGTCACCACATCTGATTGCAGCAGCGTCATGCTGAAGGGAGGCCTGAATTATAGTCACACTTGAAGTCTTTGGGCATCTCTCTGCTTGTAAAAAAAAATGGGTTTAGAGGGGGGGTAATTAATCTGCACCTGCCTACTGCAGGAATTGCTAAAAAGGCGTAGGGCAGTTGTGAACCAGGCATCTTGTGGGCAGGAGGCTGATTCTTTCAGTGTATGGGCACTTATAGAAGAACACAGGTATTTTGGTTCACTTTTTTTTCTTCCCCTTTTGCAATTAAGTGAATCTGGTTGTCTCCAGTATTCTTCTGCCCACCTTGAAAACAGTGGGCTGCTCTGACTGTCAAAGGGTGTTCAGTAGTTTTCAAAAGCCCAGTTCCTTTGAAATGTCTGAGATGTGTCAGTGTCTTCAGCAAATGTTGGTTTAGGTTTTTGAATGTGATTTAAGGTACTGTGAGCTGTTAACTAACTTATTTTTTAGTCTGTCCTGCCCTCTTGTGAACCCAGATGTTCTGCTTAAACCCTGAGGAGGGGAAAGTGAACCTGACCAGTGTGTCTATAGGTGACAGACTTGCAAAAATAGTAATGCAAACTGCAGAAATTGAGAGAAGTCTGCTGTGTCTTTGATCCTGCTCCTGCATTCCTTCAACATGGACAAGTCTTTAAATGCACGTCTCTTCTAAAATTGCCCATTTCCTTTTCCCCCTCTGTAATGGCTCTTGCTAGCCACCACTATCCACTCAGCCCCTGAGTTGAGCTCCAGCTGTTTAGACCCTTCCTGCTTGGTGAGTTAATAACAGGACCAAAACCTGCTGAAGCAAGAGAGATGAGGGGATGCGGCTGGAGATGCCCTGCGGCTCGCCACCATGGCTCTTTCAGCATTGGACCGAGCTCTGTGGTGGGATGGGGCCAGCACGGGAGAGCGAACGCCCCAAGCTGCCCTGCAGCAGCAGGACTTCTAGAGGCGTGCAGCATTGGGCCATCCTTGCTGAGGTCTGAGAGGGTTTTGCCGCAGCTATTAGCAGCACCAGCAAAAGGCCATAAGAAGAAATCACAGTAGCTTCCTTGGGTAAGAGCTTCCACGGAATTTGGTTTTAGGTGGATGGGGACTGCAGGAGCGTGCTCCTTTGATGGTAATTCAGATAACCTAGTTGAAACTTAAATATTCACTTATAAACTAGTATAAAAATAATACTCCCCATCTGTTTAACTAGTCTTGGTCTGTCTTGTAACAGTTCACTGACCATCTGTTACTGTGGCGTAGAGACAGACATTATGAATCCACTTGACTGTATGCATTTCAGACTTCAGTTTATTTCTGGTTGCTAGTACATATGGACCATGTTCTGTTACTCTCCGTGTGTTTGTTCACAAGGACTTCTCAGCACAAATTTCCCTGGGAGGGGTGTTTCAGAATGGGGGAAGAAGGGGAAGAAAAGCAATTAATTTTCTACTTCAACAATCATAAATAGTTTCTAATTTGGATCCCATCTCACTCTCTTTTCCCCCAGCAAGCTGTGTGGATGGATGAAGCAGGCAGGGGAGGGTGGCAACCCAGATGTGATTAATGCAGTCGCTGTCAGGCATGCATAGTAAAACTCAGACGAAATGAATCATTTCAGAGTTCTCTTGTCGGTGTTTCTTCTCTCTCCCCTCTTTCATAGGCTTAAAGGTTGGGCAGGTTGGGCAGGCACACACCCACCGCCTCAGTGCTTGTTAGTCTCCGTGTCCGACAGGGGCTGTAAATTCGAATTGCCCTTAGCTGGTTGGATGCATTTGCAGGACCTGCTGATGAGACATGCTCTTGGTTTCAGCAGCGATGCTCTCGGTTTTATTAGTGATGCTTTCAGGAGCCCAAGTCAGAGTAGTCTCTGCACCAGGCAAAGGTCAGGGAGAAGCGGCTCCTTTCCAGGCGCAAACAGCGTTACAAAAGGGAGCTGGTATTTGGTTGGGCTTCTTCATGCTGCAGAGCACCATTTGTTGCCACATCTGTGGTGTGCGGCGGTTTTATTGACCCTTACTGAGTTCGGTCTTGGTGAAATGCATTGGAGGCAAATTTTCCCTAAGATCATAATGTTGTTCCTTGTGGACAGCTTCCAGGCAGGGGCTTCATAGTCCAGCAGAGCTGGAAGGGGTGCTGTGTGCCAGAGCTGGCATGTCTTCCTGCCTCTGTTTTACAACAGGGTAACTTCATTCATGTCTGTAGTACTCCTGCCTTTGGGTGGTATGAGATGGAAGTGAAACTTCCACAGCCTAACCAGCTATGAGCCAGGCAGCCGTGCAGCTGCTAGGCGATTCAGCTAAATGTTGACATAGCCTCCGTTCCTTTGATGGAAGGAAGCATTTTAGAAAGGCTATGCAGGTGACACAGGAATGTTCCAGGGGTTAGTCTGTACTTGTTCCTATTGCTCATAAAATGTTTCGTGCTTTCTCTCTAAGTTAGCTTATTTCGACAAGCAACAGCATCCATTCAGGCATCACCCGGCGCTCCAAAAGAATCGAGTTCAGTTCTAGATCAGCTATAAGCCATCATGACTCCTTTTGTCAGAAAACCCTTTTAGCACACACAGATTCTATGGGAAAAATATGCCCATGACAAACGTTGTGCCGGGAGAAGCGACATCTAAATGGAGCAGTGCTGCAGCAAACTGCAGTTTCCCGACTGGGGCAGTGTTTCAGGATCCTTAAAGGGTGGGTGCCAGGAGGATGGGGCTAGGCTCTTTTCGGTGGTGCCCAGTGACAGGGCAAGAGGTAACGGGCACAAACTTGAGTATAGGAAGTTCCACCTAAACATGAGGAGGAACTCTTTACCTCGAGGGTGGTAGAGCACTGGAACAGGCTGCCCAGGGAGGTGTCTCCATCTCTGGAGACATTCAAAACCCGCCTGGACGCGTTCCTGTGCAACCTGCTCTAAGGTGTCCCTGCTCTGGCAGGGGGGTTGGACTAGATGATCTCCAGAGGTCCCTTCCAACCCTATGATTCTATGATCCTTCCAGGGCCCACAGGATTACTGACTGTTGAGCAAAAGGAATGGGCTCCGTGCAGTGTGGAGAAGCAATCAAATCCCCGTCTTCGGGAACTGATAGCACTTCTGTGTGTGTAACTATAACAGACACGTAGACCAATCAGGATTAATGGTTCTGCATTAATTATCAGCTAATTAGCCCCCTTGGTTTTAGACAAGGCCTACTTTATAAAAATCAGGTGAAAGGATTTCTTGCATATATTACTTACCAAAGCTTTGTTAACACGTCACCACCCTTAATCCCTCTCCATTCTTATTTGTATGTACTAATCTATCTGAATTAGCAGTGGTATGACCCATTCTCTACTGAGGCCAGACTGCCAGCTTATAGAAATTACTGAAATGAGGCGCCAAAGTAATGTAAGGACAAATGCCTCCCCGTACAGATTGGCATGAACACTGGAGGCAGCATTTGAGCGTAATATTGACTAATTATTTAACCATGAGTGGCAGCTTTGAACATTGTGTTCTTTTTGCTTCGCTTCCCGCATTTACTGTGAATCTAATTACGAAGGGAACAAGTATTTCTTCTCAGGTCGCTGAAAACACAGCAGCTAGCTTTGGGAAAGTGCATGGGATGCACAGCGGAGGCAGCCGTGAACTGTGTGCCAGCCCGTTCTCGTACTAGAGTTAGTACTAGCGTGCTAGCGCTAGTACTCCCTGAGCAGGGAGAGCAGGTGTCGGCAGGGATCTGGTCTGAAAATCGGAAAGCTGCTGATAAGAGAAAAATAGATCTTGGTCTAAAAATGTATAGTGTGAAATGAGCCGCTCAGATTATTAGCAGCGTGATTCTTTTTTCCCCTCCCTTTGCAGAGGGCTTGGCCTTTTAACGATGATGCTTTCTGTGATGTTAACAAGAAGTGTCCCCAGTTGGATGTTTTTCAGTAGGGGTCGTGTGTATCAAGAGACATGACCCCTAAAAGAGGAATGTAAGCTTCTGGCATTCACTTTGTGTGCAAAATCTCTCTGCTGTAGACAGATTTTTTTCTGGATTTAAAGGAATATATATGTACAGTAAGCAGCTGGATCCCCTGAATGATAGGAGACAGTTTTCAGTTGCTTGAGAAGGCAGGTGGTCATCTTGTTCTTTCCATTGCCACTATCTTTTGAAAAATAATAGGTTTCAAGTCTAAAGAGCTGAACGAATAAACATGGCAGTAAGGTGGCAAGTCACGTTTAGGTGCTGCACTGAAATTTGTGACACCCTGAGCAATGAGTCATGTATCTAAAAAGAAATCTGAGTCTGATCCTACTCTGCAGCCCCTAGAGAAAAGGACTGTCTGTTCAAGTGGGTTTATGTACAGTCAAGTCAGACTCATGACATGGACCTCAATGGAGACTTGTGTCCCAGAGTTACTCTGGACTAACCTCTCTTTGTGCTGAGTGTAGGCTTGGTGTCTCAGCTTTTACTTGAAACGTATACTGTTGAGGTGGCCGTGTGCCTCGCCTCAGTCCTTTGGAGTAAGCCTGTCTTCACTGTTGGATTTGTCGGGTTCAGAGAAGATGGTTTTAGCTCAGCCCAGAGGTGAGCTGTGAAACTTGAGTCTGCATCCTCTCTGGCCATGTGCATATTGCTGGGATCTCCAAGGGCACCCGGCTGCCGCAGCTCATTGTGCGGCTGCCAGCTCATCCTCTCCGTGTCTTGTTGGGTTTCTCTTCCATAAGCAAAAAGTCACCTGGAAGATTTTGCTTGGCCCTCAGGCTCATTCAGAGTTGCGGGAGGCAGCTGGAAGGCAGCGAGTGCCTCAGTAGTGGAGCAAAGCTTGCTGGATTGTTAACCAGGCTCCAGCCTCCCCCAGCAAGCCTGGCTGCACACACCTACCCTTTTGTGGCAGATTAGCACAGTAGTTGTGGCAAGCTAAGGACACCGTTGGGTAAAAGACCACATCGCTACTGCCCTGAGGTGCATTATTGGAGGCTGGAGTCACATGCAGTATAAATATATCCTCTTACTGTTTCATCTGGAGTCAGATGATGCCAGGCTATTATATTAAACGCAGTGTTGCAGTATGTACTCTATGGACGACTTTGTGAATGATACTTTTCTCCCCAATAAATTAGGTAGAAATCCCCTAGCTCTAGACTGGGGTGTTAATACCAGCCATAGCCCTTGCTTCCTTTCCATTAAGCTTTATTGAGGTAGCTATGGTTGCTACTTGCTGATTTTCCTCTGTGAGAAATCTTACTGGCTGCCTTTCCTGGAAGAGCCCAGTGGATGATTTTCACTACGGAGGTTATTGAGACATGCCAAGACCAAGATGTCAAGGTTGGCCTTGAGCATTTGTCTCCGTACTACCGGAAAATTTATTTCTGAAGTATTATATTCTGAAGATTGCCAAAAATCCATTAGATAACTTGATGTCCTCTGTTCCTGGTTATTTCCAAAGTCTGCTACAGGGCTCTGATCCCAAAACACACTTTTAATAAACTTGCAATTGCTTTGTTTGTTTTAATTTAAGGTACCATTTCTGCAGACACATAGTTGTACCGCTTTGTCTTTGCCCTTGATGCTGAGTTGGTTGTGCATATTAATTAAGGGCCATTAGAGCAAGTGCAGAGCAGTGCAAAATGTGACTGAGCACATGTGCGGTGCTGCAGTCTGCAGTGTTCTGTGTTGCACCATTTTTTGATGGGATTTGAAAAATTACAGGTGAAAACATACTCTTCCTTTATTAGCCACTATTATTAGAACCATATGGCCTGAACTGAAGAATAAAGAGCGCCTGGCATGTATCAGCCTGGCATGTCTCTGCAGACGAATATAATTTTTGAAATGTAGATTAAAGGGGAAATGAAGGTGGGCTAGTGTTGTTCACACAATTGCTCTAGGAGGTGCTGGCTCTATTTCTCATTTTTAAGGTCATGCCACGGGGTCACTGGAGGATAACGCAGTGGTGCAGGGTGAGTTCTTTATAGCTGATGTGCTGGCGTACACTTGCATTCAACTTTTTGTATTCCCTCATAAAATGAGAATCATCCTTGTTTGTGTAGAGGTTAACAAATGATACATAACGCTCATCTGTGGAGAGTATTTGCATATTGGTGTGCGGCTGCTGTGCTGCTGACTGAAGTTCGAGATGAGACCTTGACCATCCTTGCCTGGCTTGTTATGAGATAAGAAAGCGTGCTGTCACACTGTGTAAGAGTCTCTGGTTTTGAGAAGAAACATAAATCCTCCTATCTCAAAGCAGTCTAATTACAAATTACCTGGAGTCAAGGAGGAATTAGTCCTTTAACATACTATTTAGTATTTTATTGGTTTATGCTTCTTGTATTTTTTACCACTTCATCATCAGGTGATGGTCCCTCTTGAAGACAGGACCCTGCAGTGGATAGAAACCACAGATCTGGTCTGCCCTGGGGATTACATGAGTTTCCCCTTGTCTAGAAGGTGTTGTGAGTACAAGCATTGTGGACACCCAAGATTTGTGCTGTGCTATTACTAGGAAAATGAAATGATGCTTCCTCAGTCTCCAGAATTAGCATGTCTAATAGGTCCTCAAACACATTATGTTCCTCCTTCTAGGGATAAGTAGGTTTATTAAGGAATGTCTCAAAATCACTTTCAAATCTGTTCTCTTTGTTATTTCCTGGAGTTATACAAGCTTGTTAGGTGTCTCTTCTCTGCCGCTTTTAGAGTTTAATTAAGTCCCTGTCGGTACTGAAGGGCATTTGACCGGGCCTGCAGCCTTGGTGTTTGAGTACAGATCTGGGGAACCAGCCACTGCTCCGCTCTCCCGCTGTCTCCTTGTGCGGCCAGAGGCTCCAGCAACAGGCAGCATCCCGGAGCGAACAAGGTCTCGCTTCTGATTGCTGTCTGTCACCCAGCTGCCATCGCAGGAGGGCTTCATCGATCCGACAGCAGCCACCACCAGCCTAGCATCAACTAGTAGCTAAAAATAATGCAGGGTGGAAGAAAACACCAAACATCTAAATATAAATCTCTGATGCCTCAGTAGGGAGCATTGCATTTACTAATCATTCAGTAAAATTGCTTAAAGATTGATTAATACTGGAAAGTCTTTTGTTTCCACATTGGTCACTGGTCTGTCCTTATCCCAGCTTGCTCTTGAGAAGGCAGAAGTTTCCTTTTCCTTCCCTCCCAGTTCTCCAGCAGCCCTTCCCTTGCCTGTGTGCCTTTTCTCATAAGTCCTGCTGCCCCCTGGAGCGGTGGGAGCACCATGCGGTGCCCAACCGTGTTCCCAGAGCCGTGCTGGCTCCTGCAACGACCTCCCAAAGGATGTTGCAGCACATTAGGGCAAGAGGAGGGGCCCAGAGGGCGCAGCGTGGCGTTCAGGGCACCATGTCTTGCCAGCTGCAAGCCGGCGCAGCTCCCACGAAGTCAAACCGTGGAGTTGCACCACCTGGGCTTGCCACCCACCCTTAATCGTAGCACACGTTGGATGAAATAACACGCAGACGTGGGGAAAATGGCAAGAGTGGTTTTTTCTCCCCACCCGTCTGCTGGCTGCCTTTGAAAATCAAAGGCTAGAGAGCTTTCTTTCGTCAGGAACACATGCCAAGCAATCGTGCGCCATTGTTGCCGGCAGATTTGTTTTTGCACACTTCAGACAGGAAGAACGGCACTCTCGGGGCGAAGAAGCTGGCACAGCGCGAGCGAGGTGGGAAGAGGGGGAAGAGCCAGCAAGTGGCAGCGAAATCGGCGGTGGCTTCGCCACGTTCCCTAGCAACCCGCGCCCCAGAGAGCCGCTTGCAATGTCTCCTCTTTATCAGCGCAGCTGCATGTGATGTACTAGCCTCGCCGTGGTCTGGCTCGCGCTATTTTGGGTTTAAAAACCGAAGCGTGTGATTGCAGCGCTGTCATGGGCATAAGGACTTTGGATTGCTCTCTTGCACAGATGGGAGCAATTCACGAAGAGGGCTGGGAAAGTGACTTTCTGTTCTTGCTTGAATGTTGTCTGGTACCAACTAGTAAATACCGTCTTGTGGCTTAAAGACGTCGCGATGAGTAGATTAGATAGCTCCCTTACCATTTGTTTACCCCATAAGGTGGTATTGCAGGGAGGGCTTGCGTGGACGTTTCTGGAGTAACTTCTTTCCTTCCCTCTACTGCAGACACACGTGGGTCTTTGCACAACAGACACGTGGAGCATTTTGCTGTCTGGGGCACCTACGCTGATTCTCTGAATGCTTCCTCACCTGCCATTTCCCTGCTCCTGGCCAGACTCACTGCATCCTGTCTAGCTTCTGGGAGGTTTTAATGGGGATTCAGCTCTGAGTGCCGGATGGGCATTCCTGTGGACCAGGACAAAAGAAGCCATCTATTGGTCTAACACAAATATTTACAGCCCATACAATGTGTGTTCTGAATGTGAGCTGCCTCATGCACCTGAAGTCTAAGCTTAGAGATACAGCATCCTGGAGGTGGTAAAAGAAGGGCAGTCACTGTTTTTGTTTAGGACCCGGCTTCTCTGTCATACCATTTCTGAACAAAGTTTCTTTGATTTAGCATCTGGAACAAAACCGTAAAGTAACTTAATACTGCTTCCTTTCCTGTAAGCAGCTTCAGCCCTGAAGATGATCCATAGGGCCTTCAGCTGGCTTTGCTCAACTCAGTTGCAGAATGTGTCACAACTATCACAGTCACAGAAGCATAAACAGTAAGGCTGGAACAGGCTTGAAGATCCGTCTGCTGCTCAGAGACAGGATCAACTCTGCGTAAGCCATTCTTCACAAATATTTGTTTGTTCCTACTGTGAAAAGCGCCAGTGATGGAAATCACAGACTCTCCCCAGGCAATCTCTTCCAGCACTTTGCTGGCCTCACTGGTTCTCCTCCACATTGCAAACCCTCTAAACTGTGTGAGTGTTTTTCGGATGTCTCCTACACAGGGAGGGGGCCTGAAATCCCTGCTTCATAGTGTAAAACTAATGCAGAGGGGCAGGAAGGGAGCATGGAGAGCAGAATACATAGTTTTGAGGGAAAGAAGAGGAAGGAGTCTGCGAAGTGATGTTCACAACTTTTTTCTAGGTATGCTTTTGAAATTTGCTTGGCTCTTGGGAACAAGGGTAGGTGAGAAGGGAGGTGGAGGAGGCATGGTTGCTCCGAGGTCCTCTCCAAGAGAGACCTAGCTCCTCAAAAGGAGCGAGGAGAGAGGAGGCCCTGAAAGGCAGGTTAGTCTGAGCTGAGAGGTGGTAGCAGGAGTCCATGAAAGCCAGACTGAGAGGCGCCCCGTAGTTGGGGACAAGGACTTTCACTAAGTAAGTCCTAGAGTGTCACCTGCAAGGAAGCAGGATTCAATCACCCATATCCCCAGAGCGTGGGGTCTTGGTTGGCCGTGTTTGCTCTTGGTCTGGGAGCTGGTTTTCTCCCTGTCTCGTACGTTCCTGTGAAAGGCAAATGCAGCTGAGGGCTCAGGGGGCTGCAGTTAGTCTGGGCCGGGCTTGGACAGCCTTGTTGACTCAAATAGTGCCTCTCGACCAGCCGATGTACACCTGAGTACATTGCTCACTTTGGCACGCTGAGCTAGATCCTGCGCTGCTGTGTAAATCAGCGAGTTCCCTGGAGCGACTCTGATCTGCACCATCTGAATGTCTGGCCCATCCTTTTCAAGTAAATTCTGCAAGCAGTATTATATATATCTTTTCGTTTTTCCCCTTCGGCCTTTGCTCAGTCAACCTGCAAGCTGCTTAATCATTAAAAAACAGAAGGGAGCTGCTGCTGTTGTTGTGGTTGGACAGGACGTGAAAATGTTTCACGGACAAAGTGATCTTTTTAATACATCAAAGTGGTCCAGGCGCAATGCGCAATGTTGTATCCTGCCACAGCCCTCGGCCTCCTCTGCTCTAATTGCACATGCCACTGCCTCTTTTGGTTCGTTCCGTTCTTCACGAAGTACTGCTTGACCAATTAGCGAGATAAGTTCGTCTCTAGCCCAGGAGGTATGTGGACAGCCTTCTTAGCTGCATCTCTGTACATGGAGGAATGTTTTGACAGCTAAACATGGATCTTGTTGAGCTGTCAGTTCTGCTAACTCTCCCAAGTGTCTCTTATTTATTAAGCCATCAGCATCTTCCTGACCTCCTCAAAGTCAGTCCCAGCCTCACACAAAAGATGGCACAGAAATACAACTTGGGCATGGCCTTCTGAGCAAGGCAAGTTTCTTCAAGCATTTGATGCCTTGAACA
This sequence comes from Vanellus vanellus, assembly GCF_965231255.1. Taxonomy (NCBI): domain Eukaryota; kingdom Metazoa; phylum Chordata; class Aves; order Charadriiformes; family Charadriidae; genus Vanellus; species Vanellus vanellus. The sequence continues at coordinate 13,315,407 of NC_138913.1, forward strand.
GAGCAGATCATTAGGTCTGTATGTCAGCGCAGCGGCTGCGCCCTCAGGCTGGCAGCAGCTTTAGAGGCTGCAGCTGGGGCAGTTCAGATTCCCTTCCTTAGTGCACAGCCTGGTTTGGCTGCCAACATCTTGGGGCTTTTTAAGAGGCTGATGGCAAAGCAGAGGGTGAGGGAACGCAGTAAAATGGCTCTGAATCCAGGGAGCCCCACGTCCCCTTCTGGCTCCAGCACCAAGCAGGGAATTTCTTCTCCTTGATTTTTATTCCTGACCTGATCTGGCTTGGAGACCATAGGCGCTTCTGCAGTGCACAGCACAATCCCCACAGCACAGCACCTATGCACTTACCACTTGGAGCATCACGACCACAAAGCAGTTTTCCATGTGGCTGGAAAGCGTGTCTGTGACAGCCATGGGATCACACACTAGATGCAGCGGGGGAAACAGAGGGGGGGAGCGTGTGACATTTGAACCCCACTTCCATGTGGGAATGAAGTGAGACTGAGGCTCTGCTCTGGGTGCCCACCCTTCCTGATGCCCCAGCAAAAACACATGTGTCCAGAAGCATCAAACCAATCCTGTAGTCTGAAACCAGTGGGGTTTGGTTACAGAATCACAGAATCACAGAATAGTCAGGGTTGGAAGGGACCTCTGGAGATCATCTAGTCCAACCCCCCTGCCAGAGCAGGGTCACCTACAACAGGTTGCACAGGACAGCGTCCAGGCGGGTCTTGAACGTCTCCAGAGTGGGAGACTCCACAACCTCTCTGGGCAGCCTGTTCCAGTGCTCCACCACCCTCAAAGTGAAGAAGTTCCTCCTCATGTTAAGATGGAACTTCCTATGTTCAAGCTTGTGCCCATTACCCCTCGTCCTATCAATGGGCACCACTGAAAAAAGACTCCTCCCATCCCTCTGGCATCCTCCCTTTAAGTATTTGAAAGCATTAATAAGATCTCCCCTCATTCTTCTTTTCTCTAGACTAAAGAGACCCAAGTTCCTCAGCCTTTCCTCATATGAAAGATGTTCTAATCCCCTAATCATCTTTGTAGCCCTTTGCTGGACCCTCTCCAGCAGATCCCTTTCTTTCTTGAACTGGGGAGCCGAGAACTGGACGCAGTACTCCAGATGTGGCCTCACCAGGGCAGAGTAGAGGGGGAGGATGACCTCCCTCAGCCTGCTGGCCACACTCTTTTTGATGCACCCCAGGATGCCATTGGCCCTCTTGGCCGCCAGGGCACATTGCTGGCTCATGGTCATCCTGTTGTCCACCAGGACTCCCAGGTCCCTTTCCACAGATCTGCTGTCCAGGAGGTCAGCCCCCAACCTGTAGCTTAATCAATCAATCTTAGCATTGGATAGCTCTTGTACAAGGGAGCTGATTCAGTAAAATGAGCTGATGCTGATATATCTCATTTACTCTTTCTTTCCTGCTTGCTCCCTGCTCTGAGGATGCTGTTAGTCCATCCTTCCATTTCATCCAGCTCCTTTGCACATTAGTCCTCCCTAAGCCACTGTCCTTCATGCCGTGGGTGTACTTAGCCCTCTCTCTGTGCGCTCATGCCAGCTCTGGAAGCTCCTAGCCAGGTTGCGCTTTCCCTTCTTTCCTCTCTGCCTCATCCCATCCTCTCCTCTGCCTTCTGACCGGTCTTCCCCTCTTCCTGCCAGCACTTCTGTCTTGCCTTTGTAGTTCTGCCTTTTTCAGTTGTTCTATTTGCGTTGGAAAAGGCTAATTTGCTCTTTCCCCTGGCTCTTTCCCCATGTTGCCAGAGCCCTCATTCTAGCTCTGACCTTGATGTCTCTGCTCCTGTGACTCTTCTCCTCCAAGGGCTATCTCCTGCCCTCTCCACAAGCAGGATGTGAGCGACATCCACAACAGCCGTGAGTAGCACAACCAACTCAGATCTTCGCTCCTGTTTCAGCAGGTTGCAAGGAGGAGGTTGAGACCCTTTGAATATTGAAGAGCTGCAGTGAAACTTCTGCAGCGTTTTTCGTTAGCCCGTAACCCCTGCTGCTTTGCCTCCCTGCCACGATTTGGCCACCAGGTGGGACGTGCTGGGTCCTCAGCCTGTGGTTCTCTCTGAGGGAAAATCATTCCTCGTCTCTTGCTGCCCTTTTCTCAGCTCCCACCTCTCTCTCACTGTGGGAAATTCCTGAGCAGGAAGAATATTTCAAGGGAGACTCGGAGCTTTTATCTGAGTAATACTTAACTGCCCTGGACTGTATTACAGGAGAATTATGACTTTGTTGAGAAATTTCTACTGCTGTGAGCCAAATGAGAGATCATTTTCATAAGTACATTGGGTGAAATAAATGATAATCTAGATGACGGGCGTTTGCCCTGGCCCTTTTCCCCCAAGTGCAGTATAGAATTTGGCACTGCTTTGTTCTGAAAATATTATTTCTGATTATTCTTGGGTAATTGGTAGTGAAACACGTACAAGTCTCTTCTGAAGCAGTAGTGCTCAGGCTGTCAAGATGACGTTCACTGGGGGCTGCAGCCCTTCACTCTCTCCTCCTTCTTTTCTTTATATTACTCCCTCTGCTCCTGAAGGCAGTGTTTGATTTCGTCACCTTTTTCCTTACTGCCAATGTGTCGTATCCTCTGCCTGACAGTGCTCAGCATCACAGTGCCACCTGGAAGTACAGCTAATGGCCTCATGGATGCAGGCTGCACCCCGAACTGCCGAATACTTTCCCAGGCTCTAATGCGGGCAAGTAGCATTAGGTTTGCAAGCGAACTGCCCACTTTTGGTGGATACCTCTATTTCACAAAAAGTGGGAGAGATCTTTAAATTTTTAATCACCAGTCTTTGTGATCAACTCCAGTCTGGTAATTTTGTGAAGGGGCCATTCTCCTAGCTTGGGCTGGAAGGAACAGAGGGACCAGGGCCTGCTGATAGAAGTGGTACGTGTGAGCTGCTGTGATCCTCAACACTGACGGTCCAGGCTATTGCTCCTCATGAATTAAATAACGCATCTTTGCAAATGGTACTTGACATGATGTTAGATGGCTGAGCTGGGATTCAGGCGACCTAGAGATACCTGCAGAGGACTCTTCACGAGGAGAATTAATTGTTTGAAATGCAGTAAAGCTTCGGTCTCTTAAAGGCGTATAAACCAATTCATCAACAAAACCATCCACATAGATGTTATAAAATATAGAGATGCTCTAAGGCATTAGAAGATGAACTCTGATCTTCACTGCTTGCATATTGTCTTGACCTGTGTCGGTACCCTTTTAATACTCTTCTTCTGCAGTCTTTCACCACAAGTCCTTGAGGTGCAAGCAAATGAGCTCTCCCTCTGACTTTGAAGAATAGCAATCTTCTCGTTATTATTTGCAAATTCTCTTTTCGCTTGCATCGGTAGAAGAGGTGTCATTTTGAATATTTTTTTGTCCTCCTTGAAGCACGCCTCAGCTGAGGGGCAAGCACAGTCGATGGCGTGGGCAGAATCCAGATGTCTGGACTCTGTTGAGTTTCTACCTCCTGTCCCCTGACTCAGTCACCTAAGAGAGTGAAAGTCAACTGAAGGATCATACTCAGTGCTTACACTCTCTGACGTGTGCGGAGCTCCCCATCCGCTTTCCAAAGGAACTTGTACTCATTTTGTTAAAAGGGGTTGGGACCCTTCAGTAAGCACTTCAAGAAACACGGCCTGTGCGAAGCTGAAAGAAAAACAGTAAAGCTCTTAAAGCCAAAGCAGCTACACAGGAAGAAAACAGAACAGGTAATTCTGGGACCAGAACATGAGAAAAATGGAGAAATCTTCCTGTCCTGAGATAAGGAAGAAATTTCTGAGTCCAGCAGGAATGTAATTGGCATTTGCCACAATACTGTTTTTGCTAATATTATTCTTATCACTTTTATTTATACAACAAGACTGCTGAGGGGCAAGTTGGGAGACGAATGTTTGTTTTGAAGATGTTATAATCTTAAAAGGCAAAACATAGGCACATGTGAGTGAAAGTAGGCACAACTTTGGCTACCAAAGATATTTAATAACAGTCATAATTTGTACTCATTCAGCATCTTTCATTCAAGGATCTCAAAGCATTTTGTAATCAAGAGTTCATTGAGACTCTCAAACTCTCTTGAGACAGCCAAGCATTATGAACACCATTTATAACAGCAGGGTGCAGGATCAGACTGGTTAAGAATATTGCTGAGGATAAAACGCGGGAGGACTCCTGCCCTCCAATGCTATGGATGCCGAACCAAGCACCCGCGCCAATCTGGGAAGCTTTTTTTACTGCAATTTATATATATAATCTTTTAATGTTAAGCAAAATATGTAGTCTTCATTTAAGTCACTGGTGTCCTGGGAAGTGTAATGGCCCATGTCACGGTTGACTAAAAGTGAGACTACAGATAGTGGGTTAAACACATTTGGTTAACCATTTGTTTGCTGTTATAGTTTTCACATGAAAAAAGCTTAGATTGAAACCTGTCTTGGTGATGGAAAGTGATGTGATTTTAAGTTTCTTTGTGTATTAAAACAGAAACCCAATTTGCATATTTTAAGTATCTTTTCTAGCATATTCAGGCATCTGGCAAGAAAGCTATATTTAAACTGTTAATACAGTATGAATGCAAGTTTCACATGCAAAATTAGTACCATTAAAATTGTGAGATTTATTTTTCTTTTGAAACAAGTGATGCCCCAGCACTTCTGGTTTTGTTACCTGATAAGGCACTGCAGCTGGGACAGCCTATTTTTTCAATAGGCGACGAACCTGAACCGCAGGGCAGGTGGTGCTCATTGCGCAAACACCCAGTCCAACCCCCAGCACCGCATGGTGAATGGTGGTGAGCTCCCTCGTCGCCGTGGTCCGCCGGAGAAGGCGCTGCACCAGAGGTGTGTGTAAGCCCGTCGTGCGGTGTCATTTTTCGTCGTTGAAAAAAGTTGAGTTCTGCCTCTGTGAAGTGTTTTGCAAAAGTAATATTTAAAAAAAAAAAAAAAAAGCTCAGTTATTCCTTGTGTTCTAGGGCTGCTTGTGGAAGGGTAGGTTTTGGAAGGAGAGAATGTTTTTCCAGTGGTTTTATTGTGGCAATGAATTACCCGGGTTAGTTGTGGCAACACATCTCTTTTAATCAGTATGAATTTTGCAGCATTCCCATTTTTACGACGTGTGCCCTTGTGCTATAAGATGAGGATGCAGTTTGGTTGGTGGGGAGGCCACGAGCCCCGCTTTGGAGTGCCACTTGCTGTGACCACAGTCCACCACAGCTCTATGTCTTTCAGTGGTGCTACCTGGGAGTTACACAAGGGAGCTCTGGACCGCTCTTAACGCTCATCATCTCCCCAGGCGAGAAGCCCTAGAGGGCACTATGTACCCCAAGATGCATAGCCAAGACGACAAGAAGTCAATTCAAACCCATCTACAGCAATTCTCTGCGCAGCTTGGGACTAAAGCTTGGACACTTGTCATCTCCTGTGGATACTTATGGCTCCTACTCTGAAATGCAGATTTTGACCTGCTGATAGGAGTAAATATAATGCTTAATTAATTAATGTTTTGAAGGCAGCCCTGGAAGCCTACAATATGACGACACAAAGAGGAGGGGAGTTGATAAGTGGCCTGTTGGGTCTTTGCTGCTGGTGATGATGCATGGAAGTAAGAGAGTGCTTGACTCTGAGCCCAGAGAGGTGTGGAAAGGAAGGCAGCTTAGAGCAGAATAAAGCCTTCAATCTTGAAACAAACAGACGAGTAAGCATAGGAGCTCCTGATGTAATTTTGTGAAGCAGACTAAGCTCTCAAAAGCATAGGGCTAAAATCATACAATCTGTTTATCTGTATATTGGTATAATGCTTCGTTCTCCTTCTCAGTAGTACCATCCAGTGTGTGCCTTGAGTTCCTGTCTTTTTCAAAAAGTGCCTAAAATGTCTGTTCCCGAAGTTAGTAGGGTTAGTAGGAAAACACAAAACAAAACAGCCCCCTCCCCTTTTCATACGAGATAAGCTTTGACAAGTAAAGTGTATTCATGTTATGAATACAAGAGGCCCCAGGCAAGATCAGGCACTGCTGCACTTGTTTCTGTATGTACATTTAAGCAGCAATGGGACATTAAAATGTAGTATTTTATAGGTGTTCTTATTTGAAACATATTTTAAATTTGCTCTTTCCTGAGATAACACGTCAGATATTTATTACTTGGAGATCTGTTTGGTTTGCTTTTTCTAATGAGAAATGGCCGATGTTGCTCCATAAAAATCTAGCTCATCTCCTGTTAACCCCAAATATATAAACAAACCACAGTGTCTAGCAGAAATGACAACTCTCCATAATAGAAGTGGAGATTATCGTTTAACACAGTCATACTCAATGTGGAATCTAGCAGCAGACAGCGGTGTTTACAGTTTATCCAACTTTTGTAACACCTAGCAAAAATAACCAGCCCTTCCAGATTCAAAACATTAGTGAGAATGTGAAGAATAGCAAGAAAAGCTGCTTAAGTCTGTTTGCAATATAATAGAATACAGATAATCCAAGGACAAAACAGTCATGCTCATTTATTACTGTGCTTGATGGTTAATAAAACACTCTTGTCTCTGTGTAGTCACTTACATGGCAGAAGCTTTGAGAGCTTTGCAGGCACTGATTAATTAAGAGAGAAATATTGTTAAACCCATTTTACAGAGTAATTAGGGTGCATGTACAGTGATCCTATTGAATTCAGTATCAATACAGAGAGACCGAGATTTTGTTTTCATGACTGTAAGCTAAAACCTGGGCTCCAGAGAATCAAACCAGGCATCTGTATGAGCAGCCTCATTTTCAGAAGTCCTGGGAACTTCTCAGCTATTTAATGATTTTGCATTCTGGCTCTATTGTCTTCCTTTTAAAACCACCAGACAAGACACCTCTTCTTCCACCTGTCCGCATCGCAGTTTCACAGTGTAAGAAAAAGAGATATTTAGGCAAAATTGCAGGCTGTAAAGTTAAAATGGAGAAAAAAATATTTTTATTATTATTGCTCAAATTCTGTGTAGCTTGCTGTCACAAGAGATCGTTGAAACTGAGAGCTTAGCAGGATTAGAGTAGAACTGGGAATGCGCAGGGATAGCTGATGGAGGATACGGTTACAATAATGAAGTTTAAAAATAAAGACAAATATTCTCTAGAGCTTTGAAGTAGTTACAAAACTGCCCTATTTCAAAGCAAGCCAGTGTTTAACAAATGAGGACTCTGCTGCCAGAGCTGCCCGTTCTGGATTGCTGGTTTGCTGCGGGAAGCGGTGGCGGGGCAGGTAGGCAGCGAGGGAACCGGTGGCTTGTCCCACTCCGGCACATCCCAAAGGAGACTTCGCTCCTGCCTGCCCAAAGACTTGTGATTTTGGGCTGCTGGTATGGGCGGGAGGTCGCTGGCTGTCAGTGGGTACCTCCTTGTACAGGGTAGTTACTTCAAAGGATCTTGATGAATTATTCTCTGACCAGGAGGAGCCCCTGGAACATGCGTGTTGCAGGGAATCTAGGCAGAATCATCTTTTCAGGAATCTGTATGTACTCTGGCAGCTGTAACTTTTCACTGGGAAAATAAATCAAGAATTAAAATAATTTTTTCCAGTGCATCTCCTCTGTAAGAGAGATCGGTTGGCCTTAATTATAAACTGAATTACAGCTGCAGGCAATCTTGATATTTCTTTGGGAGCACGACTCATGAGAGATGTGGCACCATGCTGGATTTTTTGGTCTCAAAGTTTGCGATTGTTTTGGACAGTCAATAACTTAAATGAAAAAGTATGGGCTTTGTCAGGCCATTGAATAAAAAATGTGCTGCAATGCTATTTAACTGTTTATTTACCTGATGATCAGTTCTGGTGAGTGAAGTGAAAGGAAAGTGCTAACTTTATGCAGATGAACAAGAAGAAAAAAATGAAAGGGAAAGTAAGTATCAGTGAAAGATGTTTCTGGCTGCCTTTCAATTCCAAATCGGGCTAATTCTACCTTCTGAAAAGAAGATAATTTCCACGTTTCTGTAATTGGGAACACATAATTGAAGTTATTTTCTCTCAGAGAGAAGCAGCTTCTTCTACAACGTTTGCAAATGGACAAGAAAAATGACCACATACAGTGCACTCTGAATGATGGTACATTCATCACAGCATCATCTTCAGATGTCTTTGCAGATTTTGCGCTGTGGCTTTTGCCCATTTGAGTCAAAATTTATATGTGGATGGGGAAGGTTCGTGTCGGCGAATGCGCCGTGCTAACTGCAGAGCTCCCTTTGCTGGGCAGCCATTACATCAGAGACAGCTGGTTACCAGTGAGGTCTGGAGTAGAAAACGCGCCACAGAAGCACTGAAAGAAGTACCAACTTTGTGTACCAAAATAACGATGTAGTGATTCCATGCGACTGCTTATTTTGACCTGGCTTTTTAGGAACTGAACTTTAATGAGGAAGATGAGTCAGATGTTGTTGCAGTGCTTTGAGAGTGGCACAAGCAATTATCTCACTCCTTTTTGGTTTTAGCATGAAGATACTTTCTACCATGGGGCTTAAGCCTGGGAATGCTGGTATTTTCCTAAACGTTCCATTAGCTAAGCATGCAGGACAGTGTTTATTGATGAATGTATTTGCATCTGTACATGTAACTGCAATCAACGTGCTCTTCCCTGAGGTTGCTTTGTATTTGATGGCAACACCAAAGGTTGGACTCGGGTGTTCCTGCTCCCAAAGCGTGGTCCTTCCTGCTGGCTTTTTGCCGACCAAGGCTCTTTTCCATTTTCATAGGTCAGTTGATCATCCCTGATGTTGCTGTGGTTAGCTAGACAGAGTGGCACTCAGGGAATTTGGGAGGTCATGTCGCAGTTCGGCACAGACCCCACCTTTGAGCTGCGTATATACTTCCTAGCTGAGGAAGTATGTATTTGTGTGCATTGAGGCATCGCGGAGAAAAGAGAATGCACAAAGATAACTGTGGTAGATTAGACAGCAAATTGGATTTCTAGGCAACCTTCATCATTGTACAGATCAGGAGAAAACAGAGGAAGTTTAATAAACAACAGCAACACAACTCTGTTTTGTAAGGAAAGCCAGAGTTATATTTTTACCCTGACCTAACAAAGGAGGAGGAAGGAAACTGTTTTGCTGAAACAACCATTTTAGACTGGGCTGAGGATACACTTTTCTGTCTATGTTTGTGTGCGTGCGTGTCCCAGCAAACTCGACAGCATGTTCATATGCATGAAATGCATTTTCCTGGAGGCACATAGTCAGCATGTGCCATGCGAGGAGGAAAAAGATGTGCCTAGCTCTGCTTAAATGTTGGTCAAAAAGGCAGAGCTTTTTAGTCAAAATAAGTTAAAGTGTCTCATAACGTTGTGGTTGGTATTTGTTATTTCTGCTGACGTTGGGTACTGGATAAGAAATCTGCCTGGTTTGGAAAAGTGCAATGTAGATAAAATACGAGAGCAGCCTATTTATTGTATGTAGGAGGCAGAGTGGCCTCCAAAACCAGAGAAAGTCAAACCGAACTGAAAATATGCAGATTTTGGTCTTTCATGTTAAACGGCACAGCCCAAGCCCTTACTGAAGCAGGCACAAGCGGGCCCCCCGATCGGAAGGTGGGGGAAGCTGGTGTGGAGGAGAGGGAGAGGCTTCACACACCGCCTGCCCAGGGTGTCCTGCCACAGCCTGCAGATGCGGTGGCTTTGGGTTGGAGAGAGACCAGTGTAGGTCTGCGGCGCTGAGCCCGGCCCCGGCAGGCTGCGTACAAGGCTGAAGACATATGGGGCTCGCAGCAGCCGGGCTGAAGGTTTTCTCTTTGCCTCAGAGCCCACATGCGATGATGGACAAATCGCTTCAGCTCCATGCATCTCACTTCCCTTTTCTCTGAGCAGGCAGCAGCTCGTGCCTTCTGTTTTGGTCCATTTATATTATAAGGCCCGAGGTTAAAAGCAGCGTTTCAAATTACGTGTGGACAGAGCCCGGCAGAAGAGGCTGGAGCATGGCACTTCCACACGTTCGTGCCACGGTGGTGATTGCTAACGGGGGAGATACAAGGATGGGGGCAATCATCAGCTTCGTGACGCTATCTCCTCCAGGGAAGGAGTCTCAGTTGAAGGGGTGGCAATGGTCATTCCTTTCTGCATGGAAACTTGAAATAGGTACAATAGGTGGAATACTATTTTAAGAGGTTCTGTTGCCAGACTGATTTCCCAAGCTTAATAAATCCTTGGCTTCACTTGCTGTGTTAAAATATATGTTCAGGCGAGAGTCATGATCAGCTCTTAGGAACAAGAGAGCAACAGAAAAAAAATAGGTTGTTCCAAGATTAAATGCTTTACATTTGGCACCTTTAATTGGCTTATTAATAAACCTTTTTTTTTTCGGGTTATGCTATTTATTATTTCTAATGAAATAGTTGTCGACTAGCCTTCTAAAAGCAGCCACAAAGCACTGGCCAAGGGCGTCTGGGTGTGCTGGGTCAAGCACCTGGCTCTGAAACTCCTAGTCATATGAGTGGCCTTATCCTCACCAAAATGATATATGCCGTAGAGATGGCACTTACATGACTTGGAAAGCGAATGCGAGTCCTGTGCACCATACAGGCCTCTCTCCCCATATGAAAAAATAAATTGTGGTAACCCAAACCCATCAGCATGGTTTCATTTGTACAATAGAGTTTACTGAGCTGTGTGTGGACGCTCAGGATTTCCAGATGTTCAACAGCTTCCTCAGAACAACTGCTAAGCATCTAGAAATCCTGGACAAATGCCCAAAATCTTGGAATATTGCTCAAAAAAAAAAAAAAAATCCCTGAGCAGAAAAAGAAAACATCTCTGGGAAAACCTGAATGTATGGGATATCCAACCTATATTTTCATTTAGGGAGGCTGAACGAACTGCAAATAGACCTCGCATAGCCCTCCAGGGAAATTCATCCAGCCTGGGGATAATTCCGGGTGCCCTTCCTTCCAGGGGACCATGGCACCCACCTCCCTTGTGCACTGCTGTTACTCCCTTAGAGGGCAGTTGGTGGTCAGGCAGCGGGTGCAACTGCCGTATCGTGTGTGCACGGCAAATCCAGCGCTTCCACGGCAGTCGTCTGCTGTGCTCATGGGTGTAGCGCCCGCGAGATAGATCAGGTCAACAAGTGAGGGAGGTGATGGTGTACCAGCTTAGCACGGGCCCTAGAAAAATAAATATGACAAGGTCAGGAACATGAAAGTGTTTGGTTTCTGGGAGTGGATGATTGAAGTATTATTGCTAAGCGCCGTTCTGAGACTTTCTGTACATTGATTGATGTCTCATTTGAAATCTCCTTCCTGCCTGAAAGAAAAAAGCATGAAAGCATTTAGTTAATTCTCTTGCAGAGCTTTAAAGCTGCTGTTCTCTGTTGACCATGACTGTCTCAATAAAGATTCATCGCATCAGATGTAGTCTCTCTAAGCCAGATAGAGGTGGCCAGTGTCTTGTTTCTCCAGCGATTTTACATTTTCTTCCCATTTAAGTAGGTATGGAGCATGGAAAAATGCTTCCGTGTAGACTAAGGCTCATAAGTTTCATATCTAAGGCCCCATCCATGGAAAAGGCAGCAATTAATCAATGAAATCACTCGCTTTACTGAAATGCTGCCTTTCATAAATAAGTTAGTTTTCGCATGCAAGTCTTTCAGGAAAGCAGTGCATGCAAGGAAAGCTGGTGTCAGCGTTTTTTAATCCTGAAATGACCGAGTTCCTCATTATGGACACCAAACTTAGCTTCTTCTAAGAAACTTCTAGGCATGAGACTATTTCTGTGCTTCTCAAAATATGCCTCTACTTCTGCTGTTTTCCAGGGAGAAGACTCACTGAGACAGACTGCACATACTCTATGCCAGCTGTTAGCATATGAAGGCCAAGAGGTCTCAGTTTCTAAGCAGATATTAAAACCTTTGTATCCCTAGTACTAAAGATCTGTGGACCAGCTCCTGCTCTCACTGATGTTAACAGCAGGATTTGTGTCAAAACAAACAAGAAGAGAACTTAACTAGCAGCTCGGGATTATCTGTCTTTGTCCATATACTCCACCACTGTAGGAATGGTAGTTCTAGCATTTTTTCTATTGCGTTGTTAAATGATGGAAGCTGCTGCCAAATCCAAACTGAAGTGCTTCCAGAGCCTTTTTCAGTGTTGGAAAATGTTTGTATCAAGTTATCCTTGGAATAATTTTCTCCTTTATTTATTATTATGTGCTATCCAGTAGACACCTAATTATGAGGCACAGAATACTTCTCATTCTAAGAGGATATATAGCACTTTACTGGATGGTTTTAGGACTCCATTTTCATTACATTAAATGAGATGTTTACTTGCATGAATCCCTTGGGGTTTTAAAAAAGCAAAATAAGACAAAGACTGAAGTTCAACACTGAACAGCCAATAGACCATCTTACTGTGGGTAAATGCCTTTTTACCACATCACAGACTGTTCTTTATTTTTTCAGAGTGGGTATCCAAGCTCTGGACCCGCATCAAGCACTCCTGCCTTCAGGCCTGAGGATGAGCTGGAACATCTGACCAAGAAAATGCTATATGACATGGAGAATCCTCCTTCTGATGACTACTTTGGTGAGCAGTGCTGCGTCACAAGTGTCTGTAGCCCTTTTCTGTGTTTACTAGGTTTGGTAACGGGGAGGCCTGGCAGCTGCGCTGTTAATGTAATGACATTCGTATTGATGGATTTGCTTTCCATGCTTGGGCTGGAAGTGTAATCATCCATAGGAATTCCTCTATAATTTCAGCATAAATCTCATGCTCGCTTGCTGTATGTTTATAGAATTTCCGGTTATAAAGTTAAATTTTTCAGTGTCTGGTTCATTTTCACACCATCTGTCCCCAGCATCTTGGCTACCGGGCTGAATTTAGGTGTGGTGCGCTGTCTTGTCCACCTGCCCCATCCCTTCTCATTGCAGCTGCATAAGACCTGGCAGCATAAATGTGTTCCGCTCCCAAGGCGTGGATTTTCATTTTCTGTATGCTGGCATAGATTAAAAGGAAATCCATTTTGAGTCAATCAGGTTGATTTTACATGGGGATCTGTTAGCCCAGAACTGGGTCCAACACGTTTGAGGAAGACAAATCTGAACTGATTGGCTCATAACCATGTCATCTTCCTTGCCTGGAAAAAGATAAGCAGCTAATTTCCTTTTTAAGTGGTATAGGATGGAATTATCTCAGGCATCTATAAGTATAAAGTATGTATCTTGCCTTTGTATAAAAGACAGGTGATAAGGCCTCTGAACTCTGCATTAGAGGCGAGAGCCTTGGGCACGTCCGATGCATCTTGGCTGTATGCTTAGGCTCTTACAGGCTTGGGTGATAGTGTTGTTAGGAAACAAACTGCTGTAGTCTGTAGAGTTAAAGACTGGGGTAGGCCATTCATTTTGTGTTCTTTATCTTCCTTTATTTCTTCATTTCTTAAAAACTTCATTTAGATTGTCCCCTAGGTCGATTTGCTATAGGTTTTGGTTGGACCAAAACACTCCTGGCTTAAAGAAACTTTTGTGGTTTGGTTTAATTGGAAAGCAGGTGGGACCAAGGTTTCGCTAATAAACAAGGATCTTGCAGTGACGAGGATCTGATTACATGAGAAGGTCAAGATGTTCTCAGCAAACAAACATTGCCCTTGTAGATGAGGTTGATATCAATCCCCATTCTCCATCAGTGCCTTCTACTTTCTATGGTCTCCACACCTACAGCCGAAATGTCTTCTCTATAAGCATTGGTAGTCATCGGAAGTGATGACTAGCACAGATCTGAGGTGTGAGCAAGAATGACTAACTGAAGAGAAGATATCAGTGCTGCTGCGTTTGACTTAATCTCTGCCCTTATCCATTTGTGTTCACTCTCTGATGTTTTAAAAGCAAAGCAACAAGCAAACAAACATAACATGTATTTAGCCATTAGCGTAGGCAGGCAGGAGGGAGAAACCTTTTTCCCGCTCCCTTCAGGCAAACGGCTGAAGCCCTGAAGCATGAGATTTGATTACAGACATTTTCTTAATGCAGATCCGTGAGTGGCAGGAGCTGGTTGATGGACCAAAGCCCACCCAGTTCTCCTCATAGCCCAAGAAAGTAGGCAGGTGAACAAAAAACTTGGAGATTCACAGGATCCAAGGTCAGAAAGGAGCTTGCCATTATACTGCCTAATGTTCTACTCTCAGTTTCTCCCAGAGACGTGATTGAATCATGACTTTAAAAAAAAAAATCTAATCTTATCTTAAAGACTTCAAGCAATAGTGAGTCAACCACCTACCCTGATAAGCTGTTCTAGTGATTAATTTTCCTCGCAGTTCAGAAATTGCTTCCTGAAGTGGAGCTTTAGTTTTGTTTAGCACTTGTATTTATGAAGCTGAAATGCTCAGGTTTTGCAGACTAATACTGTATCACTAAGATGGCTCTGCTCTGTTTGAAAGTGTGGTACATCAAGGTTTTTTCATCCAAAAGGGATGCATAGCTCAAAGTGCTGGAACATGAAGTCTCTCAACATTAGGTCATCAATTCGGCTATCAGATGGGAGGTCAGACCAATGCCATGCCAATAGCTCTTAATTCAGCAGGAGACAAGAAAATGGAAAGGAGGCTCCAGAGCATTCAGAAATTTTGCCAGCATTGTTTATATAAGTGGTAGCATGATCAAAGATGGAATAATCATGCATGATGCAAGCTGGAAGAAGAAAACCAAACACCAACACTAGTCCTACTTTGGGCAGGTGATGTTTAACTAAAAGCTGTACCTGATTGATCTTCTAATTGCACTGAGTCAGTGCCACAGAAGCACTGTCAGCCTTGGCATTCTTGATGTGCTGAAGAACCGCGTGTAGGGCTGATCTCCTCAGCTCTCTAAGCATGCTGTACCCCATGCAGCCATTTGGGAGACACAGCCACAACTAATTATATACCTACCAAGAAAAACATAAAACAAAACCAGCAGTTCTGGAGCACAACTGTTTTTTATGATGGGATAAAATCAAAGACGTGTGGGCTGCCCCATCCTCCTTGGTTTGTTCCAGCCTGAGCTACTCCCAGAGGAACATGGGCTCTGGAGTCACAGTGGATGAGGCTTTTTGATATGGCAGTGCAGGCCAGGAGTTTTATACTAATTCTGGCTATGTCAGAGCTAAATACCCATCTACTTGAGCTGTCAGCCAGTGCCTTTCAGTAACTTCATGCTCATGTGGAAAGAACAAATTAAGTGTGGGAGGAAAAAAAGAGTCTTTCAACTTTGGTTACTGTCTCAACCAATATCTCTGCCTTTGTTCTGTATTTGTTTAGCATGGTAGCGTGAATTGTACAAGATTCATATGGCACATTGATCAAATAATCAGAAAAAGGACAAATGGGCAGAGACATTGACTCTGATTTGCATTAAATATCTTCTGCCTGAGGTCTAAATGCCATGGTAATTGTGGCATACCAGATAGCTGTCAGCTAATCACTTTTATTAGTTTGAATTTAGAAAACTGGATTTCAGCATATTAAAAGTTGGTTAAGAGCAGATAGGTTTTGAATTGAGGAATCTAATTAACCTTGCTAGAAAGCTGCAAGGCGTTATATTAAGTCATGAAAATAATTTGTTGGAATAATTACATTTGAACTGTCAGGCTGGAGAAAGGTCATTTTACTTGGCCCGTCAGCACTCTGGGATCTTCTCTGTAACCATCTTCCTTCTGCAATTTCACTTGCTATATCTCTGGTTTTCAATCAAGCCATCTTGATTCTGGAGTCAGTGTGGGCAGAGTGGAGGTGCCTGGTGAGGGAAGAGAAGTAGGAGCCACTAAAGTTGTCCCTTTGCCCTGGAAATGCCGGCTGGTACAGCTGGCAGACCAGGTGAGCTGAGTTCTGGAGCAGAAGAGCCAGCACTTCCATCAGGTCTTTGCTCGCTACCCCTCTCTGCAGCTTCCCTGGGTGGAAATGACTGAAGGTGGTTTCAAGAGTTGGGGGAACTGTTCCAGCCAGCGATCACTCATGCAGACACACAGAGCTGGCGGCACAGCACGGTTCACCCTGCGTTCCCAGGGAGCCCGCGTGTGTGGTCAGAGCCAGAAGAAGCGTGCTGGAGACACACTTCGGAACAACAAGGTCACAGTTTGGAGCTGTTTGTTGCCTAGACTTACCACAGCAGCACTGTCCAGTCACCGGGAAATCCTCTAGCTGCCATTGGCAAGGCAGTGCTTAAGCATGGAAGTATCATCACTGAGCATAATAATTAAAAAAACACTGTAAATTTTTAGGTGGTAAACATGCATGCTGGGTATTCTGCCAAACTTAGTTTTGTTGAAAGGCCACACTACCACACTAAATCTAAGCACCCCAATCTTTGGTGTATATCCCCTCCTAGCCTCCTATGGAATGACTTATGGAGTGACTTCTCCTGGGAAGTCCTTGGCAGATCAGCAAATTGAAGTCTTTTAAGTCTAAGCCACTCTTCCTTCTTTACTGCTGATTCAGTTGCTGATCTGTGGTAGCTGGCTGTCTTTAATCAAATCCCTTTTTATTAGAAAGGAATCCCAAACGTGTTATGCACTGAGCAGTAGGGATGGTTTCTGTCTGTCACAGCCCTCCCCGTTGATAAATGTGCTATTGTCGATAGGCATGTCTGATTTGTTGAAGAAAAAAACAATACATTGTGGAGCGGAAATTGGTTAAGGTTGGGGGAGGAGAATTGAGTATTTACAGGAGATTAGGATGAAACTATGAAAATTGTTTGTTGGCCACCGTGGGAAATTAAAGCCCTTGGTTTTGCGTTAAAAAAAGAACCAACAAAATCCACACACGCAAAGATCACAACTGTTCTGGACCACTGTTTCAAGTCTTATACAAAGAAATGACTTCTGGCAGCTTATCAGTCTCTATCACCATGCAGACAGTGCTGATTAAGACTGGAGAAGTGCCATTGGGACCCCTCATCTCTTTTTGCCTTCTGGACTATGTCCCAGCTGAGTCACTCTCCAGAGCAAAGGAGTTTCCGTGATTGGTGGGAAGAAACTTTTGCTGGTATTTTACTGTAAGCGCTCAGAGCTACCAAAGGAACCACCAGTTCTATATATTTGATAAGGTAGCAGTCTCCTTTTGTAGTTCCAGTGGGCTGCGGGGATGCGCATGGGGAGAAGAGAGATATTAAGATGGTCCTGTTGAAAATTCTGAGTTTGTGCAATAAAGGGACCTTTATTTGACTCAGAGCTGATGATTCAGGATATGTAGTTTTCTTATGTATATTTGCTGTATGCGCTGACTTTGACAATGGGAGAGGTGGTGCAGAGTTAGGCTGAGGAGCAAGGCCAGCAAGCAGGATGCTTGGCTTCTTTTTGTTCTTCTCATCCTGACCTCTTGTGAGACCCGTGGCAGATCATTTTACCTTTCTAAACTCTCTTTTTTTCCCCTTGCACCCTATTTGCAGGGCACTTAATCTGCATAGTCCTTCAGACAGGAGCTGATTAACAGCAGCAGTTGTATGAGTGCACCCCACAGAGAAGCCTACATCTCCAGTGGTTCTTTGAGATGCTGTGTCACAGTTAGGACTCCAGAATGATATGTGGCACCAGTATTGAATCTGTCAAGGCTCTGTCAACCTTTCCACTCGCTGGCTTTGCGTCTCCATTAGGCTTCTATTCATAAGCTAAAACCCCTTCACTAGGACCAGAGACCTGGTGTCTGAACGGTGTCGAAGGTGTTCCCTTATTTAATTTCTTGGGAGGGAGGACGTGGGTTAGCAGGTAGCAGTCCAAGTAAGATATGGGAGAGACTGTGTTAGAGTCATAGAAGCTTCAGATGAGGAGACTTACTAGGTTGTCCACTCACAGCTTCCTTCAGTTGGTGGTGCCTTTGTTCCCTGTGACATGGCTCTGTGGGCTGAGCAGTTCTAGTGTCTCTAAATTGAACGTGTTCTGCATTGCATTTCGGTCTTTGTCAGGTGTTTCCGTAGTCTCTGAGAGGCTCAGGTAGCCTCTTAGTTTCATCTGAATTACCACCAGAAAAAGAAAATGAAAGTTGTCATGTCTTGCCTGTATTCCTAGGTCTCTTCTGAAAAAGGTTATCATTAAAAGATGCAGCGTATTATTAAAAGAGCATAATTACATTGCAATTTTGCCATGTAATGTGATGTGTCATCATGCCTTTTGTTTAAAGGCAGGGTTTCTGGTGCAAGATAGCATACGTTCTCATCTGAACAACATCTGGGTCAGAAAATAGTAGGTTAGATTTTCAATGACTGATGAGCCGACAGTCATTTTCTGTTACGTAACCACTCACAAAAGTAGGAAGAACAGACGTATAATGGGGACCCTTTTCTCCATTGTAGTTCAAGTTATTATTTTTTCTGTTCAAGCCATATTCCAGCATTTTGAACGCAGCCTCAGAGGCTGGGAGCAGCCTGCGCTCAGGGAGGTCATGGTGCGGTACCATCAACATCCATCTGCCCTCTTGTGGCCTGCCGCAAGGGGAGTCACCCTCCCTCTGCTCCCCAGGGACTTTAATTACCCTGCTAAATGGCTTTCAGAGCCTGTTTCTTCAGTCTCACTTCTGTCAATGCTTGCCATCCCCCATCTAGCTTTCTTTCAGGGAGTCTCTGGCAATCCTTGTACAGCAAATGCGGATAGAGTTTGGAGAGCAAATTTATAAGGATGGTCTCAGCGCAACCTACAGGGTGAATTTTGGCCCACAGTTGCAAACTGGGAAGAGAAAAAGAGGAGGCCGGTGAATGGTTGGAGAGCGTAATCTATCCTGTCTACATGCATTTATCTCCAGCCATGAGAAAGGCAAGAGGACGCGGGGACGCAGAGGCTGTGAGGTGGTTTAAGTTGCTTTTCAGCATTTGAAAGACTGTGTAAATGGATGCAAAAGTGTGATTCTTCCTGCTATTGATGTGATCCACATCCTACTCTGCAGTAATTGTGGGAAAAATGTTTTGTGAAGCTAAGCACCTAGATCTTTTTATGCCAGGGATCGTAGTCTTATAAAGTCGTAAGCGCGCATCTCTTAATAAAGATCAAGCAGATGTAGCAGTCAGGAATGGGGGAAGGTTGCACTCCTGTAAGCCCTGAGCACCTGGTGCCCACATGTGCCAGGAGGCAGGAGACTCACATTCCCTTTTTCCTCTTCTTATCCACAGAAGAGCGGATGGGACTCTGCATCATGAGTGTTTCTGAAGCAGTCTCTTCAGACACCAGCACTGCTTCACAGATGCGATCTAAATCTTGCATCCAAACCAAAATTACCCTTTGCTACTGTAGGTGCTAAAATGCCAGCTGGAACAGGTAGCAAGCAGCATGACATCCTTGGTGGTTTTAAGTCCCTAGTTTTGCTTTAATTGCTGGCAGTCGACCTAGACATATTTTTACTTTTAAACAGAACTGATTTGATGCAGAAGTCATTTCATGGAGAATAAGTGCAGAGTACCAAGCTAGCATTTTAGCAAAGGGATTTCCATGATCACCCGTGTGCTGTGAAAGAAAGGTGGGTTTCAGGCCGTGCATGGAATTAGGTTTGTCCCAACAGTCAGTAAATGAAAGCTGACAATTTCCTGCCGTCTTCTACGAGCAGTGAAATGCGATAACGAAATATCAAGGATGTGTCTTTCTAAAGTCCAGCAGTATTCTAGGGGATTCTTCAGCATGTTTAAAAATGAACATACCCATGGAAAAAAAATAATCCATGAGGGTGGCAGATATTTCTGATGTTGTGATAGGGCCCTCAGTGTGCTACGAGCTGTGCAACTGGATAGCAAAGCTCAGCCTCCTTCTGAAGAGACATTGGGCCATGATGAGGCTACTAGCCAAACCCCCCAAAATTAATAGGCCTACATGAAAACAAAGTAAATCTTTCTGTCTTTATTTGGGAAGCAGTTCAAAGAGAATCCAGCTTGTTCATGATAAACTTAGATGCCCGTAGTAAACTCTCTATGGACTAAAATGGCTGAAGAATTGATAATGAGCCATCAAGTCTTCGGCTGCAGGTCATTAGTCCGTAGCTAACTCAGGTCATTAAGAAGCGAAAGTGTGACCTACCTTATGGCTGTTTCCTGCCCCACATGAAATGAGTTGGCTGGTCTCAGGGGGGTTCTCTGTGGGTACGTCATCGCCTCACTAAAAACCATAAATTGTGGCACCCGGAGGACCCCTGGTTGGGAATCTCCTCGAGGAGGCCAGGAGCTGAAGGCAGACTGTTAGCCTAGGCGCATGTGGCATGGAGAAGGTTTGTTTTCCCTCTCCTCTCGTTAGACCTGTTTTATGGAGATGAATGAAACCAGGAGTTTCCATCCAGGATTTCATAAGCACTAAATTCTCATGCACAGGTATTTTAAGTGGGGGTGTGTGTATGTGTGTCTATGAATGAGTGAGAACGGCTTTCTGGATTGTGGTTTTATAGAAATAATTTTCACCTCAGATGGAGCTTTGGAGTGTTTTAAGCCTCAAGACATTCTTTTTTTGGTCATAACTTATGGCTAAGTTGTGGAGAGAGATACAGGCAGTCAGTTTTGCAGCTGGAGTTAGAAACCACACTTCCAGCCGTGCAGTCCTGGACAAATCCTTGTCCCAATAACATGAAAACAGTTTAATTTCTCTTTGTTTCCAGTTGGTTATGCACATGACCTGGCATAAATGAACCCTTTTTTTGCTTTTTTAAAACTGAAAACAGCTCACCTATTGTTTGAAGCAGGTCTCACTAAATGTGCAGTTGCTTCCGTGTTATTTCATGGCTTAGTTCTACTACAGCAACGTCTAAGGCCTGCTAGCCAGACTGTGGTCACGCTGCACTATGTGCAAATTAAACATGAAGTCGGAAAAGTATGCATCCCTCAGAGCTCCCAAACTGAAAATATATGGCAAGGACCAGGAAATTATTATTGTCCTTAATTTACAAATGAGAGGCTGACTGGCAGAGTTTAGATGACTCACCCAGACTCATGCAGAGAACCAGTAGCAAAGTGGGAATTGAGCCTAGAATTTCTTCAAGTCCCGTGCCTTACCCACAGCTGTGGCCACACTCTTTATTTTATGTGAAAATCAACAAAATGGACTTGTGAGCCTTGTCTGATGAGAAATCACAACTGGTCTGAAATCTCTTCCCAGCATTTAGATCACAAGCCCTATTTTCCAGGGTTAAAATATGGCTGTGAAAATAAGAAGGGAGGGGGGGGGAAGCGCTTCAGGATCACACTTGGTAATTTTAACTGCTGTTAATATAATGTACTCACTAATGCTATCACACTTCAGCATTTGATAGTTCAAGGCTATTAGGAAAATTGACAATTCACCGTAGTAATCTGTTGCTTTCCAGTCTAGCAATCACCGTTGCACGGGGGTGGGTGAGGGGCACGGTGTGGCATTTAGTTTGTTCTTCTTCTGGTGGCATTTGTCTCATCCTGTCATTCTGATATGGTGGTTTGTCCCTTGCCAGTAACTTTTGGGGGTGTTTTGAGTGTCATTTGAAGTCTAGTTGGGGGGAAAGGCCAGATTTTATCTGAGAGTGAAATGTGGTAAAAAAAGAATTAAACAGGGCTGTCTCATTTGCTGAGCGTTCTCCTCCAGCCTGTCCTCTTCTGATGGAAACGCATCAAAACTGTAAAACTGTTTGGTTTTTTCTTTTCTTTTCTTTTCTTTTTTTTTTTTTTTTAAGGAATCGCTTTGACTCAGATTGTGTGAGATGAATCATAACCCACTTTCTCATCTGAGATGTGCAAGAAAAAAAAAAATTCCAGCTCTGCTGTCAATGTCAGCATAATCAATACAGAGTGTTTCTCGGTGCTGCAAAGAGGTAGGGGAGGATAAAAAGAATGAAAAGAATCAAAAGTAGCCGAACTTTCCTGCTGCTTTTAGTGAGCTGCACTGTTTTCGTGTCTGCAAATGCACCTTGCTGTTCATCATGTCATCTTGGACATGAACACAGTTTTCACGTCTCTGGCTACAACCCAAGGTCACAACCAGTGCTCACAAGTCAGGAGACTGTCATCCCGAACTGTCAGGCAGGTCACGAGAAGCCAGCCCTGGCAGACATTTGGGATGCTACCAGCAGCCGAGAGTAAACCTATTTCGACTTGTGAAACTTGCTGTTAAGGTGTCACCTGCCTGCACTGTGCCAGCACTGATTTTGTCAGCTGATTAGGGGAGAGAGGCGAAGCACAGTGCCTGTCCCGTGGCCCTGCCTGAGCCAGACCCGTTGAGGGAAATGGAAAACTTCAAGAGCAATAGGATCGCTGTGGGTGAAAACAGGAGATGGGAGACCACATCTGATACCTCATCACCAGCTTTCATTTATGAACTTTTTCATCTGCATTTCTTTTTTTCTTTTTTTTTTTTTTTCTTGTGTGTCTGCCAAGGCATACACAAAGATGTAGAAATAATTACCTCGGGTAGTGTGAGCTAAGAGTGAGAGCTTAACCCCTGAAAAACTCTGTTCGCAGCACCAGGGTCAGAACAGGACAGCACAGGTAGGTGTATGGGTGTTACCAGTTGACAAAATTAATCTCAACATTGAGCACATTGGTTCAGTAAAACACCGAAGCAATAACAGACTGGATTGTAGAGAGTTTAGAGGTGTGGGTGCAACCATTTTCCAAAGCAAAAGACACTGTCCACAGCTAAAGACAAGCACCTGGATTTGGCATGTGAATGATTTTCTGTTGTAGATCCTTCCAAATTCCTGTCCCAGCCACACTAAGCTGTTTGTTTAAAGCTGTGAATCAGGCTGTATTCAGTTAGCAGCAGTGTTCAGCTTTAATATACAATTTCCTCAACAAATTCTGGTTCCAGACAATATCTTGAGAGGTTAATAACTTACTATCTACTAAGCACATGTTCTAATTCTCTCTGTGCTGTCAGGGGCAGATTGGGGAGATGATGTGCAGCATTTTATGTAAGGGTAAGTTGGAAGTAGGGAAACTTTTTGTGGGGGTTTTGGTTGGTTTTGTTGTCCTTTAAAATTACGCTGTGAAAAAGCCCAGCTTTTGAAATGCCACTATTTCCTCAGTCTGCTTGCCCCAAAAGGCAAGTGAATTCAGCTGCTGGCTTCCAAAAACCCTGCAGAAAGCCCGAAGTCTTTTACCTTTGCTTTTCTCTTGTGTTGATGAAGAGCAGAGACATGGCAATGCTGACTTTCCACCTCTTTAACGTGGAGGTTGCTTGTGATCACATGAGCTAAGGAATTGTGTCTGGCTGAGCTTTTCTGGAGGGAGACATTTGGAAGGGACACTAATGTGGGTCATTTATGCTCTGCAGAAGACTGTCATGTGCACTCTGCTCTTCTGGACAGGAAAGTCCTGGCAATTGTCATTGCCAACGTAGACCTAATTCTGGTCATGTGTTCTCGTCATCTTCACGAGCCGGGCAGCTGCTTCTCATTTCTGTCCCGTGGCTGAGAACCCTAAAATGCCTATATATATACGTGTGTGTGTGCATATGTATGTAGCACAGGATGCTGCGTGGACCCTGGATTCTAATGGAGTTTGCTTCTTTCCCATTCTCCATCTCAACATTTTGCATCAACTGATCCAGCTTTCAATGCCTACATGGTCTTGTGTAGTGTGACTGTCTCCAATGTTGGCAAATCCGATGTGCGCGTTTAGAGGAGGGAGGAAGGTGCGGAGGGAGGACTGGACCGGGGAGGATATGGCTACAACGAGAGTGAATGTTTGAGTGAGACATTTTTAAATATTCCATCATTTGTCTGTGTATGTCTAAAAACAGTGGCTTCTTCTAAAGATAAAATGGCAAAGCGCAGGCTTGTGTAATTTCATTAGGCCACTACTGATGGCCACAACCTACAACCATACCCTCGTATTCTATGTGTACTCCGTTTCCATGCAAAGCAAGGAGAACAGGAGGGGAGTGAAAAAGGGAGGTTACTTATGGTCGGAATTACTTCCACTGTTTTTTCACAGGCATAATTCAAAAGGTGAAGAAAGTGGAGCATGTGCATTGCAGATGTGCACAGCTGGTGCATTGCCACCTCTGTGGCATCCCTCCCTCAGAAGGGCGGCTGAGGAGAGCCAGAAGGGCTGTGTCAGTTACGTGGCCAGCTCCTAGGGAAAGCTTGTCGTTTACATCCTTTCAATCTCTTTCTGCGCTGTCGGCTCTATACCGAGTGAAGAATGGGAACTGCTCTGTTCGCTCACGCAGAGGAGAGAGACGTACTTCCAAGCCTAGAGGGCTTAGGCAAAAAGCTGCACAGATAACACAAGTCACAGGAGCCTCAGCGGGAGGGTCAGAGATGGGCGTCTGAAAAGAGGCCGCCCCCAAGCTTAGGGCAGAGGGACGTTGCTGTTCCAGGGTTGCAGATCTGTGCCCTGAGCTAGCCCGGGTCGTGCAATGCTCATGAGTAAAGGGCTTTGTTCGTAAAGCCCATTGATCTAAGCGTGGCTTGGTCTTTCAAACAATAACAATATTTCATAGAAAGCCAATTAGTCTTGGGATCTTGGTGGTTTTTCTGTTATTTCTTTGCTCTGATTATAGCAGGGCAGTGGGTGAGAAGCCATAACTAAGCTGTTTCAGGTCAGCCGCTTCCTTGTGTTTTGTACAATCGCAAGGTGTTCACACACAGTCTGACTGCCTGTTGCCCTTTGCAGAACAACTTGCTTTCATCTAGGAGGGAAGAGAAGAAGGCTGACCTGTGGCCTCGAGTATCTTGTAAATGACCAAAGTCCTGAGGCTGTGAATAACAGCTGTTAGGCAGCGAGTAGGAATGGTGTGCATCCAGCAAACGTCTGATTACAAGAGCAGTTCTGGCCTAGGAAAATTGCAGCTGTTCGGAAGAACAAGTAACGTTTTACAGGATGATGTTTTGGAGCATGGTCTAATCGTGACGCGTAGTGGGTCACATCTCAATAGGTGTGTGTTGACTAGAAGATGCTCAAACTGACATCAGCTTGGCTAGAGGTCTGGCTGACTAAATATAGCCTAAGCTCTCAGGAGATCAGTGTGTGCGGTGGCTTCATGCTTGTGCTCTGGGGACGGGGAGAAAAAAACAATATACAGCGGAAATAGCAGTATAAAATGAGATATTCGTGTTGTTTCCCCTGGGCAAGTAAGTGTTTTACTAATTTTATGTTCCTCTTAGATAGGAATATCCCATGGTGACCCGTAGTACCTCAGACAGGGCTCATCTGCAGGAAAAGAAGTTCATAAGTCTTTAGCCTGTGGTTTCCAAAATGCCAGTCTATATTTCATGTTATGGAGAGGTTGCTTTGACTTTCTTGTGAAGCATTACTGGTATTCAGACTTTTTCTAGGTGTTCTAATGTTTGGACATGGATCTGAAACTTAAATGCCTCTGGAGTCATGTAGTCTAGAACATGGGCTGGAGACTTCCCAGGAGCTGCATAATGCATGTTATTTCACAGGTTCTCATCTGTGCAGAGCCTGCAAAGGGGATGCTTAGAGCAGTGCAAAACAATTATAGGTATTTCCAAAGTGTTTGAACTCTCAAATATTTGCATTGGGTCTCACATTGCTGCAGTTCTCTGTTTTGGATGCTCACTTTTGCAAGTTGTAGCCTTTCACTGGGACAAAAATCTCCCACACGGTTTCCTATGCTGGGGTGTGAATAACAGCTTCCCCAATCTACCCATCACATCTGATTTTGTCAACATAACGAAGTTGCGTCATTTTAGGTGCAAATGTAAACCAACTGACTTAAACCAGCGTTGGCTTTCTGGGATTGGCCATATAAATTCAAAAGTACCCGAAGTTCACTAAGTTTACATCAGGTAAAATCAGGCTTGGGATAAACTGAAATGAGTGTCTCCACACGTACCTCAGATCTCAATTTGGAGGTCTAATGGATTTCAAATGATTCTGTTATTGCACATAAACAAGCCCATCAGTTTTCTCTACTATCATACCAAAGTGCTTAATGAGGATTAAAAATACTTACTGTCTTCACAGTGAACTCCCATGTATGTAGGAAACCAGTAAGGAGCACCCTGAAAGTTCAGAGCACGACGATTTGCCAACTTTCTTCATACGGAGGTTGCCGTCATTGGTTCAGGATGTTCGGGACGTTTTTTGACACCAGGTTTTTGGCAAACCCTTGTAATCCCCACTGATGATAGCCTTTTCTAATGCCCGCTCAAGGACGTTGGACTGGCAGGACTCATCGTGACCTCTGGATATTGGATCGGTCCTTTCCGATTGGTTCAGCCCTGTCACGAGGAGAGAAAGCTTTTGGGGTTTCAGTTTCCATTGGCGCAAAATTCTCAGGTCAAGAATTGTGTGAATAATTCAGGAGACAAGGATTGGTGCCCTTCGCGCAGAATCCAATTTAGAAAGAACTTTCCATCTTAGAAATGTGATGAGTAATACTTTGAGCGCGCCTTTGTAGATGCTCATCAACATCAGAGCCTCCTTATAGAGGACTACAGGTCAGGACAGTCTGTATCATGATAAACATGACTCAGAACCCACATTTCCTATGTCTCCTACTGTTAATCAACAGGCCCTAGAGTCTAAAGCACCACCTCAAACAGAGCAGTCTCGGGGCCACTAAAGAGCTTGGCTTAATGAGGTGAGGGTTTTTTTAACTTATTATTTTTTAAGCCTTGCTAATTATGAATCAAAAGCTGTAGGATGTGTGAGAGTGACACATGCAATTGTGCAGATGGGTTTTCCACATACTTTCTTTAAATAAAATAATAATTTTTATAATTATATATCTCATATTTTACACTAATTCACTTCTAATGGAGACCAAACAAGAAAATTTTTGTCTCCTTTTCCCTCAAGCTC
Source organism: Vanellus vanellus (assembly GCF_965231255.1). NCBI lineage: Eukaryota > Metazoa > Chordata > Aves > Charadriiformes > Charadriidae > Vanellus > Vanellus vanellus. The sequence goes on from NC_138913.1 coordinate 13,342,107, forward strand.
TGAGAATGTGACAGTCAGGTGAGAATAATGATCTATGGATACTTGATATCATACTGCTCCATCATGGACTCCAGATATGCAGCATGTGCCACAGGGAGGTGACTTTGAAAATAGCTTAGAGTTATCAGTATTACTTTCCATCTACCTCAGCCAGTAAAAGCAGGTCCCATGACCCAAAGGATGAGCAGAATTGAGGATAATTCATATGGTGTCACCAACTTCAAATGTTATTTTAAAAGGGCTTTTGCTCTCAATACCAATGCTACGATTTTAAGGTTATGACATGTCTGGTCATCCTGAGTAGAAACAAATGTTGTGCGACCCCTCCAGAATGGGAGTGCCTCTCCATCCCAGGTTGTAAAGCTCCTGTTACTTGTCCAAGAGTGTAAACAAATATTGGACCTTGCACCTGGTTGGAAAAGTCCCAGATTTTGGGGCGAAGAAGGAAACCTCTGTCCAGTAGGTTGCTTTAATGAGAAAAAACAGAGTTAGTTGATTCCAGCTGCTGAGAAATTTGGAGTGATGGAATTCAGTGCAAGGGACGGCAAATGGTTGGTGTACAGGTGAGGCGGTTTCCAGCGCCTGATGGATGTGATTTATGGCAGGGCTGCTGTCGACACGCAGACAGCGCCTGTTTCAAAACAGCAAGGAAGCTTTGGGCTGGTGCCGGATTGTGAAAGGCAGGGTTTTCAAAAGACCTTAAACAAATGAGGTGCTGGTTGATATTTGGTGGGACATCTTCTAATGCAGTCAGACACCTTTGAAAACCCCAGGCCTCAAAGCTGTTGGCGATATGAGAGCTGCCATTTTTTCAGGACTCTTTGTGGGATCCAGCCTTTCTCTACCTTTTTTCTTTTTTTTTTTTTTTTCTTTTTTTTTTCACTTTTGGCAGGGGAAAGACAGGTTCCCTCCCTGTTTCTTGTTTTTTGTCAGACGTTTTTCCCCGGGCAGGCATGCGGGAGGTGTGCCAGGTTGGTAGGCCAGAGCCATTGGCACGGGAAGCATCTCTGACTCAAAACTTCGCCATTACTCAGGCGTTTTTACCTTCTCGGCTGAACAGAGCCTTTGGTAAAAATCACTTCATGCCACCACCCTCCCAGTGATGCAGCGAGGCAGAGACAAGCTGCCGAATACCAGCTGGAGCACAGCCAGGCTATGGAAGAGTGAATTGAGTCATTCATGCCCAGCAGCGGATGTGATTTTTGGCGGGGCTTGAGTCTGGTGAACATACTGATGGCGCCTGTCCTGGGCTTATGAAATGGGTTGTCTGGGCTGGGGGACAGAAGTGGTTTGAGGCATCCTTGTGCAACATGGAAGGAGTTGGAGGTGAAAGTCTTTGGGAAAGGGGACATTGTTTGCCCTGTCTTTGTTCGGCACCTAACACCGCAGGGCCTCCATCCAGTGCTTGGGCTCCTGGGGCTGCTTTTGTGCTGCAAACCTGACTGTAGTCCTTTGGGAACGCAGTAAAAAGCAACTAATTTTTTGACCTAGACAAAAAGGCTGCAATCGAGATCAGTGTGAGTCTCAGCTGGTCTCTTCTGACTACACCCTCGGTTCACCTCTTAAGAAAGCAGGTGCTAAGGAGAATTTGATCTACATTTAAGGCATGCTTGCGCTGAGCAGCAGCGTGAGCCTGTGGGCAGCCGGTCGCTGGTCCTCCCCACCTGGAGGAGTGGGTGGGAGAAGATGCATGAACCGTTGCATAACGAATACCAAGCATCTGAAGAGGAGACCAGCTTGTCTGGCCTCCAGATCTGCTCTGCTTTGCAGCCATTGCTTATGTAGGGGGTTGGGTGCAGCAGCCCCTGAAACTACCCTCCACTGCTCTACCAGCACGTCTAATCTCCCGAGTCAGTGGGCGAGCAGGCTGGGGCAGCACGGTCGGAGAGACACCTGCGAGGGGGCCCAGACGGGCCGGGGAGAGCTGCCCCCACGTAGCCGCTGGTTGGGGCTTCTGCCGCTACCCCTCCCAGTAATTGCAAGGTATTCTTTCGTGGCTTTCCAAAAGAGGATCCTGAAATCCGGTGCAGCATTACAGAGTGAGCCCAGCGGACCAGGGGATCACCCAGGAAATCCCAGCCTGGCCATCACCCCTGATGAGGGTGGGAGGAGGACTGATCCTGCCTCCCATCCTGTCTTCCTTGCCCTGCAGGAGGTTCAGACAAGCATGGTTGCTCACCTTGTGTGGTGTCATATATTTGGTACTTCCACTAACCAGGGGTTATCACACAACGTGGCTTTGCAAGTGTTAAGTGCAAAGGGACCTGGCTCAGTGGTTGTTGCTGTTGGGGTCACCAGAACTGCCAAAATTTGTCTGATTCACAGCTCAGTTCCCAAGGTGCCATGTAATGGTAAGGTCTCACTAGAAAATAAGATTTTGATGTTAGTGATGTGTTCCAAGGAGAAGAGTCATCTTTGTTTTAAGAACCTCTCATTTTCTGATGAAAGTAAAATAAAAAAAAAAAAAAAAAAAAAGAGCTTTCTCAGCTTTTGAAAGGATGGGAAAGCCCCACTTTCTCACAGCCTTTACGAATTTTGCCCCATTTTTATTTTGGAAAAAAAGTAAGGAGTTTTTTATGTCTCTTGCTTTTTTAACTTTCTGTGTGTGATCAGTTTCCCCTGAAGGAGACGAGTGATGGCTCAGGAAGGTGGGGAACTTTTGTGAAAGTAGGGTTTGGGGTTTTTTATTTTTTTTTTTAGCAAATGAAATGATTGCATTCCTTTTTTAGTTCAGTGTTTGTTGGCTGGGGGTTTTGGTGCAAATCTGTGCTTTGAAAGTCTCGTCCCCAAACACAAACATCTTTTTAATTAAAGAAAAAAGAAATGATACTTCTTTCCATCTAACCCTGTACTTGCAACTTAAAACTACTTTTCTTTATCATATCCTTGCCTAGCATTAAGCCCAGGCTGGGAGCAGAAGTGAAAAGAAGCAGGAGGCAAGGAGTGCCCTGGAAATGGCATGGGACATGGGACCCTGTTTGCGGCGTCGCGGGCCGGGGGGAGGCGGGGGCTGGAGGAGGAATTGCTATTGCTTCCAGAGACAAAGTCCCATGCCCCAGCTGAGAGCGCCCGGCAAAGCTACACAAACAACTCGCTCCTCTGTTTCCAGAGCTGGGGCTTTTCTGTGGATATACAACTGTAGCCTCTGTCATATGGTAACTTTCATCAGCATTAAAGAAAACATTTATAAAGGAAATACAGTACATTCTACTGTCTCCCGCACATTTCCTTGATCGATCAGCAAAGGGAGGAATTTTTCCTCTCTCGCACTCTTTTTTTCACCCCCTTTCTTTTGTCTCCAGATGTTACTGAGCCTCTCTTTCAACCCCTTTGCACATGGTAAAACATGTGCCAAAAAGTTGACACAATATAACAAAAAAAAAACAACAACAAGAAAAGCAGAGCATGCTGCAAAAAAAGTATCTGGGACCTTAAATATTGTAGAGCATCACTGACCCCCACTGGGCTGGGACACTCACTGCAGATCACCCGAGTTGGGGGACTGGTACCTCGATGTGTCGGGGACACAGTCAGATCAACATTTGCCTACACTGCAAGGTGTCTTGCCTGGGGCAGGAGGGTGGTCAAACACTGGAATAGGTTGCCCAGAGGGGTGGTCGATGCCCCAAGGCTGTCATTGTTGAATAGGCATTTGGACAATGCCCTTAAAAACGTACTTTAACTTTTGGTCAGCCTGAATCGTTTAGGCAGTTGGACTAGATGATTGTTGTTGGTCCCTTCCAACTGAAATTATTCTATCCTATCCTATCCTATCCTATCCTATCCTATCCTATCCTATCCTATTCTAAACTTAGCTCTAGAGTTCACACAGATCTACACTTTAAAAGCTTTCCGTACACCTGGTGTAGACTGAACCAACTCCCTACGTGTTCTTTATGTCCATTGTAAGTAGAGTAAAAAGACATTGGCTTCGATTACTTCAAAGGGACATTTTGGTTGAATGGAAAGAAAGACTTGCTAGTGGTAAGGTTAGGTACTTACTGAAATTTTTTGCCCAAGTTGTTGGTGAAATCTCCGTTACTGGAGGTTCTTAGGAACAGGTTAAACAAGTATCTGTCAAGAATGATGTAGACAGAGTTGATCCTGCCTTCGAGGCAGTAAGATAGTTTCCACGACCTCTCAAGATCCTGTTCAACTTGAATTTGTGTAGCTTTCTGGGAAAATCAGGAGTGTTCCCCTCCGAACCTTTATTCTGTAGCTGTGATGCATTGTGATTGCAATAATTTACGAAGGTACTTCTACCACGTTGGTAAGAACTTGTAATCTACTTTCTATCAGAAACAAACTAAATTGTCTCGTGTCCCAGGGAGTTGAGGGAGAGGGTGATGCAGATGTAAGGGACAGGGACCATCATGACAAAGATGTTGAAATACAGGCCTGCCTTCCTCTCTCATTAAAGAGAGGGCAGTAGCAGAGACACAAAACACTTCATGCTTGGTTGTTGCATGGCTCAGCCAGGCTGCCAGAGAGTGACGGCATGGCCCGCACAGGGAGCACGTTCCTCCTGCCGGAGAGGGGATTCCAGCAGGACAGGTGCTAGGTGCTTCCTCTGAAATGGAGGAGCTTTCATGCTTCAAGTCTGTCCCACCATCAAGCCATTTCAGAGATGGTCTTGTGGTTAAAGACACTAGAATGGCATTGAGAAGACGCGGTTTTAGTTCCTGGCTCCCTCACAAACTCCTTGTGTGACCCGCAGCAAGTTATTTAACCTTTGTGGGTCGCAAGTTCCCCACCTGCATGTTGAGTGTCCTAACAGTCCTCTGCCCTCCTGGGGTGTTGGAAAGATTCACCGTGAGGGCTAGAGACTGGCTCAGATAGTAACCTTGTGCTGAGGAGCATGGAGAAGCATTTGAAAAGGTACGGTAAAGTGTTAGCAGTGTGAGCCTGCACGGTTGCAGTGCATTTGCTTGGTGGAGTGGAATGAAACCTCCAGGGCATACTGGGAATGTGTCAGGTTTGCAGCCAAGCAACGTGAGACTATGAAGTTGTATTGTACTTGGAGGAAAGGGATGAAAACAACAGGAGAGCGCAGCTACTGCTGGATAAGCACAGTCCAAATGACAAGGAGGTCACTGCAGGGACCTGTGCATCTGGAGTACAAGTGCAGCGCAGTTAAAGCAGAATAACCAGGACACAGTAATTAAATCTCGGCCTTGGATTTAATTTATTAAGTGTTAAAGGCACACGTTGCAGCATGAAGCTCTGTTTACTGTGAAAGATTGTGTTTTCTGACGTCTGCTGAAGAAGAAGGAATGAAGATTGATCTGTCTCGTGTCCAAAGGCTGTGTAAGACAACCGATGCATACAGCCTTCTGCTGTCAAATGGCGAAACTTCAAGCTTGGATCCTGGCACAATAAACCATTGCCAAGGGCTTGCAAAAAAAAAAAAGGTAGGTAAGGAAGTCAAGGATAAGATGGGAGAAATACCATTGCTTCCTACAAAATGCACAAACCACCTTTGGGTTTCCCTTCGCACTACTGTCGCAGTGCCCTGAGTGCCAGTGTTGGAATAACTCCAGGACAAATATGGTCAACGCATCTTTCCCCAACGTAATCACAGCTGGACACATACCTCCCATGCTACACAGGAAGGGAATAAACCCTCTCTTGTGGATCAGAGATTGCTATTCTATTCCTTTTGGACAAATCAAGGAACCCAGGACCCATTGGATGCGTATGAGTTGCAGGATTGCTACCATTGAGACTCAGTTCGATGAGGATGTACTGGCAGTTAAGGTCTGCTGTTACACTGTTATCCTAAGAGGTTAACATCTGCTCCTGTATCCCTTTTAAATGGAATAATTGTGCCTGGCTGACATAGGTGTCCTGAGGAATCCCACGTGCTTGGGAAATGCTTGAAACCCTTGGATAAAAGGCACTAGGAAAGAGGAGGGAGAGAGGGGAAATCTTGTTACATTGTTGACTTATGGTCAACGTTGTCCTCGAAATGCTGTTTTGTCATCAATATTTCTTCATTAGGAATAATGATTTTTCCACATTTACTGCCAGCTGATTCAAAGCTGTCCAAAAGCAGAATGTGTCATGAATCTCTAAAATGCATTCGCTGGCGAACTCTAAACAGAGATGATTAGAAAAATAATGCAGCGGAAATACTGGGTGTCTTGAGGCTGCCAGGGGAACTTTTAGTGAGATATTTTGTTCAATGTATTTACATATTTTAAAAATGTTCTTAGTACACTTTTGTAAAGGCAGTAGGCTGTATTTCTTTAGTTCTGTCTTGCATAGCGTATCAGGGCTGCAGTGAGAGCTGGGGAATACACTTAGCTGATCAAGGGAAATTGTGTAATTGATAGGCACTGAGGATATGACCTTGTGGTACATTCCCACAGTACTGTTAAGTGGGAAACCGTTTTTTCCATCGTGCAGAAGCTTTTGAGATATCAATGGTTTTTTTTCCCCACATCTCAGCAAATGCAGAACCTTCCTACTTTGATGCTTTTATCAGAAAATTGTCCCCTATCTCCTGTCTGCATAGAACGCATGCTTTGAATTCATGAATTTACGCCTTTTGCAGGGAGAAGGTTTGCTCGTTTTCCCTCTGCTTTCTTTACTCTTAGTATCTCTCATTATTGCCTGAATTGTGTGTGTTAGGCACTGTACATCACATAGCAAGAGACAGTCGGTGCCCCCAACGGCTTAGTGTCTAAGTAGGTATGACAGACAAATAATGCTGTAGCCTAAAAGAGGCTAATGCAGTCCTTGGATGTACAAACAGGAGCATCTCAAGCGAGCTGGATGGAGTTACATTACCTCTGTATTTGGCTCCAGTGTGATTGCTATCGGAATATTATGCCATAAGCATTAGTATGGCATGTACCTATTCCATCATCCATCTTCAGTGGTGGATGTTTGTCTGATTGGCTCACATTCTTAATCTGTCATTTAAAAGTGACTCATGTCCCAGATAAGGCTGGACACCCTGTATCTAATTCCTCATCTCCAGATCGCGCCCAGACTCTGTCCCAATCTTAAGAATCTTGCTGAGTAACAGCTCAGATCATGGCCTTTCCTGGTCATCTTCATAGATAAACCCTGCATCCAAGCTCCAGTGACCTTGAATCTCTGCAACGTCCTTTTCTAAAAATGCAGTTTCTCCCTGTTCATGCTCAACTAGATTGCAGCTGCAGAAATCTCTCTGTAGCTTGTAACTTAGGCCAGATCATTCCTGCCTCTTAATCTCTCCTCTGGTTTCATTTCTGCATCACATCAAACAGAAGCTTCTTGTCTTTACTTGCATGGCCTGTAATGACCTATTCCCACCCAGTGACACATCAGCTCATCCTTCCCGCCGGCAGGTGCCTATGTTCAATCTTCAAGCACTTACGTTCCCTTTTGTGCTGTGTTTTTCCTTTCCTCAGAAGCATCCCATTAAACTTCCCTCAAACTCCCTCCAGATCCTCTTTCAAATTCTTCCTTAACCTCTTCCTTTGCTGGGCTGTCTACAGACTCCGTGTCGACAGTAAAACATTTAGAGTGCTGAGACCACAATTTTCCTTGCTGACCAGTTTTGTCTGATTGCTTTTTGGATTTCCTATCTATACCCAGTTGTTATCGCTTGTATTAGATTGTAGACTCCTGCAGTTGCGCCCTTCTTTGTATTCTGTGTTTGTCCAATACCCGGCACAAAGGGGCTGTTCCGCAATCTGAGAAGCCAGGATCTGTGGTGGTATACACAAAAAACATGTAATAGTAGTAATAAAAAACCGAGAAGTTAGAACGTGGCATCATGTGCAATATGAGCTCCTCTCCTCCCTTCCCCCTCGTCCTTCAGATCCACAATATTTCAATTTTTTTATACAACAGAAAACAGTAAATGAGGAGGTTTCAGAATATAGTAGCTGATGTTTCCTTTCAGCTGCTGAAGTGTTTCCCTGTGATCCACTCAGTAATGATGGCATTTTCAGCAGGGAAGCCTCTGTGGGCACCTCTGTATGTCCCCCCAAGGTAAGACCAACATGTGGCAGCCAGGCTAGTCTGCAAGAAGGTCACGGCCAAGGTTATGAACCTCTTTCGTGCAAAACCAGAGGACTCAGTCTCCCAGGCTTGCTGCCAACGCATTACCTTCTAGTTTTGCTGAAATGATCTTGAAAAGGGACCTAAAAAGGGCTGAAGGGGCAAAAGAAGAATGTTGAAATGACATAGTTTCATCTTCGTGCAGTTGAGTACTAATTTTGTCCTTTGTCTTTAAGCTGCCTTTTAAGTGCTGTTTGTCTCTGTGGGAAGCAAATGGGTCACGTTGTTCTATGTTTCTACTGTAATACGCTGCCTGCTATTTTTCTCTTAGATTATTTGTGTAATCTTTTTTTGTGCAATCTGTTTGTTCTTGAGTCTTGCAAGCTTTGCCTTTGCTACTTCTTTCCCAATAAGCTGTGCAACTTGTTCTGTATTCACTCATGGGTATTCTGCGCACAACGGACTGAGTTATTTCAACCAGTGTGAAAATATTAAAATGGGGAACATGTGTGGGCACTTAATTGTGGTGAGTCCAACCACAAATACCTTCACCGTTGGTAACTGGCACGCAGGAAAAGCAGACCTTTGTTTTGTTTTTATCAGACATAATGATAGATACATTGTTTTTCGTGGGGTTTTTCTGGTTTTCTAAGGAAATGAGGCTTGTGCAATCCCACCGCCTGTGTGCATGTGCCTGTCTGTCAGTTCCTCCCTCCCCAATAACTCTGGAAACTGATAGCCAAATTTGAGCGAGGCGCAGGAGTCAGGGCAAGCGACCTGGTTTTACACAAGTCTTGTGAGGTCCCAGATTGCACCAAAGTCTGCAAAAGGTGCAGCTCCTAACGGCCGCGTCACTGCCAGCCAGATCGGTCGTGTATTTGCCCTGTGCCCTTATGCGGATCCGGCCACCTAACTGTAAGCTCCCGAATTTGACTATGTTCGCTTACTTGCTTTTACCCTTCAGGCGGGTGAGTCAGTTGGGGGTGGTGCTGGGCACAGAGCTTGTGTTTTGATTCTGACTGGAGTGGCCATGTCTCGTGAAAAATACGGTTTGCTCCAGGCCACAGCGTTACAATTTGCATATAAACTTATGAAAAGGGAAGTTTTCTTTAAGCTTTCCTGTGTGCGAGTTTAGAGGAGCATTTCTGCTGTGTACATAATAGCAGAAGCTGGACTTCTCATAAATGTAGATGGGCTAAATCTGTCGCTGCCTGAATGGGAATCTTCTGTGGAAAAACCCAGAAAGAGGAAGGAAAGCCTAAGGAAATACCAACTTGAAGGGGAAAAGTTGGCCAAGTCTTACGTTGTGGTGCTCTTTAGTTTGCACCTGGCCACCAGCAGTGGCGTTGGGGAATGCCTCAGAACCGTGCAGGAATGTAGCCTCAGGGCACCTTTAGGAGGCAGAGAAGATGCCTTTGTGCCCTTGGCTCGAAGATGGGAGGTACAAAGGCACCAAGTGATTTGCCAGAGATTACAAGAGTATATATTTGAGTTAGGAAAGAGACCCAGGTCTCCCGACGCAAGAAGTACAGCCAGAAGAATGGTCTATGTATAGACAGCTTCTCCAGAAAATGGAGAGATGCCTTGGTCAAAGAGGAAGATAAATGTTGAAGGATACAAGAGTTGGCTAAATTATGGATGTGAGAAGAGGAGGAGGGGGAGAAAAGATTCCCACATGTTCTACTCAGATGTTAACAAAGAAAGCTGAGAAGTGTTTGCATAGACACTACATAATTCCGTGTCCAAATGCCTCATAAAAATAATACCGGATGATCACAGAATGGCACACCAGGGAAAATAAATTCTTCAGCGGAATATTCCCTCTGGAAAAACACTGTGTAAAGTAATACACTAATGGCTTTCAATTTCATGTTTTATATATAGAGATATTAACTGCTCCCCAGACGTCTCTTCATATTACAGCCCAGCTACACAAGCAGTTTGGAGAAGGCCCCAGCGCACGGTTGGGCTTGTCCACACACAGGACCAAGCAGTGCTCTCCTGTTGTATGTGCAACTCCTGTGATGTATACAATAGGTTTCTTTTGCTTTCTTCCCAGAGCAGTACTGCTCCCGTGGTTCTCTCCGGTGGGATTTTTTTTTTTCTTCTTCCTAGTCCACATGTTTTTTTCCATTCTTCCCCGACACTCTGTAGCCTCACCACCATGCTGGGAACCCTGCATTCCTTCTCTGCTCATAAAAAAGGAGTCCTCACAAGAAGCGTTACAGTGGAGTGATTAAAGCACAACACTGTCAATCAAAATGCTAGTGACAAATGCTAAAGAAAGTTAAGTATAAAACCAACATTATTAATTCCTTTTTGGGGGGTTTCCAGGCTTGTCTGGATTTATCTGGTGACTTCTCTCTCCACATTGCTCAGACTGGGAGCTGTCTGAGTCAGGAGCTGTCTGTCCTGTATAATGCCAACTACGGTTATGCCATTGTAGCAAATCAGAATGATCTGGGTTCTTTTCCAAGCTTTCCTAATATATCTCAAATGTGTGTATATATATCATCCTGCCGCATCCTGAGGGATCCAAAAGTAGCTTACATGCTTTGTTCCCTGGATGTAGCCTATTGGAGTGTGGGACAGGCGGGGAAGAAGTCGTGAGTGTGGGGACATTGATGCTGCACTACACAAGGACAGCAGCCCTTCTGTTGGGTTGATGAGGCATATCCAAGCCCTTTTAGGAAGTTTTGCAGTATTTGCTTGAAAAGGCCGATAAACACAGACTGTGGTATGAGAAAATATCATATTGTTGCTGGATTATTTATTATTAGGGACGTATTATTTGTACATGCATTTATGAGTAATTCTATTTTGAATCCAGTCTGCCTTCCTTCTTGCACCTCAGCTCTCACTTCCCTTCCCTTCCTTCCCACCCTCAGCGACCACACCACTCCACCCTAGAGCCTCGAAGGAGGAATGCAGTGTCCCGAGACTCGGGCCACCACAATTATTCTCAAACTGGAGAATACTGTTTTAGTGGGACAAAGCCCCAGACTATAGTTGCTCTGTTGCCTTCGGTGGGGCTGCCCTGAATAGGGTGGCTGAGGGTGTCCTAAATACTTTCCACGACTCCGTGCATGAATTATTTTCAACACTGATAGCTGGGTAAGGACATCAGACCTGCATGGGCTACCTCCATTTTCTAGAACTCAAATGAACGGCAGAGGAAAATTGCAAAGGTGTGCCTTCCACGCACTCTCTTCCATCTTCTCTGCACCGCAGTCTTCCCTAGGAAAACGTCTTTCCCATGATCTAAGAAACTCTCTTTCTTAGAAGAAAGACGAAACCACCCTTTTATTTGTATGTGGCATTAGGGACCTTTTTCAGAAACAGACAGAGCTTGCCTTTACTTAAAGTCCTTAGTAGCAGCTTCTGATATACCTTTCTTGAAGGACGGTAAGAATAAAGTATCCATACATCAGTTTCTTGAGGAATAGTTCCTGTGCTTTAAGTAGACACAGTATCTTAATCCGTATTAATCTTCAAACAGAAAAAAAGTTATTTTTTCCATGCGAGAGATGATATTGCGCTCTTTGTAATCATTCAGTCTTTAGCCACTACTTTTTATTTAAAATATCAGCTACCTCAGGATCAGCACGTTAGCTAGAGCACAAGGATTGATACTGCTGTACTGGCAAAAGGATTTCACTTTTTAGCTTTTGCCAGTCTAATTGGTGCCTTTGAGGGGATTGGTTTAAGCTGTACAAGCAAAAATTATTAAATGGTAACAACTGTGCTGACACCAGGCAGCTTTACGAGGCATCCTACCACAGAACCCTTTCATGTGGAGGCAAGGCTTTAGGCACAGGTTTATCCCATCTAACTGAGGAGCTGAGGGTGACTATATAGCTGGGTTAGATGATAGCTGATGGGTTTGCATCTGGAGCTCAGACTGCTTGTGATGATCACTGGCTAGCAGTAGTAGAACTGTTATCAGTGCAGTCTTGGGAGCCAGTTTCAAGCCTCTCTAGGTCTTTTCACGTGGGCCGGCACTGGAGTGCCTTCCAGTGGCACTGGATCTTTGCCAGCAGTGGCACAAATTGCTCTTCTGTTGACTGAGCTGCTGTGTCCTCCTTACCCACCACGCAGCGCAGGCGTGTGGGAGGACCTTCTCTACAGTTGAGACCAGGAGCTTGCTTTGACTCATGTCCTTTCCCTTTGGTAACAGGCCGCTGTGCCCGCTGTGGGGAGAATGTTGTTGGGGAAGGCACTGGCTGCACGGCCATGGACCAGGTCTTCCACGTGGAGTGCTTCACCTGCATGATGTGCAACAACAAGCTGAGGGGACAGCCTTTCTATGCAGTGGAGAAGAAAGCCTACTGTGAACCCTGCTATATTGTAAGTACCTGTTGTTTTTACTGCACAGACACTGGAAACATTGATTTCCTTCATTGGTGTATAGTTGCCTTACAGTTAAAACTTGGCATTCCCGTGGTAGTACTGTGGGCACCAGTTTTACCATGGTCTTCAGAAGAGCTCTGATCTTTTCAGCTTCCTGGGTGAATTCCATTTGCTGGTCTAACCTATCTCTGAAACGAAGTGGCCAAAGTGGGGGAAAGACATCCTTTTTTTGTGATTATTTCAGCTCTGTAAGGAGCAGACTATGCAGTGATTTTTAATCAGTAGTGTTGCTCTCAGAAGCTTTCCGTTTTGAGAAACATGAGACCAAAATGCTTACAGACTGGTGCCCTCTAAGATTAGGGAGGAGGAATGCAAGATAGCACTAACATTTCTAAAATCAAGACCTTTGCGTTGCTTGATGGAAGTCCTTCTACTGAGTTAAGGGTCTTTGGATTGGACATCTTTTGAAGTTTACCTGACCCTAAAATTTCATTTCATGCCTCCAACAAGTTCTTAAACCAAACAATTAGTTGCTCTGAGGAGCTGCGCTTTTTGAGAGGCTCCGGTAAGAACTAGTTGGAACCAGTTACACAGCTGCAAATTAAAGAAACATCACACAGTGTGCCTGAGGCCTTACCTTGGTGTGACCTTCGCATACAGTATATAGGGATAATCCTTGTAATTTAGAATAAGCAAAGCACCAAAACATTCTTAAGGTGTTGATAGGGGTTTCTTTCAATCTCCAATTCAGACTTCTTCTTAGAAATACTGGACCTGAGAACCTTCCAGAATTGGATTTGCGCTTCAGAAAGTAGAAATCGATGCTTTTCTTGACATTTCTGGCATCCCAATAATAATTAAAGCAATAATACGTATTTCTGAAAATGGCACCAATATCCCATTATTCCCTCTGTTTCTGAAGAGCCTTTGCAGTGGGATTATTGCTGAAACATTGAATATAAAAAGGGAAGACGTCTTATTTACAATGGCAGTGGTATATGGGCCTTATTAATTGGCTTTTAAAAACTAAAGGATCTTTTGATGGACTATGTACCTTTTAAACCATTTCCATTTTTGTTTGTGCTAAAATGATTGCACCATAAAAAATTTAACGTTAATTTTGTGGCAAGTTCGACCGTGTGCAAAGCACTGCAGACTTTAGGAAAGTGCATTCATAATATGATTGGAGTAACTTTATGTAACCGGAATTAAACATTTCATTAACTTCAGGCTGGAATTGACTTCATCTGCTTGCAGATTGATACTTTCTTTTCCTCTCTTTTAAATCAAGCACACATTCTTCACCACTCATCTGCTTTAGTTTGGGAAAACATCTGCATTAGCCACTGCAGTAATGGTTTAAGATTATTTAATCCCATTACTTATACACTTCATTAGCCTGAGTGAATCGTTGGCAAGGGTTCAGTAAACTTCCTACATTGGGAGATAAAAGGATAAAAAAAGGAAAGGGAGAAGGATTCTGTTGCTCGTTTTCTTTCAAATTTATCTTCTATCTATTTAAGGGATAAAGGAATGATAATTGCCTGGTTGCATCTGTGTTTGTACGTTCTGTGATTCGGCTTTGCAGCTCCGAGTACAGAGGAAAGAGTAAACGTTCAATAGCTTTCTTTTATATAACCAGAAGGGGCCTTTAAATGTTTATCCACGCAGTCCACAAAAACCTGGTTATGGACTTAACCCAAAACACGTCTGGATCCATCTGCCGGTGCACATGCGGGGAAGGATGCTGATGCTGATGCTGATGGGGCTGTGTATGTGTAGCTGGACAGCTGGTACTGTGAGTGGGACATGGAAAGCAGGAACCTGGCAATCTGGTGCAGCAAAGAAAAAAGAAAAACCAAAACACCCAAGCAGACATTAAACTCTTAAACGTGGAAGAAACAAGTGTTGGGAGCCTAAGTCTTGATACCTCTCGGAAAGCTCAGGACTCGGCTTTGCCAAAAGCCGGGTCTACAAGGGATCTAGGCACCTGCCATGCTATTGGCTTTAGGCCTGAGGAATTTGTGTCGTAGAGCATACGTCTCGTTGATTTTTCAATGAAATGAGATCTGCATTGGCTTCAGTAGGATGATGAGCGCCTGTTGTTCTTGCAAATGGATTGGGGGCCCTGATATTGCTGAGGCACAGTCTGAATGCTTTTGCCTTTAGATGTGTGATGCGGTCATACTGAAGTCAACGAGAGTTAATGACCTGCTTAAAATCTAGCCTGTGCTTAAGGATTTTGCTGAATTGTGACCTCTGTTTTTTTTGGAGCTTCCTCAAGTCCCATTATCAGAAAATAACTTGGATACTTGGCGCCCTAGTTCTGTAGGAAATCAATGGGACTGAAGAACCCAGGCTCAGATTCCTGGGGACCTGAATTCCCATGAAAGGTGGAGCCTGTGTCACTAGCCCAGGATTGCACAGTTAATCCATGGCTGTGGCCAGCTGAGGAAACGGGATCCTCAGCTGGTATAAATCTGAGTAAGTCAATGGAGCTTGTTTACTGGTCTACCTAATTCACACTGATTTCTAGCACATGTCCCGGTTTTCCCAAGTCCAAAACTCTTGACTTATTATGCAAGCCATTAGGCCAAGCTGCTTTATTTATATAAAGAAAATTAACTATAATATTTGCCTGGTCGTGATACATAAATTCATGAATTCTTTGATTATTTTTTTTAATAATTCCCTTCTGTGACTTGTGGCTGTATGCGCATAAAGACTATGTGCAAAAATAAAAATACATGTTTTTCAACAGTTAGAGTTGGCTAATCTTCTCAGTTTATTATGTGACTTCTTAGTTGTGGTGGAGTGAAGCCATAATTAAGATTTCTGCGAAGAGCTGTATTTAATTACTCGCTAGTCAATACCAAGCCTAAATAGCCTGCAGAAGGGTTGTTTTTTGGTTTTGTTTCTGGTTTTATTTATCAGTGACCCAGTTAAGATGAAATTCCCCAAAAGTCTGAATTAACATGTAAGGAGATCAGTCACCTGTTTAAAATAAAAAATAATTTCCTAATGGGAATTTGAGTGCCACAGTTAATTTCTTTTACACAGAAATCCCCCCACCCAAAAGCCAGTCACTGTCGTTTCCTGTTACATCTTATGAAGGCAGTGAGTTCTGTTGCCAATGTGTTTGCTGGTTTTGCTCTGCATCCAAGGATTCTTTCATTATTGATGTTATTTTTAAAAGAGTACCAGTCTTCTCCATTAAGACGCTTCTGCTGAACTAAAAGCAACTGTAAAAAATAAAGTGTTAATAGGAGACAGATGTGTCCTAGTCATTACGACAGTCCAGTAACATCCGAAATAATCACGATAGGGTTTCCAGCGTAACCAGCGTCCTGCTGTACGTGTGATGAATGCTGTGTCTGCAGTGTGTTATCAGTATACTTTTCCCCTCCCTTACAGGGCAAATTACTGACAAAAAACATTTGGTTTGCTTCCTCTAAGTAGTTGAAGAGATTTTTAGCACTGGGCTCAGTGCGGAGAAAAGGTTAAGAGTAATATCAGTGGAACAGTTGTTATAAAAGATTGAAGAGCAAGATGTTAGAGCAGCGCCAGCTGTCTGCTTTCCAAATACCGTATTATCATAAGGACTGAACACAAGGTTAACCAGACACACCGGTCTGGCAAGAGTGATGCTGCTGTTTTGTGAATGGGATGTTCTTTGATGTCCTGATGACTTTCTCGGGGATGTGGAAACTTTCCTCCATTTTTTTTATCCCTTTTCCTGGCAGTCCAGTGGTTGGGGCTGAGAGGTGCTGAGCACCTGCAGTTAGCACAGAAAGCAGCAAGATCTTACGGATGCTCCTGGCCTCTGAGGGTTTCTTCTGTTGTGTCCAAGTCAATGCAACCCACCACTGGACCATGGTGTGACGGGGAAGGGGATGAGAATGCAGAAATAACTAACCAGGCAAAGCAGAAATAGCCAGGGTCAGGGGACAGAGTTCAGAGAAGTGGTGAGCTAGAAACGATGAGCGATTGAAGGAGAGGAAAGAATCTGTCTGTTGTTGTGGTTTGGGTCAGACTGGCCGCTGAAACGGATGACGGATGCGCTACCCCCAAGACCCGTGGTCTACTTTAGAGAGTGGGGGATGGTGGGAATGCTCTGCAGTGCCCTGTGGAGACCCAGGGATCGAGGTTTCCTGTTTCTGCTGCGCGCTGTGAGACATTGAGGACATGCCCTTAAACCCTACCCCAAAGATTACGTAAAAGGAAATTGCAGGCTGAGGTTCATCTTTCCATAGTACTAAACCTGTGGAAGTGCTCGAAGCAGGAAGAATTGTGCATGGAAGTCATGATCACTGCTGTTCCCCAGCTTTAAACTTAGGATCGTACTGCTCTGTTTTTTTTCCCCATTTTTTTTAATTTCCCCAATTATTTGTTGGGGGAGGGAACAAACAAACCATATTTTCAAGGTTTCTCTCTTACTAGCTTCTAACTTTCTGGCCTATCAGAGGCTGTAGTTCAATAGGAGAACGTAGTTCAGACCAGAACACTAGAGAAATGTTGATGTGTTAGGAAATGGTACAACTAAAGCCACTGGTACCATGGAGCATCCTGTGAAAGATCAAATTTGCTAATAATTCTGTTAACTCAATTTGTGCTCATTGAAATCTCTGGTAATACTGCTATCAGGTTCAGTGCAACTGGTACTGTAAACCTCACCCCGTGTGCACACGTGAGTGTGGTTGTTTGAAAGCTGTGCAAGAGCAGCTACCTCCAGCACATACGGTTTAAAGTGTAAGGTTGATCCCTGCAGTAGAATTACATCTATTTTTAAAAATAATTCTGCAATGTGTAAGCAGAGATTACAGCACTAATTTAGCAACCATGTAACAATTTAAATTGGACCAGAAAAGAGAAACTATAATTTAAAGATTTTTTTTTTTATGATACAAGTTTTCTTCTTTTTAAAGTAAAAAGCCCTTTATTCTTGTTTTTGTCAAGCCACGTATTGAATTTGAGAGTAATTTATGGAAAGTGCTGCCAGCATGGTATTGCGAGTGCTCCACAATTTGAATTTAAACTGCTCAATGGGATCATTAAGACTATTATGCCTGCTTTCCAAAGAGTTTGAATTCAAAATGACAACTGGAACAAAAATATAAAATAAACTAAAGAGAAGTCACGCACTCTTTACGTGGTGGAATTTTTCTGCCCTCGAAACATTTCATTGAGATCAATGCTCTTCTTCAATCCTCTCCTAGAAAAAAGCTGGTGTTGCTAGTTTTAGTTCGGCGCTCCTGCGTGAGTCATCAGCAGCAGGGAGCTGAACCTGTGACCCGCGGATCTAAAAGCATTAAGTCTCGCTGCCGTAGCGGAGGGATGCAGCTCGGCTGCGCCAGGCAGCACTGGGCTCCTGCCCTGCCTATTTCTTACCCACATCAGAAGAGGTCGGTGGGCATAGTGGACACAAAACAGGTCCGGAGCTTTGGTTGGCTTACAGGCATGTTTTAATCCTATTGATTATTAGCTTTGATAATTTAGCTAGTCTAGGCCCAAGTGGTAACTTCTTTGGGGAAAAAAACATGGCAAGGGAAGACTGTTGTTCCTGGTTAACTATTCATCATTTGTGAAACCGAAAAATGAATAAATCCCTTAAGAGTGTAAAGCCCTTTCTATTAATACCACCCAGCATCGGTCAATATAAAAAATACAGATGGAAGCTGGGGAGGAGTGGTGGCCATAAGCTCAGTGCTACTACTTTGAGTGGTAAATGGTCTTGTGCAATCAGGGCATAAAGTAGAGGAGGATGGGGCGCTATTGCATAAGCTGCACCTGGAGCTTCCAGGAGTGCAAGTCTAGGAGGTACAAAAGTGTGTGTGTGAGAGAGAGAATATGTCAATGAAGTTGCTTCTGTCAAAAGTGGGACGGATGCTGAATGTAGGTAACCCTCTTGAAGCCTGCAGCTGTTGTAGGGGCTGGGTCATACCTCTTACTTTGTCGCTAGACAGGAGGAGAAGGTTCCTTTGCGGCAGGAGGGCAGGGGTCAATGACCTCCTTTCTAAACTGAAATTATAAAGAAAGGGGAGAAAGCATACCATGAGATGATGAGGTATGTTGTATAGGAACTCCTCTGTGGAGACTCAGAGGCTCCTATCAAAGAGGACAGGGCCAATTCATCTCGCTGTCCAGCGATGACAGAACAAGAAGTCTACAAACCAAAGCTGTAAGAGGAAAAATTCCTAGTGTTCTTAGAAGACAGGAGAGCGTGAGCCTTGCCAAGAATTGCACTGGGCTCACCTTGGTAGAGGATCCTCTGAGTGAGGCCACGCACTTGTCTGCTGAGGGTGGCTTAGAGGATGAAATTATTCTTTTTCTTAGTGCAGCAGGATGTGCTTGGCTAACTGGCCCAAATAATTTGATGGGAGTAAAGGTGTAGGGCACCGTGTTTTCATCCTACAGTTGCTGTTTGCTTTCATGGTGTTGATTGTTGCAAGTACATCTGATTGATGTTGAAGTAGATAGGGAGAGGATCAGGCCACACCTCGGTATAATTGACTTTCCAGAAAGCTAAGCAGAGTGTTGCTTTAGAAGACCAGCTGTGGATTGTGGAGGTAAAGCAACTTGATGCTACCATGATAGCAGTGTTATGAGGGGGATATTTTTGGAAAAGTCACCATAGTTCTGGACAGCATCTTAACAGATAAATCTGTGTTGGAAGATTGGGCATGACGTGCCGATTAACTAGTTCAGTGATGTCTTGATAGCTCAAAGTTTTGCTAGGGATGGATGGATTGTTTCCCACTCCTCCCCATGGTGCATCTTTAAGAATATGTCTTTATTAGGTGAAGGCTCCTCCTCAACACCTGGGCTTGCTTGAGACTTTTGTAATGGCTTGCTAGAATCCAGATCTTTCCTCCTGCATGTGTTGGCAGCCATAACAACTTGAATTGTCTTCTTGTCCCTGCCTTGCACTTTTATAATTAGAGGCGTTTTTTTCATATTTGATTATATGAACTCAGCATGGCTTTTTACATGTATAATCTAGAAAAACTGTACCATGGGAAACTTTGTGGAGGGAGTTCTTGGCGTAGCTGAAATAAGATGATCTTGTGAAAGACCAGCTGTTGCAATTTGGGGATTTTCTTACCCCACAGGGTGAATTCCACTGACCAACTGTATATTCTTAGGAAGAAAATGGTCTCCCTTTCTGCAGGACCAGTGGGATTTTATGGCTTTTGGCTATACGTCTGCTTATGGATCGTACTACAATAGAGGGGATGGTGAAGTCATTTAGCAATGACTTCAAGCTGTGTGTTGAGATTTCCCTTTAGAAGGTAGCCCAACTCTCGTCTGTCTTTGAAAGCTGGCAGAAGCAGCTTATAAGGACAGAATAAAGTCTTATGCACCAGCACCTTTGTAGAAGCAGGAAAATCTTCCTCATTTACAGTCAAGTATAGATGGGTATTAGATGGCAAGCCCCATCTGGTGTTTGTAGCATTCATCGCTGCTTTTCTTTCATTTGTACTTCACCGCCTTCCTAGCAAACTAATTGCTGCTTTCACCCTTTGCTACCTGAGTAGCATCTAGAGATACCACTGTAATAAACTCTCATTGTGGTGCGTCCGTGAAT
Source organism: Vanellus vanellus (assembly GCF_965231255.1). Classification (NCBI taxonomy): domain Eukaryota; kingdom Metazoa; phylum Chordata; class Aves; order Charadriiformes; family Charadriidae; genus Vanellus; species Vanellus vanellus. The sequence goes on from NC_138913.1 coordinate 13,362,037, forward strand.
GACAGGCGATAGCCTCTGCCTCTAAAAACCTTCCTGGTAACCGGCAGCAGGTCGGGGGGAAGGCAGTGGCGTTGCCTCCATATTGCAGATAGAGGACTGACCCCAAGAAGATTAAATGCAGTTTGTTTAGTGCATGGATCTCCGTTGCTGGAAGCCTTCAAGGACAGGTGGGATAAACATCTGTAAAGAACAGTTAAGGTCTAGTCAAGCCTACTCTAGGCAAGGGCAGACCCAGGGGTCTCTTCTAGCCTTTTTCTCCAGTTCTGAGCTCTGGTGACCTGTCCAGGACCACAAACACAGCCTGCAGTGTACAGCTCAGGTCTTCCGTGTCCCGATGCCCTGCCTGGTTGCAGTTCAGCCTGCAAAGGTATGAAGTGAAGGAGCTACCTTTCTTTACTTCCCCTCCTCAAACCACTGCTGTTTAGGGACTCGGCGTGAATATGAACGAGCAGCTGAAAGCTGAGTGAGGACTCTTGGAAAACCCAGGAGGGTGGGAGGTACCACGACAGTGTTCCCTTCCATAAAGTCCTACTGTTTGCTTGTAAGCCTGCATAGTTATTTGTCAATTGAAACTGCCAAAGACAATTATTTTGGAAAGGCTGTGATTTATTTGAAATAGGGCCTGTAATTTAGGTGTTTGTTTCCATCAGATCCATGTAGTATTGAGTTTGCTCTGTCCTTCCTAATGCAGTGATGTCAAAGTGCTGCACAGTGTCCAGAGATTAAAAAAAAATAAATAATCAGAACTCACTGAAGTAAAAACAGGGTTAATATCTTTAGCAAACCCTTTTGATTGTTTTGCACCGCTGATCCTATGCTAGCAGAGCTGCTGGTAAAGCACGAGCCTTGCAGCCCGGCTGTGATACCTGCCAGTAACCGAATCTGTCTGGGAGGGATGTGTTTGGGTTTAGCAGGTATGATTTCCCCTTAGCAGCCCTGCAGAGAACAGAAAGTCTTGTCTCACTCGCTCTCCGATTCCAGATGCCCTCTTACTTCAGTCCAGACAGCGATTTGCAAGCCCGAGTGCCAGGGAGGCGAGTGGGCTCTTGCAGCGTGCCACTTCAGCCGTCTCCTTGGTGAAGCCACACTCCAAGGAATTTGCTCTGGCAAAAGCTCAGTCTGTGAGTCGATCCTCCCTCTAGCGTCCTGCCTCTGTTTCTTCACTCCAGGACATGAGTTTGCCTGCCTGCTATGTTTGTTTGCACTGGAGGAAACTGTTTAACTTGCCATCCTCACACACACAACCCCCCCTGGGCTTGGTAGATTTCTGGTTAGAATAAAACAAAACGATGCCAGTTTGGGGAAAGCTCAACAGGCATGAATGATGACAGGAGAAAAAGTTTATTGATCCTAAGAGTACCATGAGTGTTTGGTGCTCGTGGAGGGTCAGAGCAAATTCCAAGTATGTTGCTTTTTCTCGGCTGCGTTGATTATAAAGCTGTGGACCAAGTACAATATTGACAGAAGAGGTAAATCATCCACTGGGATATTTTGGGCAGAAAGAAGACCAGATTATAGCTTAACTCTGGTGCTGTAGCGTTTGCTGGGGACAAGAGATGATTGTGCACTGGTAGGTAGCAGCTTTCACAGGAGCAGAGAGGGTGTTGGTTAATGTGGCCAGCAAGACCTGTGGTCCCTGTGTCTGCGCCCATCCCTGTGAGGACCGTCCATATGAGTCAAGGCAGAGATGGCACCATGCCCATCGGCGAGCATGGAGCTGGTGGGGCGTCTGGATGGTTTAAAATGAGTGATGAGATCTGCACAGCATTGCCCCTGCTTTTGCCTGGCTTGCTGTTTCCTGACAAACATTTCACATAGAAGCACCATGTGGGCTTTTCACAGCAACCTGATGCTGTAACCTTCCGGATAGACTTACTGTGAGGCAGTGCAGGGAATCGGAAACTGGTGGCAATCTTCATGCTACGTGCCCATGTTTCCAAAGGCTTTCACTGTTGTCAAAAATTGAGCTTCATGGGGGAAGAAAACCATACTGAGAACTCCTTGTAACATCTTCGGTTTCAGGTATGAATCAAGGATTTGATAGGCGTCTTCAGGCACTGTAGGAACGCGTTTCTGCAGACACTGGGGATTGGAAAAGATCTTTGTATTGTTTTGATTTTTATTGTCTTGCTGAAGTTAATCTGCTAACATGTGATAGCTCATTGTATTTACATCCTTGCTGTTTGACTCAACTTTTGTTGTTTTCAGATTCTCATGTTACCTAATGTTCTTTATGTAAGTATTTTTTCAAAGGACTATGAAAATCTAAACAAATAATGGCTATGGTGCCCCAAACGTAAACGTTGTTACTGACCAAACCTGGATGTTTTCTCTTGCTTGTGAAGGCAAATATAACAAGAGGGGAAAAAACAGTGTTGAAATAGAAATTAACTTTCGGATGTTATCGGGGATTGATATTTTAAGTATGAATATTCCATTAGCTCCTGACAATGTAGTTTTTTGTTTAAGGACGTGTTTGAACCAATACACCATCTTGGCGTTCCACCAGCAGAGGTATCTGTGTAAATGCAATCTGTGTTAAAGCCAGACAACACTTTTAAAAGTTATTTAATATTTCCTACAGCAAGCCATCTGTGACTGGTCATATTTTAGGAAGCAAATGAACATCATAGCAACATTCTCCACTCTATTTGAGTAACTTTTAGACTTTTAAAATTAAATGTGCTGCCAAATATTTATGTTCTGTTGTGAAAAGAAAAATATTTGTTTGACATCCCAGTCTCCCTGGCAGTTTGCAGTCAGTTGCTCCTCTTAAGAGCTGTGCTGTTCCCATGGGTAGTGTAGGGCAAAAGAAGGGTATGGGCATCCCTGAAGCTGCTTTCTGGGCTTGCTCCTCAGCAGCGAGTACGAGCAGCTATAGCACATGATGGGGCTTTGCAGGGAGTGGGAGAGGTTGAGCCCTGGGTCCTTGCATGGAGGATGCAGTGTGGGACTGGGGCAGGTTGGGGGCCAGGTTGAGCCCGCTGCTGGCACTGGTGGGCCGGAGGGTGGTCAGATGGCCACTACAGCACTCCTGCCAACGCGCAGGAGGCTCAAGAGTTCCCTGAAAAGCCAAACTACTTTGCAAGATGTCTTCCGGTGCATCTGCCACAGACACTGCAGCCATCACCAAGGCAACCAAGTTGCCAGAATTTAGCGGCAGCAAGGCAGAAGGAAAAATTAGTGATGGCCTAAATCATGGTGGGCGAATGCTACTGAGCCTAAACTGCCTGATGGGGCTGAGCTCTGCTCTAGGTAATATATGCACTGCTTTTAGTAATAATTTCCACAAAAGTCTTGTGTTTTATCCTGTTCCACAGATTTATGGCTAGCTTAAACTTAATCGCTCTAAGGTAGTGAAAGGCATTTGTTCAAGGACTGAAATTCGTGTGATCCTCTTGTTACACAAAGGTACTAATAAACAAGTAAAGTATCTGAAACAGTGCTGAAATGGTTAATTCAGTTTTGGAAAGGCTGAAATGTTCTGAAGAGTCCCTGGTGGCATAGCACCAATTTTTGCTCAGTACTCATTTGGAATGGTCCATATAACTTGCCTGTACTTGCCACCCAGGGAATACTGTAACCAGCAGAAGTCCAGGGGAATCACCAGCACATAACCTGTCTACATGTCTGTCACCTATAGTATGAATGCCATACATAGACTCTACATTTTCTTACTTATATGCTGGAAAGAGGGCCTTGCAACATAAAGGAGGAAGAGAGAGCGGTCCTGATTTGCTCTATTACCTCTGACAGGTTTACTTTCACTGTGGCATGGCAATAAGATTAAAGTTTTATAGCAATATCACCTCCATCCAGACAAAAAAAAAACCCAAAACCATAAAACCTCTTCTCTCTGCTACTTAGATTTCAAACTCTTTTATAGAGCTTCTGCATCTGTTAATAAAATCCTTAATTCATTTTGAACATTTTATTGTCACTTCGGATAGAAGTTTAATCGGATAGAATTATTGCCCTTCTAATATTCCTTTAACCTTTGCATTTTAGACTTAGACCATATCAGTTAAATTTTAAAATCACTTTTTTATAGACTTGAATGCCCCCATCTCTGTTTTAGAGGGTACTTTTGCACAGAAATGCCATAGTCTGTCTTGAGGTCATGTGAAAACTTAAAAGGCTCTAATGTGAGCGCTGCTCACTTTCTGCTGAAGTGTCTTGCATGCCCTATTAATTACTTTAATGGTGACATGCTGGTTTAAGGGAGTTCTTTATTAATACCACTAAATCTTTTTTTATTGTTGTTTAAACACTTTTTCTTTCCTTTATGTAGATGTATTTAATCCTTTCTGTCTTTAAAATAAATGAGTGCATAACTCCACATGAGGCGTTTGACACTTTCATCTTGCGCTCTCGGGAGGGGGTAGGGGAGTGGTTTGCTCCCTTGTCTGTAACGTCCGCATCCCAGCGGAGAAGTGCACATCTGTACTTCTGTCTGTAGTTGTGTGTTAGTTTATTGTGGCGGAAGCAATTTTTAAAATCTGATATCTGTCTTTCCAGAAATAATATGCAGTGAACTTGCCTTTGCTCTTCCAGGATGTTAAGATTTTAGAGGTCAGTTTGGCTTTCTGGTTGAAAAGTGCAGCACTCCCAGTTCAAGAGAGGACTTGCTTATGTTTGAGCCCTTTCCTAGCAAGGAGGACACGATGATTTGCTCTCCTCTGCCTGAAGTCTTTAAGTAATAGTATCCTAGTATTTCATTTTAACTTTAAAGTTGTATAGCATTCCCTATACTGGTTTATTTATAGAGTAACCCTTTTACTGAACTAACTAGCTGGTAAAGCATTGGCATCTGTGCCTGCGGTTGGAATTTAGTCTATCAGTTCTGTATTTTTTTTAAGGTAATATCTTTTATAAAATGTGCATTTTTTTTATCTATATTGGGTATCGGAAAAAATATCTTTGGGACCTGGAGAAACACTTTCAAAACCACATAAATGACTGAGAAACTCACTGCTTTTTGGTCTGCTAACCCATTCTTGACAGTGAGACTGAAACTATTATTACTAAGTAAAGAATACTTTAGTCACTTTTGAAAGTGTTGCCTCTCCAGTAGCTGTTGATGGTGGTTTCGCCATGGACTCTCCTATATTTGAGACCTATAAATAACCTCCACTGATCTTAAAGAAAATCACAATGGATTATTGAAAAACTGACTCTGAAGAGGTTTCACCAACAGCAACTAGTCTTTTCTTTGGTGAGAGGAGAGCAGCTTTGGGCTGGGGGTTGTCTTTTGTTTTGTATGGGCAAAGTATGAAAAGTTTAGTTACACTGTGGGATCTCTCTCTTGACCAGAGAGACAGATCTCTCCCAGATAACTTCTGACTCCTAAAAGCATCTGCACCCAGCTGGGTAGCGCAGTTTCTGTGCACCCTTTCATGGCCAGTGTATACCTGTACGTACACACGGACTTGCACAGGAAGAATCTAGAAGCCTCAATTCAGTCTGAAATGACTTGGCATTTGTCTGGGAAAGGTACTCCTTTCTCCTGTGGAGTTTCCCTCGTGTTTGTCCAAATCACTCTGCAGTTATCAGTAGTACACTCGGTTGTTGAGTGGGCGAAGCCTTTTGCTCGCAATTGCTATTTTAATTTTGGGAGCAGGCAGTATACTCATGCACTTACACGGTGCTGAATGGTACCTTTTGCATTTTCAATTTTTGCTAAATAGCACTCTTCGCGTTTTAGAATAAGTAGCTAATTAAATGGCAAGGCTAAGTACTGTTTGGTGGGCCATGGGTGTAGAGTCACTCTAGATCAGGCAAGGGACCTGATCGTGGAAATCCAATTAGTTTAAGGTATGCTCCCACTGATCCTGATTTGAATGTTTTCTTTGATATTACTGAGAGCTGAATCAGACTTCTAGTAGCCAAGACAATGTGGTTAATGAAAGTGTAAGAGGCATACACCCCATCTCATAAAGTGACCCTCTTGATTGTGTGAGGACTCTAGGCTGGCTACGTTAACAGAGTTTTCAATTTCGAGTTTTTAAAGTTGAAGATAAGTAAGAAGGATTCACATGAATTTTAGTGGAAAATCCCTAAAATTAACTGAAAAGCTAAAAAGCTTTTCCCCCTTCCCTTTAGCTTGTGTTTACTTCCCTTTTCCCTTGTGAATACCTTGTTTATTTTTTAAATAAATAATCATATTTTAAAGCAGTGTAAATAAATTGCAAAGTGTGCTCCAATGGGGTGGATAAATATATTCCATCTGCTGGGGAGTGATTATTAAATAATTCACCAGTGGCAAACCCAGGAGTGGTTATCCATTTTTCCCTCATTCATGGGTAATTTTTTCTACATCCCGTAGGAGCTCATTATGTTTTCTTTGTACATAATGTTTAATAATTTTTAAAATCTGGCACTAACCCCTCCATCTACAGATTCTTCATTTTTTTTCCTAAATATTTGTGCATGTGTATGCATGTGTGTGTTGGCAGAGGAAGGTATTTGTTTCCTTTCTTCCTCTTTTTTTTTTTTTTTTTTTTGTGTGTGTGTGTGTGTGTTGAGAGGTGAGCATTGATGTATGAAGTGAGGTGGGGAGTTGGGAAGCAAATTTCCTTGTGTGCAAGGGAGTTTGCTCCTGCATGGATGGTGTCACACTTGTACGGGAATCAACGTGACTTCAGGGCTGTGGCAGCAGTCAAGGTTTAGCTCATGCCTCAACATTTCTAAACAAAGGAATAGGAAGCAAGGAGAGGGAGTAAGGCTTGTATTTGAAGAGCCCTGTCGTCTTTTTCTCAGTGTTAGGAAGAATTTGGTTATCTTCTAAGGAACCGAGAGTGAGCCCAATGAGCCTGGCTTGTGCATAAGCAGCAAGCAATTACCTGTTAAAAGCTGGAGCCGTATCCCATCAGTGGAAAAATTGCCACCGATAGCTGGATTGGTGGGCTTTGAGTCTGACTTTAAGGGAAGAGCTCAGCTCCTCCTAGTAACTAGCAGACCCGAAGGCCTCCTGCGTGGGCTTTGAGCAGGCAAGGAGGGTGGCTGGGAGGAGGACTGGATGGGGCTGGCACGTATTGGGAGGCTGTACAGTCAGCAGCTGGCACCTCTGGTGCTGGATCCCATTTCAGCAAGGTTCACGTTCCCAACACTGCGTCAGCATCACTGGCCGGGGGGTGAGGGACCACCATCCTGTCCTGCAACCGCCCGATGCCAGTGCCCAGGGTCCTGTGGTCAGAGCTGGGCTCTACCCCAGGCTGGAGGCAGATGTTTGCAGTTAGAGGACAATCACTATCTTGGTGCTAAAATGTGTAATTAGCCACAGGAAATTCTTTCCTCAGCTGATGAAGACAGGAAGGTAAAAGTGTCTCTTAATGCTTTCACTGTTTTTCTAGGGAGTTGAGCGAATCCGGCTGCCCTCACAGGGGGCAACAGCAGTCCTTTTCCCAAGCAGGTAACACGCTCTGCTGTTTTCTCGCACAGGTCCAAAGGTCCGTGCTGTCAGCCAGAGAGGAACAAAACCCTCTCACTGAGAGGCAGAGAGCTGTTTTCCTTCTCTCTCCCTCTTTTTCACATTCCCTGTAGGCATGTGCAGACTCTGGGTTTCAGAGGCAGCTGTGCTCTGTACTAAGCAGCAGCAAACAGCTTTTCCCTGGGACAAAGAGCAGACCCAAACAATTTGGTTTTGGCTATAACTTTCAAATGATTCTTGACCTGGAAACTCCTCCTTTTGTTACTCTACTAATCCCTTCTCCTAACTGGGGAAGAGCTAGGGTGGTGGTTTTTTTTTTTGGGGGGGGGGGGGTGGGAGGAGAGTAGTCTGGGTGTGAATTAGCAGAGCCTTGAAAATTTTGCTTGTTTGTGAAGAAAGGCTCTTCTTTCCTTTGCAAGACGCTTCCCAAGCTCATATTCTGCATAGCTCCATCATAGTCAAACCTGTGGTCAGAATAACATTTCCCTTGACTGGTTTCTGTGCAAAACATGAGTTTTGCTGCTCTCAGTCTAGAATTGAAGTGCTGCAACTACTGAGGCTGGTGCTGACTCTGGGCTCCCTTCCCCATCTCATTTCCTGCTCCAAGTGGTTGGTAATTTTCAGTCCTGGCAATGATGCTCCCGGATGGAAGAGCACAGGGAAGCTCATATCCAGGTGAAAGAACTCTGGTGAGTGCTCAGATTGAATATGAAATCCTAGAGCAAATGAACAGTGTGTTCAGCACTGTATGCACTACAGACATACAAAAGAGGAGGTCAGGCTGGGAGGGTAAGCTGAGGTGTGCTGGCCAGCACGCCAGCTGCAGGAAAGCTTGTGTGAACTCAGGATTTGCTGGGCTGCTCTAACTTAAACCTCAGAAAACTGGGGGGGAACAAACAAACAAAACCCACCGAACTCACAAAACGCAGCTGAGGACTGGAAGGGTGTTTGAAGGATATGGCTGAAGCTGGGGAGTACAAAATTACTGCCACGCTGGCTGTTCCGTGCCCGAGGTTCACCCTTACACTAGCAGTTCTCCAGCCATACAGCACGGGAGGCACCTGTGCTCTGCTTGCAGACCCAGACTACTGCTGGCACTTTCACCGGGGATGCCATTTAATTCCGTGTGCATTGATGTCCTTGATATTAACCAGGAGTGAGCATCGTCACCTGACAGCAGCAGGTACAGCAAGCTCGGCTCTCTAGAAACCTGAGCTCAGGGTGTAGAGAGAGATGTTTCTGTGATGTCCTCTTTTCTTACCCTCACATTCTGCCTCTCCCCCTGGACCTTGCTGTCTTCAGGTCTCTGGCTCCTTCTTTTTGTGTGAGTTTTCTATTACAGAGATCCAGTTGTTGCTCTTGCCCTCTCTGTCCAGCACATTCCGAGTGAGAGAAGCGGTTGGGTCAAATGACAGGTTAAGTCCAAGGGCGGAGCTGGGAAGATGGTTTGGCTTCCCCACGCCGTGTCCCACACGCACCCACCATAACCTGAGCACCAATTCATGCCGCTTTCTCTGTAGCGGCAATGCTGGCAGCACCTTTTGTCTAGATGCTCAGCGAAGACCCCGCTCAGAAGACTCCCACCACAGGACACTCTCGGTCCTGACACAAAGCCTGTCTGCTGGGCTGTAATGCAGTGTAGCGTGTATTACAATGTGCCATTAAGAAAACTGTAGTTGCCAAATGTTTCTGTTTTTACATAAAGCCATTCCACCGAGGTTGTTATCTGATTTTTCTCTGGTACCGAGAAGAGCAGTTGAATCAGACAAGAGACCTTGTGGGTGGAATACATTATGTCCAGAAATCAATCATAAGGTAAGGTAGGAATAGAATTGAGTTTATTTACAGTCCGTTGACTTTTATAGTTAGCACCATTTATTAGAGAAGATGAAGAAGAAGAAAATTAAGCAGAGGGCAGGGAAATGTTTCTTTGTGATATTTTTGTGCCTGGCAATGAAAAGAGATGTGTGTACGAGCTGACAATTTATCTTCTGCCCTGAAGAGAAATGACTTGTTCTCAAATGGGCATGAAATGAAATAGTGCAGAACACGATAGGAACTTTTCTGAGTAAATGGGTCAATTTCCTGTCATTCTCTCGATAATTGTATGTAGAGCATACTACGCTCCAAACACTGGCAAATGTGATTTTTTTTTTTTTTTTTTTTCCCCCTCCTGTTATTTTACTCCTCTTGTAAATGGGTGGAAAACATATTCCAGTGCTGGCACTATTATAATCAGCTTTTGCCGGTGGCTAATAGCAGTCCATTTTCGGTGAATGCTTATTACCTCTAAGCAGTCCAAGACACTACATAATAACCCAGCACTGTGTAGATTGGTACCGCTAGGAACAAGATGTAGTTATAGGGACTCTATTGCAAATGCCCCATCACAGCAGGAATTTCACTTGTCCCTTTATCTTCTCTTTCCTAATTGCTAAATAAGCCCTGCTGCTGTAGTTGGAGAAGAAGCCTCGCTTGCCTTCTGAAATTTTCTGTTATGGTTAGGGGCTCTCTGCCTTGCTGTCCCTCAGCAGGTTGATGCGTTTTCCTCCGCTTCCAGCAGACCTTGCTGGTTCTAAGGGTGCATAGATTCATGTCAGACTCACTGAGGACTGAGTTGGTAATTTTACTTTGGCAGCTGTTAATTAAAAATAACAGAAGTGCTGTAGCAGGTGTTCAGCGGGAGACGATTAGGGCCTCTGTGGCAAAATGGGTAAATCTCACTTGTGTAGGTTAATACAGTGACAGAGCTTCATGAGTGCCATTGAAACTCGTTCTGAGGAAGCCCTTAAGAAAATTGGGAGAACGTTATAGGGTCAGCTCCAAGGAGCTGGATTCTGGCTGTGGGAATATCTGGATAAATCCCAAATAATCGATTTCAATACCTCTCCTCCCTCTTAACTCTAAGCTAAACAAGACCTAGACTTGTCCAGGCCATCTCATGCATAGCATTATACTCCTACTTGGAGGTTCTAGGAAGGATAAAAACACAATCCCAGCCTGATGAGGGCTGCAGATACACAAGCCACATCATCTGATGGGGCAACACGGCCCTGTGAGAGCTAAAAGCCATCACTGCCTCTCCAGTGCCTTAGGGACATGTACTCTGAGTTGCGCAAGAAATGGATTTCAGCTGAAGATGGTTGGGAATTGCTGTTTTCACCCCACTTCTCCCCCAAAAGGAAAATCTTAATCACATGTTTTGGAGAATGGAATCCGAAAGCTTTGAAAGAAAACCCTTAGAACAGATATTTTTTTTTTTCTTCTATTCTCCCCACTAGAGAAAAGCTGCTTCTCAGAAGTGTGTCAGGATGAGACATTTCCCGTGGAAATTTCCATTTGGTAGGGGAAGTCAGGGGCATTTCTAGAGCCATAAATGAGATATTTTTTACCAGCCCTAGCTACACCCCCTTCTGAGAATACCCCCCAGGGTCAGTGTCACCTTCGTTCTGTGTACGTGGGACAGGTTTCACTCCAATACAGGTTGGATGAGGTCACAGCTTAAAAAATGCTATTGAAAGTTCATAAACCCCAAACTCCTTTTTTGGTTTTGTTTTGGGTTTTTATTTTTTTGGTTTTGTTTTTTGCACTAGGATAGGAAAATGTCAGCTTCTAGTAGATGTCTGTAGGATCAGACAGGCTTATTTGTCTTTTATATGTGCTCTCGATGCAAAAGAACTGGAAATAAGGCTACCCACAGGACAGATCTTCAATAACTTCTTCATCTGCTATTGAGGAGAAGGCAGGAATTCATGTAGCAAACCCACTCCACGAACCAGCAGTTGCTGAAGTATACTTCTGAGCGCTCGATGGAGTTGTCCCCGCTTGGCATATGCGTAAGGCTCCAGACTCCATGCAGGTCATGAGGAACTGGGAGTAAATGATCTCTGACCTCTGGCAGCGGGGAGCATGGAGGAATGTGCACTGTTTATTCCACCTGTCTTTGGAAATGCGCAGCCCCGAAGGACTGATTCAGAAGCCAGTTATGCTCAGTATGTCTGGAGTAACTCAGCTGCAGGGGATAGGAACGGCCCACTGTAAAAGCCACTGGGGGAATCGGGTCAGGATTTGGCCGTGCTGCTGCTTCGACCAGAGAATAAGATCTAGTGACTCTTACTTGGAGCAAAATGTGAAAAGATCAAGGGCAGAATTAGTCATTTTCCCTGTGTTACATAACAATATTTTAGCAAACATTCTTCTCCCTGGACGTTTAAATGCATTGCTTGAATAATCACTGAAGACAATGCGGTAATAATATGTTCCTTATGTGTTGGAGGCAAAGCATTTATTCTGGTTTTACTTTTGCAAAATGTATTAAACAACTTGGGTTTTGTTGATGTTTACACACAGGGAATTGGGAGGGGGGGTGTTTTGTTTTTTACTACTATTTCTTTAAGGGAGCACATCTTTTTTTTTTTTTTTTTTGTCTGGCTTGGATTTCCGTTAAATGGGTCTGATGCCTGTGGTGGGATTCGTCGCAGATAGCTTCATCTAGCTACAAGCCGTGTGCTTGGTCTGACATGCGTGTCTCTTGGGAGTGATGGTGGAGACTTGCTGGTACCTCTCAGGGAAGAATATTTTCACCAGCCCTACCTACAACCCTCTTTGCAGTCACCCCAGTGTCTGTGTCACCTTTGCTCGGTGTATTTAAGGCAAGCCTCATCTGAGTACCTAGAAAGTAGGTTTTCTTCCGCCTATAGCTCCCAACTGGCCTAGTTGTTTAGTCAGGCTCTAATTCACCCTCTTCAGGGCTGGCTCCACCAGAAAAGGCAGTTCTGACCATTTTCTTTGACAGAGCCAGGAAAAGAAAGTGGAGGTGCAGTATGCCCAGACTGTTTTATGAGATGTATGTGGTTAGGAAACGGGCCCATGGAAATAAGTGACCCGGGCTCTGAAACCCCCTCAGCTGCAGAGCAAAACCAGCCCAAAACTGCCATTTCTTTGAGATGTAGGGGAGACGCAGGCGGAGAGGCTGCTCAGAGGAGAGGTCTTGTTGCAGCTCCAGCTGAGGCCAGCACATAGAAAATGCCTTGGGATGTGCAGGGGCAGAGAAGGGATGGGAGTGCTTGTTGGAAAGATGTAGTTCAGGAGTCCCCCTGTCCTCCCACCATGAGCTCCCAGCCTGCTCCAGCTCCCTGTTTGGAAAGCACGTGGCTGCTACTGCCGACTGCAAAAAGGGGGTGGAAGAGGGTCTTTGGTCCATGGGAGATGTGTGGTGGGCACCGTGATGGGCATGGCGATGCTGGAGAGGTACAGCTGCATGAGCTACAATGCTACCTGTGGGGAAAAGGTGGGTTGAGGAGGAGTGGTGTGACTTCTTTGGCTGGCTGGCCGGGAGGGGTTCTTATTGTCAGATGTGGATTTTACTGGGCTTGAAACTTGGATTAAAAAAATGTCTATATTAGCTCCAGACAGAGATGCACCCTGGAATCTTGGAAACTGTTTCACTGCTGGCTTTGGGAGGAAATTTTGGCTTTCTAAGTTACAACATGACTGATATGTTCTATTTGTTTTTTGAGAGTCTTTTTTTTTTTTTTTTTTTTTTTTCATACTCCCATGACTCAAATCCATTTGAATTTTCCCTTTGAACCATGTGTTTGTAAGCTCTGGCTAGCCTAGCACTGCATTTGATATTCTGGCATTGGGCAGTGGAGGATGGAGGAGTGTTTTTCCACTGCTACCACAGTGCTCTTCAGCTCAGTCTTGCAAAGCACAACTTTTAGCACGATCCACCACACTCAGGCTCTGACGCTTCCCCGGAGGAGCAGGCACGGGGATTTTGATCCACCAAGGCCAGCATTGCTGAATAGAAGGACTACAAAGAGAGAAGCACGAGCCTTGCCTCTTATTTGGCATCTCTTTTTGGCCTGAGAAGTACCACCTCCTCCCCTGCCTGAGTTTTGCTGCTCTTCTGTGCTTAAACAGGGCCTGTTCTTTAATGACATAATCAGGGTAAGGGGTCTTCACCCACCCTCAGGCCCTTCGTACAGTCCAACTGTTCAGAGCACTGGCCTGAGATGTAGGATAGTCGTTTGAGGAATGACTGAGGGATCTGGGGTTGTTTAGCCTGGAGAAGAGGAGGCTGAGGGGAGATCTCATCACCCTCTACAACTGCCTGAAAAGAGGTCTTAGAGAGATGGGAGCTGACCTCTTCTCCCTGGCGACAAGTGATAGGACAAGAGGAAACGGGTTCAAGTTATGTCAGGGCAGGTTTAGATTGGATATTAGGAAGCATTTTTTCACTGAAAGGGTTATTAAACATTGGAATAAGCTGCCCAGAGAGGTGGTGGATTCACCATCCATGGAGGTGTTTAAGAAAAAGGGTAGATGAGGTGCTTAGGGACATGGTTTAGGAGTGGTGGTGTTTTTATCAGGGTAGGTTAATGGTTGGACTTGATGATCTTAAAGGTCCCTTCCAACCTCACTGATTCTATGATTCTATGATATTTAGGCCTAATTTTAAGTGAGAGTTGGAAGGCAGCACCCAGTCTTCCCCCCTCTGCACTGCTCTTGCTTTCTCCCGGGCAAGTGTTTCTGCTTTGCACAGGTGAATATTTGCTGGGCCAGAGAGAGACAGGCAGAGGAATTGATGCTGTCACTGTAAGGTCAAGCTGTTTGCTGGAGAGAGAGGACACCCGCCTTCCAGGCACGCTCTAAGAACATGCTGCAGATCCAGCTCCGCAAACAAGATGTGCGGGGGCACGTCCCATTGGTGACTTGCCACCAGCCCCAAGTCCCCAGCCAGCATTGAACAATCAGTGCATAAACGGTTGTGTGAATGCCTGGTGATGAAAAATGGAGGCACCTCGGGGACTTTATTGAAAGCCTGCATGTTTTCCCTTCCTGCCATCTGCATCAGCTCCCCGAGGGCTCCAAGAGCTGAGTCTGCAAGCTTGTTTGCTCCCTTACGTGCTGTTTGGGCAATTGGGCAGGCCTAGCGAGGCTCTCTGGGACATCCCTCCCATGTGAGGAACATCTCCACCGCCGGGGTGCCACCATGGTGCTGGGGCCTGGTGGGAACACAGCCAGCACATCTCCTGATGCGCAGGAAAGGATTGGAGTCCACCTTGCTTTCTGGAAGCTGGATTGCCTGCAGGGCTGAAAGGGCTAAAAACTTATTTTTGGTTGCTGCTGCCGGCTGACCTGGCTCTGATGCGTTTGTGCGAGCGGGCAGCGTTTTCGCATCTGTGCTGTTTGCTTTAACACGTCAAACAGCTGATATTTTTGCAAGGTTTCCCTAGCTCCTCCCTCCCTCCCCTTCTCTTCTGTCTCTATAAAATAATACCGCTATAATCCAGTTTGACTCAGCAGGATCCCTTTCACGCTGGCTAATCCCCATATATAGGCATCAGTTCAGGGAGGTGCACCAGAATGCTGCAGTATTTTCCCTAGCATTTTGTTTAACCAGGATGACATTATTCAGACAAATTAATTCCTCCAAGACGTAAACTTGTTCTGACTGAGTGCTGCAGCA